>NC_140128.1:54828685-55428685 GCF_964035555.1 Netta rufina
CGCTTTGTGGTGAATGCCATTGTTCTTTGTTTCCTACAGGCAACCATCAAAAATTCGCTGAACAAATGTTTAGAAAAGGAAATCGAAAGATGGAAAGAAGACAAGGAACCAGAGAAACTAAATGGACATTTTCAGAGTGAACTACTAGCAATATTCGTTATCCAGGTAATACAGATATATGTTTAAAAATAAACAATAGCATCCTGAGTGTATTTAAGATTTGAAACCAACCTTAGTCGATTCAGGAAGCCAAAAGGCCAAATCCCATGTTTAGGGCTGTGGCAGAAGTGGGTGGTACAAGGGAGCCCAAAGCCATGCTCTGGTGTGGTTGTGGCCCAGCAGGTGCTGGGGAAAATCCTGCACACATTCAGCAAAAAAATGAAAAGAAAAAAAAAAAGGCAAGAAAAAAAGCCTTTTCCCACTTCCTCAGCAACTTTATAGGCTTGCTGTGTCTATAATGCTCCTTTCTTCTCCACCTCATTTGAAAGCGGGGAGGTGGCCGCTTTATTCTTTTGACTGAACAAAAATCAAAAGAACACAAGGAGGAGTTACTGGCTTTTTACTCAGTGAACCTGGACTTTTTGGATCAAGCAGTGTCTGAAACCAGTATTTTTTTGCTTTTTTTTTTTTCTAGAGCATCTACAATGGCCAGAAGCGAGCCAAGGAGGTGAGCGCGGCGCTGGGCGAGGAGCTGTCGCATCGCCTGTCGCGGGAGCTGGCTGCCCTCCTGAGAAGGTGCGGTAAGACTCCGGTGGGCAGCACGAGCTTCCAGAGCAGCCTGCTGCAGCCACTCACCCGCCTCTCTTCCCATTTCCCCTCCAGCTACAAGGATGCTTTTGAAGACTTTAAGGAGAAAGGCAAGAAGCAAGGACACTACAGGCCGATTCTGATTGCAAACATTAACAACTGCGGGAATTTCAGGTAAGGGTCCCTTCCTCCGCCAGCAGCGGGTAATAGGGTCTGTAATAGGGGTCTATAATGGGACACGTTAGGTCGTCCCCAAAGAGGAAGGTCTGTCTGCCATCAAGGGAAGGCCTGGGGACCTCCAAACATCTCCCCCTCTCTCTTCTGAGGACAACTTGTTCTGACCTTGACGATGTTTCCTTTCAGAGACTACGTAGAGAAAAACATGGCAGAAAATGACGACAACAAGGACAGGATCCTTAGCACCCTCGGGGACATCGAGACCAGTGGCTGTGACGTCCTGCTTCAGCAGCTGTTTGTCCAGCTGAAGGTACGGCACCAGAGAGTTGGTTTTAATGGGTGGGAAAGCGGCGACATGTCCCCGTGCCACCCAAATCTGTGCCAGACACAGTTCAGAAGGGCTCTGAGCCAGGTCACACCTCAGCATCACTCCTGACTTGGGCTGCTGCCAGAAAACCTATCATGACCTCTCCTTGAGTGGCTCCTCGAGGCTAAGCATGCAGGCATGCCTGGGCACAGGGAAATGAAAGTGCTGACTGCATCCGAGATAAGTGCTGTGGAGCAGAGTCTGAACCTGCACGTGTTTACACTGCAGGCGGTAGGAAGCAAGCACAAAACTGCAATTGCACAGCTTTTGGCTTCTCCATAAAGGTGTCCTGAAAAGCACTTTTGGTTTCCCTTCCCTTCCCTTCCCTTCCCTTCCCTTCCCTTCCCTTCCCTTCCCTTCCCTTCCCTTCCCTTCCCTTCCCTTCCCTTCCCTTCCCTTCCCTTCCCTTCCCTTCCCTTCCCTTCCCTTCCCTTCCCTTCCCTTCCCTTCCCTTCCCTTCCCTTGTTCTTTTCCCTTCCATTCTGTTCTTTTTTTCTGTTCTGTTCTGTTTCGTAAATTAAGCAAGTGTGGTGGAGGGGAAGGCACAAAAGCCAGGAATGTCAGCCACAATCTCTCCTGCTTTTTGAAAGCTATCTGTTAAAGCCTTTATTTTCATATTGATTTACTGTGGCCAACATGTGATTGAAAACATCTCATAACAATTCATCTTTCCTTCCCTGATGATGCCATCATTCTCTCATCAGACAAGATGTGATGGACAATACACTGAAAATGTGGAAATAAAAAAAAAAAAGCATCTTTGATGCAAGCCCTTCAAGCCCTCTGTCTCCTTCACCATGAGGAACCAAGAAGGGGGCACAGACCCAACACAGCCCCTCCTCCCCTCTCGCCATCGGACATCTTCACCCTTCCCTGAACGGGACCTCACACCTCACTGTCGCTATATAGGATGCTGTACATATAGGAATGCCAAATATATGTCTGCATAGAAACTAAGCAGGTTTTTTTTTTCCCAGCCAATTTATAAGAAGTTTACAGAAAACAAGTGGGACTGCAGCAATAAAATTATGGATGAGATCATTAAAACCACCAGCAAACACATTTCAGAGTTACAGGCCCTGAAGAACCCTTTTTACAACGTAAGTCAAAGGGAACAAGTGGAGGGGTTCTGGGGTGCCCAGGCTGGGCTTTGCCTGCAATTCAAGCTGCCCTAACCTGCCATCATCTGGCAAGCTGCCGCGGCATCAGCAGCAGAGGGCTGATGGAGGAAGTGCCAGCTCTAGGGACCCCACAAAATATGGCTTTGGTCATGGGTGGGCTTCGTTTAGCAGCCCTGCTGCGATGCATGGTGTTGTCTCCTGGCTCCCTTGATCGCCCCTAGGACTGGAGGAGACGTGTGCAGCTGGGACGGATCCCAAAGAAATGAGAGCCACAACCAAGTGCTCAGTGCTGCTGGAGTACATATGATACATCACCATATAAAAAAAAAACCACTTTGATTTCCTGCCTTTGTCTTTTTAGTATTTGAAAAAAAAAATTACGATGTTTTGTTTATTAGAGAGAGGAACAGGAGGAGCAGCGTGAATTCCTGTTGCTCTGTAGCAGTGCCTTCTCTTTTCCAAGATGCAGAGATCTTTTCTAACTCTTCCCAGAAGGAAGGAACACTTGGAAATTCCCACACCTAATTAGTTTAAGTACAGATGGATTCTCAGCATCTAGGATGTGGCGTTGCAGGCTGCGGGGAAGTTGGCAGCCAGCGTGGCTTCTCGGGTGCGAGCAGCAGCAGGCACGTGATGGGGCACAGCTGATAGCACCTGAGATGTTTATGTCCCCCATTCACACACGCAGTTTGTTGTGTCCCCAAGCAAAAGACAGATGGGTGATGCCTCCTCTCCTTCCCAACAGGCCACCATTGAGAAGATCCATGTCCGCTTGGTGAGGGATTACATCGTGAGGCTGCTGAAGAGGAAGGTCGGCCTGAAAAGTGCAGCACAACAGCAAAACCTGGCCCAAAGCATCTCCAAGAACGCTGCCGAGCTGGAAGCCTTCTGCACCAAAAATGTACGTGAGCACTCGCTGCATCTGTGCCAGCACAGAGCATGGGCACGCTGAGAAACAGGAGAATGCCCTTCCTGCAGCCCCTTGTTAGCCTTTCCAGGGCAGCTTAAAGTTCTGGAAAGACCTGAGGCAGGGAGAGCTTTCCAAGTGCCAGCCTGCCCTCCCCAGATGGAGAACACTGATCTCACCCTCCTTTGTACTGCAAGCAATCGTTTCCTTTTGAAGATTGATATCAACAGGGTCTAAAGATTGAGCTAAACACTGAGCTTCCCTGGCTGCAGTACGGCTTGCGTGGAGTCTGATCTCCCTCACTCCCCTGCCATGGGGTCAGGCGGGGGCTGGCAGGGGGTCTGGTGCATGAGGGCTCCCACTGAGAGATGCTCAGGCTTTCACAGGCAAATTTCTGCAAGGCCGAAGCACCCTTCTGCATCCTCCGGGGTCACCTCCCTCCTTTCACATCTCTGCATTTGCAGGGATTTGGGCAGTTCCTGGGGGAGGTAGAGGCAGGGCTGCTCACAGCTCACTGTGGGGCACGGTGTGGGGGGGTCTGGGCTGGGGTCTGCCATCCGCCACGCACTGCTGACCGCTTCCCTCTCTTCAGGGCTCTCAAGCCACCTGGCTGAATTCGGCACTCCCAAAACTGGCTGAAATCATCCGACTTCAGGATATAGGAGCTATTAAAATTGAAGTTGCGACGCTCGCCACGGCATACCCAGATATCCGGTAAGAGAAGCTGAAACAGGTTTGCAGATGTGCGTGTGGAATTTTAATTGAGCCATGAAGCAGCCAAACGTTAGCGTGGGTGAGGCTGATGTGCCCTGGGTAGTGCTGACCCCTATCAGACTAATAATCCAGGTAAATGGTGCCCAGTTAGCTGGGTACCTCTCCTTTCACCTAGCCTGAACTGCATTTTCCCTAGATACTCCTTGCCTAAACGGAAGGTTTTTTTACAAAAACCCTAACTTGCCCAGGGCAGAGATAGTGGGAGGTTGCTGCCAGGTTGTGGCCATCCCAATGCCATCGGACAAAATAGGAATCTATTAAAAAGAGGGACTATTTATATATTCCAAATTCTGGTGTGATATTCTCCTTTGCTTTGGAGATTTCCCAAACCTCCCTGGTGGTGCTGGGTCCCATGTAGGATCCAAGCTGTCATCATCCGGGGGTGCCTGGCCGTGGGCTGGGGCCACATCCTGGTGCAGAGCTGACACCTGCCTGTTTCTCTCCCACAGGAGGAGGCACCTGGAAGCTTTCCTGTATATCAAAGCCAATTTGTCACGTGGAGAGCTCAAAAGCATCCTGAGCTACCTGGAAGACAGCACGGTGTCCACACCACCAAGCAACCTGCTCTTCTCCAGCATAAACCTGTCCTAGGCCGGGGCACCCCTCAGCACCGCGTGTACTGAGTGGTCTGGTGCTCAGCGTCTCTGTGGGAAGCAGCATCCACCGTGCATGGCCATGGAAGGCAAGGTGCCCAAAAAAAAACACCAGGGAAGCTCCTCACACCAGACACGGACCTTCTCCGAGGTCTCCTTGGTGTCACCACATTCTCTGCCCGGACATTGCCCTGGTGCTCCGACCTCTGCCTACCTCACCAGGCGCCGTGAAGGCCACGTCGCTGACTTCCCGCACCGAGCAGGCGCCTCCTATCTAGATTCTTGTCTGCTAAAGAAAGGGAAGGAAAGGAAAATTGAAGCTAAAATGCAGAGATGTTGGAAAAGCCCCATGAGAGCCCCATGTTTCCCCCCAGTCTGTGATTCCTGACGTCCCACCACGCTGCAGCAACCCCAGAGGTTTGGGTTGGCCCCACGGAGCCGTGTTGCCCAGGGGCATCGGGGTTTCCAAACCAGTCCCAGGAGCCCCAGCTGCCCCCACAGCAGCAGTCTGGCCCGGGCTTCGTTCACCTCCATGAGGTGGGAGCACCTGGAACCACTGGTCCCTTTCAGTGGCCCCATCCAGTGCACCTCTGCTGGGGTGGCACCCCCCTAACAGAGGCTTGGGATCAAACTGCATTGCAGTAGAGCTTGTAGGCCGAGTCCCACCTTCTAGTAAAGCACTTTAGATATTGCTTAAGCCCTCCCTATGGAGGAAAGGACTTTTCCAGACCCTGTTAACATTGTGAGCTCTGAGTGGGTGGTGGATCTGGACTTGAATGCCATCAAAATGTCTTGGGGTCCCCATCTGCATCACCATGTGCTCATTTGCTCTTTCCCCTCTTGCTGTAGGGTAGCTTAGATGTGCAAACACAAATGTGTCTATTGTGAAACTGTGCGCTGTTTTTACAGCCCATTTTGGGGGGGGGAAATGAATCATTTGCCAAAACAACATGTGTTTCATTGAAGACCTTTCCCTTCTGTTTTTCTTTATTTCAACTTCTGTATCAGCCTGTAGAAAGTCGGTCTGGAAGGAAGACACGTAATGACTGTGCAGACCCTGCGATGTATTTATATGCATATACAGTATACCATTGGTGTATTTTTGCAACCAATTTTATTTTTTTTTCTCAGTTAGAGATATTCATTTGCAATGTTTATATTTAAACAGTATTCAAATACGCTAGGAGAGTGACTCACTTATTCTGTCTCTGGCTGTTGTTTACTGTGTTGCCTCGTGTAGGCCCACATTCTCCAGTTCTTCCACTGCTCCCAGCCTGCTGCTGGCAGGTTGGGAGGGCAGGGGCACCCTGTGTTTGTGGTGCCTGTTGGTCCCGTGGCCTGTCTCTTCTTACTATCTAGAGCCAGGGCTGCCATATGTGCTGCGTCTGTGGTATCTGGTACAAGGAGGTCCAAAACATCAGCCCTGAGGTCTCAATGTTGAATAATAAAAAGATTTGTATTTGAGACGTGTCTTGTCCTTACTGCCTCCTCCAGCTCTGTTTCTCCTCCTGTTGGCATGAGACTTTAGGAAAGACAGAGTTTGGCCCCAGCTGGCACTGCTGGCCCATGTCTGCTCTCTTAACACTTGTTATTTATATATCATTTAAAACAGCACTTGGGTTTCAGTCTGCTGCCAGACCTTCTGCTGAGGTGCGAGCCACACGCATGGCTCTCCTTCCATGAGCACACTCAGATTCTCACCAAAGCTCATAAACATACATAACAATCTCAAAGTTTATTACACATTACTTAAACACCTATCCCAGCTACGACTTAAAGCCAAATGACAAAATAACTTCTAACAGTGCTGAGCACTCATGACAGCTGTCACCCATTGTGCAACATTTTATTTCCCAATTAGTGAAAGGTCATGTTATTGCTATAAATAATTACATTTTGATTTACAGAACTATTAAGGGCCTAGAGAAATGCATCATACAAGTGATTACATTGGCCTTTAAAAAAAAAATAAATTCAACTAAGTAAGTACTCAAAGGAAAATAGTAAATCTATTTATATATCATAATTAGGATGGGTAGGAGAAAATGGTTTTCATACACATTTCATAAGCCATATGGAACCACGTTGTGCAATTCTCTTCATCCTGCTACAAAACCCTTAGCTTTCAGCTCTAATGAGCCCAGGAAGCCAATTTATTTACCTTCCTGTATGACTCGACATTTACAATGGCATTTATTTGTATGCGGCACATTACACATGGCCAGGTACTTTCAGAGGGCTGCAGGAACATCTTCTGATGACAGTGCGAGGTTAATACTGATAAATAGCACTCCTGCGAACTGAATAATCAAAATTGTCTGTGGTCAGTGTGGCTGGATTTTACAATGCAGCCTCTGCTGATGTTGTTCTGCCCCTTTTTAGAGGCAGAGCAGATAGGCAGGATGAAGCAAATAAAATCAGCTTTATAAAAGAGCTAAAACAGCTGGTTCCTCAGCAGAGTTGCTGTGGCAGTCTCAGCTCAGTGATTTTACTTGTTACCAGTGCCATGCAGGACACCAGCCTGCAGCAGCCACTGCAGCAGGCAGGGACACACACTGCTCCTTGCTCCCTGTCCCTCCATCCCAGCAGGCACTTCCATCACCTGGCAGCAGGCTTGCAATTTGCAGCACAAAGGACCCAGGGATGCACACCACAGCATACCAAAGGGTGGGCCAAGTCATTGTTCCTCCTCTACATCTGTATCATGCAAGGTCCCCGATGGCACTTGGGAAACCATCGTCCATCCTGCAGGGAAGACAAAACAGCAACAAAGCTCCTGTCCCTCTGGCATGGAGTGGGGGAAAGCTTCCTTCATCCCTCAGCATCACCCACCACTGCAGCAAGCACCAGCCCGGCACTGAGGGGCTGTCTGGGACCCCATTAGGGCACCTTGGCCTTCCTTGAAGGGAAAGCAAAGATGAATGGGAGCGTGCAACCAAGCAGGCAGTGCTGACATCATGAAATAAAGCAGAAAGCTCCTGGTAGAGCCAGCCAAGAAGCTTTGAGGGCTGCAGACCTGGAGAGAGAGTTAGGAAACCAGAAAGCCTGCGGTTCCTCCCCTTTGAGCTGGATCTTCTCCCCAGGGTCCCCTGAGAGGTGCCAGCACTGGACTAAAGGCTGTAGGATGCATTGACCAACAGGTCTGAAGAGAGACACTAGAGCAAAGTGCCTGATGCTTTGGTAATTGCAGAGTAACAGTGTAATCCATAAAACAGGAAGAGTAAATGCAATTACAAAGGATCTGGCAGCAATTTGTCAACCTCCATTTAAAAACCTTGTATTTAGTTTAGCTGGTATGAACTTTAATTGGAGTAAAACTGGGAATGGCAATCCACAGGGAACAGACCGAGGAGGCTGGCAATGCACAGAGCTTCCTGAAGGCAAGGAGCTGCTGCAGTAAGCAGCCGAGCATCCTTCCCTAGGTGAATTTGGGCACAAAGGCTGCAGGCTCCGGCACATCCCAGCACAGCTGCCCATCACCCTGTCTCTACTCCATGCAGCTTGGGTCAAAAGCCAGTACTGGGGAGCAAACAGGCAAGAACCAGCACAAGAAAGCTCCGAGGAGGAAGAAAATTTGAAGAGCAGGCTGGATGCTAAGCTTGGGTGTGACACTAGCAAAACCCTGCTTGCATAAAGCGCTGTCACACTGTAAGCTGAAACCCATGAGAATAATTGCTGCCTTCCTGCATGACTTAAAAGAGGATGTGACCACACCACCCACACTGATACCTTAAAAACACAAAATAGCTCTCCTGTAGCCACAGGAATAGAGAGCAGCTTATGTCAGAAGAATTCTATGAATTACTCAACAGTGCAGCAGCCACAGATTTCCCCTTTAGCAAAGGTGCAACCCCACATGACCCCGGAGACCAGCACATCTCACCTGCAGGAAAACCAGAGTGAATACACTGGAGCAGCTGCATACATCAGGCTGTCCAGGTGCACCTTGCTGGAGGAGGGTTAATTGCTTTATTTTTTTAAGGCAATATGTTACTGTGGAGTGTTCCCACCTGCTGGACACCATCTCTGTTTGCTACTTGGGTCTTCCTTCTCTAGCAATCAAGTTTATAAAGTCCTTTTAAATTAACCAGCTTAAAGCCTTTGCTACAAAACCATTTTTTGTCTCTTCTCCGTGTCTTGTCCCCTTGGAGGTTTTCATTTACTTCTTTACCACTCCACGAGTCTAAGATTTTCCCCCCAGCTCCCCTCCAAATGCTGCCTGGTACCACGTCCTCCTAAAATTTCAACCCTTAATTCAGCAGCTGGGACCCAGTAGGGCATGTCAAGTAACAGCACCCAGAAAGGCCATCGTTTTAGAAGGAGGAATGCATTGTTATTTATCTAAGTAGTTTTCATCCAAACAGGACAGAGCACTTGAACTGTAGTAACTCTCCTAATGGACTAATAAAAGAGGAAAAGTTATCATTTAGCAGAAAAGCTGAGTCCTCAAAAGTATTCATTAGTGTTGGAACAGCTGTGATGGGGAGACATTAACTCTGAAAGGGAGGAGGTGATAACAAACTCTCGGGTACAACAATATTGGTCCTGGAGTCTTCAAGAGCTTTTGAGTCCTATCCCAAAGGCTGGAGGCCAACCCCTAAGCCCCCCCTGGCAAGAGCGGTACAGCCTGAGAGCTACACCATGTGTACAGATTAGATAAACTGTCAGGATAAGGGTAACAGTGCAATGTCCTAGTTAATGTAGGGTTGTTCCTGCCCTTTGGTTTTCTTACCATCCTCTCTACCCTACCCCATGGCCGCAAGAGGCAGTGACAGCCCCCTGAGATGTGGGACAGGGACTGTTGCCTTCACTCACCTCTTGTTCATGACAAGGTCCCAGCCCCAACATTGTGTGTTACCACACATCTCCTTCAATAACCTACATTGGGCTGCGCAGACCCTCAAAGATCAGCTGCAGCTTCCCACTCCCTGTGCTCAACATGCGGGGAAGGACAGACAGACAGATCTGGGCAGCCCAGGATGCTCAATAAGGGGCATCCTGCTCTACCTCCAAGGGATCACAGGGCTCGGGGTAACTCAGGAGAGGCAGGCAGGACCCACAGACTGGTCCTGAGATTTCACAGGAGCAAAGAGACCCATAAATGTCATTGAAAATAGGGAGGAACTGATCTAGGGTAACTCTCGCACACTCTGGGACGGTTAGACCTGCTGCTGGAGGAACCTTGGCAGCTTTCAAAGATCTCATGGGTAAAATCATTAATCCTGGAGCTGGCAAACCACAGCCAGCACAAGCAGCAATCCAGATAACCTTTGCTGTATAGCAGTAAGGAAAACATAGGAGGTGCCCTAGAGAAACAAGAAATAGAGAACGTGAAGATGGGAGAGGAGCCTTCGAGTACCTGCCATGTCTCTAGCTGTGCTCAAAAGTCTTTTGTTAGCCTTTGTTTAACTGTCCAGCTCAGGATCCCCTTCTGATCCATTAAAATATCATAAAGACTAAAGTATTACTGTGGAATGCATGAACTACCCATGTTCTCATTTTTGTTTGATTTGATTTCTCTATAAAGAACTCTCTCAAGGCGCTCAGATTGCGTTTACTTGGGGAACATTTTGTCAGATCAGCATGTACAGCATGAAATCAATAGCAGCTTTTAAAGACAGACAAGATTCATCTGTCATCCAGAACAAACTCTTAAGCCACCTTTCCTTGGGTAGAAACTGCTGTTTAATAAAGAAAATTTTCCACCCTCCTTCCACCTGCCTCAAAACCTCTTTGTCCACGTCCAGCGTGGGCAACAGGCAACAGCTCACCTCTCTGTGTAACACTATTTCTGACCAAAAAAAACTACTTCTGTATGAAATAGCACTATTTCTGTCCAGGTATGATGAACCCGAGGGGACGGCATGGAGCTGGGACAGGGGAGGGTCAGGCTGGGGGTTAGGGACAGGTTCTGCACACAGTGCTCCACACACCCTACTACCACAAGAGCTGTTCTTACAGACACTCAGTATCCAGCCTTTTGCACAGTTTCAGCCCTCCAAATCACACTGTCTTCTGGAAATTTAACATTTTTTCTCCGTGGACAGGGGCCAAATCAGGGTATTTAGTTTGGCAAAGTCACAACATGTGGGACCTACGAATTGGTCATATTGAAGCACAAAACCTCCTTCCTCTTTCCATGCTCTGCCACAGCGTGTGCTTAGATGAGTGTCAGTCCGGGTTTTGGTCATTGTTCCTTCTGGTAACTTTCTATTTAATGAAAACAACAGAAATTTCAGGCCATTCATGTTGATAGTACTGTAGGAGCATTGACACATTATGAAACAAACACAAATAATATCTAGAGGACTCCTCTATCTTCTGCAGGTTTGTGAGACTTCAGTCATGCAATTCTCATCTAATGTACAAAATAATTTAATAACCACGAAATAAGGTGTAATTTTACAATCTTACCTCTACTTCCACCATTCAGGACTGGAATTTTGGAGTTCCCAAATTCTGAATTCCCTGAATTCTGAAGCTTTTGTTAGACAAGGTGTATGCCCAAAAGGACACAGGTGGCCATCAGCCCCCAGGTATGGTTGGTCTCAGGGCCAGTGACAAGCTATATGCAGCTGTTGGGTTTTTGTGTTTCACTAGGGTTTCACCTCTCCTGGCAGCCCTGGAGGAAGATGACACCTGCCTACACGCCTTGAGACGATGTCAGAGGATGCTGGTTGTGCTGTGGGAGGGGCGGGTGGTCTGATATCGGCACCAGAAGGAGGGACCCCGACCTGGTCTATAAGCAAAGCTCTTCAAATGTTCCTGCAGATGAGTCTCTGCTGGAGGCTCCTAATAGAGCAGAGAGTGGGAAGAGGCAAGGAGCCACGCTGGTGTTGTGTCAGTGCAAACAGAGACTCTGACACATCTCTCATTGTGCTTGTGCTCTTACTTTAACCTGGCTTGGGGTAACTGCTGTGTGAGGTGACCGGGCAACAACTGGTCACCCCAACAGACCACAGCACTCCTCCTCCAAAAAGAGCAGTTCCATAAACCGGGGCTGAGACACGATAACAGGGCTCCCCCAAACAATCCCAGCTGCAAGCACTTCGCAAGGACAGCAGAGGCATCTTCCAGGGACCCAGTGGCCTCAGGGGCTTTCTAGTTCACGGCACAAGCCTGGTGCAAGCACTTGGACACGGGACTGACATCACAGCTGAAAGCCCACGAGACGCAGCCTTCAAGGTCAGACAACGACTGGCTTTGTACGTCCGCCTCTGTATTTGTCAGTGACACAATTAGCTAGAGGCAAATACTCATTTTCCATTGATCTGTAGGCAGGGCAACTGTTGCCAAAGGTAACATTAGCACCGTCAATGATAAATGGTACATTGTGGAGGTTCAACCATATGAATCTCCTGTGTTTCCACATAGTCAACAGTTCTTAATGCAGTTTCACTTCTCCCTTGGAAAAAAAAAAAAAAAAAAGAGCAGAGAACGGATAATTTCCCTTTCACTGTATAGTACCAAGCACGCCAAGGAATGTTTCGGTATTTCCACCACTTGAGGGGGGGGGAAAAATCACCACAGGGAAAAAAAAAAACACTCTTTCCAGCTATAATTTCCTTCTCAATCTGTGAAGCTTTGGTGCTGTCTGAGGCCAAAACACCTTCAGGAGTGAAGCTTTCAGCAGTGGACTATGTCAAGCCCTGCAGACACACCTTGACCAATCTGTATGACCAGTCTCACACGCACCAGCAACTTGTCCTAAACTCAACCCTGCATTCAGCCACAGCTTCCAGAAAACACAGGCCCTTCCTGAGCTGCATGGCCAGGGCTCTTTCCTAGCCCTTATTTCAGCTGCCAGCTGCCCAGATTGAGGCACTGTTGTTTTGCAGGGGAGCGCGCTGCTTATCTTGTGTCTGCTCTCCCTTAACTGTCCCTCCTTCATCCGGCTGAACTCAAGAAATGCCATTACTGAATGTCATCAAACATCACTCATTGTCTTCTGTAGACAGACTAAATACTGGGTATCGCACAGATCAGTTAAAGGGAGGGCAGGGAGGATGGGGAGCTGACCCAGCTTTGCACAGTGATGGAGCCAAGGGACAGAAGTGCCCCTGACTTGTACCAGGCCAGGAATGCACTGAGCAGGGGCCAGCTGGGTGTTGATCCGTGGGTTGGCCATCAGGCATGTGCAGCACCAGCTGATGGAGCCACGGGCAGCTACTTTTATCCCTACCCAGCCCTGGTGGACACAGCTGTGTCCCTTACCTCAAGCAACAACCTGTTGAGGCAGGAGGGAAAAGAAAATGGGCATGGCAAGCTGCCCACGGGGAGCTCAGGGTTCTTCTCACGGAGGTTTGAGATGATGCTGAAGGCCCCACTACATGAAGAAGGTATTTGCACCTAGCAAGAAGAAGGCATTTGCAGAAAGCTGTCTGCTGAATCCAAGCATCAAGGAAATGGTGTCAGTCTCAGAGGGGATGTGGTAGGTCTGGAAAGCAGACTGGTCTTTCCTCACATCACCTGGAGGAGACAGGTAATTTATCAGCAGCATGTGAGCTTTTGACATCCCCAGTGTGGCTGCTTGCTGTGAAGAGGAGGAAACCCCAGTGGCCGAGTGCCAGGCTCTACCTTTGGCTCCTGCCCAGCTGCAATGCAAGCCTCTGCACTGCAGCAGATGCAGCCACTGCTGTGCCCTGTTATTCCTGAAGGAGTGCTGGGAATTTGATGGGAAACAAAGCCAGCGTTTTGTCTCTGGGTGCTGAGGGCTGACTGCAGCCACCTCTGCCACCAGCAGTATAAAAACTGCAGGAGTACAGACGCCAGACAGACGGCAATTTCATCAGCCCAGGAATGCGCAGAGCCTGTGCCCTCAGTCTCATATTTCCTCTGCCCTCTGCTCTCTTCTCTTCCCTGTCCAACACAGGTTTCAGCCTGTAACTCTCTGGGGAAGAGATGACCGTGCACAAGGCTGGCTGGCTGCCTAGTGAGACCCACTTCTCAAATTTAAGTTGAGCTGCCAAGTGTCTCCAGCAGCACATCAGAGCCACGCACACAGACTTCACCATGCCACCATCCCGCTAACACAGCTACAGTGTGCGTCCACAGGTTCAGCCTGCTTTGAGAAAAAAAAAATTAGGACATGAGGAGTTATTTTTATTGGCCCTCCTCCACACAGTTGAATTATGTTTGCTTTGTTTTGTGTTTGTTTGCTTTAATTTCTCCTTCATTACAGGAAAGTATTGGCAAGAGAACTTTCGGCCATCTCAAGTCTCACTGGGCAAAGAACGGCTGCGAGAAATCAGCCCCAAACAGCCTGCATAGTTCAGTCAAAATAACACCGTCCACATCGCTACACCTATACCGAGCTGTAACCATAGAAGTAGTTTTTGAGTCGTGTTCTTCTGCATGGACTTAAGCGTATAGATAAACTGGACAGGACTGGGACTGGAAGCCTTTCCTACAGCACACAGCCTGCCTTATATCTCCAGCACAAGGCACTTCCCTGCAGCCATTAAAGTGTGCCTCAGTTCAAAATGTAAGTGGAATTGAGCCAAGCCAAAAAATTCTTGAAGAAATAAATGGTTTGCAGTTGTTTTTTTTCAGGCCAGGCCAGATGCTTAGCAATACCACTGTAGATATCCCATTATGCTTCACTGGGGAAAGTGGTATTTGGCCTTGTTCCCCCTTGGAACGGACATCTATTTGGATGGCCCCTTGTGTCTAGGATCGCAGCCCAGCACTGAGTATTCATTCCCTCTGCATGCCAGGGAAAAGAGCTGTGCTGCCTTTTACAGAGCAGGAGATGTGACCTGTCCTTGGACACACATGGTGAGGCTGCAGCAGGACAGCAGTGAGCCCAGCCCCAAAGGACACCATGAACATTTCAGCCACCAGACAAGCCTTGATTTTCAACCAGGCAACCAGTCTAAGGCAGGGAGGTTGGAAAGGTTGGAAATGGAAATTTTGTTTGCAGCAGTGGTTGGCTTTTTTTTTTTTTTTTTTTTTTTTTAAGGGACATGGACATCAACACGCAGAGATTTTGTAGTGTCCTTTTCCTGCAGCAGGTCCATAGCTCTACTGTGATGGCTTACTTCCCTGGTACTTTCCCTGTGTCACTGTCACTGACTGCATGGCAGTTATGAGCTTCCCTATTTTCTGCCTTGACCCATTTCACTTTTTTCACTTCTTTATCTGAAATCTTGAAGAAAACCAGTGAGCTAACATCACAGCATTTAACAGCAAGTTTCCTATTTTCCCTGGCCATGTCTGTTCTTCCCCTTGCTCCTCACGTTGAGCAAGGATGTCTGCAACACACGCACCCATCTCAGCTCTAACTGCTTCCCCTCACATGTTCTGTCTCTCCAGAGTCTCAGTCTCACTTCAGATTTTGCAGAAATATATGTTCCTGAGGGCCAGGTTTACAAACTTTGTCAGTACATATATGCACAAGAAGGTACGAAAGAGGATTTGTCCTCTGATTCCCTTTTGAGACTGAAACACAGAAGACCAGGAAGCCCATGAAAGAATTCAGTACTCCTTCGCCAAATACCCAGGTCCCCGAATGCTCAAACACCAGAGAACCCATCTGGGCCAGAGTGCAAAGTAACTTCTAAATGGTGCTGGTGTCCCTGTGCTGCTGGGCTGGAGGGTCATGGCAGCTGGACCATCAAACTCAAACCACTGTCTTTTTTCTTCAAAAAGCTAGCTCCAGCCAGTTAATGTGTTTTGGGGCACAATTTTCCTCCTGGAGCACTTTGGTGTATTCTAGTAAGGGATCGCTGTGTTTGAGGGTTGGATAGCAAGGGAAGGGCAGAGAAAAGCCAGTGTCTCCTCAGCCAAGGAAAACACATCAGCCAAGCCATGCGGGGCAGCCTGAGAAGAGCCCGAGCTGCACCCCACACTACCCAGGCCCCAGGGACCCAACTGAAGAAACTCTACCATGTGGGGGCTTAAGGTAATCCAACCTTTTAAATCACCTTCCTGGGCCAAATATGACCACACCTTGCTCTGGAGGGTCACCCAGGCCTGTGGGCTCTGCCGTGCTGTGAGCAGCAGCTCCCAGAGGTCATCCTCACATGGGGCACAGCAGCAGAGGCTGACTGCCATGTGAGTGGCATCCCCAGCCATGTGCACCTCCTCCCACTCACAGTTGGGCCATTTCCCCATAGAAACCAGAAGAACAGTTTTCACCATGAAGCAACTCCAGAAGACCATCTGAGTTTTTTGCTTGGTTGCCATTTGTGTGTCCCTTCCACAGACCTGCTTCCTGCCTGCCTTGGTTTCTTATGAAGAAACCCTTTCTCATAGCCTTGGAGACAACAAGGAGGATCCCCACACACTGAGATCTGATGGTCCGGGATAATGTGGGGATGGAGAAGGCCCCCTGTGTCCTCTGGTGGTGAGACTGGTGCCAGAAGGACGATGACAGCAGTGTCTGACATGCAGGACATGCTGGACAGCCTCCAACCACTTCTGCCACATGAACATCAAGGCCCAGAAGTACCACTCATGCTTGAAACAAGGAGATGAACAGACTTGTGAATGGGATCTGCATGGACAGACCTCCCAGAGGCTCTGGGAGCCTTGTCTGTCCCCATACTGACCGCCCTTGGCAATGCACATCAGTCAGACCTGCATCCCCTCCCTTGGGTAGTGCTGACACCTGGCAGGTCATACACTGAAGATGGAGCCAGTGGACATAGAGGTAGCAGAGATGCACCAGGAAAAGTCAGCCCTGCTTAGCAGGGAGCAGCAGGTCCTCACAGGGACAAACAACAGAGCAAAGAGAAGAAATAAGGAGCATTTTCACACTGGGGTTGCGCTGGGATCTCTGCAGGAACCTGCACGGGGCGGACAGGTGGGTGACAGCACCGCAGGTGACACCAGCTGATTCTTGGCAGGTGGTCTTATGAGCCGGAGCAAGCAGGTGTTCAAATGGCAGGTGACAGAGGAGATCCAGGCAACGGGATGCAAAATCCTTATTTTACATACAAAACAGGGCAGCTGAATGACATCCTGGGCAGACAGCTCTGTGGGAATGATACCTAACGCAAGGAAGTGAGCAGAAACCTTAAATTAAATGGTGGGAGTTACTAACAGAGGAAAAAATGAATATATCAGGAACAAGAAGTTGTGCCACAACACAAAGTCAGGGCAGCCCCAGCTCAAGGGCTCTGTGCAGTTTGGGTCCCTCCATCTCAGAGGTGGCAGCAGAAGTGGAAAAGGTCCAGAGCAGAGGTATGGGGTTAGTAGAGGGATGGAAGAGCTCTGAACGGGATCCTCTAGGCTGGAAATGGGACAAATGAGAACGGAGTTCTGCAAAATAACCGAGGACTAGAGAGGGTGGAAAGAGAAAAACTGTCTCTTCCTACACACGAAGTATCAGATGAAGGTAGTAGGCGCAAGACCCAAAGCCAGAAAAAAATGAAGTGTTTTCTCACAGAGTGTGTAATTAGACTGCAGCAGCTCCCCAGTGTAGGATGCTGTGGTTGCTAAAAGCTGAGCTATACTCAGAAAGGATGGAGAGGGAGCAACAGGAACAAAACAACATCAAGTGCTTTTAAATACAGACACTGCTATTTAAATACAGACCCTGCCAAACCTCAATTACACTCAGCTGCGAGCTCAAAAGAAGTCTGGGAAGTCAGATTGGTAAATCAGTCCCTTCATGGCTCTTCCTAAAAATTATCTTCTCTGCTCTTTCTTCTTTTCACCCCGTGGAAAAACAAAACATGGCTGATGCTATATTAAACATAGAAAATATTTACAAGAAAAGAACTTCTACAAATTCAAGTCAACTATAGCCCACTCAAATCTTTTCACTGTGGCGTTCTGGTTCACGCGAGCCTGGAGCCTGCCTCATGTCCCTGGTTGCAACTAGGACATGTTTATGCTCCAGCCCTATCGACAAGAACAAACATCCCGAGCAAACATCTCTGCTTGGTTCAATGCCCTAAGAAACCAGGGCCTTGTGGGAAATTCCACCCTTGCCACAGGCTCTCAGGAGGCCTCACATCCCACTAAGTGATACAAAAATGTGGGTCCTCGACGCCAGCCAGCTGCAGAGGGGGAAGGGCCATCCAGTGGCACAAGGAAATTCCTGTCCTTCTACTGTGCTCTTGTCTGGTCCCTGGCTGTGACTTTGGCTGTCCCTTCTGGTCCCATCCCACCATGGCGTGTGGTGAGGAAAATCAAATTGTGGCTGTGAGGAGTTGCAAACCTCTCTGGTCCACTATTATTTATGTTTTCCCTCTCTTTGCCCTTTCTCTTAGTGCAATAGGTCAATGTTTAAAATGTACGGGAGGATAAGAGTGTTCTTGACCCTGTCTCTCAGCTCCATCAACCTCCCTTCATGCTTGCTTCATGCTTGCTTCATCCTTGGGAAGGCAACGCTTTAGACGAAGGCCATAGAGCCTTCTCCTCCTGCTTCTTTCCAGGTGGGTGAGAAGGGATGGTATGTCACAGATTAGCCTTCAGACAAGCTCTAAGTGAGCTCTGCCTGGCCAAAGAGTTTGCAGGATGATGGTACCACTGAAGGTAGCTCTGGGGCCTTCCAGCCCCCTTCCCTTTCAACGCAGGACAACCTGCAGTACAAGCTCAGGTCAGCCCATGGTTTTGCATAGCAGAACCTTGAAAAGCTCCAAGTGGAGAGTCCACCACCACTCTGGGCTGCGTGACCTCCTAGGGAAGTTTTTATTCCCTAACTTTGAACGTGAACTTTCCACCTAACTCGTGCCCATTCCCCCTAAGCATACCACCTGCTGTCACTGAGGAGTGTTCAGCTCTGTCATCATTACAAGCACTCTCCACACAAGTTGCTATCAAGTTGTCCTTTATCCTCCTATGCCGGGATAAGCAAGCCCAGCTTCTGCAGGCTCTGTTCATCAGCCACATGCTCTAGACCCCTCCACGGGACCATCTCGCTGGCAATATTTCCCTCACTGGGACAACCCTCTCCTGCATGTGTTGTCAGCAAATGAGACATGAGGGACTTTGGTGGGGATCCTTCTGGCCAGCAGCGGTGGTTTTCCAAGAGGACAGGGTGCTGCCCCTGCCTCCAACCCTGACAGCTCGCAGCACAGCCTGGGGGAGATGCTGGAGGCATCAGTCCAGGTGGAGGACAGCCTTTGCTCTGGGTGTTTTCAGAGAGCCCTTCACCTCTCAGAAGCAAAAGGGAGCTGCATCATGGTGCCGCAGGAGATGTTGCAACACTTGGAGAAGAAGGCTGCTGCCATTGACCTGCAGTGACTCCTTGCTAACAGGAACAGTTATAAACAGAGGTTCTCACAGCCTCGGCCAGAGCCTGTCTTCTTCAAACAGCAGCTGGTCTTCAAGGCAAGCCACATGTGACCGAAAGTGCTTGTGCCCCTTGCTCACACGCACGGGGCTGGCTTTGGCCCGCAGCTGCTCCTCAGTCGGCCATGCAGATGTGCGGCCTTGTCCAAGCCAAGGGGACAGCTGTGAGCTTGCTCTCCAGATGCCTCCTCCGCAGAAGAATAAGGTGGGTGGCTCCTGCATGGTGGCCAGACCTGGAAAAAGTGCTGAAAATCCTGCTGGAAGATCTCCAAGAGCTGCCGGGCTCACATGTGAGGATCCTGATGTTGAGGGGCAAGGCACAGCCACGCCACCACTGGTTGCCCTGCAGGAGATGAAGCTTCTTCTGCAACGCTGAGAGCTGAGCTACCCAAAAACAGAGCACAGAAAAGGACTGGGCAATCCCTTCTGACTTCTTCATTTCATGAGAAATTCCCTCTGCACAGCACAAGGAGCTCAGCAGCTCAGAGGTGCAGCAGCCCCAGGGAACCTGGGCCAGCCACGGAGCTCATCCTCAGCCTCACTTATGGCCAAGAGGGTGGCGGCCAGCTGAAGCATTTCTGGGTTGAAAAGAGAAGTTCAGCGATGCTGAAACCTTAGGAATCCAGTATTGTGCAAAGCATCAGAGGCTAACATAAACATCTCTGCATTTACACAGAAGAAAAATCAGGCAGTGTCTGAGCAAAACCAGCGTGCTGTCCCCCCCAGGCAGCTGTCTGTCATTCCTCCATGGACGGAGGCTCTCCCTGGGGAAGGGCATGACTTTTCCAAACAAATGACTCTGACATAATCTGCCTTCTGCAGTAGCTACAGCCTTCACACAGGCCCCTAAAGCATGCAGAAATCTGAGCTTGCATCATGGCTGGCAGCATTGATTGTTTCCAAAAGCGTGAGGCAACCACGTGGTTTCCCGGAATCGCTGCTTTTCCTGTAGCCTTCCAGCCCTGACAGCCCTTCAATCCAGCCTAAAGCTTTCTGCTGGGGTTGGAGAGGGAAAGTCCTAAGCACACACCGCAGCCCAAATGGGTCAGGCATCTCAGCCTCCACTGAAGACCAGGCTGACAGCAGTTTGGGTTTGTGCATGGCCCCACAGCAGGACAGGACAAACACCACCCCACAGCTTTGTACTGCTTGGACAAGCACAGCAAGACACGGCAGGGCACGGAGCAGCAGGGCCACAGCTGTAAGATGGGAGCTGCAGTAGTGCTGCCCTCCAGCAGTTCTTCCCAGGGCCATGCGTGCCATCCACCCACCAGCCTCCTCGAGCACCCTGCAGACTTCTCGACCCAAAGCTCAGCCGCCAAAGGGATTTATCTGAAGTTCACCCACTCAGGGTGTCTCCCATTCCCAAAACAGCCCCGTGCTGCCTACATCTCATCTGCAGCATCCAGCCCTTCCTTCCCCTTTCTTGTGTCCCTCCACATGGAGGAGCCATGCGCATCAGGCAGCCTGTTTGCCCTCCAGCTATGGGCTCTCCTCCTTCTCAGACCTCTTTTTACATCCCACCTCGTATTCCTAGATTCTCCCTCCGCTTTCCCTCCAGCCCCCTCTGATCCACGTGTCCACGGCCACTGCAGGATGTGCTCTTCACCCCTGCACAGAGCACATGGGGCTCAGCACCCGCTTCCTGGCCCCCTTCTGGACCAGCTGCCAGGGACGAGGTGAAGGTAAGGTGATGGATGGCAAGTTAGGGACCAGGATGGGAAAAGCTCCTCAGGATGGGAGGAGCTGGGAAAAATGAAGTCAGCGGGGGTGGGTTTCAGCAGATACAGATGAGACACCTCGGGGGAGGCCAGTCTAAGGAGAAAGTGGAATTTGGAGGAGTTGAAAACTCCTCAGGAAATTATACTGAAGGCATGAAGAAATCTCTCAGTGCAGCAGAGGGATGTGGGGTGTGATGGGAATTCAGCTGACTCATAAATTCTTTAATCCCCTGAACTTTAAGAGGGAATTACAGAATAAAAAACAACAGTTATTTAAATTCCAGTGGATTCACGTCAAACTGTGGCACCTGGGGAGCAACTGGAAAGCCAAAGCACAGATGCCATTACCAAGGGATGGAAAAGCACCACAGGGCACAGCTGTAAGTGCTCAGAGGTGCATCTGCTCCAGCAGCAGCCGTGGTTTAAGCAGGCTGTGCCCTCCCTGCCCCGCTGCCCCCTGCTCAGCCCCCTGCAGCACACACAGCCCTGGGCTCTGCCCCCACGGCTGCTCCAGCACAGGCAGGGGAGAAGAGAGGGCTGCTTATGCCAGCCACGCTGCCAAAAAGTAAATGAAATAAGATAATGCTAACAAACTGTGCATCCAGCTGCAGCCTAAATAAACCGGAGGCTTCCAGAGAAAGAAAACTGGGACTTCCATGCCAACACAAACCTGGATGGAGACTCACAGTCAGGGAGCAAAACAGCACAGATGTGTTGAGTGTGGGGCCACAGGAGTCTGCTCCGAGCCAAGTGCATTCAGCATTTGGGTGCCAAAATGCAGAGGATGCTCGGGAGAGCTTCAGGGACTGCAAGCAGGGTGAGTGGGGTAGGGGACAGGATTTGATGTTGCAGTTATCTAGGAAAAAATATATATCAATAGGATACAATTCAACCAGAACAAGCACAGCTCAGCACAATGACACAGACATAAACAACTGCACAAGTAAGGGGAGGAAATTGCCTGTTCTGCAAAAATACAAACACTCTGGAGTAATAAAGGGTCATGAATGGGTTGTGTCAACACATTGCTGTGAAAAAAGGAAATCTCTAGCTGGGACTTGCAAAAACAAGTTGACACCTTCACAGCATGGAAAGTAACTCTCCTGCTCTAGCTGTCATCATTGAGGATGAGCTACTGTGCAGTGTCCAGTCTGGGCAATCCACCTCCAGAGTCTGAAGGAAAACAGAGAGGAAAACTGACTGTCCAGAAAGTGATGCCTCAGAAAACATTGAAAGAAGCAACATAGCTTAACTGAGGAAATGTGGGGTACAGGGGACAAGATGTTGGCCCTCAAGCAAGTAAAAAGTTGGTGTGGCAGGGCTGTGGGTGCCACACCAACAGCTCTCACCTCCACTCCTGGTGTTCAGCTCACACGAGGCAGGAGCCCCCCAGCACCCACCTCCTGGGGGGACTCAGCGCTGGGCGTCTGTTGGGTGGGTCCTGCTGTGGGAGGATCCTCACATCCTGAGGACGAGGACACTTCACCCCTGGGAGGGAGATGAGGATCCTCATGTCCTGAGGATGTGGACACTTCACTCCTGCAGTCGCTGTTTCCCAAACTCACCTTCCTCCCTGCAAAAAGTGTCGGATAGGCATAAACCTTATCCACAGAACTATTGTGGCCCACACGGTCATCATGCAGTCTTGGGGAAAATATCTCCCAGAAATTTTTATTTTTGTAGCCTGAATGCCTCTCTGTGCTTTTTTTGTTTAATAATTTGTTGAGGAGCCACCAACTGGGTTTAGCATCATATTAATGACCATATTATTAATGTGGGGCACAAAGCAGAAGATAAAGCTCCCCGTTACATCCCTAATGGCCAGGGCCAGCTGTCTAATAAAGAAACTGCTGTGGGTCAGGGCTTTGGCTCACTGCAGAGTGTTTCACATGGCACTTCTCTCCTTGCCCCCCCCCCCCGGGGCTTAAGCACCAGCAGCACGCAGCACCCTAATGCCCTCTCTGGAGACGCGGGCATCAGTCCTGCGGGTGCACAAAAAGAGAATTTTCCCCCTTGCTGGGCTGTGATTTTAAGCTGGGAGAGCGTGGGGCTGGGTCAAGAACCACAGATGCTGGTTGGCAGCGGGATGAGGGTTTCTCTGCTGGAAGGGAGCAGCCCCAAGTGCCTGACACGGGGTATTTAGGGGCAGGCAGGGAGCAGCCCCAGCCCGCCGGGCTCCGCGAGTTCCCGCAGGTCCTACCCCCACCTAGCGGCTGCTCCCAGCCTCGCCGCGACACCGGGGGACAGCGGAGCACCCGTTTTCGGGGGGGACACACCGGCAGGTGGCCCCCAATTGGGGGACATCCCGCAAAAAGCGCCACGAAACACGCGTGGCCTCGGAGCCGCGGGGGCTGCCTCCAGGACCGTGGGCTGCACGGACAGACCAGCCCCAAAACAGCCTGGTAGCCCTGAAATTGCCTTGCCTGGAGGTGTAGCTGGCTGGCCCAGCTTTTTGTCCCACATTTGGGTTGTGCTGGATTAGATCTGGTGAGCAAAATAGGCCACGGGCTGCGTGGCTGCATCCGCACACCCCAGCATCAAACATCCCTGCCAGCACCCAGACAAATCCACCTCCTGCTCCAGCCCTCCGGGTGGTGAGGGGGGTTTTGAGCTGCGGAGACTTGGGGGTTTTCTGAACACCATTTTTGCACAGAGGAAGGAACAGCACCACCACCATCACCACCCCGTGCTGTGCTTCCCTTCCAGCAGCTGGAAATGGAGGTTCAGATCTTTCTCAACACTGGGCAGGCCAGTGGGGAAGAAAATGACATCATTTGGCACAGCACAAGCCCATCTTGTTAGGAGACACAAAAGATCAGTGGATGTAATCCAGCAAAATAAAAAAATAAATAAATAAAATACTCATTTGTTGGCCAAGATTTCCTTTACATTTTTTACAAAACCCTGAGAGTCTCTGTGCTATAACAGACTGCTCCAGGACCTCCTTGCTGCTCTGCCCCCTTGCAAATCCTTCAGCCAGCCCTGAGCCACAAGGGTTGTCCCAACAGCTGATTCAACCACCCTCCGTTTATTTTAAATGCTCACAAACCAATAGCCCTTCACAACACCCAGTGCGATGTGATGGAGGTGGTGGGATGGAGGCAGGAATGTGTCTTTTGGTGCCGATACGGCCCTAGACCGGGTGAAGCCGAGTGTGAAACCCCATCCCAAAGCCCCGACGGCTGCCAGAGGGGAGCAATGCCCCCCAAAACAGCTCGGCCTCGCTGCACCCTGTGGCCTCCTCTCGGTCTTCCTCAGCTCCCAGGGCCTCCAGCGGCTTTTATGAACCAGGTGGCTCCGAAAGCCACTAGATGGCACCAGCTGTGTGCCCTTCCAGCCCCGTCTGTCCCCAGGGCGCTGGGGGAGGCCGCCAGCACAGCCCCTTGGTGCAGAGCGAGAGGCCTCAGCAAGTGGCTCTGCAGCCTCCACTGCCGTGGGTGTGCTGGGATGAAGGCAAAGGTTCAAGGGGTTCCTTCAACTGAGTGAGCTTCAGCGATGTGCCAGGTATTACCACGGGGGAATTAGCCAGGTTAGCTTTTGCTGTGCTCCCTCGTGTGTCCCCGTCCCCACCCATGGGTCAGACACCGCTCCCCAGCTGGGTGCTGGACAGCCCCGAAGACGGGTGAGGGTTTTTCTGTCCATCGTTGGTCAGTGCACGAGTGTCCAGCATCATCAGACTTCTCCTGGGAGGGCATAGGCAATGGAATAAAACCCAATTTACTATAAAATTTGGCAACCGGCAAGCAACTCTGTGTCATGGTTTGGGGGATTTATTCTCACTGTGCACATTTGCTATGCAGCAGAAGCCGGCATGTCCCAAATCCTCAGCCCTACCTGCTTTTTCACCGTCATGCCCTCCCTGCACCGTCACACACCCTTGGCAAAGCTGCTTGGTAAACTGGGGAAGCACAGGTGGCACCTCAGCAAATGTCAGGCCATTCCCTAGACCTTGCAGCGTAATTAATGAGTGTTTGTTTTCCACTGCCTTCAGCATCAAGCACGGAAGGTGACCCTTTGAGACGGGATCTCAAATGACGGGGCGGCTGGCGAGGCTCTGCTGCGTGCAGCACTTCAAAGCAGCCAAACCCCAGCCTGGGGCGGTGTGGGGGCTTGGGTGAGAAATTATTGCTCACCTTGTGGGCAGGAGCAGAGAGGCAGTGATGGCAAGCAACTCTGTGAGAAGCCAGAGCATCAAACCACCAGGAGCAGCATGGCATTCATTTGGGAATGTCAGGGCTCACAGCAAAGTGGGTTAAAATCCCCCCGGCATGAGGGAAATCACTCAGTCCCCATCCCCACAGCCTTCCCTTCCCTGCCTGACCTCCCCAGGCAGTTTCCCCTCTGCTCTCCCCTCCTGTGCGACCCAGGACCCCCCACTGCCTCCCCTCCCGAGACCCCTGGGGGCCTCCCCACACACCATCTGCTCGCCCCCGGAGGCTTGCGGGTGGCCGAGGATGTTCCTCCCTCACCATCTGCTGGGTCCCCCTCTCCCCATCCTCTCCCCAGAGAGCGCCCCAGGTCAAAAAAACCTCCCACATGCCACCAGAGCTCGACCTCGTGCACAAATCTCCTCGCCCCAGGTTGTCTTTCTGAACTGAAGCCTTTATTTGCCCTGTCCACGACTTGATGCCACGCATAGGGTGGAGAAATTTGCCATTAGGAAACCGCACGGAAAGGGGTGCTCATCCTACACACGCGTGCAGAGCAGGAGATGCCACCTGGACACCACACGCCGGTGGAAAGCCAGGCATCCCCGAGGGCTCCCAGCCCCGGCCAGCCAGCGGAAAATACCCTTTGGTGCCTGTGAATGTCAAACCCAGGAGATGCATGCAGCAATCAAAACGTCTGTGGCAGGAATCTTTCAAGTGCGGTGGAATTATTTTTAGACCAGACGCGATCAAAATGTCAGAGGGGTTTTTATTTATTTCCTCTGGAAGGTTCGTTGATTGAAATTCCAATAAACACAGGCTGACTCTAATCCTGTTGTCACAAAGTTGGGGCTGTAATCACTTCCTGCCCTTGAAAAAATGTGCAATTAGGCAGCACAGGAGGATGAATGACCCGGCCTGCCTGACAGGGCCGTCACCGCTCCAAGCACAGTGCTGCACATGGTGACAGGCACCCACCACCCCACAAAGCCCTCCCGCACCCACCCTGCCAGGCTGCAGCTCCTCGCCAGCCTCACCGAGCCTTTCCATGTCCTGGAAATGTGTAACTGAACCATGCAGGGTAGTTATAAAGCACGAGAGGTGCCTCAGTTGGGCCCTAGAAGCAGATGTGCAGTCAGGAAGGACAGGCAGGCCATGGGCGTCCACCCAACGCTTTGGTCCTGCCTTTAATGACGGATTACCACGATGCCCAACTGAGAGCCCACAGTGCTTCCTGGTGATTCAGCCTGCTCCTTCCTGGGCCTGTGACTCACACGCTCAGCACTGTGCCAGAAGCAATGCTCATGGCAATCAGAAACCTGCTCCTGCTCCCTCAGGTTCGCAGGCCATGGCATGGCATGGCATGGCATGGCTCTACAAAGCGTGGTAGTACCCACACAGGCCTGCACCGACTCACAGTCCCCAACCTGGACACGTCCCCAGCCTCACAAGCTTGTAGGTTATGCAACAAACCAGCCCCTTTTCTTGTTAAGCAAGAACCCCTTTTGGTGCCAGGAGATGAGGGGGAGAAACCGTGTTTGAACAGGACTGGCTGCTCAGAAAAGCACCAGCATGTCTGAGGTAGCAGAGCTTTTTCGCTTGTTTACACGGCCAGAGAAGAGCAGGACAGTAATGACCTAAATTAACACAATAGCAAAGGAGGGCCTTGAACCAAATCCAGCTCGGAGGTTGTGGCCAGCCCATAGATAACTAGAAAGAAAACTTGGTGTTTTCCCCAGAGGAACTGCCTATTTACATCTGAAAACAGCACAGACCTTGCCCAGAGGCTGGGACAAACAACTCCTTTCACTGCCCACTTCCCATGAAGCTTTCTGCTCTCTCTCCAAAGGAGCTGCTTTCCACAGCAGGAGGAAATTTCCAGAAAACTGAGGTATAAAAATGAATGCAAAACTCTGCTCCAGAGCCAGCTGTGAAACTCATATGAGATGAGCTCCCCATCCCACAGCCAGCACAGCAGGGAGGCTGCCGTGAGCCATGTCAGGCTGCACACGTCCTACAGCCCGAAAAGAGATGACACAAGGCCAAGTGCTGTCCCCTGCTCCTACTCTTGGGGCTTTCAACCTTGTTTTGAGAAGGGAGAGGCCGCATTTCCCCCAGGCAGGCTGCACCCAAAGCAGATCACAACCTTCGCATGTCTGGAGCGAGGGCAGCCCCCTCAGGTTTATGGGGGCTGGATCCCTGTGCCCAAGCCCACAGCCCCAGCCTGCCCCATGTCCATGCTCCGTGCTCCCATGGGCTAGGCAGGATGTCCTGACAGTGGGTCCTGGGTCATGGGGCAGGTTGCAATGCCATGTAACCTGCTAGGACACCGCATGGTGCAGCAGTCCCTTGTTACATGCAAGACTGTGTGAAACAAGGGAGGGAAAATGAAAATTTGGCAGGGAGGAACTTTCCTCCTCTACGCGCCGTGGTGCCACAGCCTGGAATAACCACCGGGACTCTGCTAAGCAGCAATCTCCAGGCAATTTTGAAGGAATGTCTTTCTGCCATACCCCAATCATCTTCCGCCTGGACTTTGCATAGATTAGGGTTTGGGCTGTGTGGTTTTCCTGCAGAAGCGCAGGAATTCTGTCTTCCATAGCTGCCGGGCATCTTCGTGCATCTGGCTGCGCAAGTCCCCAGAGCTCTCAAGGAG
Organism: Netta rufina; assembly: GCF_964035555.1. Taxonomy (NCBI): domain Eukaryota; kingdom Metazoa; phylum Chordata; class Aves; order Anseriformes; family Anatidae; genus Netta; species Netta rufina. The sequence continues at coordinate 54,856,141 of NC_140128.1, forward strand.
CTGTGATCGCAGATGCTGCCACATGGGAGGGAGAACCTCGTGTTTCTCACAGGGGGCCTGAGTGGAAGCAAAAAAAAAAAAAAAAAAAGCTGTGTATTAAATAGCACTTATCAGAGCACTTGCAAGAGTCAAATGGCAAAAACATCCCTCCTATTCACAGGGTCCTGAATGAAGCTGTATCAGTGTTTACATGTTGAAAATCTCCAGTTCCTCGGCTGCTCTGGCTAATGCAATCTGTGGGCCCACAGCTGTTGGCAGCATCCCTGTGTCTCTCTGCCCACACTAGTCAAACCTTCTCACTCCTCTTCTGGGAAGTCATTTCATGCTAACACCAAACAACCAGCAATAACAAGTTCCCAAGGTCCTCCCACCTGTGTCTACAGAAGGGACAAATATGCACAACTATTGCATGCCTGACTGGGAAAATGCAGGTGATTTTTAGGGGCTGGTGTACCTGCAGGTCGTGCCCAAGTGCACGGCCACAAAACAGAGGGGACAGGATGGAAGGGGACAGGATGGAGGGAGGAAGGTGACCTTCCTTTAAGCACATCCCTCCCGCAGTTCACTATTGCTGCTACCTGTGAGCCTGGCTGAGACTACCAACCTGTGCTGCACATATGCTTCCACCGCACTGCAGCACAGCCAGTTCTGGGATTTAGGGGCCTATTTACCCAGGGGATTTCAGCAAATAGCAGATTAAGTGATTTACAGTGTTTTAAAAACATGTTTCTGAGTATCTTTTCTAAAGCAAAGGTGGTGCTATGGGTAATTTCTTTAAAGGAGGGTGTACAAGTGGGTGGCTGATAGCCAGTTAATTATATCGGAACCAGTTTTCATTAGGAAGAGAACGTGTGCTTGCTTATTGTTTCTCTAATTGCTTTCTCTCCCGGCTAACAGGGTAACCTGCTGTCTGCTTGTGCCTGGAGGCCCCAGGTCAGAGCTCTGTGTAACTCATCCTTGATCTGCTAATGTGGGAACTATAAATAAATGGTGACACTGGAGAGCAGAGGAGGAGGTAGAAAGGGACTGTGTTTTCCAACCTGAGGTACTCAGTCTATTCAGCTTATCCAACAGAAGGTGACTGATAACAATCTGTAAATATTAACTGAGGAGGATTTCTGATATGAGAGGGCTCTGGCCTGGCAAAGATTAAACAAAATTATCTTACTCTGAGCTGAAGCTAGGCAAATTTGGACTAAAAAGAAGCTACAGATTATTTAAAGTGAAGCAAATGGCTGCTTGCTCTCCACTAAAAGCTATTTTTAAACCATGAGGACCTGCTTAGTTTCAAGATCTGATGCAGCTTGCCACCTAAAAAAAGTAATTTGTGAATGTGAAAGAATCACTTGGGAAACCCAAAGGACTGACGTAATGGCCTTTAAAGGTGCCTGGTGATTTGGAGATCTATGAACAGGACTGCAACACGCAGTACAGACTGCACATATAGAATGTATAGAAGAGGTTGCAGGTGCTCCAGATGAGCCCGGCAGTTCACGCTGAGGCAATTTAAGACATTACAGAGACAGCCATGCCTCTGACCTCTATCCCTTCTGCCTTCTGCACTTACCTCTAGTGCCAGCAGCACAGCACAGCCATCTGGGCAGGATGGAGCCCAGTTTGGTTAACAGAGCTCTCATAGAGAGGGGAAAGCTGTGGGGCTGATATATCCCTCCCCTCTGCACCAAGGACAGGAGCAGGGGAGACTCTGAGGGGAAAAGCCTTCTGAGTTCCCCTGCCAGGCACCAGCGCTTGCCTGGCTGACCCTGCACATGCACATATTGTCACGGGCTGGGAGGTAAAGGAGAGGATGCTGCAGAGGAGCACTGCTGCAGGGAGGCACAGGCAGAAGGGAAGAATGAGGAGGAAGAGCCCTGTCTTCTCCCTTGTCCTTGCTGTAACCTGAATCACACATCTGAGCATTCAGTTCCCCACACTGCCTACAGCGTGATGCTTCATGACGTGGAAATTTGCAGCTAGAAAGAGGGAAGTACAACCAGTGTATATAGCAACAAGGAGCTCAGGGAGGTGATGTAACAGCCATAGGCATTCCACCTCCCCATAAGTAGGAATGCCTTTGCCTATGCACGTATGCATGTTACCCACAAGCACACACACACCTACCTGTGTTAACAACAGAAGCAGCCACAGAGTCCATATTTTCTAGGTTTTACTTCTATATCTGCAAAAAGCAAGGTTGCTTCTGTTTCTGTTTCCCCACAATTATCGTGAAATGCCTTCAAGAGAGCAGCTCTGTCTTCTCGGCTGAGCGAGTCTTTGATGTCCAACACGGCACTCAGATGTTCTTCCCTTTTCCAAAGGATAAAAGGGCAGGTCAGTGAAAGAGTCAAGGAAAAAACCTTGCTTCCTATCACCTGGTATTTCTGGGCCAGACCAACACTTGGAAGATGCTCATAGTGCTTTTTGACACCCTTGGTATTATTTGTACTTGTATTATCTTTTCTCACCTGAAATGGAGTTACTTTTTGGTTATCTGAAGGGCTTTAGGATTTTTGTTCTACATAGCATTGCTTTGCAGAGCCAAGCCAAAACCTATTAATATGATTAACAACCAGGGCAAATGTATCCACAGCAAACACAGTTTTAAACCTACAGACATCCACTAAGATCAAGAACAGTGCATCTACTCACACCAGAATGCTCTCCACTAAGAATTGGATCAAAATAATATTATTCTATTTCCTTTGCACATACATATACATAGTAAGTATACACATATTTTTATAGTAAGAGAATACAAACTGTTCTGCTGCATCAGATAAATATCTTTTTAGCTCAATATTGCATCTTCCAAAGAAACAAATGCTTAGGAAAAGATTATAGAAAACAAGCCAAGCATAACATGATCTCTTTGTCTTTCTTTTTTTCATTTCTGGCAGTCTGCAGTTAAGGGACTTCCTTTGCTGGGGGTTATATCTTGACTGTCATGTCAAATAGACGCTGAGACAATTATCTACCACAAATTGTCTGCTCCCTGTTTGAAGCTATTCACACGTTTGGCCTTTAGAGAATCCTGTGACAGAGAGCTCTACACTGTAATCATGTTAACTTGAAAAATACAGTCACTAGCAGAAGACATCAGAGCTCAAGATGGATGTGATAAACAACAGAATTTGAAAGAAATGCAGTTAGCTAAAATCTCGTCTTCCTAATAAAAGTTGGCTTTCATTTCTGTTAACAGTTTCCTGAGAGAAATGGCAGTGTGTATTCTTGCTGAATGCACCTAGGATTATGTGGAAATAGTAATAGCTAGAAGAGGACTGGTGAAGTGTTCAACCAAAAGCCAAGTGCTTGGAAGTTACTAGTTAAGGATGGTCCTGAAATCTAGATTTGGCCCACACGTGCCAGTGCTGTAAAATGCACCAATGCAGCCTGCAAATTGTCCATTCAGCTAGCATTTTTCACAGTGTTTCTGCTTTGTTGATAGAAATTTCATCCATACTTCATCCATACTTTAAGGATGGACATTCCAACTGCAGTGGTTAATGTCTGGCAAAATTAAAAAACATGTTGTTGCATCTGCAAATAGGGAGCATTGAGCTCATTCAAAGGTAAGCATTGTGCCTGGCCCCAGCACTCTGCAAAGAGAAAATTTCACAGGACTGATATTGTTATAGATCTTCTGGTGGCAAATAATAATTCATAAACAAAATTAACCAACCTGTGAAACACCTTACCTTAGGTCGGGAAATTCTTTGAGAATGGGCAGCAGGGCTATTTTCATCCCCTCAGCATCGTAAGTTTGAATAAGTTCTAAAATTGCTTTTATGGGATCCTTGAGGGCACCAGCTGCGGAACCCTGGGGAGAGAAGCAGAGGTGGGTTCAGGACAAGGGAAGGAAAATACAGTGTTAAAAGGTGGCCTCACATCAGACTTGGGATCTCACTCCATGGATTAGGAGCTTTGCAGAACTGTCTGTGCATGTTTTCCCTCCTGGTTAAGAGAAAAGAAACCATGGGCTGCTTCCAGGGTGGCTCAGTGACTACCTGCAGCAGCACAGAATTACCTTCTGCAGTTCCTTTTCCAAAGCAGGCCTTTCCCTACATCTCCTGTCTTCTCTAAGCCTCTCTCACTCTTTGGGAAATGGTTTCCCTCCACAGATAAGTACAGCCCTGTAGCTGCATGACAACAAGCTCTGCTGGCCACCATCTGACAGTATTTCTGCTGCCCTGGAACAAGCCCAGGGGCAGAAAGTGACCTTGGTGAGTAGGTGAGGGGACACAGATCCTGTAGCAGAAAAACAACAGGAAGCAAGGCTGGACCCTGTGAGGGGTGTGAGCATGGATGGTAGATACTGCACCTGGCCAGCTCCCTCTAACGCAGAGCACATGGAAGAAGAAAAAAGCCTCATAAATCTAGCAAGAAATGCACATCATTTTTAGTAAAGCTGGAGAAAACAGAACGTGGATGAACTGCTGAGAGAGAGCTTCAGGTCTTGTTCACATTTTTCATTGGTGTGGTAATGCAATTAAATTGCTTCTCTGAATTATTGATGCCGTCACGTCAACAGAGACTCCGTGACAAAGCAAACCTGGAGAACGGGCTGCCAAACTAGGACAGAAGCAGCCCGGGTTGCCCTGATCTCCATGGGGCGTTAGAAACAGCAGGCTGGATTCTCCGTGCAGCTCATCTCTGCATTGAACATAAATCAAAAAAAAAAAAAGCAACAGTAATATGTGAAGACAGCCTTCTCTCTCTTCCTCCGCACTGCAGGCACACAGCATGTCTAGCTCTGCACAGTGCACAGGCTGTACTCAGCTCCTCATGCACGAGAACTGTAAGGCTTCATACTTGGCAAGCTCACTATTACAAAATGCTAATTAATTAGAAGGTGTCAGATTTTGTTAAGCATGATATAGACAGGAATGGTCCGAGGTAACCAGCGTGCAATCTAAAAAGACAAAGACAAAGTGTCTTGTCAGCAGCGTTTAGGTGCCTTTGACATGCACTGCTCTTAGGAAAGAAGCAAAGTGTTTCCTAATGTGTTCTGAGGACGGAGTGGAAGGAAGAGCCTGAAGAGAGGGCAGAGCAGGGCAGGGAGCAGGTGCAGCCTGTGCAGCAACTGCACAACAAATTCAGCCTGCAGAAGAGCACAGATTTTGCATGCGTAACCACGTACCTCATTTGACTGAGTATCAGGCTGTCCCCTGCAAATTGCTTAGGAATTTCCTCCCTGAGATTTTTAGTGCTTCTACATCAAGTAAGAAATGGGACAGAGCAGGGACACAAGGGGAACAGCACTAATGGAAGCAGACTTTTTTCACCAAAGCAGAACACGGGGTTTTCTTAGATAATTAGATTTCTCATATCTCGTTTACATTATAAAACCAGCTGTCCTTGCACATATCAACGACAGCTGATGCTGAGCACAACATTACTGGTAAACTTCAGAGTTAACATTAAAAAAATCCTCCTGCTGTTCCCAATGCCCTGATATCTCAAGGCACTGACGTGTCTGTGCTTGATCGCTCTAGGAAAGGCAGATTTGCAGCTAACAGCACCGGCAGCTTCCAGCTTTCTGCCATGAAACTAATGGATTAATTGTAATTAGCCTGAGAGTTTTTCAGAGGAGCCTACAAATTATCATTTTGATTTCATTTTATTACTTGGACAAAGTCAGAATTTCTGACAGCTGACTTGCAGCAGGTCTCATATGGGAGAAAATCGATTTCTAGTCCCTAGCACTTGAATTCATAAATCATCAGAATGAGTCAGAATTTGTGGAATTATTAAAACCAATATAGCCATGAGTTATTATTGGCTCTGTTACAACTAAGTCCTGTTACCAGACTGCCTTTGCAACCGTTACTGCAGTGCACAGTTCAGCTTTCCTATGAAGTGCCCGGGCACTCGCAGCCTGCACTTGCAGAAGAGCTGTGCCAGCGGGGTGCAGCCAGTCCTCCTGCTGGAGCAGCCGCAGAGCAGGCTGTTGGTGTTGCAGTGCCTGCCCTTGGAGAAGCAGGCAAAGCATGTGACAGCACGGTGTGCCAGCTACACAGGATTGTGAATTAAGTGAGGAGGCTTTCTTAGGCTTCCAAAATTGCTTCTGCAATTCAGTCCTAGCGTTTTTTCCACATTTTTTCTTCAAAGGTGTGGATATGCTTTACACCCTATCTATCCTTTTTGCAACACATCTTTACCTCGCAATGATGCGAGGTGTTCACCTCAACATGAAGATTCACTTCTCCCTGCAACCATGACCAACCACAACAGCATCGTGTTTCTACCCTTGTGGAAGAAAAAAAACAAAAACACACAGAAATGGCCATGCACTGATCAGCCCAGCTCTGCGAGGCTGGGCCAGAGGCTTCCATGGAAGGGCCTGCAGGGAGGAAGAGGCCAGAGGGACAGATAACAACACACATATCCCGTGTCCGAGGAGGGGTAGCCATATGGGGCAATCCACAGAGAAGGTGAAGCCCCAGAAGCTGTGGAGCAGCTGATTCAGTTCATCATCGCAGGCTCGAGGGAAAGCATGAGGGGGGAGCACAGCTCTTGGGATGTGCAGGCACATTGCTCTCCTGCATACACACGGCAAGGCACAAAGAGCTTGCCTGGGGGAGCTGACAGCTTTGGAGATATCTTACCAGCTTAGAGGAATGTGGCTCATTCTTATTTCAGTGTCAGGAGTGTGAATCTTGCCTGCTCCAGTCACACATTTCAAAACTATAAACTAACAGCTTCTGGCAGATCGGAAGGGCTGTCTTCCAGCACATCTGACTTTCATTTCTGTGAAGCTAAATGCCATTGTGGTAAGACCTCTTAAGATTTTCTTTTGCCTTCAGAGCCTTTTCCTCTTCTGGTACTGATCTGCATGACAGAGAGCATACCCATAACCATATCAAAGACTTACTAAGCACTCTTTAAAGATGGTTTGCAGTGTCCTGTGATCTTCTTCTATCTTGCTGACAATCCTCTTCCTCTGCTCAGAAGATGGTTTCCTGGAAGTGGTCAGGAGGGCTTGCACATATTCTGTAATAATGATGATGTTCACGGACTTGACGAGGGCCTGTTCCAGAGCAAAGAAGCCCAAATTAACTTCCCTGTACTGAGCAGGACAGCGAGCAAGCAGCAGACCATACCTATAGGATTCTGACTAATGTAGACAGGTTGCCCATGTAGACGGGTGTCCTGTTTCACTGCTTAAGTATCCTTTCAAAAAGCCTGGTCTAACACATGCAGTATGTGGATGACACTGAAGAGTGCGGAGACATCCAAACAAAAGCAATGGGACCAGGTGGCAGAGCCAGAGGTCACACTCATGCTCCAGAGCAGCAAATAACACTTAGCTTGGCCCCGAGCTAACCATCACATAGCTTTGGGATGGACTGCAAAGCAAGATCCAGCCTCCCTGGAGCATCCCTGCTAGACACATCTCGGGGCCATACCCCTGGGCACACAGCTGTGGTTGGGCACAGAGAAGTCCTGGGAGCACTTCTGAGCCACACACAACCTGCTAAGAAACCTCATTGCTAAGGCCGTGCAGTAACTGAAGAGGGAGGCAGAGCAAATGTCTCTAAGGGGAGATGGGCTGCTGCACAGAAAAGCCATTTTCATTAGCAGTGGAAATCAGACCAGTTTTAGGCTGCGGTCCAAGGGTACAGGAAATCCCCAGCCCTGCCCAAAACAGACAAAGCAAGGGACAGACAGCTCTGGTGTAGCGCTCCACCACTGAGCTGCTGCTTACCGCAGCACTAATGTGACACAACGTCCAGGGACAGGCCCTGAGCAACATCAGAATGGCTCCCAATTTTTCTGTTCCATTACATTTTTCAGCATTTCAAAACGTTAATTAAAATCAGCACTAACAAAAAGCCTGCAGACCTCAGAGGATAAAAGAAGGGGAGCCAATGCCTAGTGCTCCATATACAGCACAGCAGCAGTGAATTCAAACTCTGTGCACAAGGAGATACTCCAGGTACCAATCTTCCTAAGGGCCAGACTCTAGCATGTTGTGAGACACTAGACAAATTGTTTAGGCTACCATAAAAGTGAAAAATGTAGGTACTCTGTGCAGTTGTACTTTGCTAACCCTGACTGATTTACATGTAACTCTACCCGAGAGACTACATCCTCTGGGGATGTGGACTTTTCACCAATCCATGGGACCCTTCTACCAAAGGGATAAATGTGCCTTACTACCAAAGTTGAAGCACATTAAAAACTGTCAGGATTCCCAATATAATGCTACTGGGGCAATGGCGGTGTCAGGCAACCCGATGTTCCCACATTCCGTTTCCCCCTTCCTTCATGTCTTGGTTTCTCTGCTGAGATTACAGAAATGTCCTAGCTGTCCTGGTGAAGTAGATATCCAACCCTGAGGAACTGGACTGAGGCCACTAGATCTTGAAAAGCCCTTTTAATGATAGACAAAATGGTAGTTTGGATTAATGTGGAAATACTGTGTAATTTGGAAGTTCATGGACTAGTTTTAGTAATTTGCTGAATAATATCTCATTCCTACTTTCTTACTTATTTCTTTATTGTTATTTCTTACCTCATATATGTCTGTTTTTTTCTTCCCAAATGCCAAAAAGCTTTGCTTTAAGGATTCAAGGATGTGGTTGAAACCACTGTCACATTTTTTGAAGTGATTCTTCAGTGTTTCCTGAGGAAAAGGGACAGACAGAGTCAAAGAGTGCACATGTGGAGACACCACACAGGCTACAGACGTGGATTACTCTGCTTCCGCTCTTTCTGCTCTCAGAAGCAGACTCCTCCGCAAGCTGCAGCATCCTGTTCCTTCATGTCAAAGAAAAGCAAAAACATGAAAGACAGCAACAATTCAAAATCAGGAAAGATGTATTAAGTTCTCAAGCCCAAACTTAGAAGATCTAAAATCATGAAAAATGGGTAGCAGTAGCTCTAATCCTGGGTAAAACGTATCTGTGTGATATTAGCTCTGAATTATCGCTGCTCCAGGAAGACACCCAGCTGCAGGGGATGAATAGGCAACAAGTGGAGCTCAATCCTTGGGGTCTGGGTCCCCAGGGGAAGCATGGGGTACCTATTTCTAGCACAACAGTAAATACTACAAACAAGTGGAACTGGAAAAGATGAAGCTGTCAATATGCAGCTTCAGACAAGGCAGAGGAGGGTATTGGCCTGAAGATCAAACCATGTTTTAATCCTTTCCAAATCAGGGCACGAAAGTGAAGGGGATGCTTGCCCAGCAGTATGAAAATATTCAGTGCTGATATGGGTCTCCCATACCTTGACTTTAGAAGTGACTGTCTGCAGAAAATGCTCTGTAACCTCATCTTCCATCCTGTATAGAAATCCTTTCACCTTAGCATCCTGACCAGTGCTGGCACTGCAAATGTATGTTAGCTTACACCAGGCAGTTCTGTAGCAAAAACAAAAAGGGATATGGAAACAATTGATTACATCACATCAGGCTGTTCTCTCAGATCAAAACTCTTCCCACTACAACCATCGTGACTGTCTGGATGTTTGGATATTTGGCATGTGCTGGGGTGTAGGGCAAGCACAGGGTCTCAGTGACCCACAGATACCTACACGTAGTTTGGACAGCCCACATTAAGATGCTGTCACAAGGACATGAAAGCTCAAGTGCATAAAAATGCCACTTGTACCCATCACTAGTGAGCTTAGATGAGTAAAAGTGCTGGGATTTTCAAAAAATGAGAAGGCGTTAAGTGGCCTTGACAAAGAGAGGGTTGGTGAGCATCCTGTATGCCTTTGACACCCTTCAAATACAAGACGAACAATTACATCCCATCAGAACAGTCTTCAAGTCAGCAAAACCTTGCTAAAATGATCACCAATTTGAAACCAGACATTTTACTTTCTGGAAAAGCTCATCGTGTAACTTCATTTTCAGTATCTCTGTGAAGAATTACATAAAAGAGTCTCATCAGTACTCAGTTAGGGATCCAGCAGCAGCAATGTGCACATACATCAAACAAAACAGCTACCGAGGCTCAAGGCAGCGTTCCAGTGTCGAGGAAGCGCTGTGCATATGGTGGATCTGGGTGTTTTGCTGACTCCAGAGATCCTCAGATAATTTTACACAGGAAGAACAGAAGCAACCTTGTTTTCTCCATTGCTGCAAGCACTTCTGAAATTAGCTTGTAGGTGCAAACAGCCTCCCCCAGCCTTCTGTGCTTTATTGCTTCCCTCCTTCCTAACAGCCCTGGGGAAAGCCTGGTGCGTTCGGCAGGGTTTCATTCAGCAAAGCACTTAAGACTGGGCTTACCTTGAAGTACGTAAACACAAGTCTCAGCGCAACATTTACGAGGCTTTCCTAACGAGGGAGAATCGGGCATGGGAAGGGAACCACAGCACAGCACCCGGTGGGGCTGGCTAGGATGACGTCCCCACAGAAAATTCAGAAAATTAACTTTGCCTCCTGTGGCACTGGGGTCTGGTTTCTAACCTGAGAATGCAGCAGTTCTCGAGGATCCGTAAGCTGCTGGAGATCCCAGGGCAGTCATCAATCTGGAGAAAGTTTCTTACTTCATTTTCGTAGCTAAATTAAAAAAGAAAGACATCTTTTTAGGCTGGTATGATCTGTAACACATCTGGCAGCCAACAGGAGAAGTATTCTGTGGTTACTTGTATTCTTGCTGCACATGGTTTCAGTCACTGAGAGGGGACCTCGAGCAGGACAAAGATGGTCTCTGTCCTGCCCAGCTGGTGAGGAAAGAGAGCACAGAGATGGGATGGGGACAGCCCTTGAGCTGCCTGGGTGCCACTTCCATGGATTAAGAAGCAGGAGATTTGTCTTATCATTGCTGTTGCTGCAACACTTGCTTCTGGGAAGCAATTCGGGCTTTGCTGATAAAGTTGCAGAACAGTAAAAGCCTCAGCGTGCATGCACAACCCACATCTATTGACCACTTCCTCACAGCTTCAGGCTCACAAACGGCTCCTGGACAATTCTGATTTACAGGAATTTCCTTCCCATTATAATGTACAGAGCAAAGATCTTAAATCTCATCTCATTCTGAAACGCTTCATCTACAACCAGCAGCATTTATTAGCATTTACTGCCTTGCATGATACAAAGGGAGGGAGAGGCCTAAGACTAAAATGCAGACGAAGGGAGCCAGAAGAAATGGTGAGAAGGCAGGGGATGAAAACAAGGCGGGTGTCTTCTGAGAGCAGAGCTCTCCCCCTTACAGGGAGCCAGGAGAAAATACCATGCCTGGGAAGCACAGGCAGGGTAGGAAGGGCCATGCCTGGCCATCGGGCATGTAAATAGCACCCCCTTACCTCTGCAGGAAGCTCAGGCACTCCTCCAGGCACACAGCTTCCACCTTCTCGCTTAGGCTCTCGCTGATGTGCTGGGCAGCCTCCATCTTCTCTCTGAATATCTGTGGATTCAAGGCAGGAGAGGAGAACGGGCCAAAGCTATTTTTTCCTTATACAGTGAGCAGGGATGCTTCCCATTCTTTGCTCTGCTGCAAATCCCTCTGCCTGCTAGGGAACAACTTCTTTTTCAGTTTTGCGTGACTGGAAGTATTTTTAGGAGCCTGCTTTTAACGCCTGATCCTACAACTTTGCTACCACTGCTTTTGCTGCAGGGAGCAGGGTGGTGTAAAGTCCTGTGCTCAGAAGAAAGTCTATCCCTACAAACACTCTCTGCCATGTCCAGCATTGCAGCTCACAGCACAACAAGATCTGCTGCCCGTGGGGACACCTGTGGGTCTGTGCACCTCTCCCTCACAGATAAATTTGGGTGCAGCCACCAGAAAAGGTTAGGCAGCCCAAACGGTGTGCCCAGGGCCTCTGTGGGGGATGTCTGAACAAGGCAGGTGCCAGGTGCCCAGCTCCAGCCCTCAGGCCTGGCACAGGCTTTAAGCCCCGCGGTGCCTGTCTCGCCCCTCTGGCCCCATCCAGTGGCCCAGGTGCCTGCAGCATTGGGGCTGTGCCAGACAGCCCCAAACCCATCCCACGGCGGGCAGGCTCGAGCAGGTGGCAGCTTAACGCCATCCATTAGTTGCTCCGTGGAAACAAAAGCTTGCAAGGGGAAGAGAGCCAGATGGATAAAGGCAGCCAGATGGACTTGTGTGCCGTGCTCTCCCGATGCTCTGGGAAGCATCAGCGCAAGACAAAGGGTGGCTCACATTGGGAATGTATTTTTCCACTGCTCACAACAGATGTAAAAGTTCACCAAAAGGGACGGGATAAAACACAGCTCCCCAAAGTGTCAGGAAACCACAGATGATGAGTTTCCACATCACCTTGTTCGTTTGCTATCTGATCTTTAGGTGTCAGCCTGCGAAAATTGAGGAGGCGGTAATTTCATAATGGTTGCCAATTTATCCAAGCTTTTTCATGACCTGCTCCAGATCATTCGAAACTGCCAGCTACGTACACAACACAGCAAAGCCACCTGTGCTGAGACATGGCCAGATGTTGGAGATACGAGGATGATATCCACAACATATCAGCCGATCCGAGGGCCGTGTCAGCTGGCCCCGACCTCCATCTAGCATCACTTGAGTCCACACGTAAACTCCAGGATTTATCTGAAGCCTCCTGCAGGTCTTGATCCAAATGCCCCCTGTTCATAAATCTGCAGTATGCTTCTGCGATGCCCTTTGAGCAGCCAATTTCGTTATGCTCTGGAGTCATCCCTCGCACTGCCTAACCAGGCGGGGCAGCAGGGAACACACTGCCTGCCTTTGCACTGCCAGATGAGGGGATCTGCCACAACCCAGCAGTTCTCTCTTGTTTTATAAGCACTCTGCTGCAGTGCAGAATTCACAGAGGGCAGACTGACTAACTTACACCACCACTTTCCTCAGGGTTAAGTGGAAATCCAGGTGTAAATGTAGCTTCAGCATGAACCAGCTAATCTCAGGTTCATCCTTTCCTTAGTTAGTTTAGGTTTCCTTACACATGCACAAGAGAAAAACAGGTTTGAGGGTAAAGAGATGGAGTTTAAATATGGCAGCTAACTTGCAAGCTTGTTACACACTGAGCTAGACCAGGACAAGCAAAACTGGATCTTGCCAAATACCTACAGAGTTGTGAGCAACAACGTGACTGCCCCAAAGGGTGTGAGCTTTTCAATTACCCCCCAGCTTACCTGAACAACTGCAGCATCTGCACAAGGGGTTTTCCCAATCTCAAAAGCATCTTCCAGGGCTTTCCCTACTTCCTTCTAGATACATATACATATTAAAAAAAAAAAAAAAAAGTAGTTGAGATGTTGAGATACAATGGTATTTATAACGAGTTAGGTTTCCCAGCCTCTCGTTATGCATTTGGACTAGATGAATTTCTGCCTCCGTTTTTTGGCCGTCTCATTTAACCCAAAGCTTGGCGATTTTCCAGCTGACCTAATAACATTGTTCTGCTTTGTTCTGCGTTGTTTGTTTGAGTTTAAAAGATTTGCAGCTTCCTTTCATCCCTGTGTCAGCTCGGGTTATCTACAGCTTTCCCTAGTTAGCTTAGCTCAAATGAAGGCACCCACACAGCAAAACAACATTTAGACACAGCGCTGCACTGCCAGCTACTGCAGCTGAGATTTTTCCACCCTTCCTAGCTCCAGCCAGCACCCACATGAACCAGCCAGTACTAATTAAAAGCATTCCTTCACTTGAGCCAGGGACGTGTGAGTGCAAATAGGAGTCGGGTTAGTGTTTAGAGCTACTGTCACAGAGAGATGAGCTCCATGAGGCTGCAGGATGGGAAATTTCCCAAGACTTGGCTGGCTTGTGTTATTTTGAATAGACTATAAAAACAAAACTAATGCTGCAGAGAAAGGGCTCATTGCTTAAAACACGATCTGACCTTCATAGAAGCTTTAAACTCAAAAGCCAGGCTCATTTACTCATTCATTTCTGCATCTTTTGCCAAAGAAATAGAAAGAATGTAAAGTCTGACATTCCCCTTGCGTCTTTGTTCTTTTCTGGCTGATGAATTAGGAAATTTGTGACTGTCACTTAAGAATTTCATCAAAAGTATATTCAAAACAACTGCTCTGCCATATTCATTGAAAAAGCATTAAACAAAGGCAAACAAGCAGTTGTAAACAACCGAAGGAAAATTCCTTTCTTCCCGAGCGCTGCTATCACCTGACTGTGATCAATTGTGTCAACGCGATGTGCTGAGATAACAGATACCAGCCGGGCTGCACAAACATTTCTAGCCTGCCCCACTGCAAAGCGAAATGCGTCAGTTAAAGCCAACACGGAGGTCTTGTTCCATAAGGGGACAAAGCACACATTTAGTTAATCTCTGCAAGGCAATGACTTGTTGAGACAGATCAGGTCATGTCAGAATTAGCACAAGGTTGCCCATTTTTAGCCCTTGTGGTGAAACTGGTAACCCAGAGCTCCAGCATGGAGGGGACCAAAACTTCTAATGTAACAAGCAGGCCCATAAATAACCTCCAGCTTCTTCCTCGTCCTCCCTTTCTGACCAAGATGTGGTACCTCGTGCCGTAAAAGCTTCAGGTCCACGGACGGCCAGCCCATCAGTGTTAAAGGCCCAGCCAGCTGCTGCCTCTCGGAAAACACATGGGACTGGGTTGTAATTTCAGCATCTCTCATCTGTCAAATCACTACTTTTTTAAAAACATGCAAGAATTTAACATCCTTGTGACCTATGCCTCGTTACCAAATGTCAGAATTGGCTAAGATGTTCAACACGTGTGGGAGCACACCACTGACAAACCAGCAGGCAGAACTACTGCACGGCCTTGTTCATTTGGTCCTGCCATCTCTGCTTTTAGGCAGAACCAGTTTTGAGCTGAGGCCACAGAAGCAGGGGACAGAAGTTCATTTTCCACCTCTCAGTATTAAAATAAACCCTGATGTCTCACTGGAAGGTTTGCCCCTTGCTCATGCCACATTCCCCAACACATAAGGATGGGGCTGAACATCAACCCCGTCTATGGCACCATAATTTTGGGTTCACCAGCTTTGCACCCTTGAAGGCATGCAGGCCCCTTGCCCTAGAGGTGTCACTGCTGAGGTGACACTGCCTGTACCCAGAGCTGGCCACGTTCCCCACGAGGAGGTTTGGAAGTTGTTTGGAAACCCACATGGCATTTGAGCAGCCAGCACCCTCTGATGTGGTCACAGCTTTCATCACTTCTGCTGAAAATGCTTTTAGTTTGCACAGGTCCGGGGCTGGCACTCCCCGTGACAAAGCCAGTTATTCACAGGCAAAGGAGGCTATTTCTTATTCTGCTCAGACTCTTCCCATTTAGAAAAATGTCATCCATTGAAGTGGCAAGCCCAGCATTGTATGATTTACAGTCACAGTTACACATTATGATCACTCAGAGATAACTCAGGGTATTTGCTCAATGTCAGCTCCCTATGCATTTGGAGTAATGAGGTGTCGAACTATCCTGGAAAAAGAAATTGAGGAATAAAGAAGGCTTTATAAGCAATGCCGCTGAGCTGAGAGAAAAGACAAGCACTGTTTTTCCATATGAAGTGAGCTCAGGTCCACAAAAGACTGAAATTCTTCATCAGTGTTAGTCAGTAGCTTGGAGGCTTTGTCAGTGACTCAGTGGCATGCTCTGAGATAACCTCACCGGCACTACCCCAGTGTAGTCATTTCCTTCACTGAAATACGTGCTAAAAACAGCCCTTGAGAACATGCGGTCTTCCCCCGGGGTAATAATTTGAAACAGCTCATGGATGCTTAATGTCAAACACTGAAAGCAGTAGGTTTTAAGCATATTGTCACCAGCTGGTGCCTCTACTCCCATGTTTATGAAAACCTTAGTGGGAAATAGACTTGAGGAGAATCTCTGCAGCTTAGAGCCTTCCCCCTCAGGTGATTCAGCAGTTTGCCATGGAGTTTCCCTTCCTTTGCTCAGGGAGGGGGGGGCAGGGAGGAATAGAAAGGGAAAGTGAAAGAGAAGATGCCTGTGGTAACTTCTGGTGTTGCATTTGTAGGCTTTGAATCTAAAAGGCCCTGCTGAAATTTCCAGACACCATGGTTTCCTCTGGAACTCCCCACGGTTGTAACACATCTCCCCTGCTTTGCTGGTGCACCACGTGCCTAGAGGCTCCTCAGAGGGGGAGATTTGCTGAGAAAAGGAGATGCTGCAGCCCCTGAACTGGAGTCATCTGTGGGACTGCAAGGCAGGATGCCTGGCTCAGCCCTTACAGAAGGGCTGTGCCCCCTGTGCACCAGCTGCATGTTTTTTTCTTGTGCTGGGCTTGGGAGATAATCCTTGTTATAACCTCAGTGGTGCCAGTCTAGCAGGCTGGAGAGGGCTGCGAGGGGGTGAGTACAGGCAAAGTGGGGTAAAACTACTGAGCTCTTACCCGGGTGACTGCAAGTAACTTTTCCTCTGTCTTCAAAATGATCCACACGAGACTCTGTACATCAAGGGCAAGGCTGTGCTGGGAGGTCTGCCTGGGTCTCAGGCACGTCCCGCTGCCGCTGCGTGCAGAAAACAAGAGCTCAGCTTCCCAGTGACTCGCAGCCCTTCTCCCACCTGGCACCCTGCTCTGTGCCCCTGGCTCACCCTGCACACAGCAAACATCCAGCAGTGTTTGCAGCACTGGAGCAGCCCCAACATGGCCGAACATCTCTTTCATACCCTTTTGCTGACTATGATTTTTTTGCTGTTTCTTTTCCTTCTTCCTATATTTGCTGCCCAAATTATGCTTTTTACCCTCTGTTTCCCTCTCTCCTTCCCTCTCCCGCTGCTGAATTCCTTCTTGGGCTTGGGCAGAGCTATGCAAGCCCACTTCCAGACATGCACAAATTTACAAGTGTAAGATATTCCACTTGAATAGAAAGTGGTCTATAGTAAAAAGCACCTATAGATGAGGATAATTGCATCTACACATGAGCATTAACTAAGGTTGTAACTGTATTCAGGAGGAGAGTCCAAATTGTTAAGACTGTTGTTATTTTTCCTAAAGTCAGTCTGGCATCTCTTCTCATTTCCATTTTCTTCACTGTCTTCTGACCCTAACACACTCACAGGCTGCTCTTGCCTTTTTTTTTTTTTTCTTGAAGAAATCCAGCATTTGCATAACACATTTTTTCCTGTCTCTGAACCTTTCTTTATATATTTAAATTAATTAGTTATTCACCTCCAATTTCATGTAAGTTTTTGATATTTCATCAATCTGTTAATCTTATCCAAAGCCAAAATTTTACCATTTTAAACCCGTAAAAGTAGCAGTAGAAGGGATGCATCCTGGCCTCATGTCTCCCATGTCTCTAAGGACAACAAGCACCAATGTGTACCCATCACCTGTCCCAATCCTGCAGAAGCTGGTTAGGGGAAGAGCCCATCTGATGAACTGATTATCTGCTGCCCAGGTGTTTATGGTGCAATTAATACAAGGAACAGAGAAGCTCTAGATGGGGATGGAAGCAGCCAAACAAGCCAAAGCACTGAAAACTAGTAGGGAATCAGTAGATCAGAGCTGTTAAGTAGCAAAGTAACCATGAACACAGAGAATGAAACACCTCATCTACCATTGCAAAACAAAAAGAAATCACAAGAAAGCAAAGTAGCTCCAGGCTTCAATGACACCTGCAGGAATTCTCGGTGGAAAGCTTTGAATTTGCATTGGGCCAGAAGGTCCCAGATATGCTGCTTTTCAGATCACGGAGTAAGCCACAACCATTTTCCCAAACTTGCGTACGAATTAAATGATCTGCTGTATTTTTTCCTGTGGCCTGAGTGCAGGAAATATGGAAAGAACTGGTCAGACTACAAGCCAGATAAAACAGCGAGTGAGCCAAGGAGACAACAAAAGAAGCCCACAGAGCATAATGCTGACATCAAGGCAAAAGTAAATTATTCTGGAGTAAATGGAGCATTCTGGAGCTTGCTAAAAAAGGCTTAATAGGAGAAAAGAAATTCCTGTCAGCTTGCTCAGGAAAGGAGGGCTCTGTGCACATGTCCAACAGAAGTCCAGCAGAGAAATTGTATCTGCATACATCAGGGAAACCCCTGCGTCCAGTACAAGGGATTTAGACAGAGGCAGCAGTACAACTAAAAAGCTTCTGGTCCTGAAAAAAAAAACAGGAGAAAGAATAGGCACTGGGCAAATCTAAACCCAGCAAGATCTGTCTGGTTTTATGCCCTGAAAATCACTGCATTAACAGGAAACAGGGATTGTGCTCAGAACTGAAGAATAGAGAGACACAGAAAACCTGTAGAGGAAAGATAGTCCTTCAGACATACCTTTTGTACATCTTAAGGCACCATTCATAAACCACAAGACATTGGCTGAAGGTGCAGTGCTTATTGTCAGTAAGGGTGGACAGGTGAGAGGACAGAGAGGCATGGCAGCACTGGGCATAGGTGACAAGCAGTCCTGCTTCCCTGAAGAAACCGCTTTTGTGTTCCAGGTTGGGAAGAAATGTTGTTTCCAGCTGACTCAGGTGCTGCTTTAGTGCAGCCTCATCAGTGTTACTCGTGGGAACAAAGCGGGGAATCTGGGCTGCCATGTACTGCGTCAGTTTCTCCTCTAGATCTTTCTTCCAGAAGTTTGGGTGCCAGGTGGAGACGGACTCCATCTCCTGGTCATGGCCAAGCCACTCCTCTTCCTTCTGCTTCTTCCACTCCAGTGATTCACCCACCGACTGCAGCGGCTCCAGGAGCACCCTGTCACTTCCAAGGAGGGTTTCTCCCACCACAGCCCACATTCGTTCGGCCAGCAGCATATAAAGTGACTCAGACTTCCCCACAGCATCGCTTCCAGAATGCTCCAGATCAGAAATACAATTACAAGCTTGAAAAAATTTTCCTTGCTCAATGAATTCACAGACGGTTTCCTCTGCAACAGAGAGAGCAACAGCTCAGCTTGATGTTTGTTCACTTCTCTATAGGACCCATCGCTTTAATATCCATATATTGAAGTATATAGTTCACAGGTATCCCAGAAAGCCTCAGAATCTATAAAAAAATCACCTCCCTTACTTAAGGCTTAGCACTTGCACCTCTCACTTTCCTCAAGGCAAGCACTCTTTCTCTCTTCCTTTCTCCTTGGGGCTATCTAAGCCTGCAGACACATCTTCTGCATCTTTCTGTGACCATCCCAGATCCTCCTGTGGGCAATGCGGGTTTATGAACATCAGTCTTTCATTAAGGAAAGTACATCTGGGCCAGAACAAAAGCATTACAGAAAGGACATCTTCTGAAGGAGCACACAGCTGAAAGTCAAGCCCAGCAGGAACCCTGGCAGGACAACGTGCTGCAAAGTCTCTTGTAAGGCCTCTCCCTCCTGCTCACAGCCTCCCACAGACGCACAATGTGTCACTTGTAGCAATGCAGACCAGGGCCCTCTCTTTACCAAGGCTCTTGAACTAGGCCAAATAGCTGCGTGCACTATTTTGTCCAGAGGTGAAAATCAAAATTCGGGCTGTCTGCACTGCATTAGCAATGGGAATTCACGACTTTGGTGTCTGCAAGAAGCCGTGGCGACCGAGCCACTGCTCTGATCACCAGGCACACTGACAAGACAGTGAATCTTTAAAGTTCAGGAGATGAAATGAGAAGTTTTTCACTGCTGCTTGCTTCCAAAGCATGTAACCGTCACACTCAATCCGCCACTAAGAGTTAAACTAATCTCATAACAGCTGCACAAGGCAGTAGTTTCTTTTCCTGTGCCTTTTACAGATGATGAAGCTGAGTAACAAAGTGTTAACAAGGTTTCCCAAAAGACAACTGGAGCAGAGCCCAGAAGAAAACTTAAATTTGATGAGGACCCATGGAAAGTTAAGCCAGGACAGAAGCAGTGAGACACTGCAATCAACTCAGGATACAGCTTTGGGTGTGCTTAAAGCAAAGCATGATAAAGCATTAGCTTCAATTATCTTTCACACGTATCCTAACTTTCTTCTGTGAAATAACATACCTGTGTAGTTAGAATTAAATTAAACAGGGCTGAAGGGAGGAACATGACACAAAACGGGGATGGGGTTAATGCAAGGATCTCCAGCAAATAAATGGGGAAGCTGCTCAGCAGGGGGCTTGCAAGCTGCACTCACCCTGCCTCAACACATGCAACACATGGAAAATGTTTTCTTGTACAATTAAGCCATGTACAACCCACCTCCCCCTACCCATCTGTGGAAGAACAGCACAGTCACACCCTACAGGGTACAAGTCAGACGTACATCATCCTTTTTAGAAGATGCATCAGGAGTCTTTGCAGGGATAATCTAGGAATGGCAAAGAGAAATACTTGAGAAACACAGAAATTTCAGAGGAAAAAATGTACAGCTGAAAAAGGACAACAAATTAGTTGAAGGATGGTTAGGAGAACACTTGTATCAGCTATTCCAGAAACTAAAGAAAACAAGAGTCTGCAGAGCTGGAGGAGGCTGAGAAGGTCTAGGACTGGAGACAGAGATATCTTCAAGGTTACCTGCAGGCGTCTCTCCCTCCGCTTCCTTCCTGTTTGTTCCCATCTTCAGCAAATTCCCAGCCACATGTTCACTTTCAGCCTTCTTTGCTGCTATCTCTTTCCCACTAGCCACAGCCTTTAGTAATTTGCCTGCCACAGTTTTTAGTTTTCTTTTTCTCTTTGTTTCCAGCTTCTTTCTTTCCTCATGCCCAGCCTTAGGAAGCATCCTTGCATTTTCACCTGCCCCTTTCTCCCACTTGTCTCTTCCTGTGAAGGTCCCCCAGGAATACATCATCTTCCTCATGATCCAAGCAGATCCAGATACTGAAAATACTGTCAGAGAAGAGCGTTAGCAACTCCCCTGTGCAAGGTGATGTTTCAGGTAAAAGTTTAGCGGCTACTTCCCAGAGAAGTCATTTATCCCCAGATTTTTTTCTCTGGGCAGCTACAACCTTCGACCGCCTTCTAAGAAAGCTAACCTGTTTCCTGCCCATGATGAGTGAGGAAATTTTTATAGGCTGCCAGCCCTGTTATGTAATCTTTCTGTTCTAGGAAAATAATGTCAAAAACCTCATACACGATCTAACCACCAGCAATGGGGGAAAGCCAGTGGAATTTTAATCGTTGTATAATGACTAAAACACGTCGCCTGCTGCCAATTATTTCAAAGACAAGCCTATCGGTTTAAGAGAGTTTATTATTAATAGTTTCTATGAAGCACACGTCACACTCCGCACACACCATGTGTGCCAACTGTAGGTGAGCTGTTCCCCTGCAAGGACATCACTCCTTGCTCTGGAGCCAGGTTTTTCCCCACCTCTCAGAAAGCCGGGTGTTAGCCAAGAGGGAAGTGAACCTGCAGAGGAGAGGAGATGTGTTGGGTTTCGTGTTCAGCAGCACCCTTCAGAGGAGATAAGGGTGATCTCAAGTTTATGGATTTAACAATTTTCTAGCAACTACACACAGTATTATTTTATATTTATATATACATAACTTGCATACTGTTACAGCAATCCATAGTGAAAGACAAAGGAGATTAATGCCCACCCAGTACAAGGATCGTATCATTAAGTCCTGAGCTGTTAAAGGTTCTGATCCATAATCTTCAGAAAAGATTCCTGTACAGAGGATGTCATTTAAGCCCAGGAGCTCAAATTTAAAACATATTTTTAAAAGCCTCAGCACTACTGTAAGAAAGACAATACACGAACAGGTAAGATGAAATGCTATCCTTACCATGCTGTTTGCTAGACAGTTGCAAACAGGTGGTTGGGTTTTTGTTTGTTTGTTTTTATTTTTCCTTTCCATTACTACAAAAATAGCATCAAGAATGTCAGGATCTTCATTATCTGAGGACAGAGTCTTGTATTAGCCATTACAAGCTGTACTTACTCAAAGCCATACAGTATTCAAGAATGATTTGGGGCAGTATGAATTTAAGGGTTAATTTTTCTACAGAGCATCTAGATTAACGAGAATATGTGCAGTCATCTTTCTGGGTTTAATGCCTGCAGTTCCTTCCAAGACTTTCTACATTTTCATGACAGTAAAATTCCACTGGTTTCCTACTTGGAAACCAAGTAAATATTATGGTGTTCTGTCTCTTTTATCCAGTGCTTAATTTCAGCAGCATGTTATCGCCGAGTCATTAGATTCATTAGTAACATTAGGAAGGAGGAAATAAATACCTTAGATTTAGAAGGATAAACAGAAATTCCAATAGTGGTCATATGGTTGAGCTGCTGCCAGTAGGAAATATCGAGGTTGCGAAACACAGTGCTTTCCCTGATCATGGAAAAGTCACAAACACAAAAGTTTTTATGTACATTCTGATTTAACCTTACTGTTTATTTGCATAAAGCTAAAATGTTTCCTTTGGAATATTATAGCTGCTATATATATCAATACCCGACCGAGTCCCTGTTAGTGCAGAACAGAAGCATTCCGAGCATGCTGAAACCCTTCAGCAATATTTTCCCATGGAAATTCCAACACAATGTGTTTGTGTTTCACTTCATCAGCATTTTCAAACAAGGCCAGCTCTAACAAAAATCATCGCCCTAGACTTCTCTCTGGAAGAAAATTGAATGTCAAAGTGCCAGTCCTGCAGGCATGATTCTTTGCAGTATACAAATACTGAATACAGCACAATTGCAGATCGTGCCATAAACTGGGGCAACATGATCTATGGGAATTGCTGCATTTTCCCAGAAATGTTCTTTCAAGGGAGTGAAACATGAGCCTGTGGAAAGCGGGGAGCTCCTGGGCAGAGATGGATAGACTTACTGAGGTTAGGATGATCTCTCAGTCCATAGCCCACTGGATCCACTGGGTCAAAGCTAGGGCAGCCACCCTCCAGGACAAGAGTGCTCTTGGTGCACCCCAGCTGAGCAATGCAACACCAACAACCCAGACAGCTCAGCTGCTCTACCTTTACCTGCTTCACCACCCAGGGGTGATGTGTGTGTTTAGGCAAAGACACCAGTTGCCTAATGGAGCAGGCAGCAATGAACACCCCACAAAGGCACAGCACGTTGGGGATGGCCCTTCTGACTGCGGGTGCTGAGTCTCATCCATCCTGCTGCAGCAGGAGCAGCAATATTTATCTGCTCTGGGTAAAACCCTTGTTGTTGCCTTGCCTGCAACTCCTTTCCAAAGGCGAGGGTTGAAGAATGGTCTCACCAAGCAGGAATGCACTGCCCTGGGAGAGGAGATGCTGCCAAGAGGCCACCAGCAGCTTGCTTTTCTGTAGCTGTGTGCAGCACAGAAATCTCCCCTCCGTTTCTAATGCTATTTTGCTGCTCAGACTAAAGTTCTGCAGCTAGAAGATGAGGATTTGAAGCCTGAACTTTTGGGAATATCCTCTGCTGCAGTGCTCACACAAGTGGCTTTACACCTAGGCAAGCAAAGCCCCCAGGAAGGCTATACCTTTACCACAGAGGAGCTGACACACGTCAAGATAACACCAGAACAAAGGCCTTTCACCAAGAGTTAACACAACGCAGAGGAATTGTCTGCTGTCCAAAGCCATTGTTTTGACAGGGGAATTAGGGCAATCTACCTTCCACCTGCCCCTTCCCTCTACATTTCATGAGCTCCACACCCAAGGGGAGTCCTTCAAAGCAGAAAGCAAGGTAGCAGGAACCACAAGGACACAGCACCGCAACAAGCACAGTTCTGCTTCTGAACAATCTCCTTTGTTAGGCGTACCAAGTGACCTTCTTCTTCCTCAAAATGCACTACCTGGAAGCCCAGCAGCCCCACTCCTTGTTCCTGGTGTTTCAATGCCTGTTTATCTACAGTGTGACGTTCTCTGTGGGGTCATTCTTCTTTCTGCCCTTACCCTTGCCATGCTCACTGTTGAAGAAGGGGAATTTGTCTTCTGGGAACATCCCCAACACTCAGGAGTTTCCCCTGTTGCCTGGAGGTCGTGGAAAAGCCCACACCCTCCCCACATCACTGACACTGCCTGTCTTGTAAAATCTGTAACTTCTTTGTCTTTGAGAGCTTCCACTAAACAAGTCAATATCTCAGACACTTTTTATATTGATTCTCGCTTGACTTAACTCCTTATCTTGCTACTTCCCATTTCTTTTGCCTACAAAGAAAAATCCTCCTCATAATACGTGGGTTGTGCGCCTGACTTGAACAATGGGTGTTTGGTCTGGATGCTAATTGGATGAAGTCAGACCATTAGCACTTCAAACAAAATTACTGTGCAATGACACTAATATTCCAGTTCCAGCAGTGTAATGATGCTCCTGCTTGCTTTGTAGGGATTCTTCAGGAACACAGCGAGCATATGCAATGGAAACTCTGTGCTCAGGAGCATCTGTTATATAAAGTACACTCAAGTCCTAACAGCAGTATCTGCAAAGAGAGAGAAGGAATGAGCAAAAGAAATATCTTTTTTATTTCCATCTTTTTTTTTCTAGAACATGCTGGTACTCTCCACCATTCTGAAGCAAAGGCATTAAAGTTGGCAGAAAAGAATATTAATTGCAGTAATAAAACACACAGAGTGTGGCACAGAAACATGGTGGTTCCCTAGGATATAAATTCACACAAAAGCACTTTCTGAAGCCATGCTGTATCCTGACAGTGTGTTCCCCCACCCACACACACCATCTTTGATTTCATCAGCAATCACAGAACAGCCAGCCGGTGGTATAATCAAGGTAAGTTTTTTTTGGAGAGAGAGAGAGAATCAAGCAAATAAACAAGAATCTCCCCCTCTAGTCTGACATTGCAGCTGGCATTGCCACCATGGTCTTATGCAAGAGCCAGCTTTGTTAATTGTGCAAAATTAGCAGTTAATCATTCCATGGAAAGCACACACTTATTATTATTTCCTAAGGATATCCTTATTTCCTAAAGAAATGACATTATGCAGCCGCAGGTTGCGTGCTTCTCTGTGTTGGTCTGATCCCTTGCTCAAACATACTCGTGTGGGTACGTCATTGTTAACAAAGCTGACAGAGGGTGGCTGGCACGAATACATCCTTACACACTTCATGCAAATGCATTGCTGAGGGGAGAAGAGAGGCTCTCACTGCTCCTGCTAAGGAGCAAAACGCAGCAGGAACTCAGCCTTTACTAGACATCAGAGACTCTACCCAGGCAGCTCCATCTTAAGCACACAGACTCGGTTTCCTTGCCGTGCCTTCCCAAATTCCCTGTTTACTCTCCGCCTAACTTGTAGGCGTGCTAGAGCAAACAAAGCAACACAAATATTTAACACAAGCAACCTTTCCCAGAGCAGCAGAAGCGATGGAGCTGCTTCCCTGCAGTGCCCCCTCCACGCAGGCTGGACCCCGTCTCCTCCAGGAGGTTTGCGTTACCCCAAGCAGGCACAAGAGCTGCAGCCAGTTTGGAGCTGCTGCTGCTGCCCGGCTGGCCAAGGGGCAGTGCTGGGTAGCCACGGTCAGAGGAAAAGGGAAATGGCAAACTTTCTTCATTTCTCTTACTGAAAGCATTCACTTGACTATCTCTTCCCGGCTCAGCCACCGATTTTCATCACCTCTTTCAGAAGTCAATCTAAGGCTTCTCTCCAGCTCCGTATCTGTCTGAAATTGGATGAATTCAATTTATCAGGAGGGAACAGACAGATGGACCGACAGGCAAACAGGCCAGCAGTGTGGTCCCAGTAGTTTCGTGCTCTTATAAAATAACACTGAACTCCTGAGAATAAATTCAATCCAGAGAATTGAAAACTGTCCCTTCCCTTGCCCTGAGTGCTGAAACATAAGAAGTTTGGACTTGATGTACAATTTGCACTGCCTGTATTTTCCTCATTATTGAGAGGACCTGGTTCCAAACTGACCTCAATTTTCACTTAATTAGTAACCTAGTTTGCTGTTCCTTTGAAACGTTTTTAGCTAATTCCTGGGGACTTTGCCTCATTCTGCTTTGGTTAGTTTAGGTGTGTTTTTTGTTGTTGTTGTTGTTTGTTTTTTGTTAGGTTTTTTTGTTTGTTTGTTTGTTTGTTTGTTTTGGGGGGTGGGGTTGTTTGTGGGTTTTTTTGTTTTTTTTTTTCCACAATCAAACAGGCATGGTTTTAAGGAAGATGTTTCCCCTTTTGACAGTAATAATAATAGTAAATAAGTAAATAAATAAATCGTGCAATCCCCAAAATTTTAAAGATCACTGTAGAACGCCTAGTAATAGGGATGTTCAAACTAACCCTAACAATCCCTGCATTGCAAATACCCTGTCCACATAGCAAGAGAATAAAGCAATACTTCCAGGAGCAGTAGTTTAGTCTTCAGTAAAGAAACTGGTACCAGCTGTGAAATCCCATACCCTGATTTATCCCTACAGACCTCCAGCCAGGACTGAAGATACTGCAGTGATTGCAGCTTCCTTCTGCTTCCCTTCAGTGGAAGAGGGAGAAAGATTTACCCACAGCAGAATACAGAGCATACAACACACGCTAGGTAAAAAAAAAAAAAAAAAAAAAAAAAAAAAAAAAAAAAGTTTATTCAGACCACAAAAATGAGTGGCTAGGTTCAACCAAATGCTGGGATAATAAAATATTCAAAGCAAACCTTTTAAGTTTCATACACTGAGATAGACCTCGAGGGCCTAACTCCTGTTCGGAGTTAGGCTATATTTAGCTGTGGGGAGGTGCAGAAATAGCAGACGCAGGGAGGAGCACAGGGTGGTTTCCATGCTCCCTCACACCTCTGTACAGGGGCCAGTGGCTGGTTTTGCATTACTGGTGTGGGAGGACGGAGGGCTGCAGCCCTTAGAGTGGCACGAGCACCTGCAGGGGACACGGGGAGAGGAGAGGGCCAGCAGCCCTGGGTCAGAGAGGGGCCAGAGCCCGTGTCATGCTGAAGGGCAGAAACACACCTCAGCCTGTGCAGTTCTGCAGGTTTAGGGCATGTGGTGGCTTAAAGACCCGTGAATAAAAGCCTCCTCCTCGACTTTGGGTTTTCTTGTCTCCCTTGATGCACAGACCCCTCCGGGCAGCCCGATTCGGTAAAAGCCCTGTGCTGCTTGCTGCAGCGTTGGCTGAGCACAATGTCATTTCTGTAAAGTTTTGAGGGCTTGTGTCCAGTACAGGGCTATTTCCCAAGCTCTATAGATGATAATTATCAGGAAAAGCAACAGGAAAAACATCAGGACCATAATGTGAGGCAGACTGATGCAGTCTCTGTTTCCCCATAGTCCTGCGGTAAGCAGAGACAAGATACTGTCTGACCTTGTCCTCCTACCACACATACCTCTATATAAACAATATACACAGTACATACTACATGTCAAATTGCAAATTATAAATGCTTTGCAGGAGAAACCAAGGAGAGGTTTGAAGGGCAGGCAAACTGGCCTCGCTGCCTAAGACAGCACCAGGACAACATGAAGGAATAATACCCACGGGTGTCAGCTCACCCCTTATCTCCTAATATTCAGAGTCCAACCTTGTTATTTCAGTACTTGCAAAGCCCAGGTCCTGAATGGTCTTGTAACAGTAGTTTAGGAAAATACTTCTGCTACAGAAGTAACTGCAGGGCTGTCAGTCTGATCACATCCCCAGAAAACCAGCTACCCAATTTGGTTTCTAATCCCAGCCTCAGAAAGGTGCCATCCTAAGAGCCAGCCAAAGAGTTATCCAAGGAATGCTCCAGGGGCAGGTCTGAGAGAGGAAAACTACAACATAAATGCTACTTGGAAAGAGCTTTTCTAAAAAATAAATTATGGATATTGTTTGCTAGCATGATAAAGAATGCATCATCTCAGCCACCATCATGTCTCTTTTCAAGACGTTCCATGATTTTATCCAGAGGTGTTTCTCTTTTTAGAAGCTTGTGTTATGAATATTCCATCTCCATTTGGACAAAGACAAACCTAAAATGATTTTATTCAAATCTTTTATTTTGGCTTAGATTGACAGGCTTCCTCTGTGCCTTTTTTTCCCCATAGATTCAAGCCAGTGGTGAATAATTTAGGTTCAATTTTGCAGGAAACTTCCTACGCATGGCTACACCCACAGCCCTATATGGAGTAGCATATGCAGAGATTTGGAACTGAAAATTCACTTTACACACTTCAAAATCATTTGCATGTTTTTCCTGCTGCCACAAGAGGCCAGTGATTCTATAATTTCTAGTCTCCAGTGTTTCACCAATACCGTACTGACATGGCTCCGCAGGCACATATGTTAGACACCATCTGGAGGCTAAAAATCATAACTACAGACTGGTTTCCTGAACATCCTGAAACCTGTCAGATAGGAGCTGTGCACAGCTTAATAGTAACTTAAGATCAAGACTCAACCATCTCTTCACTCATCGTTTGTGAATGCACCATTCACGAGGTATCTCTGGCTACAGAAGCAGGGAGGAACAGCCCACACACCCGCAGTAATGGCAGAATGTGGAAATCTCCATCTTGCCAAAGATGTTGTATTTTCACATTTTCAGAAACACTCAGCATCCAGCATTTCCCACTGTCACTTACAGACAGTCTAAGAATCCCACTCCCATCCAACAGTAAACATGGAGCTGTTTTATCTGCTAGCCCTGATAAAGCTCAGGATATAAAACAAGATGTCATGTCACACTGCAAAAAGGTCAGTTTAAAAATATTTTTGCAATCTCTGTTTTCCGTATTCTCTCATCTCTAAACTATTGGACTTAAGCAAGATACAGTGATGGTTTGCTACAGGAACCCAAAACGGTCCTAAGAGAGAGCTAATCATCCTCTGAAACCACTGCAGAGAAAGTCTGTGTGATCACAATGAGAAGCATTAAATTTTTATCAGCAGGAGTTCAGGCTGAATAAAGCAGGCTTCCCAAATGCATGGCGATAAAACATTTACACTACACCACTGTGTTTTCTTCCACAATCAGAAAAGCATTTAGAGGAGATGTGGCATTAGAATATTCAGCACTGCTACACGATGTGGAAGCTCTGTGAGAGTCTTCAACTTTTTCTGACCCCTTCTTCTCTTGCAGGAAAGAAATAAATAGCAAGAGGTTGGCAAAACTTTTGGGCTATGAGGAGGCATCAGATACAGGCAAGGTGAAGGAAAGGAAATGTGTCAGAATGTATCCCATCTTTCTGTTACTTCCTACTTCTCCACAAAGCACAGAGTGCTATATAAAGAGTCAGGAACACTAACCCAGCTCCCAGGATCTGCACAGCACTGACTGTCAGCACATGAGCAGTGTTCATCAGCCGTGCTCATCACAACACCACCACCGGCATTCATCACCAACAGCAAGCTCCCCCCTGCAATGAAGAAAGATGTGGTCCTCAAGGAACCAAGATTAGATAACTTTTTAAGGATGTTTCTAAATTATCAAGAAAATAAAAATAAAAGAATTGACATTTTGAATCCACCCTACACAAACATGTTATCTGTTGTGTTGTTGTGACCTGAGATCTCCAGCACATGTTATTTGACTCTTGAAATTCAATTAATAAAAGCGCACTAAGGCCACATTCCAACAAAGGATTTAAGTGCACGACTGTTTCCTTTGGTTTCAAAGAGAACGTTCAGCCTTTTAGCTGTCCACATCTGTTTAATGAGCAGGAAGTCAGGCTGGAGTGCTGTTTATGTGCTCCATGGCTACATAACAATAACTATCTCAGAGACATTGAAAGTTACACAAATTGCAAACCAATTTAATATATCCGATCTTGATACAGCACAAAATCGTTGTATTTTAAGGCATCTGTCTGGAGCTTGATAGCTTGAATGATTGGGGTTTTACTGGAATTTTCTGCACACTTTTTTAATGTTGAGGTTCCAGGCACAGTAGTGGTTACGTGTTCACTAAGGTCTCCACACTGTTCACAGTTAAATACAACTTTGGTGGAAAAAGCAGCAGAAAAATTTAAGATTTCATGCTCAAAACCTTTTTTACATCAGGAAAAAGATGATTTTGTTGATGAGGATAAGAAGATGAACTGGGCTCTCCCTAGACCAGAATCCTACTAACCTTACCATGGGTAACCATTTAGGTCTATGCAAAGGGAAAGTCAAAAAACTGTAAAATATCTTCTGGATCAAAGCAGCTATGGATCACACTTTGTACAGAGGCTAATGGGGCCTGAGTCCTTCGTGTCAGCAATTGCCTCCCCGCACCCTTGCATGACCGAGAAAAAAAAACATATTAACATTTTCTTTCTCCTTGCTTCACAGTTTCAGGAGGGTCATCACACACATATATCAGGAACTCCAAGCTGGACCCTAGTCTTAGACAAAATATATAGCACAACAGATCTGCCTTGGTACAACTTGTACCGGGAAGCAGATGTACCTTGTGATATTAATTTATTCTAACAGTATTTGAAGGGAAGAGTTGGAGAGAGATATTGGTTTGTATAGCAGGTACTGACTGATATTTAAAACCTTTGGCATTACCATATGTGCCTGGAAATAAATGCCAGTGTTATTAGTTGCTGTCATTAATGACAGCATGCAAATGACTATCTAATCTGCATATGCAATTACATAATTAGATGCCATATGTAAGAGCATATGTTATTTATAGGTGCAGAATCAGAGGCAAAATTTAAGCCCAGTCCTCATAATGTATTGTCTCATGAATCAGATCCTCCTGAAAATAGGTAGAGATCTTCATTACTGAGTGCCTCATCTTAGGTCAAAAGAAAAAAAAAATCACAATTAATATTTCATATTATTGATTTTCCACTGTGATGCCCTGAATCAGTAATGGTGGCATCTAACCCGCTGACAGGAAGCTATAGCTGCTGTCCATAAAATGCCTGTCAACTTTATAGGCTTGTTATGAACAAAACAAGCCAGGAAAAAAAATCTAGTCCTGCTGGAGACCCATCCACCCCACTCAATGAAGGCTTGATCTATTCTTATGAACAGCTGACCTAGATTCTCTGCCTGAATGAGAGCATTTCCCAGCACTGAGGCTGCTCAGAGAGTCAGAAATTCATGTACCACTTATCATGAGAGAGGAAAAAAATAAAAAGGATATCATCTTAAGGGAAAGCAGCCGCACCAGTTAGTCATAAAAGAGCTTTATCCACATCCGCACAAAGCACTACCCAACATGCTTCTGCTCTCATTTTGGAGTCTGGAAAGGACCACAGCCTTGTTTCAGCACATGCAGCAGGCTAGGCAGCCGCCAGCTCCTCAGAGAGGCTGGGATGTGCCAAAGCCATAGAGGACAAGACTGCACAGGCCAGCTTGCTGTTCCTGAGCCACCCGCAGCTTTCCGGCAGCTCGGAGGTAGCCCCTGGGCTGGCAGCTCGAGGACTGCTGGTTCATGCTGTGCCAAGAGGAAATAACCCGGCAAGATCTGCTGAGCCCAACACTGCCAGGTCCTGATGGGATCCAGCTGCGCACGCAGCACACCTCCATCACCCCCTGGAAGCCAGGGAGGCCTTGATAAGACAAAGCTCTCTCATACCTACACAGTCCATGGGACAGGTTTCCACCTCCCAGTTCTCCAAGAGAAGGGGAGCAGGTCGTGTGGCACTCAGTAATGAAATAATGGTGGTATGTGGCTCAGAGGGACAGAAAGGATGGGCAATTGCAGAGTTAAGGACCTTAGGAGTCCTTTTCTTCCTGCTTCTGCCCCTCCTCTCACTGAGATCCCAATAACCTTTCATAGTAACCAATAATACCCACACAACTGGTGTTCAGGGGACCCAAAGAGTGTCTGTCTCCACAAGAGTTGGCAGCTCAATGCCAGCCCTCGATGGCTGCGGTCACTGATGCTGAGCTGCCCACAGGGAGCAGCACCCCTGGCTAGGGTGAGAAGGAGCCAGCAGCAGACACAGTGCAGGCCTCTCGCAGCCCCACAGGGTCCAGCTCCCACCCCAGGGCCCTGCTGCAGTGCTGGCCACGGGGACAAGGGCTGCAGCATGGACCGAGTCCCCAGGCTAGGAGCTGGGCAGTCAAAGAACACCTCTGATACCAAAATGTTTCCATCTGGCTCTGCCTCATGGATGGAGATATAAAGCTAACATCAAATACATAGTGCCCTCTGACCACAGACATGTTCTGCCTGTTCTCCAGCTGTGAACATCCTGGGCTGTGTCTGCAGAAGAGGATTTCTGCTCATATAGACCCTCAATGACTATAGCACACAGCACCCCACTGCTCTCGGAGCCAGGCACAATACCTACCTATAGCCCATGACCAAGGAAAGCGACTGCTCTGGGCCATCCTGTCAGCAATCACCCCCCCTTCCCCTCTTCCCTAAAGCCTCCAGAGGGGCCACCATATGAGAATATAACATCTAATTAACCACCTCTCAAATCAGATCTGGTTCAACAATTGCAAATATCACATCAGGCAATTGGGTTTTCCTCACTATCTTATCTTTTGCATGTGGTTAGCATGCAAAGTAGGTCAGTATTATTCCTACTGAAACACTCGCTATGGGTGTTATTTTTAGAAAACCATGTGATCGTCTGACTTTTATTTATGAGAGCACAGAAAGATCCACTGTATATTTTCCTGCCTGTCTTGTTTGGGGTGGTTTGTTTTTTCAGTTCTTTGGGTTTGTTGCTGAGATCTTTGGCCTCTTTTTAAAAGGCAAAGTCAGACTAAATCAAGAGACCAGGCAGTTCACATGCCTTAGTGGTCTATGAACACAGCGCACACAGCAGTGAGCAAAGCAAACCAGACAAGTGCACCGAGGGGCTATGAAAAGGCAAGGCAGTTGTGCAGGCAACGAGAGGTGAGGATATGGAGCAGAAAAGATGCCAGGGGATTTCGGGAGGTGGGGAATCAGGCAGAGTGAAAGATGACAGAAAGCATCGCGCTTAGATCTTTGTAACACCTGCAAGGATAGGCTCAAGATCTCAGCAGCCTGTGTAAAGTCAGCAGGAGATCCAAGCTTAACAACAGAAAACTCGTCCAGAGGTACAGATTTATTTTCCACGACTTCTTCTCATCTTCCTGCTGCAAGTGAAACAACTCAAGGCAACAAAACCCTACAGCAGTTTTGCATTCAGGAGGTGAGCAGTCACGACATCAACCAATACCCACAGAACAACCACCATGGGGTGGGAGGGATCAACCACAAGGGATCAGCCCTCAGGAGATCCCCATCCTGTGTTATATGGCCAGGGCCTAACAGGGACCTCTCTGGTCTCCACCTGGTTTTCACCTGGCCTATTGGGGAACCAGAGCCTTCATCCAGCGTGTGAGCTAACTCACAATTCACATCCTGGAGACACGAATCATTTCACTAACCTCATGTGGCCAGTGTGAAGAAGTCTGCATCATTACTGATAATCTAGTCTGCTTTTATAGCCAGCAAAAAGGTAGAGATTAGCCTGATAGCTAACGAGACTGAGCTCCTCAAGCTTCTTGTCAAGCCATTATGTTCCTGGGAGATCCCACTAAAATGTGCTTTCTTAATGATAGTTCATAATTTCTAATTGCATTTTGAGATAAAGTAGCCCAGTTGTATTCTATTTCAGAAATGCCATAATGATTTTAATACTTAGCATTCTTATTCTAAGTCAAATGCCCAGCAGAAAGTCTCTTGTGTCAACCTACTTATTGCTTTACCAACTGAACTTGCAGTCCCATATTAATTGGCATTGCTTCTGTCATGCTCTCCAGCTTTATTAATTGGCATTGGTTTTATCACACTCTAATTCTTTATTAATCAAGTGTGTATCATCTGCCTTACTATATTTGAGATCAAGCACCAAATTACCTCAGTGTCCTGTTAATGCTTTTAAAAATAATTCTCCAGCTCTGCAGAATTTGCAAGTTTCTCAAGATATTTTAAAAATCTGGCTCATCTACTGAGAAGCTCAGCTAGTCTTCCGAAAATTGTTGATGTCATCTATTAGTTATTGGTAATTTAAAGCATCTGGTTTTAGCAGGTGTTATTTAGCATATCCTGAATTACTGTTAGATGGAGAGGACTTTAGTGTACTATTTTATGGTTGTGTTCTATGGCCTTTTCCCTCATTAGGAAATAGAAACTTTTACTGAAAACTTTTTTTTTCTCTTTTTTTTTTTTTTTTTTTCCTCCAATATTGAAGTATCCATTGACAATTTCCATCTGGTAATGGTATCCAGAATTTTCATCAGTTCTCAAAGCCTTTGCCTGTCTAATATACCTTGAACATTACCCTTATAGCTCCTAATTCTATGGACCAAACACTTCTTTGGAGGTCATTTGGTTTTCCTTACTGACTTTCTGCAGTTATAACAATTGGTTTTTATTCATTACTATCACCTTTTTTCCCATGTTTCATGTGTAAGAATTTGCCTTTATTTTATTTTTTATAACTTCTCTCCACTTAGCTTGCCTGGACTTAAATTAGCACAATCCTCTCTGCACTTTGTTGCTTTTTGATCATAAACTAAAATATTCTTAGTCAGCTCTCACTTTTCACGCTTATTTATTCTTTAAGGTCTTCCTGCCACCTGAACCACCTCATGCTTATTTTCATCATTATAAAAACAGCTAATTAAAACATCGAGACTATACAGTGCTGAACGCTGTTCTTTGTTCACATGTAGTTTGTTTACGTGTAACCATAATAAGCACCTGCATCTAGGCAACCACCCATTCTTCAGCCATCAATGCCTCCTCATCAGCTTGAAGCCTGTGTAATACAGAACAGGTTATGACACATTTTCAGCTAGGAAATTCCTGTGTATACTGTTTTAGAACTCCCCAGGCCACTTCAGCTGCAGCAGTGGAGCTGTGGACACGTCACTTCAGGGGCAGATGCAGCAGGTACCAGTCACTGTGCCTCTTGCATTATATCTTAGACCATTCATCCATAAGCATTCAAAACTGCTTTCTTCCTTGGAAACAAGAGTCATGCTGATTTTGAACCTGTCTTTCTCAATCCTCCTTAATATTACCTCCAGTGACTTCTGCATTCACATCAAACAAATCTGCCCACCAGACTGCAAGAGTATGGCTAGCTCTAATGAACAACTCGAGCTCTTCCTCATCCTTTCCTGTTTGTGAACCAGACTCCCTGAATAAGCTTACAGATAATGCAGCTATGTTTTCTTTCAGAGTCCTCAGTTCATTTTGTCTTCCTCTCACTGAATTTTGCTGTAAAGTTCTTATTTGTTCCTTCTTTCCATTCTTCCTTTGATTAGTAACACAAGAGGAATCAAGAACTCCTGATATTTTTCACTATAAGATTCCAAAAATCAACATGAAATGTTTGCCCACTTCCCCCAGACAGCAGAATCAGCCCTCTCTCTGTATTGTCAAGAAGCCTGGGACTTTGAAGAATTATGTTGTATTTGGAATGAAAATGAGTGGAGCCAGGTAGCTATTTCTATCACCAGGATGTTTCCAACAGTGAGTTCAAACTTAAAGCTCTGAATTTCCCCAGCTTCTCTAAGTGAGGAATCATCATGCAGCAACCAGTCTGTACACACGCCTACAAAGCAGAAATCAAATGGTGAACATAACCAACAGAGCACTGCAAACCCCACAGTTAGACACTTCCACCAACATACTGTGTACACTTAAATTTGGAAAAACTGTTTTCTTCTGTCCTTATTAATTCATCTCAAGCTCTAAAGCTTGCATCACGGCCAGCCTGAGCTAACTGCTGGTACCGTCTAGGTGTCTACCCCCAGAAGAAACAACTCCAGAAGAAACAAGGTAGGCAGAGACAAAGATGACTGGAGCAGATCTAACTCAACTTCCAAGCTACAAATAACATTTCTTTCTCAAACAGAGACCAAGCTATCATAGAGTGTTAGGTATGCACTGTAGCTAAAGCTGCACAAACTGCATTCTCCACGCAGGGCAGGCAACTGTAGGTTTTCCTGCAAAGACAAGTGGTTCAAATGAATGAGGAAATGTAGGCTTCTGGCTAGGCGATCCTAAACACAGCACAGCTTGGGAACTCAACTCTGTGTTCCAGGGGTGAGTGGGAATCATATGCAGGGATGCTAAGAAGTGTTTTAAGAATGTGGGACATACCCTGCAAACTTGCTGGAATGGCCTGGGTGACACAAGCTGGCAGGATGGGCTAGTCATGCACTGCAGCAGCAGCACCAGGCATTGCTATGCCACATGATTCTAACATTGCTCCCAGGAAAACCAGTGTTTTGGGATAAAAATCATAAAGATGTCTTATTTTACCCCAGACTTTCCATCCTTTTTCCCTACACCCTCACACAGACTTGCACATGGGTCACTTCCCCTACCTATCACCTGCAACACATTGTACATGACATGGAGCCAGCAGCAGGCTGAATTGCTGAGCAGGACAGGAATCTGCTCAGAACTGCCTTCTGCATTGGACATTTCCGAAGTCTGGGCAGTAGGTCCTGTCTCCTCTTCCTGCAGCTGATTTTGACAAAATTTGTCAGAACTTTCATACTTTAGAGATTTTAACCCATCTGTCCAACCTGCCTGATACTGGCCAAAACACTGGAGGAAACAATCAGTTGGGGAGCTCAGATCTTTTTTCTTAAAGCCTTATGTTTTTCTGACTTAGCCAGAGCAACTGTGTTATCCAGGGAATAACCTTACAGGAGACAAACATGAGTTGCTTTGAATTTTCTGTAACTGTACTCTTTTGGGATCAATTCACACAAAAATAAAACATACTTTATCAGTCACTGACACATTCATTTTCCATCTTAATGTTAAAACCAGCAGATTAATCCTGCCTTGAAAAAGAACTGAAGGCAACAATAACTCACTGCATTCATTAATCGCAAAAACTGCTTTGCAGTTATTTCAGTTTCACCCTCCTGTAATTACACAGTTAGTTATTGGTGCCAGATTCCCATTTATCACAAGAACCTTTCATAACAGCAACAAACAATAGCTTCTTCTTAATCAGGTTTACCATGAAAGGAAGAACTCCTGTCACAAAGGAAGGGCCACATAATTGTTCCTCACTACCTCAAGGTACACGGGACTTTCACAAGCCCCTTAGAGATGCCAGTAATACACAATACCCAGGAAAGTTATGAACATCACAGGGAAAACTGTCTGAGCCTTGTAACAGAAGAAGTGCTAATGAGTGCAGGACAATAGGCACAGTCAGGCAAACAGAAAGCAGAAGCAGAAATGTAACATGAGCCATGTTATCAGCTGTCCTGTAACTAGAGAGCTGGGCCACTTCTGCTCAGCCATCCACCAGCATCACGCACTGTGTCACCGAAGTTCGCATAGGTGCCTCAGAGGCTGTAGCTACTGCAGCGGTGAGAAATGCAACTCTTTTTTTCCTGCCTATCAAAAAGCATGAGTCCTCTTCTAAGCCAAAGTATTGTTTCCTCACTGCTGCATTTCATACAGGCAACATACATGGGTCATCCCAGTGCAAAAGTACTGGGAGAGTAGATTTAGGGTCACACCAGACTGGCAAAGGACAGCCCTGGATTCCCTCATTCTTTAAACATCCTTTCTTTGCTTTTTTATAAGCACAAAATGAAGACTTCATGTCTTTTTCAGGGACGGTAATGTTTTATTTAAGATGCCCTACTAACACCATGAATTTTACATGACAGCAGCTCCATCCCACATCATCCTCCAGCCTCTCCATGTTAGTCGGCAGGGCTCTGATCCTGCAGCCACGAGACGTGGCATCTCCCACGGGGAGCCCTGGCACAGGGCTGGGTCATGTTGTTCACCAGCACATCCCTTCTCCTCACCAACCACCTCTGAAATTCAGCCCAAACTGAAGTGTTGCATTAGAGACCTTCAAGGGAGACAGATCTGCTGCATCAGCTCCCCCTGCCCATGTTTCCCACAGAAATCCCCCGTGCAGGCTGTTCTGGGGTGCACAGGTGGAAGCAGGCCTAGCGGAGCACCCTAACCACTTCTGGGCCTCTGGTGCTCACAGGCAAAGGCAATGAAAGGGCACAGATACCTAAGCAAACCAAGACAGACAGCAGATCAGACGTACCTTCCTACGATTATGGATCTAGTGCAGGACTCTGATCACATCCGTGGAGATACGTCTGGTAATAAGTGCTCAGGGAGGTAAGCTTTTACGGTAAACCAACCATATTCATGGTTGAATACATGCGAAACGTGTGAAAGAACTTCTTCACGGTGAGGGTGACGGAGCACTGGGACAGGCTGCCCAGGGAGGTTGTGGGGTCTCCTTCTCTGGAAATATTCAAGGCCGGTTTGGACGCCTACCTGGGCAACCTGCTCTAGGGAACCTGCTTTGGCAGGGGGGTTGGACCCGATGATCTCTTGAGGTCCCTTCGAACCCCTACAATTCTGTGATTCTGTGATATCCAACTCTCAGTTAGCCATGGAAGATTAACTGGGTTTGGGATTAACTGCACACTTCCTCCCCAGATCATGGCTACAGCACAGTGCCATGGCATACGTGACACAAGGTACCCGAACCTCAGGGCCACGTCCCACTGGGGGACCAGCAGCCTAAAGCTGTCCCTGCTCAGCACAGAAACCAGCAAGTTCATTACGAGCCTTTTAAAGGTAGAATACCTGACAATGCTCTTTTCCCTAGCAAATATAAAGCCTGTACTAGCCAGGATTTGGTTTTATCCAGGCTACCCACCCCACATTGTCTTTGATGGCTGAAAGCTGCCGGTTTCTAAGTGAACCAGCCAATACCACTACGCTAAAACAAGAACATGCTGTGTAGCCTGCAAAAACCTTCCCAAGTGCCAGGCAGCTGGTGTGCTGACACCATTGCCTGTGTGCTGAGTAATGGTGTCTCACTGTTTCTTTGTGCTCCCTTATCTCACTCTTTCCATCTGTTGTTCCTCGTCTTCCATTCCGATTGTTTGTTGTTCAGAGCAGGGCTTTCTTCTAGCTCCCACCACCTAGGAGCTAATCTGTGCCAGGGCACCACAAAACCAGTCTGATTAACTCACCTAAATAAGTAATTAGTGAATTGGAATTGATGTTCAGGAATGTGTGTATGAATGGATTAAGCACAGTGCACCTGGATGAAAAGCATGACTCAGAAGTGTTACTAATGTTATTCTTTTTCATGTCCATAAACCTGAGAAATGGGAGAAATGTGGGAGGGGGTAGAAAAAGACAAAAAGGCAAAGAGACAGCAGGCTGGCAGGCAAGCATCTCTCAGATACAAGTGCACTAAATGACTGGAACACAGACCAGATGCTGAGAAGAACTGAGCATTTTGCAACTCCTACTCATATTCTCATTTCTTCTTTTATAGCTCTTAACTTTGCATGCTTCTCCATTTTCTTTTTGCTTCATCTCTCACACACATAGCCCAAGACTTGGATCTTATCTTCATGTATCCAAGCGACTTACTATCATATCATGTGCACACACAGCTACACCCACAGGTCAAGGCATCTTTTTTGCTGCCTCCTGTACATGATGATAGTGCAACTACTCTGGTCACCAGGACAACAGTCACAGCCTGTCAGACTGATAAGAAGTTGGTCGGCTGGGCTCATGCTCTGAAGGAAAGCACGGAGGAAATAAATGTAATACACAGCAATGAACTGCAAATGGCATTTGGTTTTCCCCTTAGGAAGCTGGAATGAGGACAAATGTGATGGCAACAAAGAAAGAAGAGAGCCTAAAGATAAGAGACTGGTTTAATTTTTAAAGCCCCACAGTTAATGGGAAATGGGAAGTATTAAATTAAGGCACAAGATTGGAGCTAACTCTTGGGGCTTATCTCAGCCTTCCCATGCAAAGGGAGTGGCTTTGAGCCCACAGAGTCCCAAATTTCCTCAAGTGACCAAAGCTACTGTCATCCCAATGGGCTCAGAGGTTGTCTCTGCTAGACACCAAGGTAAGGGGTAACGAAAGGAAATAAGTATTACATTCTAGGCACTCTCTGTTGCTACAACTGCCTCTCACTATCAGCAGCCAGGATGGCTAAAGGACTGTAGTTCCTTATGCCAACACTCAGCACTCAGCTGGCTGGACCTGAATTCCCTGCAGTACCAGAAAACTACCTTTTCCCACAAAACAGCCCCAACAAATACAGTTGAATCAAGAATCAGGACCTGTCACCCTAGAAAACTGTTTTGTAAAGCTGACATTTGGTTGATATGGAGGTCAAGCTATGAATCCAGACTTTCCAGTGCTGTCAAAATTCAGGGAAATATAGAATGGGTGTCTCTAATGTTTAGTCGTACAGCTTCAAGACTCACAGTCTGATCACTTCACCATCACAGGAATA
This sequence comes from Netta rufina, assembly GCF_964035555.1. NCBI lineage: Eukaryota > Metazoa > Chordata > Aves > Anseriformes > Anatidae > Netta > Netta rufina. Next base: position 54,896,079 of record NC_140128.1, read on the forward strand.
GATACAAAAGACAGTCAGAAAAGAAAACTACTTGTAAATGGAAGCCAAATCCGTTTTATCAGGCCATCTGTAGCCCATGGGGTGGGTTGAGGGGATATGTCTTAGGCAAAATACATCAAAGTGGTAAAGCCTAGTCAGAACAAGAAAGGCTTGTGCAAATCCAGCTGAAGTCGGAGAACTCTGATAAGACCATTCCTTGTAAAACTGATAAGAAGTGATGTCTTTGAGGGGTACTCATGGTCACAGCAGGGCTTCTGCTGAAGCAAGGTTTGCATCAGCGATGTTCAAAATAAAGTCTGGAAATGCAGGTCACACTGGGCAAGATCTAATCTAAACGGGAAGAGGACAGCAATACAAATAGCCTCGTGCTGTATGACACGGGATCAGGCAGCCACACCAGGCAGCACTAAAGGGGCAGGTGATGGCTAAAGGTCTCCTCCCCACCTCTGCTCCCAACCCCTTCCTAGACACAGACTAAGAATTTCAGTCTCTTTATTCTGTCTCCCAGCTGTGATTCAGCAGTGAATTCTCTTTTTAGGGAGGCACTGCAGCCTTCAGCCACCCTCTCTATCCTCTAGCCTGCACTTTAGAGCAGGGAACTGCAAAGTCAGCTGTACAACTCTCTCTGCTTGGCTGGAGCAGAGAGATACACAACAGCCTAACATATTCAAGGCCTTTCTGAGCACAACAAAGCAGTGCCAAGAAACAGAGAAAAATGTCATCAAGGCCACATCGGTGCGTTTCTTGCATTTATCCTGCATCCCAGACAAAACAGGCAGGCACAATGCACAGAGACAAAGAGGCCTTTCTCAGCAAGCAGTGCAGCGTGCGCTCCCGGGTCACACAAGCCGGCTGTGTGTCTGCCCAGTCCCCTTTCCCCTGTTTTGACTGTAGCTGTATCCTTTCTGTGTCAAGATGTGGATAGTTAATGCGTTCTCACCTTTGCCCTCAGCTCCAAGCTGTTTCTGCTTAGCTAATGCTTTTCTTGGCAGGCTCAGCTAGGCAAGTCAGAGTTCAGTTTGCACCCTGATCAGCTGAAACACAGATGACTGGCTCTGGGAAATGCTGCAGAGATAGGGCCAAAACGAACCGGAGCCGCTTACATGTAGCTGCAAATTGCTCCGTGTTGGTTCTCAGCCAGCGAGATTCTGGGCAATGACCAGGCGGCCAGGCGCAGCCAAAGGACAAACGAAAATAAACAGAAAGGAGTTTCTTCCAGGGACATGTTACGAAGAGATTTTCAAAGCAGGATTTAACACAATCCTGTTGTTTGTCCTTAATGCCTTAGCACGGACTGTGGACGATGGCAGAGCCACTGAAAAGCTTTAGATGGTTAATGTAAGTGGGAAATGGGGAGGATATGAGGCACGGGATAAGAGGTAAGACAAGTAGGGCTTTTCACAGGTCTGGCACAGCTCTCATGTACAACTGATGCATGCCAAGCTTTCCAAAGTGGTCAGAATGAGTAGTTGAAGCTTAGCTGGTCCTGAGTAAAGACTTAAGAATTTGACTTCATTTCGTCCAATATTTTTGCTTATTTCTTGACAAGCTGCCATCCGTCAGCAATCCGTTAAAGAGACTGCTGTGGGAAACCCATGACTAATAACTCTCCTTTGATTCACTCATTTTTGTTAGCGGGTTTTGGGGGAAGAATGCCCATGTATGTACAGAGAATTTTCTCCACAATCCTGTTTTCCAAAGACCTCTCAGCAGCCCTGTATGGGTTAGAATCACTGTGGCAAACACAGCACTGCAGATCTGGATCACAACAAGCAAATCTGGCACAACCTGCAGTAAGCCACAGAGCTGCCTTCTTAAGACCTTTGCTAGGAAAAGAGAGAACGTTACTGAGCAGTTTACTCTGCAGCAGGGGATAAGGAGGTTCGGGCTGACTCTCAAGCAATCGAGCTAGCAGATTGTGACTTGGCAGCCCAGCGCTGCTTTGCCCCTTTCCCTGCTGCTCCAGGAATTGAGCAAACTGTGAGCGATCTGTCTGCACACGTCATAGCATATGGCTCCCCGTGCACCAGAATTAGCACCCTGCCGGACAAGCTGCACGGGCCAAATCGTTCACCCTCTCCTGCCCACCTGAACATCTTCCAGGGGGCAGAATGCGGTGGGACTGTCTGCAGGGAAAGCCATCCGAATCTTGCATCTGCAAGGGAAGATATTTAAAGCTTCATCTGTATGAATCAGCTGCTCACTGCAGGCCTCTGTGGGAGCAGCACTGGCACTGAGATTCATAATGAGTTATCTGTAAAGCAAGAAGTTTTATCAAATGTATACGACTAAACATTATCCAGAGTGCACTCACTCTCACAGAGGCTTGCCCTTGCAGCAGATAGACTGGACTATCAATAGTCCTTGTCACAGTACTCCTCATCTCAGTGCACCCGAAAAACAAAACAAAACAACAACAACAAAAAAAAAGAGTGAAAGAAAAAACAAGCAGGAAAAATAAGGGCCTTCTTTAGCCACAGCAGGTGCTAATAGTCAAAAGAACCAGTGAACCGGTTACTTAAAAGGTAAAAATAACCTTTTATAAATATACATCTCCAGATATACCAGAGTTATATCTACATGGCATAATCCAGGATAAGTGAACAAATTGACTGCCAGGAAGGACTACCCAGAAGTACAGTCTTTGAGTTAAGCAGGTCCATCATCCACTGGTATTAACTGGCGCATCTCTGTGGGCTTGAATGAGCACACAAACATTTACATGGGCCCTTAGAGATCCCACCTGCATCCACACACCCTCCCTAACTTAATCCAGAGTGGAGAAATATTCTGAACTGGGTATTCATCCATCACCCAGTCATCCATTAATCTGTCCACTGTGCAAACAATCAGATATGAGAGGAGCTGTGTATTTATTACACATTTCTGAATAAGTCATGCCCAATATCTAGGATAAACAATACATTAAGCCCTAAAGAACCCTTTGAAAGCCTTTTGCCTGCTGGAGACAACAATGAAAAAGTAACGTGATAGAAAGGGAACAGTAAATCATTCATGAGAATGATTAAAAACAAACTCTGGGTGAGGTGCAGCCAAACAACCCTGGAAACAGCTCGTGTGTTCTTCCTGAGTACCTCAGCATTTACAGAGGGCAGCGTGGCTTGAGAAACTCCAACAAGTCCCACTTTGTGGCCCATGCAGGGAAGATGTACGAGATACAAAATCCAGGGAGATCTGCACGACTGCAAGTTGCCATTAATTCACACCCCCCATGACTCCATCGGGCACCAATGCAGAATAACTACCGTGCCTGAAATTGCTAATGCAAAAAGGGCTGAACTGACACGTCAAAGGCACTAGAGAGAGAAGAACAAATTAGACTCCCTGGGGCTGAATAATGTTACACGCTAGTGATCTCTCTAATATGCACACGATCATTTTGGAATCCTTAAATCAGGCCCTGAAAGAGTTACTGCACCACAGCGTTCACAAACACCGCCTAATCTGAGCTGGTGATACTCTGCTTTCCCAGATGAGTGTGGACAGAGATACTAGTCACAAATCATGTTATTGCCGTTTATTTTAGATCCCTTCAACTCTCTGAAAAGGCCTGTTTCAGGGAATGCTTTTGAAGTTTGTTTCCTACAACCATTTCAGGTAAAAAGCTCCAGAATGATCAATATGGACTAGATTTGTTTTCTAAAGAAACATAGAATAACATCCTACAGCTTCAAGACAAAATACAGACTCCATTATGCATTTGAACATTCATTGACCTAACTGTGTGTGTCAAGAGCTTTCAAAAACTGACTTGGAGAAACAGTTCAAGGCAGTAATATTCCTGTAAGAAACTTCTGCCTTCAGTGTGTCCCCTGGGTCATTCTCAAAAAGAAAAATCTACATAAGGTCAATAAAACCATTGACGTGGATTCACATTCAAGGGCATTTTCAGCCTGGTTTCTTAAATAAGGAAGATGTAAGTGACCGCGTTCCGTGCCTGTGTTAGCAGGCGTGCACACACCTGCCTGTCTCTTCAGTCCCATCCACCTGTTCCTGAACCCACTGGGCACTTCCAGCCACGCTGACACCCAGGTATGTGAGGCATGGGGAGCTGGGTCCAGTGAGGCATCGTCGGTGCTTCAAGTCAGCTTTAATCAGCCATCACAGAACCCAGATGGGCCGATGCCAGCCTTAATTCACTCCACCACTCTTGGAAACCGTGTGTGTTATCAGCTATATTCATATTGTTACTGGTTTGAGTAATAGCCTTAGCATACAGAACACTTGGCATGGGCAAACCGTAGAACTAAGTTGCTGTTTCTATTTTCTTCTTTTGAGTACCACTCCTTTTTTTTTTTTTTTTTTCCAGTTTGGCAAATAATTTACATTAGTAATATAAATATTTGAGCTGCAAACCACCAGAGCATTCAAAGACTTTGGCACTGCATCGTAGCCATGTCTTATTTGCTTCATTACAAAAGGTAATCCCTGTATTTTTATTAAGCAGCTACACCAGCTGTACTCAAGCTCAAGGCAAAACATATCAAACAAGCAGCAAATTCTAAATTACAGCCTACAAATTCAGCATTATCCGCCTAAAAGCCTGCAGTGCCCTGCAAAACACCTTTGATGTTGCAATACAGACAAGTCTGCAAGGGATATAAAATCAGACTTTGGAGACAAAACTTTTTCTGTTATCTCTCTAGCTGTCTGCTTCTAAATGCATGACTCTGCCCTCCTAGCCAAACAGCTCCTTTGAAGGTTTAGTTCTGGAGAACACAAAGATTCATCTTTGCCTTTAAAGCAGACCTTTCTTTGCTTTCAGCACGAGCACCAGGGGTATCTTCTCCTCTACCAGATCTGCCAGGAAAAGCATGAACATAATCACTAGCTGTTCCTCAGCACTGCCTCCAAACTCCAACTCTCCCAGCAACGTGCTCGTATTATTTTAAAGCAGACGCTCCTCTGTGCCTGAATGAGCAGAACAGAACAGCAAAGGAAGATGTCATTTGTAGTGCAGACCCCTAAAAACTAGCTCTGCAGCCACATTTCTGCACATAAGGGAAAGGATTAATAGCATCTAAGATCTCTAAAGTGTCCCCAGACTGGGAAGAGTTTCTGGAGATATAGTCTCAAAATCAGAGGCAAAAAACACACTCCTCTTGGGAAAAATGGAAAGCCAATAGGTAACTCTAAGCACTCGTTACTCTTTTTCTACTACTTCAGAGTCAACATCTGCTGGGAAATCAATACTGATAATCACAGGACTGGTTGCCAGACCCTCAGAGACCAAAGGAAAAGGGTGGGAGAGGATCTATATGTGGAGGTGATGGCAAAGCACATGACAGCTGAGGAGGACCCGAGCAATTTGTTTAATGAAATGGAAATAAAAGTGTAAATGACTAAAATGCTACTGGGAGAGAGATTTAACTTAACTCACAAACACACAGATTTTGTTGTCTGAGACCTGACTATGACAAGCAGCGTGGAAATGTAAATGCAGTGGCTGCTAATGAGCATAACGAACAGGCAGGCAGCTCTGACAGCAGGTTCTCAGCTGGAAGCTATATTCCTCAAGGACTCCTTATCTTCCACATCCACTTCTTTCAGCAACCATATAAATGTTGCTGGCAGATTTGTCAACCACAAGCGTGCAGCTGCTGGATAATGCTAGTATTTGCCAGGTGGGCCTGTAGCCAAAGCTGCTACCTGGACAAAGCAGGGATACTTGGCTTCTCTGACTCCTATCACTGACACTTCCACCGATTGCTGAGACACAGGGATAAAAGACGTCTCTCCTGGTCAGGGCATCCCTCTTTCACAGACTCCCAAACCGTGCTGAATTCACCTCCTAATTGAACTTCCACCCCATTTGCACTCCCCATTCATTTCTGTGAGTTTGCCTTTGTTTATTTGCCTCTTTAAACACAGCCTGGTTTTATTTGCTCAAAAGGATACCTTATTTTGTCCTGTCCTCCAAAGAACTACTGTCTGTAAAATTCCCAACAGACTCCTCCCCCAGACAAAGAACCAGCCAAGCGCAATGCTGAAGGTAAAGGTACACGACTGAAAAATCAGGAATGGTAAAAATAGCAAGTAAAGCAAAGCACACATACACATGTTAACAAAAAAAAAAAAAAAAAAAAAAAAAGGAATACCACAGTGAAAATCTATGTTATCCTAGCCAACACAGACAGCAAGACCACTCTGATAGCCATTGGGTACACATAGCCCGAAAGCTCAAACATCCACTTTTCTAATGCATTGCTGAAGGCATGTGCTGCTTAAAATCCAGAGACGTGTGCTTAACAACGTGGGGGAGCTGCCAGTCCCCAGGCAATGTATTATTGCTCATGGGTTTTGTTAGAAAATTCATACTTGCACAGAGAGCACCAGTGAGGAGTACCCAGTGGTCAGGAGTCCACAACCACCCCGTGACAGCCCTTAGCCCTTCTCTCAGCACACACAAATGGGTATTGCCCATCTTTTCAGGAAGCTTGCTAGTTTTCCAGATGCATCAGTTGGTCTAAGAAAAGATCCATTAGGACTGTTATTTAGGAAAGGGCATTCCAGCAAACTAACATCCAGAGGGAGTCAGGATATTCTCTGCCTGATTTAGATTTAGATTGAGATTTAGAAACACTGGGATACCAAAAAAAAAAAAAAAAAAAAAAAAAAAAGTCCATTTCCCTTAACATTTACAGCTCTCAAGCACTAGCTTATATTCTGCAGAGAAAGCTGGCTGCTGAGGCGCCTCCCTTACACACACAGCCACACGCTGCAAGAGAAAGAGGGAGGGCAGGAGAGAGCTTCATGGTGTCTGCTGAAATAATAACAACAGATTTGGGGCAGAGCCTGCCTCGTGCTGCCAGCTGAACACCGAGCCCTTCTAGTGCACTCAGACCCAAACACGAGCTGGGATATTTTAGCACTTCTGCATAGATATAGAAGCCACAAAAATAACTGCTGGAAAATAATGGCTATATGTGTATCTTGCTCTCATCTTTTTTTTTTTTCTTCTCTGTTTACTAATTCCTGATTTACTAATGCGAATAGCTAACCATAATGTTACAGAGCATGGAAAGGAAGGCATTTTATGAAGCAAGTCTGCACAAAAGAAGAACAGCATGCTTGCTGCAGGGCAGCAATTATTGCAGAGCTCCTGAGCAGCAAGAACAGAACAAACCTCTGCCCTTGCCACTGATCAGGGTCCAATTCTGCTCAAAAGCAGGAATGACTGCTGAACAGTAAGGTCACAGCTATTCAATGTATTTATCTTCCAAATACCGATCCTGAAGGAATTTGGACTTGTGATTCCACAGAGGTTGCATATTCAAATCTGGCATGTAAATAATTAAACATTCTCTGCACATTTCCAAGACAGGCAGAAGAAAGGGTGTTGCTATTCAGGGTTCAGCACAATGTACATGATCTTGGCCTTCCATCTTCTGAAATTCCTAGAGATACAGCAGAAGCACGTCTGAGTGGCTTCCACGTATCAGCCTTTTCACTGTCAGAAATCAGCCACGTTTGAAGGCAGCCTCATCACCCTGACGGGCTGCATTTCAGTGCCTCCCAGGGCCCTGCTGCAGGAGCACGAGGAGCCCAGAGACACGGGGCACAGCAGAACCTGCAGCAGAGGCAGCACCGTGTGCCCGGGCACCCTGCAGCAGCAAAAGCTGCAAAGATGGCACAACAAGGAATCACCTCCTCAGCTGCTAGGGGTTCCTGCCGACCCTGGAAAAAATATCGGCTCTGAACCAGCCACTGGAAGAGAATGTACACAGCTTACAGCAGAGAAAAAATATTTTTCAAGAGCAAGGTTACCAGCTGAGTATTGAAAGGGGGTAATGTTTACAGCCAACCTCATCACAATGACAAACTAGCTGAAGAACAAACTGCAGAACAATGCACGGTTGTCTGTGTGAAAATATAAACACCTGTGATTAAATGACAATTTCTGAAGATTTACATTTTAAATATAGACATATTAATTCTTGAATGTTGGTTTTGCTGCCTTATCGCAGACATTAACTCTTTGGTATTTTTTAATAAAAACTAAGGCAACATAGAAAGAACTTGAATAGCCCAAGGCTGAACTGAACCATAATAAAGCATTCCTGTGATACAGAAACACACCATAAGATCCACTGCCGAAAACTTCCTGTTCTCAAACATTAGGCCACTTCCAAAACCTGACTTACTCATGCCATTTAAAATGTCTTTACAAGGGAGGATTATATATAAAAACTGCTTCGTTTACATCTGTGAAATGCAAAGCACACAAGTGGTTGTATCTTGAAGGTCACAAAAGCAATGCGAACTATGAACTTCAGGATTCATGAAACCATGACATTTTACAGTGGGAGGAGGATATTTTGTCCTGTCCAAGCCACCAGATACTAAAGTGAACAAACCATAAATATTATGATTCAGTAAAAGTATCTGGGATTCAACAGCAACTATCAATGAATTTTTCTGGTGAGAAAAACAGCAACTAGGGACTAAAGAGACGATAATCCACAAGTTTAGTCTATTTTGTATAATGTGAGAGAATATCTTCTGACTTCGTCTGTATGGGACTTGTTGTTTGAAGAAGGAAGACTATCTAAAAAGGTTACTCTTAATGTCAATTTATATACTATAAAATTTTTAAAAAATCCTTCTCTATACTACTAATCATAAATCTTCAGAGTTACTCATTATGTCAAATAGCACCAAATCCAGGGGCTCGTTTCCCTTTTGCTGTTCAATAAAGTGGTGTTGGCAGTGGTATGCTTTAACACTTGTAATTTATTAACCTCAGAGGTGTTGTAGCATGAAACTAAAGCCACAGAAAGGAGGCATTTAGCAAATTATACATGCTGCATATTTTTACAGCAAAGGAGTTCCTGCTGTGCTTTGCTTGCCTCCCACTTTTTTATGATTATTTTTTCTCCCTCATGATAACTTCCAAGCATCACATACTTTGGGGAGATACTTCCTTATTTTGTGCTTACACTCTTTCTCAGGTTTAAAAAAGTGTTGCTGTGTATTTATCAATCACAGAATCAGAGAACGGTGTGGGTTGGAAGGGACCTTAAAGATCACCCAGTTCCAACCCCCTGCCATGGGCAGGGATGCCACCCACTAGATCAGGTTGCACAGGGCCTTGAAGGAGGCAAGGAGGCATTTAAAGTATCCTGATTTTTTTTTTTAACTTTTTCAAATGCAGATAGTGAAGCCTAAAACAGACTTAACATAATGTTTTACAAGATGATATCCTGGCTGCAAAGACTTGTTATTCCATGGGCTGAAGGGAAACATACAACTAGGGCCATGATGTAGAGTGTCTTGTTAGAAAACATTGATGGATATGCACATTTATTTCTTCCAGGTCTGTTGCTCTGCTGCTCTAGCTGAAAGAGTAAGTTTTTTATTATTGTGTGTCCATAACAATAGCTCAGCTTTTCTTTTGAGATTTCTAGGAAAATCTCATTTATCAGTCACCTTACTATTTAAATGACGTATTTTTGCATATCAGACCAAAAATGTTCAAGGCATACTTAAGGCTCTATATGAGGGGTTTCCTCTGACCATGCCAACATGTTATGAAGTCAGATGGGAAAACTATGTTTCAAAACTAACTTAGGGAGAAATTTAGAGTATATGACAGTATATAATGTCACTACTCATTTTTATCTTTGTTACCTCTTTCTCCCTATACACCCACATAGCCATCAAGAGGCTTCCCAACATTGTTCACTGAGCCAGTGACAGGAACTGGAGTCTTCTTGTTCTGCCTGACGGCATGGAAACAGGCAAGAGCATTGATTGATCGCTTGATAGGTAAAGTTTAAAAAAGCTCTTTGCCAACATTATTTATGTTCAGAAACACCCAAAATATGTAATCGTGTCATACTGGAGGGCTGAAGATGGAGGACGTGGAGAGAATAGAGCACAAAAAAGGACCCATGTTCCTGCTTTTAAGACATATAAATCCAAAGTTGCTTTATCTAGGGTGCCGATTACGCTAAGGAGGGCTGGCAACGTTTTATATTGAGAGCTGAAGCTAGGTGCACGCAGAATTTGAAGTATCCTCTGTAAGAGCCAAAGGTAGCCCTGGCACTCAGAGGTATGCAAAGCTGAGTCGCTGTGACAGGGACAATAAATAGGCCTTTTCCTGCACACGAAAGCAGGCCGTGCAGGAAAAAACACAACGCATTCAGCATTTTAATTGTTTAGAAGCGTTTGTAACACCAATTAGCTGCCGCGATGCCAAGCTGCACCCCCCCAAATTGTCATTCCTCCAGCATTGCGGGTCGCGCTTCCCAACAAACCACGGCCTGCCCAGAGCACCCTGCCACGAGGGCCGGGGAAGTTTTTGTGTGGAAACAGAGCCGGGAGAGGGACCAGGGCCCTTCCACGGGGGAGTCTGTGTGTTTTTGGGGGTGCTTGTGGGGGACACGCGTGAGGGGGAAGGGGCCGCGGGAGGCGCGCAGCCCCCGCCTCAGCCCGCCGCCCCTCAGGGTGATCTCGCGAGAGCCGCCCCGCGTAGACGCGATGTCCTTTGGGGCACTGGCGGGGGGGAGGGCGGGGGGAGGGCAGCGAAGCGAGGGGCGGTTTGATTGACGGCGAGATGAACCAGTGAGAAAAGGGCACGGCGAGCCAAGAGCCAATAGTTTCTCCCCGGGGCGAGCAGCGAGCCAATGGGGGGGCCGGAGGGGCGGGGCGCGCCGCTGGCTGATTGATCCCAGCTTTGGCGTTGTTCAGTCAGAGCGAGAACATTCTAGAGGTGAGTACGGGGCAGCCATTGCCGGGGTCCCGTCAGCCGCCCCCTCCTGCCTGAGCTGCGCGCCGCCGGCCGCCGCAGCTCCCTCCCCCCTTCCCTCTTCTCCCCCCTCCTCCTCCTCTTCCTCCTCCTTCTCCCCCCCTCTCCTCACAGGTGCCGCCGCTAACGATGCCCCTGGTTGTGTCTTGCCCGCAGATCGCCCGGCACTGCTGTCCCTGCTGAGCACGCCCGCCTCAGGACGCCCGGACCCGGAGGCTGCGGAGTCCGCCTCCGCCTCCTCCTCCTCCGGCTGGATATAAGCGCCCCCACGGCCTCGTTCTCCTCGCACAATCGGCTTCGTCGCAGCCCGGGGCGAGCAGCGTTGGGTTTATGTCTTTATTGGACGAAAACGGTGAGCGCTGAGGGGCGAGGAGGAGCCGGGGAGGGCGGCTGGAAGGGACGGGGTCGGTGCGGGGCTGGGGGCGCCGCGTTGTTGACGGGGCGGGGGGCGGATTTATTTAACAAAACACCCAGGATCTTCCTAGAAATGAACATATAGATACCTCAAACAACGATTTATCACCCTTTATATTTTTTAATCGCTATTTTTTTAATTTTGGGCGCGGATTATTCCTTTGATCGTGCCCCCCCCCCCCCCCCCAGCTCCCCGCGCCATGCGACGAGACAAAATGGCGGCGGCTGGGCCGCGCCTCCCCGGGCTGGGGGGGTTGGGGCTGGGGGGGGGGGGGGGGGGGCTCATTTTGGGGGGGCTGTGCCGCAGTCACAGCCCCACGGAGGGGGCGGGGGGCGCCCGATCGGCAAGGGTAAGCCCCGAGGAAGGGGAGGGAGGCTTTGGGGGCGGCCGGGGAGCTTCCCCCCTTGGTAGGGAGCGCATGCGTGGCTGGAGGTGACACCCACACCTCCCCCCCGGTTTTCTCCGGGGCTGACTCAGTGCTTAATTGCTGCATTTATGAGTCATCGCAGGCCTGAGCGGGGCGGGGAAACGGGGCTTTGAAGCTGGGAGGCTGTCTGCCTTCCCGCTTCTTGGGCTCTGCACAATAAATACGGGGGGTGTGTGCTTGGGATGAGGTGGCTTAGAGACCAGGAGAGGGAGCTTTAGTCTACAGCAGACAGACAAAAGCTGTAATATGGAAGGAGGGGAAACCACGCATTCTAAAAAGCTCATGCTTGGTTACCAAGATACCTGCTTCCTCAGTGCCGCTGCAAGCACGCGGTCAGATCACATGGTGGCTCTTTTTTAGACATCCTGGGGAAGGAAGCCTCGTGCTTGGAACGAAATCCGCGGTGCAGTTTTTGCTAAAGGGTAAAACTGCATCGGTGCTAATGTAGAATACATGCCATATGCAAAGCACACTTCTCGTGAAAGGATTTGTGAACCTGACCAGAGGGACTCGGACTGTGTGGAATTGATAGGCACGCTCTTACACATTAAATACTAAGGAGGCTGTTTTCATGTGTCAACACATCTGCCATTAACGATAACGTGATGACGTGTCAGAATAACCATGCTGTAGTCAGGGCTGCCTGTCTAGTCAACTTAACCAGTTGTGGTTTACGTAATGTTAGATCTGATTATAGGGACACGTGTTAATTTAAATATGTAAATACTGCTTAAGGCAACTTTAATAATAGGATTCATCCTCCTTCCCCTTCCTCCTCCCCCTTCCCCCAAGAAAAAAAAACAACTGGAAAAGCTGCTGCACTGCTCTGTACCTCTGCATTGCTAGGCTTTCTACAGTGAAGCAACTTATGTCAGACTTTATCAGGCTTATTATTAAGTCAAAACTCAACAGAAGCTGCTATGAGAATCCATAAGTGAGAGGGAGAATTACCTAATTTTCAACTCTTTTCTACTCCGATCCAAAAAACTGGTAAGCCACGTAAAAATTATATTGGGCTAGAGATTGCTGCTGCTTCATCTTACTGACATTTCTCAACGTTCTGACGGGCTTCGGTTTATGTAATAGGCTCATGCTATGATGTGAAATCTGAAACCGTTCCAGATTTTTCTCCCACTTCTCTCTCCCCTGCAGCCAGAAACACACCACGTGACCCTCTCAGTGCAAGAGCCATTGGTCTTCCTAAATTGAGCAGTGTTCTTTCCCTTCCTTATTGATCACGGCACTCCTTCAGGAGTTAATTGTGCAGACAGTACTCTTAAGCTGTTCAATGGTTTGGGGGTTGTAAGAAAGGAGAGGGTGGAAAGCTGTGTGGTGTAGGTGAGGCAGAGTTCCTCAGCAGTACAATTCAAGGCTATTGTCTTATGTTTCACAAGTTCATGAAAGCCACAGCATAACGAGGTTTACTTCCCCTTCCCAGAAATAGAGTCCCAGATATAGTTTTATAATAAGATTTCATTGGTGTACATAAAGATAAATTTCTCTTTTTTTTTCTGTTTATTAACACTTGCAGAGCTGTTGCGCAGCCACTGGTACCTGTATTGGGGAAACATAGCATACAAGCAAGAACCTTACAGCCTCAGTGGCGAAAATTTTTTCATGTCAGAGACCGAGAACTCTTGCAGTCGTTTATGTCATCCCGTCTTCTCCAGACAGAAGATACCAAAAAACTGCAATCAAAGATCTCTTCATCTTATTGATAAAGCTACTAATAAGGCAAAATGTCTGTCAACGTCAACCGCAGTGTTTCAGATCAGTTCTATCGCTACAAAATGCCCCGTCTGATTGCCAAGGTAACTTACTAACTAACCATTGGTCGTGAGTAGGCAGGGTGTCAGGTTAGTTGCTCTTCATGTAGCAGAACGGAGACAATGACACCGAGCTTAGCCAATGGTAGGGAGGGGGTGACTGCATTTTTCTGTCCAGAGTAAGCGCGCGTTAACTCGTCTTAAGAAGACACTTCAAAGCAGAACGTAGATGTAGCTAAATTAGAAGTATACGTGGGGTTGGGCTGTTGTGGTCATTTAAACTTAAAAGACTTTTTTTTTTTTAGGTTGAGGGCAAAGGAAATGGAATAAAGACGGTTATAGTCAACATGGTTGACGTTGCAAAGGCGCTTAATCGGCCTCCAACGTGTAAGTAGTCTGCAGTGACACAGCATTTTTTTTTTCCTTAAGGCTTTCACTTTCGTTTGAAGTGATAAATAGGTAATAAAGTACTAATATTCTCTCAAGATTTTTAAGAAAAAGCGATTAAGGAAGAAGTAATGATCAGGAAGGAGCGATGGCTCCTAGAGTAGATATACTTGCAGTTCAATCAACAATAAAGACCCAAGGACTCCATTGATTATTATGATTTTTTTTTTTTTTTTTTTTTTTTTTTTTGCAGATCCTACCAAATTTTTTGGTTGTGAGCTGGGAGCACAGACCCAGTTTGATGTTAAGAATGACCGTTACATTGTCAATGGATCTCATGAGGCGAATAAGCTGCAAGACATGTTGGATGGATTCATTAAAAAATTTGTTCTCTGTCCTGAGTGTGAGAATCCTGAAACTGATCTGGTGAGTGCTCTGTATTAATGGTGACAGTACAGAAACGCTGCATTGATGTTTGTGAAGGTGGTGCCGTGTTAAAAGCTGATTAAGATAACAATTAAGAGAAATCCAGTGACTTCTCTTTGTTAGTTTAGTTAATTTCTAATTTCTAGTGAAATTAAGAAATCTAAAACCCTCTCCCTCCAGGTTTTAGATTTACAGTCCTGAGCTAAATTGCTGTGTTTAAACTCAGATTTGTTAGGGCTGATTAAAAGCATGTAAATCTCTGGCTTAATGGTATGGAGATGATAAAGTAAATAGCAGGTCTAGTCTTTAATGTATATCTGTTCTCTAAATAGTATTTTAACTGGAGCTTATTCTCTCTTACAGCATGTCAATCCTAAGAAACAAACTATAGGTAACTCTTGCAAAGCCTGTGGCTATCGAGGCATGCTTGACACAAACCATAAACTCTGCACGTTCATTCTCAAAAACCCACCTGGTAAGTGTGTTCCTTTCTTTGTGGGGGTGGTAAAGGGAACATTTTTGGTGTGAGTGCTGTTAAGTAGAAGAGCAAATGGTTGGGGTCTAACAACTGTAAAACTGCTGTGGTGTACTGCTAGTGTACGTTTGTGGGTTGGGATGAAGTATATCAGCAGGTGCTCACTGCAGGTTTCCATTTAAGACCACACAAAGTGGAAGGCTAGTGTAGTTAACGTGAACTGTAATGGAGTTGTTTTTGCAAGCAACACTCTGTGGTAAGCATTTGGTTGCCTGCTGCAATTTAAGCTTGCTAAATCAGAAAAGTCTAACCTATTCCGGGGATCTCTGCTTTGTGAGGTCACTTGTTATATGGACTTGGACAGCCTTACACCAGGATGAGAAACAAGACTTCCAGTAGAACCGTGGCTTTAAGAGTTGTGTAGATTATCTTGTGAGTGCACCTGGAGACGGGCACTGTGCATCACCTGCTGTGAATAAAAGAATCTGAATCAGTTTACCTGGGAATTAGCAGAGGTGCTGTTGCAGGGTATCTATGAAATCGAGAAAGCTAATACACTAATGTTCACTTTCAGAAAGTGGCGACACTAGTACAGGGAAGAAAGAAAAGGAGAAGAAGAATAGAAAAGGCAAGGACAAAGAGAATGGTTCTGTGTCCAGCAATGAGACACCTCCACCCCCACCACCAGAGGAGATTACTCCTCCACAGGTTGTGGTAAGTAGAAGGGATTGTGGGCAGATGAGGGTGTATGGTGTCAGCATCATATCAAAGTGGTACTGTATTGCAGCAGTTGGCTTCTTATTAGAAGTATCCCTGTACATCTGTTACAGTAGCTTTACCAACTTTTCAGTATATGTACTCCTTGCTGAATGACAGCTGCATGCTTTTTACTCCTAACAAGATTTGGATTGTATCTAAATGATGGTAGGAGAGAGCAGTGAGGCATGGCACAGTAACTACAGATGTCTACAAATGCACACCTAGTCCCCTGTTAGTCTCCTCTATCAATTCTTTCTCCATCTCTGACTAGCTGATCATTGTGTAACGTTCTCCTTCTGTAGAGAAGAGTCAGAAATACTCCTAAAAATGCTCTCAGATCTGTATCTAGAGAAAACTCAACTGATTAATAAGTTTGTGGTAACACTGTGTGAATCTTGTTTTGTTTTTAGGAGGAGGAAGATGATGATGATTGGGGTGAAGACACAACAGAAGAAGCCCAGAGGCGCAGAATGGATGAAATCAGTGACCATGCAAAGAACCTCACACTTAGTGAAGACCTGGAAAGAACAGTGGAGGAGAGAGTCAACATACTGTTTGATTTTGTGAAGGTGAATATTTTATTTATTCACTGTTCAGCTGTAGCTGTGTAGAACACTAATAAGGAGATGAAGAGCAAGCTGCTTTTACACACACGCAGTGGAGTTTTAGGGCTTAAACTCATACAAAAGTACTGGTTAGACCATTGGTCAGGAGGCGGAGTTCATTCGAGTGTTAATGCAAGCTCCAGTGGCTTTAAAATAGGTATTTGTTCTATCTTCTAGAAAAAGAAGGAAGAAGGTGTCATTGATTCTTCTGACAAAGACATTGTAGCAGAAGCAGAGAGACTGGATGTGAAGGCCATGGGCCCTCTAGTTCTCACTGAAGTCCTTTTCGACGAAAAAATTCGTGAACAGATAAGGAAATACAGACGTCACTTCCTTCGTGTAAGCAACCTCTTGCTCTGCACTGAGTTTATTAACTTGTGTGTTTGGGATAACTACTGGAGTCAGTTCTGGATTGCTTTACTAGGGGAGGGATGGCTTTATTGCAGTTCTTAAACCAGTACTTCCCAGCTTGGGAAAAGTGCTGGGAGGAATAATAAAAGTTGTAGGTTTTGCTGCCTCATTGAGCTGTAAGCAGAAGCAGCAACTCATTTTAGAGAAGAAGGCTAACTTACCTGCTCTTGCTTTTCTTTTCTCTCCTCATGATTGTAGTTCTGCCACAATAACAAGAAAGCTCAGAGGTACCTCCTCCATGGCTTTGAGTGTGTGGTAGCCATGCATCAGTCTCAGCTTATTTCTAAGATACCACATATTTTGAAGGAAATGTATGATGCAGATCTTCTGGAAGAAGAAGTCATCCTTGGCTGGGCAGAAAAGGTGAGTGGTGGTACGTAATGTGCCGTGTGTGTTTTGCACCTGCTTCTGCCATTCTGGTCAAGTCTTTTGGGCAGATGTCTTCAAACAGTCACCTACTTTAGCATGATTATCTGGGAGAAATGTCTTTAAAAAATGGCTTGTTCAAGGTAGCGGGGTGAGGTTAGGCTTGGTGTATTTCAGTGTGATCTGATACAGACTGGGCTTAAATACTAAAAGGATTTGTGTACTTTGTCTTTCAGGCCTCAAAGAAATATGTCTC
The DNA here is from genome assembly GCF_964035555.1 of Netta rufina. Taxonomy (NCBI): domain Eukaryota; kingdom Metazoa; phylum Chordata; class Aves; order Anseriformes; family Anatidae; genus Netta; species Netta rufina. Next base: position 54,913,143 of record NC_140128.1, read on the forward strand.
AAAGGAGCTTGCCAAAGAAATCCGTGTCAAAGCAGAACCATTTATTAAATGGCTAAAGGAAGCTGAAGAAGAATCTTCCGGTAATGAAGAAGAGGATGAAGATGAAAACATAGAGGTAGGAAAGGCTCACCTCCTGTAGTTCTGGAATTGCACTGCTCTGTATAGTTCAGGGCACTTTGTTTTAGTACGCTCTAAAATAGCTCACTTAAAGTATTGCTCTGCTTGTTGGCAAGTATGAAACCTTGAGTTTTAGAAAAGCCTGGGGGGAGGTGTTAGAAAAGCTGATTAAGGAAGAAATGGCTGTTTTTCTTACAGTTTAGACCTAGGTTAAACTTGGTAGCTATATGCATGCATGTTTATTCCTCTCTGTATTGCTTGCTCCTGGTTGAAACCCTGCTTCTTAAAGATGTGAACGTGCACCTCTAGTTGCTAAAGACAGGTGTGTTTGGGAGGGCTCACTAAGAATTCCTGACAGACAAGGGCAACAAAGGATGTTAGCAACTCCTGATACTAAAGCAAAAGTATTCCCTAGCACCCCCTGCCATTAAGTGCTAACAGGTAAATCTCTTGTCTTCACAGGTGGTGTACTCTACAACTGCCAGTGTCCCTAAAGTTGAAACTGTGAAGCCTGCAAACAGTAAAGATGATGACATTGATATTGATGCCATTTAAAGTGATGCAACATAGCTTCCAGCATAATCAAACTTCTCTGCGTTTTCTGCCAGAAGTGTGACTTGTATGTGCGCAAGCTGAAATGGCTTAACATCCTGCTACTCTTTGTACTCTGAAATGTATCTTTTTACTGTGACTGGTCTTGTGTAACTAAGCCTAATACCAAGGAGTCAGCACGTCGGTGAACGGCTCTAGTTTGCAAATGGCATGTTCTATTTTGTTTTTCTAACTTGTGTTGGACACATACTTGGAGCACATTTATACAGTTGTGGAAATAAAGGATTTGGTTTTGGTCAATCTTCACTCAGGGCTCCAAGCTTTGTTTCTTTTTCAAGTAAGTATACGACCTGGTGCAATTTACAACATGGAATCAACCCTGCAATGGGGCTAGGTGTGACAGCTCTGTCTTGGACTGAAAAAGCGAAGTTTGGGAGAAAGTTACTTAAATACATGCTTGGCACAGGTGTGTTTACTACATAAATAACTCATTAAGCACAGGTTTCAGTAGTTTGACTAGTTACATCACTGCCGTTGCTCACTGAACTAGAAGCAGTGTGTAAATACTTAGCACCTTCCTAGAGTGATTGGAGGATAAGGAAGAAGGTGAGATCAGTTTCCTTGAACACAGGAAGCTGCAACATTGACCTGCATAGCGCTGGGCATGACCTTTGCAATTCTAAAAGAACTGCCTAACTGAGGATTAGCATTTAGGGATAGGCTAACTTTTGTACTTTTAAGTAAGGAAACAAATGACTGAGCAGAATCTTTTGACTTGTAAGAAGCATAGGCCAAGGTATGCCTGATAAACAGCTCACAGAACCTGAATGTTTCTTGTAGCTAGGTCTTGGTGTGACCTGACTGTGATTTTTGTCATCCACAACTCTGTTCTGGAAAGTGGAATCTGAACTTTTTTTGACCCTTGAGATTTGCTGCTGTGGCATTCCAAGGCTCCAGAACACTGAACTGCTCTTCCTACTAGCTTTAGCAGAGTTCAGGATGAGATGAAGAAAAAGGTGTTTGCTGGATACAACAGGCACAAGAGCTTTAAGGTTTCCTCTCTAGGGCTGTCAATACTGTTGTATTGCATGAAATCTGGGAATCAAATTACATTTTAGTGCTAGCATATCTGGCAAACTATGTTACAAAGCTGGGATGAAGGTGCAATAGATGTTCTTCCTTTAGACAGCTATTTTGTTGCAGTTGTACAAACCATGACTAAATTTAAATGAGCAATTCTAAGAGCAAACTTGTTCTTTGTGTTTAAACAGGGCTTGTATTTCAAAAATATTGCTAATATTGGCTGGATTCGAAGAGGTATAGTAAATGGGGTTAGTTAGAAACAGGCAGGTTTCCATGTACTAGAGTTCTCCAGGGCCAGTTCTCTTCAGTGTTTTCATAAATGATGCTAAGACAGGGAGGCCTGGTAGAGAGATCTTGACAAATAAAGAGGGCTGGGCCAAGGGGCTCCCTCACAAGGGGAGCGGAGGGGCAGACGCTGAGCTCTGCTCTCTGGGGACAGCGACAGGACCCGAGGGGACGGCATGGAGCTGGGACAGGGGAGGGACAGGCTGGGGGTTAGGGACAGGTTCTGCACCCAGAGGTGCCTGGAGTTGGACTCCAGGACTGGATATTCTGTGATCTATTCTATGATACTTTGCAGTGGAGTTTCAGCCATGGTCTTCATGCTAGCTTATATCGATAGACTTAATGGGCCTAAGTGATGCTCAGAAAGTGAAATTCACAATTACCTCCCAGTCAGGTTGGTGAAACAGGCATAGGACTTCAGGAAAAAAAAGTTCCCCCTAGTAGTCGCTTAAATGTCCCAGTGGGAGGTGGGTGCTTGTACATTGGCAAATTCCTTGGGCAGAGGTTTGAGTGTTCTTTGCCTTTCTGAGCAGGATTTCTGCTTGTGAAGGAAATGAGAAGCCTTGTGCATTCCTAGGGTCACTTGTCATCCCTAGTGCTGAGAAATGCTGAGGTCCCTTAATTGAGACCGCACACGAGGTCTCTGCAGGATGGGCAGTGCCATCTCAGAGTTCATCAAGCCTGATTCCTACTGAGCACAAGTCAGTGCTGTTTCCCAAAAATAATCTCTCATTCCACGCTGATGATTTGAGATGAGGCTTTGCAGATCCGGGTCAACTCCCCACGTAGAACATGACTGGGAGACGTTTGAGGCATGGCTGATGTGGAGTTGGGTGTTATCAGCTGTGACACCCTGAAGTCTCAGGGTGGTGGTAGTTTCGTTTTGGAACAGATTTGATTCTAATTGCAGGCTGCCACCGAAGGGGATTATCTGTTTTTTCCACCCCAGGCTCAGTGACCAGCAAGCTAGACCTGTTCCCTTCAGCAGGGAAATTGGGAAATACTTTTCTGCGGGATTAGCAAATTGATGAAATCATAGCAAAGCTACATGAGGTAGGCTTGGTGCCAACAGGGTGGGAGCGTACAGCTCTGTAGTAGCCCACGGTCAGATTAAGTGTTCACTAAAGCTGTACCCTCACATACAACGTGTGGTTCTACAAACTATGCCCCCTTCACTAGCACAGGGCAAAACTGCTGGCTCCGTGCTGCACTTCACACCCTATCCTCACAAACGTATCAATGTTTCCATCTCAGGGTTAACTGGGGATTCCACCAGCTAATAAACGCGGGGGTTCGGTTTGTTAGCATTCCTTTAGGGAAGGAAAAAGTCTGACTTGGGAGGTTCCTGAATTTATTGCTGCTGCTATCTGATTACAAGCAACAAGTACAAATTCAAAATGCAGCTTGGGATTTAGATGCAATCTTCTCGAAACTTCAAAGAAACTCCTGGTACCTGGAAAGGAAACCGTAGGTGTTGGGTGACCTCCCTCGCTCTGTGCCATAGTGAACGCACTGATTTCACAGGTGGAAGGTGTAGCAGCAGGTCTATTACCTTGGCTTTACAAACCTACATCCTCCTCCAGGAGCCTGCGATCTGGAGCTTTAGCGCACCTCAACAGCCTTCAGCAGCAGCCAGCACAACGGGAGCAGCTTGGGCACACTTGGGGCAGCACAAACAGGTGAAAGGAGCTCAGAGGGTGTGAAATCCTGATGGTGGTTGTGTGTATAAGAAGTCAAATTGCCTGCTTTTACTTTTAGCAGCTAGAGTTTAACATTTTTCATTAGAGGTCAGGGCCTCGCTCAGCCAGATATGGCAGACGTATGCCAGGATGCTCTTTGCTCCCAAGAGTGTGTAGCTCAAGGCTTGTAGCGAGGCAGTGGCTAAAGATAAGGGAGAAGTGATTTGAGGTGGTTGCGGTGCCATAATAACCCGCTCAGTGCTTTTATTCACTCTTGCTGTGGTAGAGGCTGTCCCAGCCAGCACAGCCACAGTGCAAAGCTTCCAGAGAGGTCGTCTACAGACAGGGTGTAGCTCTCAGGAGGCATTAAAAAAGCATGCACAAGACTATCCTATATTTTCATGCACAAGACTATCCTTCCTCCCTGCTCAGAACTTCCTTGTTCTTTGGGCTGAGATGCTCACTAGGAGATCCTAATCTGCCGATGTCTCCAGCCCAGCTGATATGTTGCTGTCCCGATACGCCCCAGAGTTAAGCTGATTTATGTCCGATGGGGTAACGCTTAGCACATGGGAGTGTTCCAGTTGTGCAAGTTCGACACCCTGATGTTTGAAAAGCAGAGGTATTAGAGGAAAGTAGTTGATGTGGTGATCTGCAACAGAGCTGTCTTCTCATCTGATGGCTGCCATGCAGCAATAATCACAGCAACCCTGCATTCCCAGGGAATGGAGGTGGCAAGGACAGAAAGAACAGAAGCAGCAGACCCACCAATTAGTTTGCCAAAGTGTGGCAGCTCTTTTTTTTCTCAAACACTACTCAGAAAGAGCCTTGGAGGCTTGTTGCTGAGAGTTGACTCCTCAGCGCTCAGTAACACCACAGAGCCACGAAGCTGTAGAACAGACAACCCAGAAGGAAAGGCAATAAAAAGCAGCTTGAAAACATTGCTCTTTAAAGCCTTACCTGTGAAACTCTGATTGTGTGCTTAACTTTCAGCTTAGGTTTTATAAATTTGGTGGTGTCATTGGGATTGATTACTTACAGCAGGCTGATTGTGTTTGAAGACACATTTTGAAGATTCTCACTTTATTCCATGGAGGTGCCGGACTCTGCTGGCCTGGAGCTGGTGAGGAGCAGTTGGAACAGAGTTGGCTGGTCACACAGCAGACCAAATTCTCCTTGAGGCGGCAGAGAAGTGTAAAATGGCAAGCTTCTGCAACTCCTTCATGGTTTTTCAGAAGAAAAAAGACAACATCTTGGGTTAGGAACTCAAGAAAGAGAGGGTTGTCATTGCTAGTAAACAGGGAGCCATTCCTTCTGACGTCAGGGAAAAACATTTCATGTTAAACCATCTTTCTGGACACCAGTCTGTCTACTTGCACATGTTTCAGAACTGCTGTTAATTAAAGAGCTAAGTCTCTTTAGCCATTTGGCCTCGGCAAAAAGCCACCTGCTAGGTTTCTGTAAACAGGATGCCAGCAGCTTCCAGTGACGGCCCCACGGGTCCGCACAGAGGGAGCAGCGAGGTGTGGGGCTGGCACAGGCACACGCACAGGGGTCCAGCACTGCCACAGCTCTGCCAGCAAGGATGCTCGGCCCCAAGGTTACTTCAGTGCACAGTATCAGAGCTGGCCCTGAACACCAGCAGCCGAGCACCAGCGAGGCGAGGGGAGAGGCTGCAGAGCCTGTTCCTGCTCTCAGGGCCCCGGCGTTTTCTCAGGTTGCAGCAGGAGAGTGCTGTTTTTTCCACTTCTAATCTTATCTCTTCACCCTGATGTTAGATGCATTTTGTGCGCGGTATTTTCTTTCTCAAGAGGGGAAGAGATGATGCAAAGGAGAGCTCTGGTTTGAGGCTGGGGTCTGAGCGCATAAGCAGCACGTTGCAAATGAGGGAAGCAGCAGCACCAGGAGCTCCTTGGTGGGAGGTCTGTGTGGGTGTTTGCATTATTCTCTCTGAATTTTTGCTTGATACTGATTTTCATATTGATCTGCTACTAATAAAACCCAGCTAACAGCATTGACGTCAATGGAGTTAGCCTGGATTTGTATCTGTGTCATTAAGGAAGACATCCGGCATCTTTAGGGGAAATGTGAAGAATCGTGTATATTATCCCATTCCTGCACTGACGGGGAACTGTTAGGTAAAGAATCACTCACAGGGACAAAATTGCAGGTGTATAAACTGTCAACAGAACTGAACCACACAGAAAAAAAAAAAAAAAAAAAAAAAAAAAAAAAAAGATTAAATAAAGAGGCTAAGGCTTTTTCACTTGATCTCTGCTGCTGGGAAAGCTGGATTTAAGGGCTTCTGCCTCCTGCCTCAGCCTGCCTGTGTCGGTATTCTGCACCACAAGCAGGTGAGCTCGGTGGTCCCAGCTGGAAATGCCTTGGCTCAGAGTGGCCACGGTTGGTGGGCCAACACGTGAGGGGTTGAAATGGGAAGCAGGAGCATGGCTGCAGTCACAAGAAAATACCACTCCGTGGGGGAAAGTCCCAGGATTTTAAATAATCTCTTTTAGATTCTTTTTTATCACCTGATGCCTAATCCAGGAGTTTGCATTCTCTGTGTTTTCTCCAGTATCAGGATGGGTACATCTTATTTTCCATTTATCCTGGTGAAGGACTTACATGTAAGATCCACAATACAGAAGGAATGGTTTTAAAAGTTGTTGACTTTCAGTGCACTTTTGACAAAATCCGAAGGATCAGTTTAAACAAGGCAAATGCTGTTCACTCTGAGGCTGGATGTGCATCCACTTGAGCTGCTGCCAGGAATCCAGGAATGCACCTCTTCCAGAGGAGTGGAGTCCCTGCCTGGGTGGAGCTGCACAGATAAAGGGAAAGGAAACCTTTCTGTAGCAAAAGCAGGCTGGATCCTACCTAATAGATGTCACAGAGGACCAACACCTTCATGCAGCCAAAAGGAGTAGTCAAAAATTAATTATTAAGTAGCATGTCTTGCTGAATTCAAGACACCGGAAATAAAAAATATATATATAAATAAATAAATAAAAGATAAAAAGTAGTAATATGTAAGCAGAACTAATCTTCTGTGCAGTTCTCAAGCTGATTAAAAATAAACGGGATGAGGGGGGGATGAGTCCACCTATTCAGCTCCTGGTCAGTCCTGATGCCAGAAGAGAGCAGCAATCCCTATGGCTTTGGCAAAACAAATGCCATATAAGAGAGAGGTGCCTACAAAGTCTCCGAAGGCTCTGGAGCTAAACAGCCGGCCTTTCCCCAGTAAATGCTCTTGGCAAACATCCTCACTTGCATGGACCTGGAGGTGCCTCCAGTTGTACATGAGGGTGAAGCAGTGCTGGAGGGGTCAGGAGCGGAGGAGGCTCAGGGGCAGCACCATGGACACAGCCAGCTCCATCCTGGTCCAGTGTGGTGGAGGAATGAAAGGTGACCTCCCATTCTGTAAAGCAAACAGGCTTGTCCCGGGCGAGGGGGTGGTTTTATCTGAATCACCGAGGGGGAACGGATTGTTCCTGGTGGGAGGAGATGTGTGAGAGCAGGTACCTGTCTGTTGTGCGAGCCTTTTCTGGGGGCGTTTGGTGATGCTCGCTGGGGAGCTGCGGTGCTTCGTGAGCGCAAGGTATTAACGACTGCAGGATCTTTGTTAACGTAGTCTTTTATGATATTGTCGCCTCCTTTGTTCCTTTTTTTTTTTTTTTTCAGTGGTGGGGGGGTTGGGAGTGGAAGCTAGAAGCAGTGGTATCATTAACAGCAGAAAACCTGTTCTTCAGGAAAGCCGGCAGCTGTGTGCTGGCTGGGGAAGGAGTGGCTGCGCTCATGACACAACCTGCCGTGCACATAGCTGCCCGGGAGGGTAATGCGGGATGGCAGTCGCCTTTCTCTGACCTCCCTTCCTTATCAGCGCACACCCGCCTTCAGCCTCGGATCAAAGCGGCCAGCTGCTGATCGGGGCCTGGCTCGGTGACCTGCGAGGAGCTGCTCATCTCAGAGCACAGTGCTCACACTGCAGGGATGGCTCCCTGTGGCCTGCTCTGCTGTTTCCCATCCCACAAGACTTGCTTTGCTGTTGGAGAACAAGTCTCTGTCTTGGTCCAGAGATGGGCAGCAGCAAGGATTTTGGTGTCTGTCAGTGGGATGCCCGTAGCTAGACGAGATGTCATGTTATGGAGGTCCATGCCTTGGGGAGGTACCTGGCCGTCAGAGAAACCTTTAGTCCTGGGAGTTTTCCATGACCTGCTTTCCCTCCCTAAATTCTGACCATATCAGAGACCCACTTCCCATTAACATCCTCCAGGCTGGAACACAGAACCCAGTGTGGGATCTCAGCCATCCACTCAAACCCACAAACACACGAGCCAGCACTGCCTCATCTTCTCTGACGTGCTGCGGGAAGCAGATCATGGTGGGCGACGGAAAGAGAACCAGAAAAGGGTCTGACACCGCTGTCCCCACGGCCACCCGTGTCCCCGAACCCCAGCAGCGGCACAAGGAAGCCCCGCGGCCGCCAGGGGGTGCCCGTGCCCCGGAGCCGCCGCCCCAAGCCCCCCCGGTAACCAGCGGCAACGGCGAGAGAAAAGCAAAATACATTGAAAATTAAAAAAATAAATAAATAAAAAAATCATTCCTCCATTCCTTCACAATTTTCTCACCCCTGAATATTTTCTGTCTCCAGAGCTACCGGGACCGGTTGCCTCCCTCCCAGCCCCCACCATTCGTTTCCTTTTCATGCCCTTTTTTAACCATCTGAGGAATAATTGCAAATTCTCTGCTAGATGGGGAAGGGGCTCCTGGCACCCGCTGGCAGCCTGCATGCGGAAGCAGGGTCACACCTGCAGCATGTCCCCGAGGGGTCTGGGGAGCCCGGGGATGGGGTGGCACAGGTACCGTGTCACCACCACCCCAAAACGCCTCACAGGGGGAAAGCTGCGGGGAGTGGGGAGCTGCTTGTTCTGGCAGGCGGTGGTTGGAGATAGGGGTGGTGGAAATCAGCCTGTCCTGTTAGATGTGTCATGAAACCGCTCAAGGGATTCAGCTGCCTCTGCAGCACACGCAGACTGTATATCAGGAGGTGTTTTCCTTCTGGAAGGTATAAAGTGCTGAGTGCTCCGCCTGGGAAGAACTGCTCGCTGAGCTCCAGCCTGTGTCCTGCAGGCAGCCTGGATGATCTTAAAACCCTGCTCTGTGTAATATCAGTTCACGTGCTCTGAGGGCAAAATGCTGCCCTTTCTGTGGGAGGACACTTTCAGGCTGTGCACAGCTGGCTTGTTCTTGGCAGGACACCATCACGTCCCCACAGGGCTGAGTGGCTGCTGTGCTGTGGGTGCCCCAGCTCCCAAATCTTTTTCCAGGTGGCACAGAGCGGGAAGGAGCAGCTGCACCAGCAGCACTTGCTTGGATGCTTCCCCACACAGCTCTCCGGTGGAGGCAAGGGAGCCCCTATGAAACATTCGGGCACCTCATTGCTATGGGTGAGAACAGACGAGCATCCTCAGCCTGTCCCCAAAATGGGCTCAGATAAGCAGGAATCAGTCACCGTTGCTAGCTGGGCAAAGGGAGGGATTGTTCTGCACTGTGCTGGTGTGGCCTTGCTGGGTGCAGTTTTGGGCACTACAATAGCAGGACAAAACTATTAAAGAGTGCTTGAAGGTGAGCTAGAGAGATGGTGAAGGGCCTGGAACGGAGGATGTACGAGGAGCAGCTGAGGCCCCTTGGTTGTTCAGCCCCGAGCAGAGCAGGCTGAGGGGAGGCCTCATGGCGGCCTGCAGCTCCCTCACGAGGGGAGCGGAGGGGCAGGCGCTGAGCTCTGCTCTCTGGGGACAGCGACAGGACCCGAGGGGATGGCATGGAGCTGGGACAGGAGCAGGGGAGGAGCTGGCGAGGGATAGGCTGGGGGTTAGGGACAGGTTCTGCACCCAGCAGGTGCTTGGGCACTGGGACCAGCTCCCCAGGGCAGTGGTCACAGCACTGAGCCTGACAGAGCTCAAGCAGCGTTTGGACACCGCTCTCAGATATGTGGGCTGGTTTTTGGGCGGTGCTGTGTGGAGTCAGAAGTTTAACTCGATGACCCTTGTGGGTCTCTTCCAACTCAGGACATCCTGTGACTCAGTGACCAGCAGCCCCAGGAGACACAGACAAGGGGCTCGCTCCTGCCTCGTCAGCGTGTGAGGAGCCCCCGGCTGCACCGCGGTGCCATGCGAGGCACAGGGCGAGGCTGGTGCCCTGCTGCTGCTGCTGCTGCTGCTGGAGCCCCCACACACGGCCAGCAGGGACACGGGTGGCCAGGGAAGAGGGACAACCTTCAGGAGGCAGCTGGCGGTGTCTTTGTGGGGCTCTGAGAAACAGGAGACTGATCCTTCTTCATGATAAATGAGGATGGCAGGGTGGTTTGGGTTTTGTTTTGTTTTGTTTTATTTAAATATTTTTTTTTCTTTCTTCTTTTTCTCATATCTCTCTATCTTCTTCGAAAACATGCATAGCCTGCATTTCCTGGGAGGGCTTTTGGGTGACTGTCAGCCCACTGAATTTATGGCTCTGCAGGTGTCAGAGAAGCAAAACCTGATCGTCTGAATCTGATTCAGGGAATTTTAATGTATCTGAGTATCGCTGGATACCTGTGGGACCCGCTGTGTGGGAAGAGGCTGTTTTGCCCCCAGTTTCCCAGCCTTGCTCTCTGGCAGAGGTGGCTGCTCCCTGGACGCTGTGCTCCTCGGGGCCACCGTCTCAGCAGCTTCACCACACCCCTGCTCCTTTGCCTCTTGCTGCCCAAGAAACTCAATGCTTAAATTTGAAGGGAAAACAAACAAACACACAAAAATGCTAAAGCAGAGACCAGTTGGACACCAAAGTCGAGAGCTGGGTATCTAGATCCCTATTTTCTTGTTTCTCTCTGAAACATTAAACCCACGTGGGGACATCAACACCCCCTTTGTCTCGGTTCTCTCTGCTGCATGGGCTTTCTCCTCCTTCTCCCTCTGGGGGAGGCTGCTGCTGAAGATGGTGTGTTTCCCCCTGCCCACTCTGCCCCCACCTCCCCAGGCTTTGATCACAGCAGCTGTGGAAGCCAGACTTTGAAAACGCAGTGATTTCACAGACGTGTTGATTAGGAAATGAAATTCCAAGAAGCAAATGACAACCCAGCTGTACTGCCAGGGTCTGTGAGACTGGAGCTCCCCACCAGGAAATGTATTTTCATATTTTTTGACACATCCAGGGTGTTGTATTATTAATAAAAAATGCAGACAGAACTTCTTAAGAGAAAATGACTTCCAAAGAAATTGCTTTTTTTTCTTCTCCCCTGTGAATCTGTAGTCTTCCTTGAAGACAGCTCAGCCCTTTCTCTCTTCTGCAGAACAAAAATGCAGCATATGAACAAAAATGAAATGTACATTTATCCCAGAGCAGGGAGCATCTCTTGGGCAAGCAGAAAGACTCCAGTGATTTCTCTCCCCTAGCAGGTTGTTAATCAAGGTTTCCAATTTCATAGGAAAATGGATTTAATGGAGGATGGAAAGAGGGCTGGGGACCTTCGTGGTTAACTCTAAAGAAAAATAACCCCAGCCTTGCTATCCTATAAGGACCAGATTATGTCTAGTCCATCCACCTGGGGGGAAAAGGAGTATTTGATGTGGCTGCCCCCCATCAGCTGTAATGCCGCAAGAGGACTCTGAGACTTTCTGATTCAAAACCCTCCAAACCCAGTTCTGAAAAACATTCTTTTGTTTTCCTCCCATTTGTATTAACAGCATTGTGCATTTCTGAGTGCCCCTGACGCTATTTGGAGTATATCAACCCAGGGGAGGGGTCTTTTGTGGCTGATTCTTCTCATTTTTGTTCTTGTGAAAGCAGTAATAGCCCTCAGTGGGGGATGAGCATGGTCAATGTTGCACTCCAGACCTAGGACAAGTGATGCCGAACCCACCCCGCTGAACCCACCCATCCGAGCAACAAGCCAGGCAAGGAGGCTTTGCAGTCGTGCTGTGAACAGGCTGTGGTGGGGCACATATCACAGCCAGAGAGGCTAAAGCATATAAAATGAGGGGTGATGCTGGTCCAGGCTTGAAGGATTTCATCCCAGGCTTCTCTAGCCATCATTCAGAGATATCCAAGCAGGCTGGGTCTGACCTCCAAACACAGCAGAGGAAGACTTTGTTCCCGTGGGCCTCCTTCACCACCAGCACAGGAAGGGTGAAGCTATTTCTCTCCACTGGTTGCCTCCCTGCTCTTGGTACTGTTTGAAAATCATTTGACAAATTAAAGCCAGGGCTCAGCCCTTACAGCTGGAGCTTGTTCTGCATGAGGTGCCCCACTGGGAATGGATTTTTCACAAAGAGCTGCAGAAAGCCCATTTCGTGATCCCTGGTGCCCGTGCTGTGGCAGCCACCCACCAAAAATGTGGGCAGCTGGTCCCTCTGCAGCATTAGAAGCAGGACAGAAGTGACCTGGTCCCTGCAGAGAGTGGGTGACACTGCCGGCACCCCAGGTTCAGCTTAGCTTTTATGTGTGGGGCTCCTGAACCCTCTCTACAGTGAATGCTCCAACCCATGTACACCTGGGAGACTTTGACCCACAGGAGCAGGCATTACTGAGTTTTCCAGGGGCTGTCCCTTTCCCTGCTCCCATTGCCACCACCTAAGTCACCAGCCAGTGAGGAGGCGAAGGCACGTGCATGTTTCAGTGCGTGTATCATTTTTAATGCGGGTATTTTTAGCTTGTTTTTGCAGCCGGTAGAGGATTCCACAGGAAATCCTGCAGCCAGGGGATCACGAAAAGCTCAGGTTCCCGATTGTGTTACATACATTAACAGAGATGTGATCTATATGGTTTTTATAAAAGGCAGCTATAAATACTTCCTCCAGCTGCACCGATATCCCCTCGTCCCTCTTCCCTCCACGACACCTGTTGACACTCGTGTACCAAATTAAGATTTGCTGCTCCGAGGGAAAGGGACACGCTGGCTCCAGCCCCGCGGCGAGGCAAGCCGTGCTGCAGCAGCACCTGGGCTGTGAGGAGAGGCTTCTCTCATCTCCTCGCTGGTCCTGGGGTGCTGCCCAGGATGCACATGGTTGGAAAAGGCACTGCTGGGAAGCTGCCTGGGGGTTACAACCTCCGAGCTCCATCCCCAAACCCTCCGCATCACCCATGCCCAGCAAGAGCAGAGGGAGTGCTGTGGGGCCCCTGTGTTGACATTTTGCCTTTCACAAGTTAGGTGGTGAAAATCCCCCTGCCAAATGCACTGTAAGACAGAGAGCCTGGTGCAGGAGGATTATTTTAGAGATACGTTCAGCTCAAAGTTAAAGGAATTAGCAGTTTGGCCCTTTGCTTGGCAGCTCGGAAACACGGGGCCTTCTGCGCCTGGAGGAGGTCTTGGCTGAGGGATCGGGCTTAAGGAGGGGGAAGGAAAAGCAGCATTTGCTTCCTCCTTTCTGTTCCTACTGTCGCCACTGTCAGGACTCCCGGCAGCCCTTTCAGCTGCAGCGTGCTCCAGAAATGTGTGCAGGTTTGTGTAAGACTGGCACCTTGCTGACTCACACGCCATGTCGCAGCACGCCGCTCCCCGCAGCCCTTGTGCAAGCTCCCCGGGGCGGAGGGCGGCCGCAGGAACCCTCTCTGCTTCGCGGGGTGAAGCTGCTGGAAGGACACAGGCCACGTCTGGGCGGCTCTGTTCCAGTGCTCTGCGTGGCTGCGGCTTGGTTTGGTTTTCCACCCTGCCCATATTTCACCGTGCACGCCACAAATGGAGCGTGGATGTCGCGGTCCCCCAGGGGAGAGGCAGATCTGGGCAGAGACTGGGCATCGGTGAGTCTATGGGGAATGTCTGCTCCCTTGGGGGCTTGGGCCCATCCTGCCTTGTGCTAGCATCTCGCAAAGAAACCAGAGGCACTGAGCAGCACGATTCAGCCTCAGGTGCTGCCTTGTGGCTTTGGGGCCAGATCATCGGCTGGGACAAGTTGTTGTAGCTGCACCAAAGGCAGCAAGGATGAGCAGGTATTTTCCTGGTGTCTTGCCAGTCCTTGACTCCTGTCCAGGGCTCCACACCTACCCCAGCCTGCCTCCTGGTGCAAAAGTGCTCGGTTTGAGTCATCCGGAGGATCTGCAGCCTGGCTCATTAGCTGTAATGAAAAACAAAGTTAATAAAACTCTTCTCGTTTGCGCCCGCCAAGGATCCATCTCCCGGCGTTTAGCTGCTCTGCGGCGGAGTGACAACATATTGGGGCTGACTCTCAGCTCCAGAACTCCACATTTAGACTAGTGTAAAATCACAGTAACACAGGCATCAGACTCATTATTTATGATGCAGTTTTAAATTATACAGTTTTGCCCCCTCAGTCCGTAGCTAGAAATCACCACTTCCCACATGCGGCATATGCAAAGTTTTATTTTTAAAAGTGTACTTCCATCTTTTGAAAGAGTAAAGGCAGAGCACAAAAAAAAAAAAAAAAAAAAAAAAAAAAAAAAAAAAAGATGAATTAATACGACCTGTTATTAAGTTATGAAACACTTACAAGCCCACAAAACCATTCAGCTCCCTTAGGAAAGAAGCGAATTGCGGGGCCGTGCGGCAAGTGGCGCAGGTGCCAGCACCCACCTGCAGGTAGCCAGGAGCGTCTCAGCGTGGAGCCAGCACAGGGAATGTCAGGAGAAGCTCAGGAGGAGGCAGCCAACTGTTTGCTGGGACCAACGGGGCAGAACGACCCACACGAGGTGTTCTTGCAGCCACAGCAGCACGGTCACAAGGAATGAAGCTGAGCGAGAACGCCCTGGCCTTTGGGGAGAGCTGTGGGATGAAGAGAGAAAGAGAAGCAGGTGTCCAAGGACAGAGGAGGAAGGTCTGGGATGTGGGTGGGAGGGACGAGGAGGAGGAATTCGGGGTAAGGAGGTGGGTGGGAGGAAGAGGTGGGCCTCAGAGGATATAGGACAGATGGAGGGCACCTTGTCCCCGTTAGGAAGCGTCTCCTGCAACAGCCAAACAAGCTCTTCCCATCTGCACTTCCCTGCCGTCAGCTGAAGCCTGCTGGTCCCGGATCCCGTGTTGGTCTGCAACCCAAGAATCTTGCATTGGGCCCCAGCTCTGCCCCGGCCCCATCACCATGCTCAGTCTGCTCCCCTGCAGCCCAGGAGTGCCCCCGCAGACGTGCAGGCGGCCTAGAGGAGGCTGAGGTTACCGAGTCAGCCGCTCCGGAGTTAGGAAACGCGGGCGGAAGGCTGCCTCTGCACGTTTCTCATTTCATTTTTTCCCCAAGGCTCCCCACCCAGGCTCCCTGCCACGCTCCAAATGGACGGCTCCCACCTGCGGAGCCACAGCTAAGCAAAAATCCTGCTCGGAGAGAGACCTGAAGTAGCCCCGTGTGAGCCCTAAAGCAGTTTCACTGCTGAGCTCGGGGTAAATCAGCGCACTCCAGTGCACTAATGCGTGCACATTGCTCCTGGTAGAGGCACCAGCTCCGGCGTATCCCAATGCACAGCTCCATGACTCTCCAAGCTGCCCAGAGTGCTGGCTCTGCCCTGCATTTACAGCTGGTTGCACAAACTTCCCCTGGGCTTCAGTGCCCCAGAGCTGCACAGGCACTGCTGGGCTGAGCCTGGCTGCGGCTGGGGGAGGCAGCACAGCCAGGAACAGGAATAAAGCGAGATTTGGGTCAAAAAGTGTCCCTGCACCCCGGGGTCAGGCTGCAGTCCCCTGCGCACCCCCCCTCCCCTGCTCCCTGGCCTCACCAACTCCCGCAGCAAAGCAAAGGGGATTCCTCTGGAAATGCAGTGGGATCTGTAATTAAAGCCTGTATCCTTATGCACGAGCACAGCGAGGCCACATGCCGGCTGATTTACTTTGTAGCTTGAAGAGCGCTCCTTTCATGTAGGAGGGTTGTTGTTGGTTTGGTGGTTTTTGTTTTTGTTTTTGTTTTTGTTTTTTTACCATGCACAAGCAACATAAATAGGACTTCATCTTTTATGTATTTCCTTGTGCCTTGCAGACCCAGAGCTCCTCTACATCACTCTCTGTTTTGATAGATGCACTTACTAGAAAAAGATGTAAGGATATTTTCATTGCAGTACATCATGCATCACATGCATAAAATATTAAGAGCAGTAGAGCTGAGCCCAAAAACAATGCGGTACTTTAGAAAATAGTATTAGTCTTTTCCTCAGGTATTAGAGAAGGTGATAAATCCTCCTCCGTTATGCATTACAGCCTCCACAGGTCCCCAAGGGGTGTGTGTGTGACACGGGTAGCAGGAGGGTCTGTTGTAAAGGCAACAAGAAGGTTATATATGCACACAGAGAGGGATATAAATATGTTTGTGTGTGTACAGGTTCTTGCATGGTGTTTGTCAGCAGTGCTGCTCTCTGCAGAGCACAGCACGCATTGCCAAAGTCCTGCCCCAGTCTGTGCTGCGTCTTCCCATGGAGGATGTGGGAACCTGGAGGACACGTGGGGCTACAGGACACGGCGGTGTATGGCGCACACACAGCAAATGTATGGAAAGAGCACGTTTTCCCTGCCTTGGAACAAATATTTTGAGGTTTAGTTTAAGCTCCCTTCTTCTCTACCGAAGGGCTTACAGCCCAGGCCCTTGAATGTCCTCCAAGTGTCCCCTCTCCTCTCACTGCGGTTGGACTTGGGCCCCAGGTGAGCTCAGGCTTGGTCTCAGGTGGTTGCAGCTGATGCCTCGGTCCTTCAGCAACATCCCCTGGGGCCAAGCACCCTGGCAGGTCATCTGAAGGTTGCTGAGGCAGTCAGTACTAGAAAATAAGAACTCAAAGGTAAAACGTCAAGGATCATACCCAATGTACCCTCTCAGTTCACTCTTCCTTATAAGAGAACTTACTAAAAAAGGAAAATCCTCCCAGGATTAGTGTCTGGGTGTTTTTCCATCCACCAGCTCTTTCCCCGTTCCTCAGGCCCGTGTGCTTTTCCAGCCTGTCAGATCTTCCCTCATGTCCCTCAGGTTCCTTCCCTCCCTGCTCTCCCCCAGCCGGTCCCTGTGCCGCTGAAGCTGTGCTGCAGCGAGCACCGCGCGGGGCAGGCGATGCCCATCGCCCGCCTCCTTGGGGCTGGAACCCTTCCACCTGCTATTGCAGAGGCACAAAAGTGCTTTCAGCGGGAGTTGTTTGAAAAATCAGAACAAACATTTGCTGAATCTTCAAAAATCTGCAAGTCCTTTTCATCCTGCTGACTTCCAGAGAGAGGAACCTCTCCTTTGTTCAGAAAGTCTTACAAAAGGCTTATATGAAAAATTACGGGTGGCTCTTCTTCGTGGGTGTTTTCTTCCTCTCTTCTTCCTTTTTTCCACCTTGCTCCCAAAAAAAAAAAGAAAGGTAACTATAAAAGGTTTCTAAAGCATTAAAAGTCATACCCCTGAATTTCTCACCAACATTACTTCCCTTTCCAAAAGCAGCTTGAAAAATGTAAAACTCTTACGAAAGTTTTTAGCAAAATTTAAAAGGACGACTCCTTGACATCCAGGTGGCTCGAGCTACAGTAGGCACAGAGGAAAGTCAAACCAGAACCAACTGAAAATATAAAAACTCGTTTATAGGCAGAGAATGTTAGTGGGAAAAAAACATTAAGGGTGTTAATAGTCATATTAACGCCATGTGCAGCATCTCCTATAAATGGGTAGGGGAATGTTGCTGTTGGCAGTCTTGGGCAATGCTGGGAAGTATTTATGGGCTCAAGGGGATCCTGTACTTGTAAGGGTAAGTCCTGTTGGCAAGACTTATTGCTTTGTTGTAGAGAGAGAAGGTAGGTGGCAAAGGGGACATAAAGGCGCCCCCGTAACAGCCCTCGTGGGGCGCAGGGAGCCCTCAAAAGGCTGCAGCACCCCGGGGCTCCCCAGCCCTGCCCCCAGCAGCCTGTGGCTGCTCCTGCGGGAGAGGGGTTTTTGTGAATGGTGAAAGGAGACTTTGGTAAAGAAAGTCCCAGGGGAAGCAGCAGGCTAAAGCAGGGCAGGGCAAAGGTGGAGGGAAGGAAAGCAATGAATGGTAATTAACACAATATGTTTGTGAGCGCGTTTGCCCATAAATCATGTGATTCTGCAGAAAGAAAACCGATACGAGATATATAGAAAACGAGAAAAGTCTTCAGCTCTACGCCGCAGGCTGAATTTTCTCCACAGAGGATACCTGCAGCATGCACAGACTTCACTGCCAGAAGGAACGAGTCATTTATTAGGTTTATATAGCACCGGGCACTTCGAGCAAGTCATACAGAGCCATGTGATTCATGCAAACCGCAGAGCTAATCCTGAGACAGTGTCATCAGTGAAGAAAAGCTAAGCTGCGACTGGCACTCCTGGCCAGGAACAAGCAGGGTCTCTGCCCTGGCTGTCTGGGGACGATGTCCCAGGGCTCCAAGCCCAGAGCTCACCAGGCTCACAGCAGCGGCGGCAGCAAGGAATCCAGCCATCGTCAGCGCCGTCCGACACGAGAACACAGGGCTTGAGTTGATTATTTGTGTTTGTTTCAACCGGGACAGTCCTAATTTTCAATTGCTGGTTTTTATTTCAGTAATCGGAAAGCACTCCTTCTAATTCATTTTGCTCCTTTCTTCTGTGCATCTTGAAAACAGCGCTGTGCTCAGACGATAAAACATCCTCTTGCTCTCCAAAAGTGTTTTTATGTTCTTGTGTGATGTGAATTCTAATCAGGCCTGTGGCAACAGCATTAATCTGATATTTTTCCAATTCCATTTGAAGCTGTTGACCTCCTATCAGATATTTTCAAATCAGCAGCTCATCTTTTCCTATGAAACAAGCCCAAATATAATATGTATTTCTCACCTTCTTGGTGCTCTGAAACTAAAAAAAAAAAAAAAAAAAAAAAAAAAAAGTGATGAGGTTGCTACACATCTAGTGTAACAGCAGGGCTGCTTCATGGTTTCCTGGGTTGCTGTCAGCATTTGACGAGAAGGGAAGGCAAAAGGTGGTTTAGTATTGTAAGAGCAAAGGTGCTGTGAAACTCCATGCTGGGGACCATCCAAAAAATCCACCTGTGCTTTGCAGCCCCTACAAATCCTTCCTTAAAACTCATTCGTGCATTAAAAAAAGATGTTTTGTAGTCTTGGTGCTATATCATGATAAAGAAACTCAAGATAAACAGGCAAAGTAAATCTTCCTGTGATCCTGTAAAGGTTGTTCACGGCTGTAACATTAATTCATTGTTCAGAAAACCTTCCCTTCGGTGGAATATATCATGTGCCTGCCTTTGCCAGGCGATTGCTGAGGATGTATCCCCAACACATCAACGCAGCGCTGCAGCTGTGTGCGGTCACCAGTAACTTTCTGGACACTGGGGAAGCTCCGAGGGAAAGTAAATGTTGTGGAAGTTCATGAAGAAGGTAGATAGATAGAAAGATGTAAGTATTTATAGGCCTGTCTCCCTGACACGAGTCCCAGCAGCACAATGGAGTGACTCACATGGATCCCGATTAACAAAGAGGGAAATATAATTAATGCCAATCAACAGGGTTTTATGGGAAGGGACCCTTTCAAACTGACTTATCTTTTACTGAGCAGATTGCAAGAGTGAGTGATAAAGTTAACGAAGCTGATGAAAAAACAAAACTTTGACTTCTTTAAGGCCCCCGACTTGTGGCAGCAGAAGGATGGGAACGCTGTGTGGCACGTCCCCAACACCCAGCTGATCGCCTTACACCACCACCGTGCTGCTCCTGGAGGGGCTCTGGGGGCACCTCAGGTGGCAGACCCTGCTCCCTGCTCAGCTCAGCATCCTCCCCAGCTGGGTTTTGCATGCTCTGTCCTTGCACCCCTTCCCTTTGCTCATCCCCTGCCATCAGCTGGCTTTCCTCTGAGTTATTTTCACCTCCAGCCCTTCCCCACCCCAGCACGGCTGGTGCATTGAGTGAACATCCAAGGTGGCAATTTTTATGAAAGCATTTTTTTATTGGCAGAAAAATGCCATATGGTGCTGTAACCTGGCACAGCTGATTCTTGGTCCGCACCAATTCATGTTTTTATCAAGGTTCTTGATCTGCACCGATTCACCGGTTTATCAAAGACCATAAAGGAACAGAAAGGATCACTGATAAACCTTGCAGATGACGACAAAAAATGGGAATTAAAAGATGTGTCACTGTGGCAAAGTAAAACAGTTTGAAAAACTGTGTTCAGGTGAGTGATACACGTTTGAGTATGACCAAAGTTTAACATCCTGCTTGTAGGAAAAATAAAGCACACTTTGAAGGCAGGAGAATCCATGTGTGTGGAGGGGAAGGGTCAGAGATACTGAAAGGGCATGTGAGTCACGGCCAAACATACGCTTCCAGAGTTCAGTTACTGTATCCAAAAGGGCTAAATGGGTTCTTTGACTGGGGCATCAGCAAAATAAGTTATATCACGTCTGTATTTGGGTTTTGTGTTATTACAGCTGGAATACCATGTTCATGTCTGGTATCCACAGCACAGACGGACTGATAAGGTGGAGATGAATCAGAGAAAGCGTGCATGCAAACCCTT
Organism: Netta rufina; assembly: GCF_964035555.1. Taxonomy (NCBI): domain Eukaryota; kingdom Metazoa; phylum Chordata; class Aves; order Anseriformes; family Anatidae; genus Netta; species Netta rufina. Next base: position 54,933,310 of record NC_140128.1, read on the forward strand.
ACAAAACTGAACAGGGTGAATTTTGTTGACAGACCCCAGGGTTTAAATCTCTTCAGTCTCTGAAAGAAATGGCTATGGGGCGAGCCCAGTCCTGGTGGGGAGTGAACATCTGATCATCCAAGAGACAAATGTAGGAGAGATCCAGTAGCTGAAAGCTGCCATTGTGTATATTCCTAGCAGAAGCAAATGTTTCTAAAGGTGAGGGTGAACAACGACAGGAACAGTTTTCCCAGATTGCTCATGGCTTCCTTGCCCCTGGCAATATGCAAATGAAGATGAAAGTTGGTTTTTTTTTGTTTTTTTTTGTTTTTTTTCCCTGAAAGATAAGATCTAAATCAAATGCAAGTTATTTCAGGGAAATCCAGAGAGGGACTTCAGGGCTTGGTTCTGCCAAAGCTTTGTGGATAGCTCGAGCAGGAACCTGAGCCTTCATCTGGGGCACCTTCAGAGACCACTGTGCTCAGCCCGAGCTCCTACCTCAGTGCACACTGTGGCATAAGCAGTCAGGACTTACAAGTGGGTGTGTATGTGCACTTTGTGCAGACACACTCAGAGGCCTCTGGAGAAGTGTGTAATCAACAGGGATGGCAGCTGAGAGGCTCCTGGACCATTAATTTGCCTGAAGGTGCGTGTGGTTATCACAAGCACGAGATGCTGGTTGGATGCCCGATGCTCTGGGCTGGAGAACGAGAAGGAAGCTGTGCCTAACATCTTCTTGGCAAGTCTCTCCTGGCAAAAACAGCTCTTGGGGCTTATGGTGGGCCCTAGGAAATTCAGCTGAGCTGCGTACTTTCCATTAGCCTGTCGACAATTTTAGATGTTCCTTTTTGAACAAGCGTGGGCAATACCATTTTTAGATAACCTGTGCCCAGAAAGCCTGGAATTTATCTCACTGCTACCAAACAATTGCTTCCCACTAACACTCAGGCACACCAATTATTAATTTGCACTTGAAAACATTACGTGCACTAGAGTCATCTATTCTTTTCCCATCATTGTGAATGGAGGCTTTGATTCAGGACTAACCACACAGGAAACGGTGTAGGAGGAACAGTAACACGCCTGACTCAGATCGCAAGGAATCCGAAAGGATTTGTGTTTGAGATGCAGCTCTGTTGGGGTCATGCACTAGTAGGAATAGAAGAGGGTTGTTATAAAACACCTATTCTAGCTTCACAGAGTCGAGTTCAGAGCATGACTGCCAACTGACTCCTTGTCCTGGTGTTTCCTTTATAACCCGCAAGGCATCAGGTTTATGGAAAGCTAAGGAGATTTTTTTTATTCTCTCACGTTTCCCAACACTGACCTTGTGCCAACCTGCCAGAACAGGCAGGCGTTGAGTCAAACGGTGGTGGAAATAGTGCAGCTCATGCACTTGAGAGCGATCCCATCGTGCAAGTCCACATCTCAGGTACCATGCCGTATGGCTCTGCAGGCAAAGCTTGGCCTGGCAAGTAAGGAATTACATGGAGCTCGCGATCCAGGAACCACCACTGCTTGCTCCTGTTTCCTCATATTCACAGCCTGGTGCCTGAGCTCTCTGGTATCTGAGGAACACGGAGCAATTTTGCTGCTCCCACTGTCCTGCTGTCCCCAGGGACTCGGTCTTCCCCTGTATGGAAAGGCAAGCTTCGAAGTCAAAACCGCAAGGGTCTAAGGAAGACATCAATACTCAAAACCTCATCCCACCTTTCAGCTCTCTTTATCTGCTGGTGTAACAGTGTGGACGTGAAACTGAGGAGGCAAATATTTTCTCTTTCCATTGTTTTTTCTGCTGTCAAAAACACATTTCACTCTGGCCTTGCAGTGGGTTGCACTTGGGCCTCATTATAATTGAGTGTGGACTATTGACTGAGGTTGTAGACAGTAATCAGTGCTTTTCTGTCAATAGCTTTGTCACCACCATTTTCAAAATCACACATTTCTCCTCCCTATTATAAAACACTGTTAAGATTGTTCTTTGGAAGTTACAATTTTGAAAACACATACAAACAATGCTTTTAGTTTTAAAGGCAACTCTGATAATGAAGCAGTCCTGAAAATTATCCACTACATGGAATAATCTTAGAATTTCTAAGAAACAAACAAACAAGGCATCAGAATAAGAATGCATAATACTGGCTACATTCCTGTGGCTTTAAAAATGTGTTTTTAAAGGCTTGAAGAAACACCAAAAAGTCACATCAGGTTAATAATTGTCAGTCTAAACTGGTATTTTTGTATAACTGAAAATGATTTAACATTTCGGCAGATTCCCAGGTGGTGTATACTGTCACAGCCGCAGTGCAGGACAAGGCAGCTCTAACAATTACATTAGCTGATTTTCTACTTGCCTCCACCAGCTGATGTCTTTCAGTCCCCAGCCTCTAAAGTGAGGTGAGGGGAATATAAATATCTCAGTCAGTTCTGCATATGCAGTCCCTTTTCCAGAATTAACACTGAAAAAAAAACACCACAACATACATTTGAATACATTAAAATAAATCCTTGCATTTTGTCCACCATAGCCAGTTTCATCAGTTTTGCTCTGATCACAGTGTTAAAGTTAGGATCTACTATGTACGTGCAGTGTAATACTAAGAGATTCTTCGTGACTAGCCGCAACTTTTAATGTTCAGAAGAAAAAAAAATAATCTAAATGCTTTCACATAATGATGTTGTTTTGTATCATATTGTTTTCCTTTGTTTTCCATGTGTGGCGATAGCCAAAAAAGTGACATAAAATGGCACCTTAACTAGCAAAGCTGCTTCCTGTGTGTCTTTGAGTCATATTCTCCAACTTTACTGACAAAAACAAGTTTTTACAACTGTTAGCATGACAGAGTCACTACAGCTCAAAGCAAAAGTTGCAGCCTATTCTGGGTAATATATAATATACAAGCATTGTCATCGAAGTCCCACTTACAAAACCACTGTCACTATCACTAGCACAAGAACCAGAAAAAACAATTTAATTGTTAGATCTCTTTATGAGCTTTCTGAATACTTAGATAGGAAAAAAAATAATCACTTTTTTGATTTGTGAATATTTATGGGCAACAAAGAAATAGGAATCCCATGCAATCATTTTATTTATTTTTTTTACTATGGCCAAATTTCTAAGAAAATTAATACACTTTGAAATGAACTCATCTTTCTAAACATGAGAGGCAGAATATAGCAACAATGAAATAAAAACTCAAGTAGCTGTTGTGTAATTTGTCATTTCCTGTGCAGGTTTTGCTACATGGGACAACCAACACTAATCAATGTGGCCATTTATCGGCCATAAAACAGCAAAATGAGCTGCTGCTATTTTTGTGGTCTCAAGCATTTTCTTCAAAACTTCTTACTTCAAAATCACTTTGCCAGTCGGAAACATGACCCTGATAGAAACAAACATTCCTTCCCCCACAGCCTCTCTTCCCTCACCACCCCCTTCCACAGCCCCTTTTTATTTGGACAGCGAGCGAAAAAAGTGGGCTCTACCAAATGCAACAGCAGAACTCCTATTGCATCCACGGGTCTAGGACTTTCACCTAACTCTCCATAATTATACAGCATAAAATCTGATCTGTGTCCATGGAATGGCAACACAAGTAGATATAGCACCATACTTTAATGTCTCCTCGTTTATGTTTGTATGCACAAACAGCTCCAGTGATTTCAGCTCGCACTCTGAAAATTGCTCCCAGGCTTTGCTGCTTGCAGTTCAGCATTCCCATGCTAGCTGCAGTTCCCAAAAATGCAGGATGAGAGCATTCATCTGGTTAACAAACAAAGTAAATCTCTGTCTATTTTTACCTTTTTCTGCCTCTGCCATAAGTCAATTACCATTTTTTTTTCATAAACAAATTCTAGAGAACACATTCTACTGGCAACTGAAAAGAAAGCGATGAAGAAGCAGCCCTGTGGCAAACACAGAGAGTCAGGAGATCTGGATACTTTTCCTGGCTTTGCTTCAGGCTTTGTGACTGACCTTGGCACACCAGATAGAGGCAACTCCCTCGCTGTTCCCAGCGCAAAGGGTCCTGCCTGCTGCGGAAGGAGAGCGGCTCCACCAAGGATGTGTACAAGCTGAGCATGTATGCACACAGACGTATAGATGTGCATATATACGAACACACATCGTTTGCACAAGAGGCGAGTATTCTTCAAATTACCCCAAATTCCTGTCACTGACAGAGCAAGGAGTTAACTTAGCTTGGGAGTGAGCAAGGAAGATATGACCCCGTGTAAATCCTGAGTTTCTCCTTCTGCAGGTGAGCTGGTGTGGAGTTTTCTGGTCCTGATGATAGAGTAACAGGCATGCAACTTATTTATCGGGTAGTGTTCAAGGGCTATATTTCCTTGCTAGTGTCTCTAAAAGTGAGGAAAATATTACCTACATTGTAGGATGGATTTCAAGGCCAAGCTGGTAAATATTTATAAGAGGCATAAAGTTTGTCAGATAAACTATGCTTTAGAAAGACAAAATGTTATCGCTACACTGCCAGATCTCCAGAGACGCCAAGTTTCTACAAATCCCACCCGATCCAGCATTTTTTCTGCAGTTTTTTCTGCCTTTTCTCCAGGAAAAAAAAAAAAAAATGTTGTTTCTAAACCAGCTATACACTGAATACACACAAGTTACTTCCTTTTCTCACTTTTTTATTCATAATTGTACCTACTCATAACATGCTTTCTTCCTTGTAAACTTGAAAATGACTGTGCAGAGTAACTGCTGGGCAGATGAAGCACGTTTAGATAGCACAGGCTTCCACCCTCCTCCAGCCAACGAACCCTTAAGCCCACAGCACGTTGCTGGAGCCTGTCTGCGCCAGGTTAGATCCCCTAACACCAGCCGCAAGCCTTCCCCGCGCGTGAGCTCCCATCTTTATCACACTTGTGCACACCCTCTTTGGGGCCGGCAGCGATCAACAACAAGGATAGGCTTTGGCAGCTGGAGGCTCGAGGACCAAATCTTGGCCGTGCTGTTTGCTCTGAGCACCGTGATAGAGCGGACGAGTTTCCAGAGGGAGAGCGGTCCTCATGGGCTCGCTCCTCATGGAGGTGTTGTGCCCCTTTGTGCCGCACTCCTCTTCCTCGGGCACTGCCTCTCCTGCCCTGCTCCTCACAGGATCACAGCGTGGCCGAGGTTGGAAGGGACCTCTGGAGGTCACCGGGTCCAACACCCGTGCCAAGCAGGATCACACTGCACAGGATGGCATCCAGGTGGGTTGTGAACATCTCCAGAGAAGGAGACACACAGGAGAGAGATGCAACCTCTGGGCACCCTGTGCCAGCGCTCTGTCAGCAATCAGTACAGAAGTGCCCCTCATGTGTCCGATGACCAGATGAGGGGCAATGGGCTGAAGTTGTGCCAGGGGAGTTTTAGGTTGGATATTAGGAAGAACTTCAGAAAAGGTTGCGAGGCACTGGAATGGGCTGCCCAGGGAAGTGGTGGAGTCACCATCCCTGGAGGGCTTTAAAAAGCGTTTAGATGTAGAGCTCAGTGATATGGTTTAGTGGAGGACTTGTTAGTGTTAGGTCAGAGGTTGGACTGGGTGATCTTGGAGGTCTCCTCCAACCTAGATGATTCTGTGATTCTGTGATACTGAGCCAGGACATCCTGCTTGTTCCCGCTGCCTCTCCTATGCCTGGACCCAACCGCAGCGAGGCAGACCCCATCCTTTTAACACCCCCCTCAGGTGTTTTTACACATTTACGAGGTCTCCCCTCAGCGCTTCCCCCACCACCACCCCAAGGGGCCGGGCCGGGATGGCGTCGGCTGCCCGGGGAGGGGCAGCCCCCGTCCCCTCACAGCAGCACCGCCCCGCTCCCCGCCGCCTTGAGGTGTGGCAGAGCCGGGGCCGCCATGGCCCCCGCTCCGCCCCGCCGCCCTTAGCAACACGCCGCCGGCGCCGGCCTCCCCGTGGCGGCCGGGCTCGGGGCGGGCCCTTCCGGTTCATGTCGGAGCTGGGCTCGGCGCGGAGGAAGCCGGGCGGCCATCTTGGCTCGGCGGGGAGCAGGCAGGCAGAGGCGGGCGGGGAGGGAGGGAGGCAGGAGGGCGCCCACCGCCCTGCCGCGGGGCGCCGGCCTTCTCGGGGGCTTTCGGGCTGGGCCGGCATGCGAGCGGCGGCCGAGCGGTGAAGAGGGGCCGCGGGGGGGACGGGACGGAGGAAGAGGAGAAGGAGAAGGGGAGCCCCCCGGCTTGCTCGGGAGCCCCCCGAGAGCCGCCGCCTCGCCTGGTTCTGCCGGTGCCGGCCCCATGAGGCGCCGCCGCTGAGCCCCGCGGAGCCCGGCCCGGCCGTCGGATGAGCCCGGGGCCGGCGGAGGAGGGGATCCCGGGGGGGATCTAGCTCGGCCGCCGCCACGCCGCCCCCCGGGGCTTCATGCTGGCTGCCCGCGACCCCCGGCTCCCAGAAGGAGAAGAAGAAGGAGGAGAAGGAGAAGCCCGGCCCGGCCCCAGTGCGTGTGTGCGGCCCCGGCAGCGCTGCCGCCCGAGCCCAGGAAAATGTCCACTCGCACCCCGCTGCCCACGGTGAACGAGCGCGACACCGAGAACGTGAGTGCCCGGGGAGCCCCCCCGGCCGGCCCCGCTTCACAGGGGGGGAAAAGGGGGGAGCCGGGGGCAGCCCCATGGGGCTGGGGGACCCTCAGAGGGAGCCTCGCCTGCAGGGCTCTGTGCGGGGATGACGCCTCGTCACCTGCCCGGCTGGCGTTAGAAGGTGCCTTCTAGCGAAATCGGCTCCCTCATTAAGCATCCCACCCCCCCTTTTCTTTTTTTTAATTCATTTTTCTAGACAAAGATAAGGTGTAGGAATCAGCGTTTGTTTACCAGGCTATAAGGCTGTATTAGTGATCGCACAGGTCGCATGCTAAAAAGGGAGGTGGGGGGGATAGTTGTACCGCATGAGCAGCCAGCCAAAAATGAGGCTCGGTGGGAGCCTCCCTTTCTGCACACAGAGCCGTGTTGTGGCTCCTGTGCTGAAACTCCCTCGATCCAGCGCATCCCATCCAACCATTTATCCTTTTATTGCTGGGGGAAAATGTAATTGCCTGTGCAGAAGGGAGGTGTCAGTCCCCGTGGTCAAAAACGACTCGATGGGTGAACTTGGTGTTTAGCTTTCTACAAAGGCTGTCTGATGGTTTTTTTTTTTACAAGTCAGATGCTTAACTGGACTGGGGGGGGATTTTTGTGAGGTCTCGGGTATGTTTTTGTCTGACATTAAAAGTGTGAACGTTGGTTAGAGATCAGGAAAAACTGTTGGATTGCTCAGACCATAAATAGTCCAAGGAAAGTGATGGTAGCCCCATTGTTTAAAACAAGACCAGACAAAGCATTGGAAAACATGCTGCATGGAACAATTACTGCATTACGAGGGATTTGGATTTTATTGACATAATAGGCACCTCTAACTTCTGTGATCTTTATTTGTTTTAGCACTAGATTCAACCTGCAGGCTAAGGGCTGCATTGAACAAAAAGCCAGCTAAGCATATTTGGTTGTAAAATCTCAATGAGCTTCCTGCCTTGTGGAAGAAAATAATTAAAGTACTATGTGGCTCTTCCTATGCCATGGGGAGAGGTGATGCAGCATACTTCAGAAAGTACTTTACAGAGTTTATTCAGATAATTATTTTAGTCTAGAAGCAAGCCTGGCTGAGGTTTTCAGGCTCCACGTACATGCATGGAGGCCACCCAGTAAATCACTTTAAAAACTGTTCAGATCGGGTTCTCCAGTGCAGTTAACTCTGACTCCACTACAGGTAACGCGGTGGTAGGAAGGCTTTGCATGTGCTTGAGGAAATACGCGGCTCACGAGCTGTGTGTTCTCCCACTTGAAGTTAGGTTTTACATATCCTCCACTTAAGGCACCTTGTTCGCACTTCAGAATATTGGTCTAGCACTCCTCTTTGGTAATCTCCATAATTTAACATGCAGGGATTTTCTTGCTTGCAGATGGATAGCCTCAGGTTTTGATTAAGGCGTATCTTTCAACTGCAGTAATTTGGGCTGGTGGCCACAGGAATACCTGTAGGTATTGGTATTGACAGAGAGTGATTAATCTGAGTAATTGCCAGATCTGTTGAATCGATGCCACGGTACAGTGCTGTATCCCTCAGAAAGCAGGCTCTCATGTTTTGACCATCAGGCTCACATGTTTTGACAAATTCACCAAAATGTATCCTGCCCTGCCTTGTTTACATTGAAATCCACCTTTAGTCTGCCTGAATTGCTGGTACAGCTGGAAATGGATACAAAATTACCCTGGGTCTGTTTTTTCTTTTTAAATACAAAATGTAACACTCTTGATGCTTCCAGTAATTGTTCTTCCACCCCAAAGCTTGATGTGCTCTTTTGGCAGGTAAATTGAGCCCTTGATATTCTCTCACTTGAGAAGTTGGTTAATGCTCCTAGGGCTCTTTGAAGCTCAGGTGGGAAGAGGCTTAAGAAGTGCCAAAGCATTCAGCCAGCCTTTGGGCTGTGGTCAGGGAGCCCCTGAACGCCTTCTCGCTGTTGGGAAGGTTACAGCTGCTGACGAAGCCTTGGCTGGTGTTGAATCTGATTCAAGTGTACTGATCATAGTTTATCCATGCCTATACTTGCAGTTCTGAAAATGAAGTTAGCCTCCAGAATGATGGTGAACATAAATTATCATTGCCTATGCTTGCACTTAACCACGTTCAGCAGTTGGCAGTTCCTGTGAAGTAGTCATGGTCTAATTGTCAGTACTTTTATTTATTTTTTTTTTCTTTTAAAGCAGTGTATGCCACTTCTTATCGAGACGCTTCATGCATACGCTGCTGAAGTGGAAATACTGTCACAGTGACTTTCCCCCAAAGCTACTAGCAGCTATCAAGCCATTAGTGCCTTTGAGATTAAAGAATTTGGCTACGAGTCACCTGGTTTTGAGAGGAAAGGCATCCCAGATGATCTGTGATCATCGGAACTTCACACTTGGACAGTTGGAAGCTGGCTGTTTGCCTGCAAACGAGCTGGCTCCTCACCACAAAGGTGGAACAACTCCTCGCTGGTGTTGTCACTTACAGCAGTGGCTGCTTAGGGGACAGACACGAAGGAGAGGGTCAGATCTTCTCTGTCATCTGCAGAGTGACATCGGGCGTGTAGGAGAAGCAACAGAAGCAGCGGAGACCTCCTTTGTCCAAAACCAGGAGTGAAGGTAGATACAGAAGAAGGACCTGTAGGTGACAGAAGAGTGAGTAAACCTGTTTCACTAGTGATGAGGAAAAGAGGAGATGGATGGAAGAGGAAGGAGTGTGGAAACACAATGGAAATGAAGATAGATGGTGGAGAACAAAAGATAATAGGAGGCATGGAGGAACACACACGGCAGGATGGAGGACAACCAGTGACAAAGAAATAGGAGCAGAAGGAGCGAGGTTTTGGACTGTAGGACAAATATTCATTAAAGAAAAAATCCAGGAGTGGCAAGGCGATAGAGAACTGTAGGTAGAAGGAAGGAAAGACAAGTGGTATGGAGGTTGGTTTGTTTTTTTTTATTTTTTAACAGCATGAAATAAAAAAGAAAAAATGTAGGCTAAAGAGTTTAATTTTAATTTGTGTTCATTGCACAGCTGTTTTTCTGGGGGGAAAAGGTAACTGCTTTGAATATTAGTTCTAGACCAATCTGAATTGAAAATGTAAGTAATTTGAGTAAAAGCGAGACTGAAATACGCTCTTATCTCCGTGACTGTGCCTAATGTGAAAAATTTGCTATTGAAGAATGCCAGTGTGATGGCAACTGTGCTTGTACAAGCCTATACAAAAGGATTCTGTGCACTGAAAGTATCTCATTGAATTTTTTATTTAAAAAAATAGTAAAGATTAGATTCAAAAATTTACTTTTAAGATACTGCGAAGGTTAGCATTACCTCCTGATTTATTACCAATTAGATATGAAATGCATTAGAGCATTTGCAAAGAGTACACAAGCTTGCATTATTCTATATATTATTTATCAGACTTCTCCTGTTACAAATAGATCTGTAATCAGAATGTTTTCTTCCGTAAGTGATTTTTTTTTTTTTTTTTTGTAAGGGGGTTGAGGAAGTGTTCCTGTGGCCAAGAGTTGTGGTAGACTTTCTTCTACAGAGCCAGCTACCTTGTCTCTTATTTTTCACCAGTTATAAAAGTTCTGTTTTGAATTAGATTAAGTGAAGGTGGCAAAATAATTCCTAAAACATATTTTATTCCTAGTTAATCTGGGATGCATTTTTTCCCTATTTTTATTATTTATATTTTATTTTTATTGTTTTCAGAGAGCAGGAAATGGTTTTGGTGGCTTTCTTAGTGCCTGCGATACCTGATAGGCTCAGTGCTGCAGTGGTTGTACTCAAAAAAAATACCTGATCAGGTGGTGTGATACTGCACTTCACTGACTGCTAGCGTTTTCACGTCTTGAAGGGGGATGGTTTGTTCTTCAGCTCTGCTAAACAATCTGTGCTCTATCGTTTAATCATTCAGTTTCACTGTCAGCTTGACCAGGGTAAGGCTGCTGCAGGAATCAGCCTTGGCTGCCTCTTCCCACCTGTGGTTTGTGTTGGCAGTAATTATCATGTAGCTGTACAACAGGTCTGGTCAGCTCCGTGATCTGCCTAAAACTAATCCTCCAAAAAAAAAGTGGTTTTATCCCCATTCTGTGTGGCTGCAAATGCTGACACAAAGGAGAAGATGGGATTTACCAGTTCAGGTGGGAAAGGCTGGAAACACTTACTTGGGTTTTGTTTGCTTTAAGCCAGTCATAGCACAGCACCTAAAGGCTAAGATAACTTAAAGTAGGGGTTTTAAAAAGAGTTGACTGAGTGGTGCACCTTTCTCAAATTGCCTTTCTGGGAACTAATTTTTTTTTTTTTTTAAATGTTATTTCAGTAGCTAAGAAAACTAAGCTATGGAACCTTACCCCAGAAGGAGCTCAGACTTTGTGTTCCTATGTTTTATCGAATGTGACTCACACAGTGACCTTAGAAGCGGTCTGCACAACAGAACACAACTACAGAAATTACTGAACGAAAATAAACAAGAGGAAATATGGTTTTCAGTACACTAAACTTGGTAGACTTCTTTCTAGGCTTTCTTACCAAATCATTTAATATCCTCACCTGCCCAATTCTCTGTTTTAATTCTAGCTGAGAAACGCTCCTGTTGATGTAAGCAGACAGCTCCCATTAACTGCACATCTCAGGTGACTTCAGCCTAAGGAATTTTAAGAGCAGAGGCATTTGTCTTTCTAGATCTCCATTTCATCTGATACAGAAGTAGCATGTGTCTGCAACTTCCTCTTCTCAGTCAAGTAATGCTGCCTTGTGGATGTCAGCCAGATCAAAAACGGAGGTCACCTCTTTTTTTTTTGGCTTGTGGCCTGTCCAGGTCGGCTCCCCTTAATGCGGAGATCACCTGCCCCTAAAAATATTCAGAGTGGGCATGGCAAGTAGGTGCCTACTGCTGATAAAAGGTAGACCTGTGATAACTCTGCAGTGAGCCTCCCAGATTCAACCCTTAGGTATGCAACAATTCTTGGCCCGTACGGCAGCAGCTTGTTGAGCTCTGTGTGTGTGTGTATACATATAAACAAAAATTAACTTTCAAATAAAATTTGTTCCTGCAGGGATAAAGCCTAAACAAAGTTTTCTATCTGCGAGCTCAGTGTGGTCTTTGAAAACCAACCGTGAGGTTTTTTTTTTTGTTTAGCATGTAATTACTGACAATGATGATTCTGGAAACAACTTAGCTGGCAGTATTGTTGATGAAGGATAGAGTATGGTTGGCTCTTCAGCTATTATTCCCCCGGCTGATGTCAATAAATATCCGTTTTAATCAGCAGTAAAGAAACTTTGGCTTGAAAGATATGGTAAATGTCAGATCTTGATAATGTGAAGCAACAAAAGAGCTTTTAGAAAGCTTTTCAAACCAGCCCCAGCCTTATCTTTTTGACTGTATAAGCAGGATTTCTTCACTGTTGTGTGGTTCAGCACTAATCACAGAATTGCAAATTCCCTCTTTCATACGCTGCATAGAGTATGAACCCAACAATATCGAATGCATCAACGCAGCGTGTGGCAGGGAGAGCTGCAAAGGACTCCGCGCATCTGCGACGGGAGCGTCTTGCCTTTTCCACCAGCCCTGTCCCTGCCTGATCTGTAGGGTCAGCTCTGTCTCAGCTCTTCACGCAGGTTTTGGGATCATACAAGTGAGCCTCTTGTTCGTGGCATTCCCTTTCTAAAGCAGCAGTCCCTGCTGGCAGCCTCCATCAGGCTGCCCCGTGCAGGGAGGTGGGTTGCTGTGCTCGGCTGGGTTTGTAGCTGCCTGGTCCTGACACATTTCTCCCTTTTTTTCCCTCGTTCTTTCCTTTCTCCCTTCCCCCCACGCAGGGAATTGGGCATGTGTGCCAAGAGGTATGGTCTGTGCGTGCTAAAGATGGTATTTACTCTCCAGGTTCTCCCTTTAAGCTGCTTGTTTGACAAATATGACCCAATTAAAGCGGCCGCTCGTTTTCATGAAGTGTCATACCAGTTAAATAAACGAGTACAACGGGCTGAGAACTGGGCAGTGAATCCTTCCCCTTCTGACAATGGAAGCATCCAAATTAGCGTTTTCTCCCCTTTACCAGCTCTAATGCATTCACAGAAGGTCTGTTTATCTCTCTTGCTGAGTTCTGACCCTCTCAATTGTTCCACTTGATCCCGGCAACCGTAATGGTTATCACTTCAGTGAATAAATCTGCCTTTGTGGACTGGTAACTGGAGTGCCACCTCGGGTAGTATTTTCCTTTGTAAGACAGCATTTAAAATTTCATGAGATGGAAGCCATGACTGTGCCTCCTTAAGATTGATTATGTAGCCAGCCAGTTTGAAAGCTGTCTTTTAATGATATGTGCTGGAACCAAAGAATTGGTTACACAAACATAAGCAGACAAAATCCACCTCCCCTGGTGTCCTGCCTCATGCTCTGGGCTATGGCAGGAGGGAAGTAAAAACCAGGATAAGCACAAAATATCCTTACCTGCTATCTTTCTACTACATTATTTTCCTGTATTTCTTATCTTTTATAATAATTTAAAATAAATCACGATTTAAGGATTCCCTGAGCAGTGATTTGTATTTAGACAGTTGTGGCAAAACGTCTGCTGTGAACCCTCTCAGTGGTTACTAGAAATTCAAGTCTTTGTTTTGACTTTCCAGTAGAATTCCTTCGTAAGCAGTTGCAGGATGCCTTACTGTGCTTTTTCATGGCTATATCTGCACAATAAGACACTCCCTCTGTGAATATTTTTAGGGCTAACCTCTTTTCTCTTACACTGAGTAGTACGCAGCAGTCTGTGTGTTCTTAAATATTTCAGTGATAAATGCAAAGTAAAATACTGTCCACTATTAGGATGGGCTGCAGTGAAATTAGTCTTCAAATATTTAATTTAAAATATATTGGTGTTTTAAAAACCTGTGATTTATGTCCTGATTTGTTGTTCTATAAATGAGTGCTATGAAAGGTGTGGGGGGTGAGAAATTCCCATGTATTTATATGTTGTGCCCAGGTTCAGGTAATGAAGAGATTTTCTCAGTGTTTCAAATGTTCACCATGTCCTGGAGTGTTTAGATTATTCACGCTGTAAGGGACAGGCTTTAAAAATATTTTTTTTTCTTAATGTAAGTAAAAATGCTCAATCTGATGAGACTGTCATGGTTCTTGCTAGTCTGACAGCTCTCCAGGAAATTCTGTGATATAATTTCATAGCATTTCATACAAGTGTGATAACAGCTAAGGTAATGAATGTTCCTACAGATTTTTGTAAGATTAATTTTTCATAGTTCAAAGGGTTGATCAGAAGGTAATTTTCACCATTGTGTACTGCTTTAAAAATATTGATGCTGCTTGTCTTCCCTGGTTTAGAAAGAACGCTTCCTATTTACTATCAATAAACACGGATTTCTGCATGTCTCGGCCATTCTAATTTCTTAATGTTTTTCAGCTCTTCACATGGATATCAGAGGGTCTCTTCCAGGTGTTTTCTCAGCTGTTGGCACCACCTTAAATATTAGAAGAACTTTGACACTAGTCATCCCCTGTCCTGTGTTTCTAATGCTCTGGATGTTAAGAAACCTCTAAACATGCAGTTACTGGATAAAGCTAACACCTGCCAAAGAGATCTCGGTTACCAGCACCTTCATACCTCATTTGCTTTTTACTTTCTTTTCTTTTCTTTTTCTTTCTCTTCATGCTAATCATTATCTGGCTATGAAAGGATGTCGGCTCATCATTGGGGGAAGGCTTTTGCGACAAGGTGGGTTTTGTGTTGTGTTCCAAATATAGTTGGTCTTGGGCTCAGCCCCTCCCTCGCAGCAAGGTCTCTCACGAGCGGAGATGTTTTACTTCATTTCCGAGTCCTTCGGGGTTGAGTAATACCAGGGTGGGGTTGGGGTGGGGGGGCTGGGGAAGAATGCGTGTTTCTGAGAGAGGTTATTTCATTGGCTTGAAGTTTTTAGTTGTTTTTTAGAGGACCCTCCCTCCTACTATGTGCAAAAAAAAAAAAAAGTCTTTGAAGTCTTTAAAAGATTTTAAAATTGAACTTGATGCATACCAGGATGCTGAAGAACATGCTGTCTTGCTGTGAATGGAATTCAGAAGACTTTTCTTAATAAAGAAAAGAAAAAAGAGAGACACTGACTAGCCCAGGGCCATACAATGTACACAGTTCTCCTTGCTTCAGTTCCCATCTGCAGCATAGCAGTCTCCCCTGCATTGACTATTGCGTGAAGAGAGGTATTTTGGGAATCCCCCAGGCATGGTGTCACAAGTGTTATGCTTACAATGAATGCACATCCAAAGAGATGCAGCTCATCTACCACAACGTATAGAAATTTATTTAAAAAAAAAAAAAACAAACTTGTTTTAAATATTAGGCTTTTAAAGTAAAACCCCTTTCTCATTGAAGGCTTTAGCCCTACAAATGTGGACCAGGGAAAAAAGTACGAGGCTGAGCAGAGTCTAGGCGTTGGTGGGTTGAGGGAGGCAAAATCTGCAGCGCTGAGGGTCTGCTTAGGAAAAGACAAATGGCCCACATCTCGATGAAGAGGGCAGAGGATGCTATTGCTATTTCTTTAGGGCGAGGTAGGAACTGTTAATCTGTGGTGGCAGTTTTGCTGCCTCAAAGTAGCTGCTGAGGAAGCTACCCTGGGAAGTAGCCAAGTACAGCCAAATGCTGTGCAAGCCAGTGCCTGACTTGAACGTTTCCTGGACCATCTATATTTGTACTTTTTGCCTACACCATTTAAGTTTTCTTCCCATCTACCTGCCGTGGCTTCTCAAAACTGATTTGGGTGGGAGCAGCACTTTTTGCTGGGTTTTGAGTTTATGCCTTTTAGTACCGTATGCTACCAAGCCCTCTTCTTCCTTCATAAGTTAAAAATAAATAAATAAAAGTCCATGTTGAAACTTGGAAGTTATTTTCTGCAGTTTTTAGGAAGTTTGTCTGCTGTTCAACGTAATGATTCCGTATTTGACAGAGGAAGGACTTGCTGATGGATTTACTTAACGTGAAGTGAAATAAAAGTCCAAATTAGAAATTCCTGTAAAAGGACAGATTTCTACAGAGCTGAACGCAGCTATGAGCAAGTCAGTTGGAGAGAACTGAACTGCTTAGGAACACACAGCTTGATATTCAAGAAACACAGCTGAAAAAGGTCATATTCTTGAAAAGAAATAATCAGAGTTGGGGTGGAAATGCAAACCTCCATACAAGGAGATTGTGTTAAATTTATCAACACTAGTCCAAATAAGCTCACAGCTGTTAATTCTTCCCTTTAAGTGCAAAGCTAGAAAGCACGAAGAAAATGATAGGACACAAGAATTCATTCCTCTACAGAGGACACTGAAGCTCCCAAGATGTGTTAATTGGCATGTTTTGCTACATACAGCAGAGTATGTTAGTATGGGAATATGTTAATGTAGGAAAGTTCTGTGATTCTGGGATGTCTTTTACCACGTGTATTGTTTATGCAGGGTAGAACATGAGTAAGATCAGGTCTGAATAGTCTCTGCACAGATTCCTTGGTTGGGAATACGTCGTAGCCACTGCCCATGTCTGAACTGCACCACGAGGTAGCTGAGGTCTGACGGTTGTTAGTTCAAGCACAAGGCAGCAGATAATGTTTTCTGGTTTCTGTGTGGTTTAAAAGCTGCCTTCTCGTTGAGTCCACATGCTGGGGAGCTTAAGCTAGGAAGTAGTAAGCCCTGCGTGGAGGTAGGCTTGCTCTTGCTAAAGTATGTGTGCCTGTACTGCGTGCCCAGGTGTGGAAGGGCTCTAACCTGAGCAGTTCGGCTGTACAGGACATCGCACGACATGATTGCTGGGGGTAGCAATGGAAGAAGACGTTCACATCTAGCATCAGCAGTTGCTGCTTTTTTTTTCTAACTGGTCTGAATAATGTGACGCTTGAAGGTACCAAAGGAACTGGCAGAGGAGTTGTCTGGGTTGTCTGTCGCAAGGTTTGGTAGAAGTCTCAGTTTGGGGAAGCACAGAGGGTTGGCACTGATTTGCCACCGCATGTAGGGATGGAGAGGATGGCCTGAGCGACTAGCGCCAGCCTGGCATTAATGGCATGCAGAACAGTGACGTTGTTGGTACAGGATTTCACTGGCTTCAGTAGTGCCTTCGGCTGGGCAGTTGGTCTTGTCGATCCTCTCCTTGAGAATGCTCGCTTGGTAGGCACTTACCCAGTTGTCGTAGGTCTCGAGATAGTATTGAAACCAAGGAACTGTTATCGAGCGCTTGCATTTCTCCTGGATCTTGTTATGGATGCGCTTTTTGTTTCTGTGCCTTTTATCAGTGGTTTGGAAGAATTGTGTACTGCTGCTCGAAAAACTAGGATAGAGATTGCTAGAATATTAAATAGGGCAGCATGGCAGATCACAGGAGCACATCAGCAGCTCTGTGTGTCAGGAAGCTCTGTATTTCACTACAGCCCAATGTACCAGCATTCCTGGCTTCTCACGTGTATGAAAATTGTGCTAAGGGACTGGGAAGCAATAACTCTTTTTAAGAGTCGGGGTTAGTTTGGGGTGATCAGATACAGATGCCCTTCAGCAGAGCGTTGAACAGAAGATGTAATCTGTGCTTAATCCTCTTGCGACTGCTGTCGGCATGGCTTGTCCAAGTTCTGGCACAAGACCTACAGAAAGATGTTGGAAAAATTGGAGATGGTACTTAAAATAAAAAAATACAAGAAGTGTTTCCTAGTCGTTAATTATTCTTACAGCAGTGTGTTTAGGGAGTTCAGTGTGTATATATATATATGCATATATATATATATATATATATATATATATCTTATTAAAGTGAAGGGGTCTTGTGACCAGAGTAATTAAGTGCTATATTAGAAGTAGAAATCTGGTAACAATGTAATAATGAGGCCATAAAGACAAGCTAAAGCCAGATTGATACTAAAACATTATACGCACCACAGTTTTTGTTCTGTTTTTTAATAGTAACTATTGAAACAATTTTCCAGGAGTTGCCGTAGCCTTCCTATCCGTAGTATTTCTTAAATGAAATGAATGTCTTTTTAAAAATAATTTGATCACAGCTGTTGCACTCAAATTAACAAACCAAGGAACTTAAGATGCCAGAGTGTGTGGTCACAAGGTTACATCAGGTTATTAAATATTGTGAACTTGCCAAGTGTCATGCAAGCGTGTATTTTTTTCACTTGTGTCTGTACCATGGTTGTTGGCTCTTCAGTTCTGATCTGTCATCCCTTTGCTGCAGTGATTTGTCAGACTGGGTGCTGCTGTGTGCCATGGTTCTGGCTGTTGGGTTTCAGCAAGAGCAGTAGTAGGAGAGCTGCAACTGGCACAAAAAAGAGTTGGAAGGATAGGTACCTGGATGGGGCCCTTTGGGGCTGAAATAAGCACCATGGGAAGCATTAGAAAGAACAGAAGGGAGTGCGGGACACATGGAGGTAACACTGTGCTGCTGAGTATGATACAGGCCTCATGGAAAGGGAGAGAGCTATTGCAGTGTTGGGGAAATAAAAGGAAAGGCTACGGTACAATGCAGAAAGTGTACGTAGTCATATAGGAAATGTAGGGTTTGCTTAAGAAACAGGACAGCATGCTTAGACAACTCAAGAGGAGAAATCACCTCTAAATGCTGTTATTGAACATTCTTGTCTTGTAGGCTAATGTATCTGCTCTATTTTTTCTTGAATTCCCATAGTAGAATAGATGTGGAACAAAACATACTTGGTTCTGCCAGTGGATAACAAGACAGATACCGCCAATACAAGCTCAATATAATCTCACCCTGGGTTATGTGGTTAAAGACCCTCTTCTCTAAAGGCGATGCTTTACAGAAAAGTTGAAGCCACCTATAATATATTGCAATTAAATAGGTCACTGGGCACATTGATTGGTATTCTTGTTGCATATTGATGTAACAGATACCTAATAATGATGTTTTTCTAAATAAGGGGGTATTTGATACTAAGGCACTGAAACAAATAGCATCTTAACTAGCCCTCTAAATACTTAGGACTGTTTTGAAGGAACCTTGAAGTTTTGTCTTCTAAACTGAGCTGTGTTCTTGGGTAGAGTTCAGACAGAAAGTAGGGCTGCTTTGGCATTTGGGTTGTAGCAAAGGTTTAACTGAGGCTAATGCTTTAACTTCTTGATGAATGCTGTTGCTTCAGAGAACTGTATAATCAACGAAAAGAACGAGCAGAGAGAGCTGGAAAACTTAACGTTTCAAGAGGGAAGAATTAAACAGCGATATCTTCTGCTTTTTGTCCTGAACCTCCTCTGGGTGTCTTCAGGCAGGCAGCACGATGCGGGAATTCTGGGATGGCAGTAAATTTAGCATGTCATCTCTGTGTAGTGAACACTTGCTCCACATTTGCAGGCTACTGAGCATTTCTGAGTAGTGCTTTAATTAGTGAACGTGGCGCGGAGACCTCAAGCACGAGCTGAGAGCTGAGGGACACGAGGGGCACCTGCTCTTTCAGAAACAGGCTTCCACCCAGGCAACGAAAAGGGACTTTGCTGTTACCCCAGCCATGTGATCTGATGAATAAATAAAGAATATTATGGATATCTACCCAATCTTTTTACAATTATTAGCTGTTCAGAGAAGCTAAGTGGAAGGGGCTTAACAGTTTCCAGGCAGCATCTCAGGTCTCCCTATCTGATGCTCAGCCTGTTAATATCCGAGGTTCCTTTAGACTGGGTGAGATTTCTCCCCTTGTTCTCAGGCTGTCTTGAGTATTTTCAGTCATTAAGTTTTGTAGGAAAGAGAATCCCAGCAGAAGAGAGAAAAAACACCTCTCAGAGAGGAATTTTATTTTATCAGCAGTACTAAAGTGTCCAGTAAGGATGAACCTTCTACTGTCTGCTTGTGGCAAAGCTTTGTTCATGTCTCCTTGCACAAAGCTTTCCTGCTCTAGTTGGGCAAAGTAACTCAAACAGGAGATAACATCAAACACCTCGGTGTTCCCTGACTCTGATTCTGCACTCCGTGTATGCTAAAAATGCTTCCCTGTTCCTGCAGCTCAGCCAAAATTGCACTTGCTCTTTCCCAGGTTGTGGAATAAATAGTGTTAAGAAGTGAGAGCCTCCCTGTCCACCTTACAGCAAAGTTCAGTGAGAAGCTGAAGTTTGAGCTGGATCCTTTGAAGGGTTTTTCAAATGAGTAGTTAATCTATTTGCATGTTGTATGCTGCTCATTATTGATGTCTTTTTCTTTATTTCTCAGCCTTATCTGTGTATGTTTGTATTGCAGCACACGTCCCACGGAGATGGACGGCAGGAAGTTTCCTCTCGAACTGGGCGGTCCGGAGCTCGTTGCAGGAATTCTATAGCTTCCTGCGCCGATGAGCAGCCGCACATTGGAAATTACAGACTCCTCAAAACGATTGGAAAGGGGAATTTTGCAAAAGTAAAGCTGGCAAGGCATATCCTTACAGGCAGAGAGGTAAAGTGGTGTGAGTGTAAACAACAGTGAATTGCAGTGGGTTTGCATATTCTCTCAGAATGGTCTTGTCCAAGTCTGTGAACATTTAGCACTTCTTACTGGTCCTACTGTCACTGAGGCAGGGAAAAAAAATGTAAAAAGAAAATCCAGTTTTCTATTTCTGATGACCCCAAAACAACTCCTCTTGAAAATGGTCTCAGATTTGCAAGTCTGAATTCTCCGCTAAATCCTCCATTCCTGAAAAAGGGCTAAATATATTAAATAAGCTAAGTATATTAAATAAGCAATATAATAAACTAAATATATTAAATAAGCAATTAAATAAGCTTGCTGGAAAGATTCCTTCTTGGTGTTGTTACACTGCAGAGCTGTATTGGAGGTGAAATTAGGAATGGCAATTAATACACCTTATTGATTATTCTTGATCTAAGTAGCCTACCCACAGTATTTCCTGGACAGAGCCACACACCTCCCAGTTCTGCTGGTGTCTGCAGTGCTAGGCTGCCTTGGGAAGACATCCCAGTTTGTTTGGGGCTGGTTTGTGGGTCTGCTGTTCGGTTGTGTGGTAAAGACAAGCTTTCTCTTGTATCTCTTCATAGTGTCTAACTCAGCCCCATGATTAGTTTCTGCATGCTGCTGTAATGTAATTAATAACTTGTACCTAATGATGGTTCTGATTTGGTGAGCCATATTGCTGTTTGCTTGTTAGAGCAAGGTGTAGCTTGGTGCTGTTCTTATTAATAGCAACACTACATACTGAAAAAGAGGGAGAAACTTCTTGTTGGCCTATTCTTGACAAGCGTGTCTAATTAATTAAACGTTTGTTGATATCAGCAAAAATCTCAAGAAAGCTAAGTAGTTGACTACAGCACTTTAACCCTGGAATCCATAGGAGGAACTGAGGAGGTATCATTTTGCAGGAGTTGCTGAGAGGGATTTTTGATTTGATTTTGTTAAGCTGTCAGTTCTGGTGATCAGCAGTTGTTTTTTGCTGTTAAAGGTAGTGCTCTTTTCTAGATAGAGTTTACAGTTAACTGCTTTCCACTTAAATTTCCTTTTTTAATGATACTTAACACAGGAAATGCACGGTTAGTATTTCTTTGCTGTTTTTATAGGTATGGGTGTAGGAGAGAATCATGTGGCCTGTTTGGGGCTTTGCAAAAATTTTGTTATGGTTTCTTTTCTTTGTGCAAAACT
Organism: Netta rufina; assembly: GCF_964035555.1. NCBI lineage: Eukaryota > Metazoa > Chordata > Aves > Anseriformes > Anatidae > Netta > Netta rufina. Next base: position 54,954,449 of record NC_140128.1, read on the forward strand.
GTGTGTTGGCCTCTGTCTTGTTATTGTTTGAAATTCCAACAAATCAAGTTATGGTGTAAAATCTTTGACAAAACTTGGAAAGATTTCGATACGAAGTTTCCGTAATTCTCATGGGATAGATGTCATTCAATCAATTAAGAGCATAAAAACTTCCAAGGATCTGGCCATTGGTCCAGGTTTCCTTTGGAGGAAACAAACTATTTTTACAGGAGTATCTTGAAGATATTTTAAACAATATTTCTAGGAGAGATGTGCAAAAGTTTCTCCTACTAGCTGAACTATTGATAGTTTTCATATTTTGGATGTGTGTGACCAGGATTCTTCACAACATGCTGGATAACTATTTCCCTGGTGTCATTAATTTATTCTTGCCCCTACAGAAATATTAATCTGATCCATCTTTGGATTGCGCTCACATTTTTTCGTAGCTGGCACACTGATGTTTGGCTTGGTTGTGATCATCAACAGCACCTTGTACTTTGCTGAATCTCACTTTCTTTGCTGGTTTTCATCTCCAAGGTTGTTTGTATCACTTTTCCATTGTATGTGACAGTGCCTCTTAATAATTAAGGTTGTTGAAAGAATTATGGTCTGACTTCCCATGTCAAGGCCACTGATACAGATATTAAACAAGATCGGTCACAAGTCTGATCCTTGAAAAACTCTTACTGATTTATTTCCAACCTGGTATCTCTTTACCCAGTTGTGGCTTTTGTTAATTAATTGATCTGGGCACATTTCAGCTTATCTAGTTCAATAATTTGTGTCCTCCTAAATGAGCTTTTACGATAGTCAAGATAACCATACCTGGTGTGTTTCCATCAAGCGCAATTAACAGTAGGAAAGTAGGTTGCATTTAACCCTCTCTCTTTCCCTGTTTTTTCCCTGCAAGCTTTGAGCTCAAGAATTTGATGAGAAATAGCTCAGCTACAAGGCTTGTAGGTGCCCTATTTACTTCTCCCTTAAAAATAAATTATCAGATATTTTCTAAACCTATGCTGCCATTTTGCACTTGATAATGTTAGAAATCTTTGCAGCAGGAATGCCTTTTTTTTTTGTTTTTTTTAAGCCACTCTTAATTCTGGGATAATTCTCTCTGTCTGGCCTCAGACAGCACTCATCTTCCTGAATTTGTGACTTCCTGCCTTATACACTCATTCCTGCTAGCTATCCTGTCTTTGTTCCTGTTCCTTTTTCCACCTTATATATGGAAACCTAAAATAAAATACTTATTTTCAGGAGTCACATGTGAATAAGCTTTCCTCTCTACAGTATCCTTGCTGTTTTTTAACCCTGCTTATCTTATCATATTATCTGTGCGTCTGTTCCTGATATCCTTTTAAGAGTCCAGTTCCATTTCACTTTATGACAATTCCTTTTTTTTTGTATCTCCGCCCTGATTAACTTCTAACTCATGCATCAGATCAGCACTTCTCCAACGCTTCTTGGGGGAAGGGTATGTTTGTTCAAGCATTCCTCTAGGGGAGTTACTCATCTCCTTACCTCTGGAGTCCTTCCCTACAAATTTTCCTTTTGCTTGAGATAACAGCTTTTTGTTTCCAACTGGAGTAAATTCCTGGATTTTTTTTTTCCATTCCCATCTTCAGAATATCTGCAGAAGGAGAGCCTGCCCTCAAATTACAGGGAGGGAGAAATGTGCAGCCCTTTGGGGGGGATGAGCAGAACATCAGCCTAACCTGGGGGGGGGGTTGAATTGTCTGGCCAAGGAGTCAATGTCGTGTTCACAGCAGAGGTACAGATGGAGGATTGGCTTCCCTGCTTCAGAGCTGGGGTCTGGAAATACACTCCTTTGAGATCCTTTGTCAAGGAGGATATTATTTGTAGTCTGTCTGCCCTTTTAAAATCAAGAATCTTCATTGTAAATCTGCTTTTGTTAATTCTTTGACTTTAAGCCATGTCTTTTCTGTTGTAACTTATCTGGGGTTATTTCCTCTGACAAATTTTCCATACTTGCCAAAATTAATCTAAAAGATAAAACTACCTTTTGCTGTTTCCAAGGTGGTTGGAATTGCAGCCAGAAACATATGGACGCCTCTGTGCAGTGAAGGCAGTATTGAGTTAATTGCCAGGAGGTGAAAGTTTTCTGCTAAGACAAAATTCTTCCAGGACCCAAGCCTGACTCCAAGGAATCCATTGTCATCTTTTTTTTTTTTGTTTTGTTTTCCCTTGGAAAAACTGTGAAATTTAAGAGGGAGAAAATAATCTGAATGGTAGCAGTTTGGTCGATTTGCTCAGTGTCTCAGGTTTTTTTGACCACTTTAACTAACGTAGGAGGAATTTTTCAAGTCACATTATCATCAATGGCGAAAGTCAGTTTTAATTCTGCTAATAATCTCTCGCAGAATATTATGGCTCCTGCAACAATGTAATGGTGTAGGTGGACTTTCATTCCTCCAACACTGGCCGCTGCACACAATGCTTGAAATCGTTCCAAATTTGCTTTGTGTAAAGAGAGCAAAGTCTCTGCTTTAGAAGGCAATTTGATGCTTCACTAACTGTGCTGAGTAAAACGGGATTTTCTTTCTCAAGCTCATCGGGAATATTCTTGAGGGCAGCCTCCCTTTGTTTGTGGTTTGGAGGCCTTATCAAGGGGCCTGAAATTGTCCCGTTCTGGTGAGCAGTTCGAGCTCTCCAAGTCCATGTTAACACATTGGACTACCAGTGTTGGAGTGGATAGGAGTTCTCTGAATTCACCCTGCCTTTAAGGCTATAATTAGTGGACTGACCAGTCCTGTGTATCTACCTTTCAGAAAATTGAGGTGTGTTCCTTCCCTGTATCTCCAGGGCTGAATTTGTTTGCCAGTGTCAGGGAGCTCTCGGTTCATCCGACACTGACGCACAGAGCGAGAGGTGAGGAGTGTCTCTGAAACCAAGTGCCCTGAGACTCTGGGGGTTGAAACAAGCTTAACTCTTACAAAGGCTGATGAGAATAGTAGAGCTTGGAACACAAATACAACTTCTGAGTGACGTGCACTTCAGCAAACAGCCATGTTCCACAGCACAGGTAGTCTTGGGACACCAGATGCCTATCAAATGCCATCATCTGCTGTTGGAAAAGGCAGTGGGCTACGTCTAGGCTGAATCTGAGAAACTGCAGAAAGTAAATAACTGGTAACCTGCGTAACAACAGTTCAGCAGGCATAAAGGTAGAGATAAAAATCTTTCTTGGTTTCGTGTACAGCTGCTAATATAAAAATACCTGTTGCTTAATGTGTATGTCTTTTGTTTGTATTTTTGAAGGGATTTCTCAAGATTTTGTAATGGAATTTTGCCTTGGGAAATAGTCATCTGTAATTTCAGTAACATACCTTAGGACAAAATATTCTCTAAAGCAAAAGTATTCTTAAATAGTTTCTTGGTAATATTTTACCATATCTTGAATCTAGAGGGCTGAAACTGAATCTTGAATTTCAGTTTCAGAAGAAAAAAAAAACAACAGCACATATATATATATATCTGTCATGTAAATCTGTGACACACCCAGGCACTGAACACTGTTCATTTCTTACCCTTTCTATCATGAGGGCCCATCCATGTGTTTTGCACTTGAACTTAGGGAAATAAATTTGTTTTGGTGTAAGATTTTTTTATATTCCATATGCTACCAAGCCCGCAGTAATGAAATGGCAAAGATGGCACAAAGCGATGCAGCAAAATGGGAGCTGTGGCATAGGAAGGAGCAGTGTCTACTCTTTGAGCCAAAAATTCAAGGGGCATTGAGGGCCCTTTCTTTGTACCAGTGAAGCATGATAATCAGCAGAGTTGCAGCATCTTGCCTTTTTGAGAGGCACCATCTCCTTGGCTTCTGCAGAGTTTCTTCTGGTATGTTTAGCCTCTAATTTAGAAAGGAAAAATACCAATTGGCAAGTAATTCTAGAAAGATTCCTTCTTCCTGTTTTAACTCAGCCTGTATCCAAATTACACTGCACTGGGGCTCATCTCTGCCTATTCATTGTCTCAAATCTTCAGGCTCTGACTAGTTACCATGGCACTGAATTTCTTTTGATTATTTTGTGAAATTTTCATTCTGTTCTTTAGCATTTCTGTGATTTACCAAGAAGGTGAGAATCAGGAAAGGAACAAACTTCACAAGTTGTTGCAGTATAACCAATGGATTTTTGATGACACAAAAGTGATATTTCCTTTCATACCCATCAGGAAGCAAACTGATATAAATATTCAGTGAATTTCCAAAGGTGAACTTAGTTCTTGCAAAAATTTATGTTGCATTACTTTCAATTTGCTCTGAAGTCCTTGCTTTTAGAAGCATCTTCATAAACTGCCAGTGTGCAGTTAGTACTGTGTAATCTGAAGTGTAATTATACTGTGTAAATATCATCTGTAGGCACCCTGCTCTCTGTCTGGTATTGGAATTTCCACTGTAATATGTGATGATTTTATTGTGAAGCAAGACTAAGTGAGCTTCCCTTGTCTTAATTGTCTCAAAATGCCATTTTTTTTCCACTCTCCTTTTTAATTTGTTGAAATAGAAATAAATTATACATTAATCATTAATTCCCAATGCTTTCAGCTTAAAACCGAATACAGGTACATAATTTTCTGAAGAACCTTGAGTGTGTTTGTATAACTTTCATGCTTTCCATTTGTTACTGGATTTGTCCATTTTGTTGTAATGCTACAGTAATTCATATGGAAAATACTGATTATGAATTCTTTCTTTAGGTTGCCATAAAAATAATTGACAAAACACAGCTGAATCCAACTAGTCTACAAAAGGTAGGTTTTTGCATTTAATTTTTCAACTGGTATTATAACTTGTTTCCTTTTACCACCTCCTCCCATTGAGGTGAATGCCTATGCTGTAGAATCTGAAAATGCTGCACAACTTTCACACATCTGACTACTGTATTTAATAATTGCATTTTTACCAGATATTTTTGACGACTTAGCAGTTGTTCAAGATGCATGTACTGTTTTATAGATGACCTCATACAGAGCTGTAAAGAGAAGACAGTGGTGTAAGCGGCTTCCTTTCCCACAAACGTAGTGTGACTGTAGCGAGGATGTTCGTGGTTTGGTGTCATGCCTCCGTGTCTCTTTCACATTGGTCATTTTGTTGAGTTTAAAAACAGAAAGCGTATGTTCTGTCCTCTTAAGCTGGCCTTGAAAACATTGCCTCTGGACCGAAGGCCAAGCAGTGTCTATGGCTTTCACATAATTTTCAGCAGAAATGGTGTTACAGTTTTATGGAAGAACTTGAAGCACAGCTATTCTGGTTTCTTCCTTCTAGTCTCAAATGTTTTATGTGCCGTTACAGTTGTATCGCCTTATCTATTTTAGTAAGTAGTGATAAATCCTACTCTTTCATCAGGCAAGCCAATCTGCTTTGGAGTGCCTGCAGGAAGTACATTTAAATGTCACTTTTACCTAGGACTTTTCTAACTCTGTCCTTTTAAGTGCTGCAGTCAGTCTTTTTATTTACTTTTAAGTACTTTGATTTAAAAAAAAAAATAATAAAGCTCCTTGCAATATTTCTGTTTGAACGAGAGAATACCCAGAACTTAACTGCAAACAATATTAAATTGCATAACCAGAGTAAACTGGAGAACATATACATTTGGGTTTTATGCAAATACTGAAAAGATTGCGTGACAAGATGGTTTTATCAAAATTAATGGTGCAAAAGTAAATTGGAAAAATACACAGGTCCTTACATTGTATGGTTTGGTTGAGAGGCAAAGAACAGCCTACAGAAGAAAGCCACCGTCATTTTAGCAAGAAGCAACATCATTGCCTTCTACTGCCCCTGTAGGCTACATAAAAGTAGATAATACGGTTGCAGTTTTCTCAGATTTTTTCAGTTTAATTCTTGACATTATTATTAATTTCTGGCTAAGCGGAGAAGAAATGAAATGCAAATGAGGTCATATGATGATTTACATACAGCGGGTTTGTGCAGCAGATCTGTGCAAATTGGAGTACCTAAAAAGTTATATTAACTTTGGGGTGCATTTGGAAAAGAAGAGCTGTGGTGGTAAGGGGAGGGGTCACTGAGCATAGAAGAAAATGGTCAGAGAAAAGTAGAGAAGATGTGTTTTGAGAGGGGAAAAAAAAAATCTTACTCCTTCAAATAGTGTTATCTGGAGACTGTGTCTTAATGCCGCTAGCTTGAGCTAATAGTCAGGTACAAAGCCAACCTTTCACCAGTCGGCACTGGCTGGAGGTGTGCTTGTTGACCCTTTGGTTCCTGGTTTCAGCCTCTTCGGTCTCCACTCTCATCTCCCTCTCAGTTGTCGTTTCATTTTTATTTACAGTTAATAAAATTAGATTGTAAGGTGTGATTTCTAAGTCAGTGTTTTCTACCATTAGGTTCTTAAAATGGGAGTCTGGAAGAATAGTTCAAAGTAGTGGGGTAGAAATCCAGTCAGAGTTGGGGAGGGATTGCTAGTATGTTCACTTGTCTAAGCTCACTGGCTATATAAGCACTTAAAAAGGTTTTGCAAGATATCTCAGTGTTCTCAATTCAGAAGTGGAAAGTCATTTTCTTAATTTTAAGCACCTGCTTATAGTAAACAGTACATACACAATGCATTACTTATCGATTTTGCTTCATCAGGGCTTTTTTTTTGAAAGAGCTCGCCCGCTTCCCCCCAGTGCTCTTAGCACTGTTGTAGTCTCAGCACATTTGAAGCAAGCTGCACGCATGACCTGTAGAGTCAGGGCAAGCTGAGATGAAGTGCTTCTCATCAGGGCTTCTGGAGGGAGTGATGAAATATGCGAGGTATGGTGGGGAGGGAAGGGCAGTGCCGAGAAGAGGGTGTGGTGTAGAGTGTCTGCATACCCTACTCATCCTCAGGTGGCGAAACGAGTGGTGATTAAGGTTTCTGATCCTGATTTCTGTCTTGTATTGGCATGGAAGACTCCAGCTGCCAGAGGGGAGTTACCCTTGCTAAGGGGTGCCGCTCTCTGGAGCAGTACTGTGCGGTGAGCTGCGGGTGGCTGCGGCTTTGATGGATATGTTTTCAGAGTGCGGTTCTTCAGAGGGGCTCTGTGCTGCTGGGGAAGTCAGTGGTAGCCACATGCAGCTACTCTAGTTTTAGGAGCTTATTACAGCTCTGCTACTTTTGCTTAGCAAAGAGGAAACTAAGTGTTACTTTCCTGCCTTCAAAGAAAAGAGAATTCTCGGGGTTTTTTTCCCATGCTAGTGTTGTTAGTCATAATCATTATTCTCCCAAAATGTACTTTGTACCCAATCACAGTGAGTATCAGTCTTGCTCGAAATGAGTGTTGATGCTACAGTAGCTCACTTCCTTCTAGACAAAAAAAAAATAAATTGTTTTTTTTCTTTTGAATCAGCAATGCCATTATACGCAAGATTTTTTTTTTCCTAAGCCCATGTAATAGCACTAAATAACTTCTCATTTTCCTTTTTTAGAACTTGGCTCCTCAGCCAGATTTTTTTGTTCATTATGTGCAGATGTTTTGCCACTTGTTTGGACCTTTTTGTGAAATCTTTTTAGAGTTCTTAGCTACAAATCTGAATATGAACCATGTTCTTCCTGACTTCTGATCAGTCTGTTTTTAAAAAGTGCAAAGAAGGTATGAAAATTTAAAAGACACAGACTTCTTTTGTTTATAGCACATATTTTGTGTGTTTTCAAGTTGTGTGTTACTTGGTACAAACTTGCATTGTGTAAAGGCTTCCTGATTGAGGCTGCTAACTATATATAGGGCCTGTTTCGGTGAGCAGTTATCAGGAGGAGCCTAATACACAGTTAAAGCTTGAGCTGGCTTGGGAGAACATCTTGTGAAAAGCCTCCCTGCTTTGAGGGGAAGGAGGCCAGGAAATGTGCTCTGCATCTGACTAGCGTACTGACTTGCTTTTTACCAAACTTTTCTTCAGTGTTTTTTGAAATCCTTTGTTACTGAAACTCTTGCAATAGCTAATGCAGGAACACTTTGTAATCTGTCTTTCAGCTTATTCAAAGGGTTGGCTTGAAAGCTGGTTCGCTATTTCCCCAATCCATGTTGTTTTAGATGTATCAGCATAATAAAGTTCAAGTAAAATTGGTTCAAGATTATTCCTCAGTATGTGTCTGTGTTTCCATTGCTACTTTTCTTTTTGCTCTGTTTGTCCACTGGCAGTATTAAATTCTTTCCCTGTATCTAACACGACTTACAGTCAAAGGACGAGACCACAACAAAGCTGAGAGACATTTGTTTGGCAGACTTAGGATGTTTGTCTTTCCCTAGAAACATTTGCAGAGCTCCTGTTGACGGAAAATGAGCTATTCAACAAGTTGGGAGTAGTTTTCAATCTCTGTATTAGAAATTAAACTGATAAGCACTGTTTACAGTTGATAGTCTGCCTCTATGGTCACATTATGACAAGTTCCTGAAACCTAGAGAATTATTTTCTGAGTAGAGAACCGTATGTTGCATGTTACGATGTTACACGTTCATCTGCGTTCCTGTGTCAGAAAACCTCAGGTGTGTGGGCTTTTGCCAGACCTTGCTATCTATAATGAACTGTGCTGTGGGCTTTAAAAAGTATGGCAATAATTAATGCTTCATTTACTGGAGGTTGATGCAAATAGCATTTTGGGGGAATTAAATGTAGAAAACCTTTCAGTATAATCTATGAAAGTTGTATCATGTTTTACGTTCTATTCCTCTATCAGAAATAGAATATAATACAATGCCAGACATTTGCAGATGTCCCTGCTGAAGTTGCTGTCTGTGTCAAAATGCCAAATATAACATTTAAACTGTCTACAGAACACAATCTGAAGTGCATTTATATAACTAAAATTATGATAAAACATTTGGTGGAGTTTGTATCCTATTCTCAAGTATTTCTATTTTGAACTTCCCCTAAGACAAAAATAACTATTTTTAAAGAGCTTGTTTCTAGTCAGCAACTGCAAATAGCTCATATGTAGACACCACTTTTTGATGGGCTTCATCTGGGTTAGTAAGGCAGAGTAGTCCTGTGGAACAATGATATATTTACAACAGCCCAAAATGTGATATGAGCCTGCCTTTATCACATTAGCCCATCAAACTGCACACTGCAGCGGAGGAAGTAGCTGGCTCCAGCCAAGTCAGCGTTCTCTATAAAAAGATTAGATTAATGAGTGTATTTGTTTACATGATGATACCATGAATTTTGCCCTCATCTTTATTGTCCTATTCTCTATTGCCTTTGTTTGTTTGTTCTTGTTTGGTGGGACTAATTATGATTTTGGTCATTGCTGATACTGCCATTCGTAATCCCCTGAACATACCTTGGTAGGTAGGGGAGGTGGTGATAAATGGGCTGACAGCTGAACAACAGGCAGGGGCTGTATCTGTGCAGCGGTGGGGTTGCACTTGATCAGTCTGACCCAACAGACCTTGATCTGGGGGTCAGAAGGGAGTCCAGAGGAAATTGACGGTCAGTTGTGAGCAAATTCTGCAAGCTGTCTTCAAAACAGGCTGAGTGGAGGCTTTTAGTTATACAGGCTGGAATAAAAAATATGAAGTATTCAGAGTATATTTATTACAGGCTATTCCATCTGAACTGGAAGGAAAAAAAAAAAAAGAAAAAAATAGATTCAACTGCATTTAAATGTCTTGTGTTTAGAGAGCTATGGTTAAGTGCTCTACCTCATTGAACTACATATGAAAAAAGCTCCAGAAACAATGTAATAAAATAAAAAAGGCAATTTACTTATCTTAGGGGGGAAAAGAAAACATGCCCACAGCTTGTGAAACTGTCTTCCATGGCCAAAAATTTAATTGATCAATCAGTCTTGATTGCGTTTAGGCAGTTTATCATCTAGAAAAGTGTCAGGCATAGATCTAGATAATGAATATACTGTAATTAAAACTATTTAAAAACTGTTTAGTTTTATTCTGTGTTCAGGTACTGTGCCTTTCACAGCTGTGGCTATGGCATAGGGGAGAAATCCTTTTTGGCATTTTAATGAGTTGCTATCCAAATGGTAGCCTCACAGAAGCACTGGAAAGCAAAGAACTGTTGGAAATGGTTTCCATATTGTGATTTTATATTTTTCTGCAGCTTGTTTTATTAAAAGGCAGAAAGGTGGAATGGTTCTGTTTTGTTGGCTTTGTTTCTCTTTTGTTTCCCATGTTTTACTTTTTTTTTATTTTGAGTAACTACACCTTCAGTTTTTCAGAGTCATTATTAATAAATGTAGCCATTAAATGTCCTCACTTTGTGTGAAATCTGACCTAAGGAGAATCTTAACAGCACCTTTTGCTTTCCTACTGTTAATAACAGTGCTGTTATCTCTTACTTTACAAAATCCCTTTCTTTTTTTCCTTGTCTGCTCTCCTGTGGAGTCGTGTACTTTCTTTCTGCCTCAGTCTCTTTACATTATGTTCAGTACGACCTGTTACGTTACTGGTATTCCTGTAGATGTTGGTGTTAGGTTTATAATAAAACCACTTGATTACTCCCTCGTTTGGAAGCATGCTGTTAGAAAATAATCAAGGCTTAAGAATGTCAGCCATCTGGAGGCTTAGGCTCTCTTGGGGGGAAGCTATAGAGGGAGAACAGTCACACACTATATAGCTCAGAAGTGCTACCTCAGAAGATCCTTTTTTTTGGTAAAGAGTGGCTGTAGGAAGATAAGGGAATCTGAACACAACAGTATTTGCACTTCAAGGTGTTTAAGTAGAAGTATACAGGCCTGTAGTGTAGGAAGGTAGATGGTGAAGAGGGTGGCTGATCCCTTTGAGATTGTACCCCCAAGCAGTGGTGTGTCTGCTGGGGTTTGTTTGCTCAGGAAAAGGCTGTGTTTTGCCCCGTTAATTTTGGCTAATGTTCAGTGTACTGCATCAGCAGTCTTGGAGGCTAGGTGTCTGGCAATGAAAGTTGTTGAAGCTGTGGTGACAAATCCAGAGCTAGATGTTTTTGTGCCTCAGTCGTCTCGAAGGAATGCTTCTGAAGGCCCAAGAAGTAATCTTGCCTGACCATCTGTGCTTAAAACTTGCTTGTTGCTGGTTTAGTTGAATGACACATTTTTTGTGCGATATAAGCAGCTGATATTTCACCTCTCAGTTCCTGTCACGTAGGAGAGGATTTCGGTGGTGTCCTGTGGAAGGCTAGGCTCTGACGCAGTGCTGAGGAGCCCATACCACCAACACAGCACGGTGGTCTTCAAACAATGCTCTGGAGGGGGGTTCATAAAACTTTGAACCCAGGATTTTCTATGAAGATGTGAAAGAGTATATGAGATGTGATGTACAGTGGCCATCAAGAAGCTGCTTGGGCTCATAGTGGTCTTTTGGCCCCAAAAGTGTGAGAACCACAGAGCTGAGAACACTTGTCTCCTGAGCTATCTGCAGCACTTCTGTGGGTGTTGGCAGGTTTTTGAGGGGAGGCTTAAAAGAAGCAAGCACTTAACTGTTCTCTCCAATAAGTTGTTTTATGAACTTCCTTGAAACGCTAATAAAGTTTGCCCTTTATGTTTAAAATGAAGCAAGTATATCAAAATGATCAGGCTTTACAAAGGAAGAGTGTTACCTATTATTTTCGTTAACTTATTTCATGTTTTATGTTTATTTCAGCTCTTTAGAGAAGTAAGAATAATGAAGATCTTAAATCATCCAAATATAGGTACCTTGTTTATTTCTCGTTATGTTCAAATCCGGTGAAATGTTACCTCTTTTTTCCACCATTAAAAATGTTATGTGATAATTGTAAAATAATCTTAAAATAGGAGGGTAATTTACTGTAAAATAGCAGTAAGAAATTCATTGTCATAGCAGTGTGTTTAAAAACAACAACAACAAAAATTTAGGCCCTCACCACAAAATAGTTATTTCATAGCCGATTGCTCAAAAGGAGCAAAGTTATCATAATGCTGATTTTTTATTGGATTCAGGCTCTCATTAAAAGAATTTTGTACCAAAACGAGAAATGGTCAAGAAATTGAACTGGATTGTGAAGTTTAAACAATGTACTATTGTTAGGGCACTGTCAGCCAACTGACTGATAACTTATTTGTCGCCATGTATGCCAGTACAGTGTGTAAAAATGGCCATTACTGACACTCAAATTTATGGAAGTTTTGTTTAATATAGTTGCTTTTCCCATATAATCACATCAAATGATTGTATTTTATGAGTTGAGTAAATATGCTATTGTATTTTCCATTTAGGACAGAAAAAGCTGTTTTAGAGTAATAATCTAGTACTGTCAAGAATCAAGAAAATTGTGTTTTTTTTTCCTGACAGAATTCCTTATAGAGTTAATACTTCTGCAACTAGCTAACTGATTAATAAGTTGCTTTCTCTTCCAGTGAAGTTATTTGAAGTCATTGAAACTGAAAAAACTCTCTATTTAATAATGGAATATGCAAGTGGGGGTAAGTACCTCTCTGCTGTGATGACAAATGTAAATAAATTGCCAAGTGGCAGAAAGCACTTTTTATTTTCCCTTGAAGTTTTACCTTCCTGTTTATCAAATATTAATGTTGTGGTAGGGTAAATTTTTTAAGCAATGTCTTTAATATTCTCAAGTTACTCATTCAGGCTCCTTAATTATAACTTGTAAAACTTCATTCCAAACTTACTGCAATTTAGTAACATTTGTTTTGCTTTTACAACTTAAATTTTAACTGGAATCTTTGTTCAGCCTTTGATTAGTTCTGTCTATAATAATAAATGTCAACCTTTCAAAATTTTTTGTATTAAGCTCCCTAGGACTGGTGTCTTGTCTTATATAAGACACTTGGTTAAAATAAAATAAAAAGAGAAACACTTTTATATTTTTAACTGTTGCTTTCAAAAGCGTGAGTACTGAAACTTCTGTTTTTTTTTTAAAGTTGATGACATTTGACATACCGTAATCACAGACCTTCTACTGTCAAGAGTTATTAGGCTTAGCCTTATGTCCATTTCAGGAGGGAGGTTGTGGAGGAACTTTAACATTTATTCTTGATTGCAGAGGAGGAAGAAAAAAAGACTGCATGATGCAGTGTCAGCTAGTTTCACCAGAGCTAGAATTAAGATATTGGGGATTAAGTTACTCCTTGCTGGCTAAAACCTAATAGCCCTCTGTTTGTCAGTGTGACTCTTTAGCATCAGCATCTGGGAATCGCCAATAGTTGAGGATTTTCTTCAGTTGTGGGAGTGAAATACAGAGTTTTTTCTCAGATGATAGTTTCAGCATTGAATTCTAACTCTGCTAGATTGTGTGAAGTTAATTCTTAAATCAGGTAAAGATCCTCTAACTGCCTCAGTTGTCTTCTAGTGGGTCCCTAAATGCTCCACCAAGCTTTGTCTAACCAGAACCAAGGCGGCTGGTAAAATGCTGTCAGGATATTGGCTAGTGCATGTTTTTGAAGGCGTCTCCGTGCAGTTTGTTGGTGCTAGACTTAAAAGTGAAGTCTTGTTGCCATCTAGTGATTGGCCTCCACAAGGTAGAAGGGCCAACAGCGCTCTAAAGATCTTAGAATAATGGAGAAATGTGTGCAGGTCTGAAGGGCTGTGAGCAGCGCCCTGTGCATGTGCAGTGTTGTGCAAGACAGGCATGGCCAGTGACCTGAGTGACGGGGATCGTTTTCCTTATTTCCTCCTTGAAGTACTGGTCACACGTGAACTGTATAAATTCTGTGGTTGGAGGATGAGAGACTGTATTCCTAGAACTGCAACATTTGCCTAAGTTGCCTATATTTCTTTCTCTGGTATCGTTTTCCCCTGAATTATAAAGGCGTGTTCAGCTTTGCTCCTTCAAATTTTCTCAAGAAACAGCTGTGAAATACACCTGAGAGAATTTTCTGACTTGGGTATTAAATGTGCTACAGAGGAGAGCAAGACTATTTTGTAGAAAATCCTGACACTCTCTCAGATAGCTCAGTTGTTGATTTTCCTGCAGTAAGACTCTTACATTTTTTTTATTATTATTTAAAAGCAAACAAAAAACAAAACATCAAAAAACCACAGCTCTTCAGTACTACTTTATTCGCCTTTAGACGTATGAACCATACACCACAGGGCTTGTTCAGAAGTGGTGTTTCTCTTGTGTGTCTTACCTATCTGATGCTTGTGGGATGGATTATCTCAGTGTCCTACTGGCCTCATTACTGAGAATGTCATTGCAGATACCTCTTCCAAGCCTAGGTTAGAACTAAGATTTCTGTGTTGGTTAGAACTCTTGTATACACACGTACAAAGAAAAATTCTGGTGCTGATATAACAATATTACAGATATCATCAGATGCATTCATGTATGAGGCTTATTTTTGTGGTGCAAAAGATACCCATGTGAGAAAGTCTGTGAAGGGGTATAGGTCATCTTTATTTACAAAACAGAAGTATTGCTGCTCAGTTTTTGTCCTAAACAATTGGAAGGAAATGTTTGTCTGTATCCAGTCTTTCATTAAGCCTTATTGTTTTCTTGTGTAAGAGAGAACGTTGTAGTAAATTGTTTGTATTCACATCATTTACGCCTTGTTCTCTTGAGCTAACCTGTAATGTTAAACCTAAGATTAACCTGAAGCATAATCATCCAGTGAAGTTGCTGTGGGTAACTGCTAGAGAGGAATCTCTACATCCTGACACTGTCATTAACATGTCTTGTTATTGACTTGTAGGGGAGGTGTTTGACTATCTGGTTGCACATGGAAGAATGAAGGAAAAGGAGGCTAGAGCTAAATTTAGACAGGTATGTATAACATCCCTATACATCAGCTTCCTGCCCCCCCCACACCCATTTTTAGTGGTGAAATGGGTAAAACAGTTGTCCTATGTGTTTGACTCAGCATAGTGTGTGGACTTGTAGCACTGAGTAAGAAGAAACTTGGTTCCAGTAGTGCTTTGAAGGGGTTAGTAGTCCAGTCAGCAGTGCTAGCTTCCTTAGTGTTTGTGCCAGGGTGTCCAGGAGTGCCAGAACACAATGACTGCTTGATTTGGACGTGGATTCTGTTCCAAAATTCATTTCCTCTGGGTTGATTTCACATATTCTACGTTCAGCTTGTCTGTAACCTTTTGGAAGTTGTTCAAGTGTAACGTGCTACAAACCAGGTCAGCAGTAAACACGGGCAGTGCCTGGTAGAGGCACCCGTTTACAACCATGCACTTGCACAAAGAGATGCAATTTAACAGCTGTTCTAAAAAATAATAATAATTAAAAAAAAAAAAAATCTAGGCTTTCTTGTTTTCTTTATGATGGATAAACTGGACTTGCAAAAATGTTGGAATATCATCGATCTGTAAATAGCATTTCTATGCTACAGTCAAAGCAGTATTGAACGTATGCACATAATTTGGCATAACTAGTTAAAAATCCAAGTCTCTGCTCTTGCAGCATTTGAAGTTTCATTTGCAGATCTGTTTGGTCTGATAATACTTCGGTTTCTGCTCATGTGCTGAAACTTGTGAATGCTTATGTTATTTCTATCCCATTGGATAATTTAAATATTTTTTCTCACAACATTAAAATTATGCTTCTGTTTAATGACACTTTAAAATAATGAATATGGGCAAGAGGGTTTGTTTTAACTATATGTGGGGGTTTTCAAATTGTGGCAATGACATGGCAGTTTCACTGCTGGAGGGAAAAGCTATGGTAGTTTCACATCTTAAAGTGCAGCCATACAAAAATAGAAGTAATTTGATATTAAGTATGAACCTTCCAGGAAATTAATTACTTTCACAAAATGCCATATAAAGAAAACTTTTACAATTCTCTAGAGTGGATAGTGTGACCAAAACAAATAATATGGGAACTAGGAAGCTGTCATAACTTGTGGTAGTAAGATTTGCTAAAGCAATATAATAATAAACTCAAAAGTAGCAGTTCAAGTAAGGAGAAAAATAGAAACTCATTTAATCCAAAATAAGGATGCAACAAACTCATTTCTATAAAAAGCTTGTTTCTTTTTCTCTCGTCATTTTAAATCTTGTACATATGTTCTTTAATCTTTTGCAAAAATAATCATAAAAATAAAAACAAAAAACAAGCCCTCAGAAAAAGCAGCTGCAGACTTTATGTTCCCAGGAGGAGTGATTTGTGTGTACTAGAGTAATATTCAGCTTCAGAGTAAGGAACATTTTTTTCTTGTTTAATAAAATCTTATGTCTCTTTATATCTTATGTTCTGTCAACTCTAGAGTGCTTTCCTTTGTGATTAAGAATTTCTTACGTGCTTCTGTGCTGTGTGTTGGAATAGATGCGATCAATTGTACTGGGTTTTAAAGCAGTCATTTCCACTTTAGCTGTCTTTTTCTAAATCCCAGACCATAACCTTTCCTTTTGTAATGTCACCTGGAATACTTAAGAATAGTTTGAGAGGATTTGCTGCTCTCTCTCCCGTGAATGTTGAAAAGTACCACTGGTATGGTTCTTTGCTCTCTGTGCTACCTTTCTTTTATCAGGAACTGCATGGAAAAAGATCTTCTAGTAATTCCACTGCACATTTGTTCAACGATTGCCTTTTTTGTCTAAGGATTCAACTTGCCTTTACATGAAAACTTGTGGAACCATGTCAGACTTATTTTACAAGTACACTTAGCACTTCATTTTATGGAATAATATGTGTAGTACAGGATATATGTAGCTTTAAAATAAATAACCTGTTTCAAAAACAAACACGAAGGAAAAGAATTTAAAAATAGTTAACTGCTAAGCTGGGTTTTTGACCCATCAAATGTTGTACTACAGATTCCCTGCTTTATTTCTGGACTTCAGTAGGATAAATGCTGTTCATAAAGACAGATAGACGGCTGCTCTTCAATCTACTGAAATATGTTTTCAGTTTCTTTTTATAAGTCTGATTTACTTTCAGAAACCTGGAGGAATTAGCTACCTATCCTTCCTGAATAGCTGACTTGCTGGTTACTAAATTTATCCAATTATAGAGGATCTTGATCTCAAAGATAGGGGGTTCTTGAGAGCATCAAAAGCGTGAGTGTCTGGGTTATTACTAGGATTCTCTTTTTTTCCCAAGGAGAGAAGCTATAGTGTAAGCTCATCATAGTTTGCTAGAGAAATGAGCATGCGTGTGGGACAAAAGTCAGAAAACTTTGATCAGAGCTTGACATTTATTCAACACCAGGACTCTGAGGGACAGATCAAACCTAGATCTTACTAGGTTTATGGGTCATGAAACTATTCACTTTGCTGTAGTCTCACAATAGCTTCGTGTAGCTTTTAGCTATTGCTGGAGGGATAACACTGTGTAGAACTTTTATCTGATTCAATGCAGCTGTTCTTATGTTAGACTAGGACATAATAGGGATTTAAAAAAAAATCACTAGCTAGTTTAACAGGCAGGGGCCTTTTTAAGCTGCAGAAAGAGTTGTGCTGTGCTATTGAGCTTGGTACTTACAATAGGTTATATTATTATATTTTCAGATCCTGTTTCTTCCTTCAGTAGATGTGATTTCTGCATAAAACATCTGTGTTTTATCTGAGGAGGCATTTTAGCATCTCCCTCTCTATCAGGCAATGATGAATTTGCTAATTCTCCCATATTCATTTATTTAAAAATATATATATAATTTTTTTGTCCATTCTGTTATGCATTCAGGACTTTTAGCAGGGGAAAAAAGCCCTGTAGAAGACAGTGATCAAATTATTCCAGTCATGCTTGACAAGGGACACTGAAAATACAGCCATGCTCTGCAGTTCTCCATTTCAGTCTTCTTTTGTGCAGCCGTGTATGAGAAATTCAAATCCAGAATGTTTTGCATTCTTAATGTCACCTAGCTTTTCTTTCCCTAGAAGACTTCCACGCAGTTCTGGTTCAATCTTAGCATCCTTACTCCGTACGGAAGTCTGCCCATCTGGATGAGAGTGAATGCAAAAATAGGGAGTCAAGTCTCAGGGGGGTTGAAGGGGAGCTCTCCCACCAACAAAAATTGAAAATGAATATGTATTATTTTCCTCTCCTCCTTTACTGCTGCAGATTAGATCTGGATTCCTTCAGTCTTCTCAATTCTTTCCTGTAGAAGCAGATTGTAGAATTTTTAATATTGGTAGGTATTAGGACAAGTCTTAAATTTATATTTTAAAAAATCCACAAAATAAATCTTACTGTTGTATGTTCCAGTTAAGAAAATAAGTGCTCATTGTAGCACTGTGGAAGGGACCTGAAGAGGTCATTTTTCTTTTCTTTTCTTGTTTTGTTCTATCAGCTAATCCTTAGGAAGAATAGTTTGTCTACTTAGAGGTAACTTGTTCTATCTTGTTCTTAAAATCCTGTGATTATACACATTTTTGAAATCCCTCCAAAAGAAAGTCTTTAAATGCTCCTATTGTTACAGGTAGAAGTCTTCTGTGTCTTCCCCTGTTCTCCCCACCTGCCCAAGTGTCAGCAAATTTCTCACACTCACATGGGTTGGAGCGAGGGGGCTGTCAACAGAAGTAGCGATGGAAGGTGGAAGGCAAGGAACTCAATTCAGTGAAGCCATGCTTTATGCTGTTGGTTTTGTTTTTTTTTTTTTCATTCAGTTTTGACTGCTGTTAATCTTTCTTACACATATTGCATTCTTTCCCTTCGTTTCTGCAGTCTCTGTGCTATCCTTTTGCAATGCAGAGTAGTTCAGAAGCATCCCCAGGGAAAACAACTGATTGATAATCTGCTAGACTTTCTGCTCTTAGTTAGTCAAAGTAAAAGCAGTTCAGAAGCGAGCAGCTAGTGCCGTGTCTCTGCAGTCCTGAATAAAGCATGAGGTCTTTGTCACGCTGTCAGCCTTGGAAGCACCTGGGAAAGCGGGCTGGTGGCTGGAGCTGAGTAATTTCAGCAGGGAGGAAAGGAAGGAAAACCACGAGGATGGTACAAGTGGTGGCATGGGAGAACTTCAGCAATTTCACTAACTGTAAAAAGCTGAGCTGGGAGTCTGAAAGAGGGAGTCAGTGCATAAAGGAACAAGTGGAAGCAGAATGAAACTGTAGGGAATAGAAATATTTCAACTTGTCATCGAATACTTGGCTCCAAAGGTGGCACTTTGTGCATATGCATGATTCAATAATGCAGGGGCACGAAGATTAAGATAATGTTGGTTGCTTAAGTTTTAAATGCAAAGTGACTGGTAGGTCAGTTCTTTGACCTACCAGGAACCTTACCTTTACTTATTCTAAATACTGAAAAAGAAGCATTGCTTCCTACAGGGACAGGAGGATTCCTATGCTAAGCTGCAATACTGAGTTACTTTTTGTGATGTTAATGACATCTCATCCTTCTGGACTAGAAATGTTAATCTTGAACAAAGAATAGAAGCATATCTAAGTGTAGTTATCACAGTAAATTATTGTTCTGTGCAGTTCCACTTACTTTTGAGAAGTCATAACATCTGTCTCAGTTCTGACCACGTGTGCATGACAATAAAATGTATTCGACAGCATTTGTGATCGCACAGCAATATGACCTTACCCGGCTTTTCTATACGTGCAAACTTCCCTGTTGATGCTCATAACTCTAGAGCAATACACTAGGACAACTGCATAAGCAGCTTATATAGCTTGCTATATAAAGCAGAAAAAAAAAAAAAAAGTTGGAAATTATGATGGAAGAAATTATTCTGTTACACGTGAGAGACATAGAAGTTTTTTCCATTGTGATTGCTACTCTTGTGCAGGATACAAATACAATACAGTATATGCACTGTAGACCTCCTGTCAGATGCATAGTCGTGTCTCACCGCATAAGTGAAATTTCAACAAAGAAGCTTTTCCCCCAGTAATTTCTTCAGTAGCCTTTTCTCTTTTTCATGCCATGCTGTGGCATGAAAAATCACCTTTGCATAAGGACTGGAAAACATCAGTCTCAATGGAAAGCTTTTGTAGCTGTATACAGTATTGGAATGGAAATACTTCAGTAACCTTTCTGAAAGTCATTGCTTCTACTGGTCTATAATTAGCCATGCTGGAGAGAGCAAAATGCTCTTTCAAATGTAGCAGAAACCAAGTAGATTGAATAACAAGCACCTAAGTTACGTAGCAGCTTTCTCCCAAATATGCTGGTCACTGTAGTAGTTTGTAGCTCTGAACTGATAAGTACCTGTCAGCTTTAGTAATAAATGTTGAACTTCTTAATTAAAACTTTGTTTCTTTGAGATGTCACTTATATAATTGGGCTTGTTTTCTATCCAGATAGTATCTGCAGTGCAGTATTGCCATCAAAAGCATATTGTTCATAGAGATCTCAAGGTGAGTAGGGAAAAGTGTGTGATGTGTGTGTCTGTGTCAATCAGTTTATGTACTTGTGGGTGGGATCTTTATTCTATCTGTAAAATGTAGCATATATTAAGCTATTTGGGGGGATTTTTTTCTTGTATTATAGCAAGTTTTGATGAATGTTTAAGGTATAGAACAATTTAAAATAAAAGGAAAAGGATTTGTAAGGCTTCTCAATATTGAAATGTAATGATTTCTGAAAGATAGTCTTTTACCCTCAGATCAGATTTGAATCTGATGCAGAACAGTATTAGCTGAGGGTTTTTTTTGTTGTTGTTCTGTTTTATTTTTTAAGTACTTTGATAGAGGTGTGTCAAGTTTTGGTCTTGAAAAGGATGAGTTATCAGTTGTGATGAGAAAACTGTGCCAAGTTGCGAAGAAGCCATATTACAAAGTGGTATATCCATTCTTTAAACTGTGCCTTTTATGTTAATAATGTTGCCACACATCTTGTTCAAAACAAAAAAAAAAAAAGTGAGAAACGTTTAAAGGTTGTGTGTATTACCGAACTTATGAAGGAATGTCATGTAAAGTATGGATAGTGAGTGTTCTTGTTTTTAGCTTAATAGATGAAAAATGTAAGTTACAGCATCTCAAGATGAATTTCTGTGGAGAAAATGGATGGTAATAACACAGTTTTCAGATATCATAACAGCTACAATAGACTAAAGCCATTGTACAGACATTTTTTAAAACAGAATATACGAATGACAGACATATCAAAATACCTTGCAAGGAAGAGAATTTTAACAGATGTTTCAGCTTTTTGCATCCTAAGAATGACTAAAAAATGGTGGTAGCTTTTTAAGTAAAGTGTTTTAAATTCATTTTACAAACCATTCTTTCTCTTCCAGGCTGAAAATCTATTGCTAGATGCAGATATGAACATTAAAATAGCTGACTTTGGTTTTAGCAATGAGTTTACAGTTGGAAATAAACTGGACACCTTTTGTGGCAGCCCACCATATGCTGCTCCAGAACTTTTTCAAGGGAAGAAATATGATGGACCTGAAGTAGATGTCTGGAGTTTAGGTGTTATTCTTTATACCCTTGTGAGTGGATCTCTTCCTTTTGATGGACAGAACTTAAAGGTGAGTCTGCGTAGAAAATGCTGGCCCTCAGGGGGCCTGTTTACCTCATGGTTTAGTTATGTACTGCTTACAACTTACTCTCTCTACTTCTTACTCTTTTACCAAGGAACTTAGAGAAAGAGTACTAAGGGGAAAGTACAGGATTCCTTTCTACATGTCCACAGACTGTGAAAACCTCCTCAAACGTTTCCTGGTGCTAAACCCAACGAAAAGAGGCACTCTAGAGGTAATGGCACAAATAAACTGCCTCAGTAAGCTAGACATTATGTTTTGCAAACCTGATTTTTTGAGCTGATCAGTAAGTTGTTATTGTCATGCTGTTCATGAATAGTTTATTTGGAGTGGGTTCCAAGGGGACTGAGTAAATGGCACGACTTTTGTTTTTTAAGGTTTCATTTGCAGGGATTGCAAAGCACCTAACCCCACAGTTACTTCCAAAATGAATGAGACATTACACAGCGTACATCATGCAGTTTTTCATGATAGCTAGTTTTTGGATTCCTGCATTAATGGGTGATCTACCAGGACGTAACATAAGTGATCTGGAAGTATTCAGTACTAGGCTATGCTGTAGATGCTTTCTGTTTGCATTTTGTACTGTCATGGAGAAGAAAGGTGAAAATAATGCAGGCTTCCGTATGCTTCCATAGTTTGGTATGAACCTACTAGCTAGACTTGTCAGAGATGTAGCACAGCTTCTGGTCTGTGTTGTTGGGCTTTTCACTTTTCAGCTTTGTGCAGCTGATTGGAAAGTAGCTTGCCTTGATGTGCATGGTTCTTTCTCCTCACTGGAGCAAAGCAAAACTAGAGTAGGCACTGGGACCTATTCTGAAAAAGAAAAATGAGAAAAAGCATTACTGTTGATAGATGGGGGAGTTGTTTTTTCCACAATTAGCTTTGCTAATAAGTATATTATAATAACTTTTTTTTTCTTTATAGCAAATTATGAAGGACAGGTGGATCAATGCAGGGCATGAGGAGGATGAGCTCAAACCTTTTGTTGAACCAGAACTAGACATCTCGGACCAGAAAAGAATAGGTAATTGAGGATTTTTCAGAATTATTTTTTTTATTTTTTTTTCCACCACTCTGTATTTGTTTCCCATTTGGGAGAACTAATCTTTTAATATTGATGTTTCATCAAGATTTTGTTCTCGTGCTTAACAGTTTCGTTCTTTACATGTTCCATTCTTTCTCTTGAACTTAAACACTCAGACAATGTAAGCATCAAAGTGTTTGTTACTTACAGAGTATGTATTTGGTTTTAGATATTATGGTAGGAATGGGATATTCTCAAGAAGAAATTCAAGAATCCCTTAGTAAAATGAAGTATGATGAAATCACAGCTACGTACTTACTGCTAGGAAGGAAATCATCGGAGGTAAGTATTGCTCTTCCAAATGCAAAGAAACAAAGGAATCGTTGTCCATAGCAAAATCAGAAGCAAAATTTAAGTCAGTAACTATAGGCATAATGTTCCTGTAATGTACACATGTCCAGTACAGTTGAAGTTACGTTATTCTCATCATCAGTGTTAACTGAACTGTCCAAATCATGTTGTGTGTGTTCTCAGCATGATCCTATTCAGTAAACACTTGTCTTTAGGCTCCCAAGAACTGTTCTGCTTGGGCAGCAGGTATTCCTCTTAAGGATTGTATGACAGTTACTATATTCTCTAGGAGCTCAAGTGTGAATGTGCCAGTTACAAATATTTTAAGAGAACTGAAGAATAGGACTGATCACCCTAAAAACATTCTTGCATTGTAGACTACTTTTCCACTTGATGCTGAGAGGGCTAGGCATCAGTAAATTGCACTTGGTTCCTCTGCTGGAGGAGTTGGTGTGGTATCTTGAGTGTATTCTCTCTTCCTGTTAAAGTCTTACAGAACTGAGGAGAGAGGATGGGAAGTATATAGATAGATTTTCTGGATCTGACTGTCCTTTCAGGAACTCCAAATTCTGCTGAGCTTCACATAAAGCTTCACGTAAGACTGTTACAAATAATTTAAGAGAAGTTGGAGTTGGCATAGTGAGGCTCTGATGCCTGGGCTCCTAAGCAACTTCTTGCTATCACAAAATTTCTTACATAGTAGAGGCATGTTGGTGGATGTTTAATCTGTTTTGTCTGAACTCCTCGTTTTAATATTTGTATTGTAGTTGGATGCAAGTGATTCAAGCTCCAGCAGCAATCTTTCACTTGCCAAAGTTAGGCCAAGTAGTGATCTAAATAATAGCACTGGACAATCTCCTCATCACAAAGTTCAGAGAAGCATATCTTCTAGCCAGAAGCAGCGGCGGTACAGCGATCACGGTGAGCAATTCTCATTTATGGTGTTGTGGCATATGGTGACTGCTGGTCATGTTTGGTTTCTGAAATTGTCTCCATCCCCCAAAGGTAAGGAGAAGGATGACAGTGTAGTTTACAGCGCGGTGATTAAATAATTTATTGAGTAAGTAATATTTTTTAAAATCAGTTTTGTTAGAAAGCCTTCCAAAATAGCTTCTAGAGGAATGCTGAGTACGTCAACTTAATTTTCTTGTTTTGCCTTGTGTCTTCCCTTGCATTCCTGACCATTCTGGGCATCTTGTTACACAAATTGAAGAGAATCTTGCAACAGCCTTTTTAATGAAAAGCACAGCACTCCTCCCCCATACGCTTGTATGCCTGGTCAGCTTTTGTTTTCTGTTGACGCTAGTAGGTCAGCTGGCGTCTAAAACTTGTAGAAATGCCAGTTTGCCAATATTTCTTGTTTCCTGTTTCCTGAGGATAGCATCATTTGATTGTCCTGCAAAAATTAAATTTCTAAAGATCCGTGACTCAGACAAACTTAGAACTCTTCTGCTTTGTGAGTGTGCAAGACTGTGCTTAGGGTTTTCTAAATATCTTAAACATCTTCCTGCCTAGACACTACCTCATAAAAAGAGTCTCCGTTTGGTCTACTTGTAAATAACCCTAGTGCGTTCAGAGGTTGCTTTTCCTGGAGAGTCTCTTAGGATGACAGTTACTATGTTTTGTGATCCTGTCTTTCATTTTTACATATATGTAACGTATGTGTGTGTACACACACGTGCATGTTCTTGATTAGCTGTTATTGAAAATACTAACTAGAGAGTTAATGCATCTTGATGTATCCTCCTCTGAGGAAATGCAATTGGGAAAACAGAAGAAAACAAAATCCTGACATCCACACAGGCTTTTTTCCTAGTGTCTAGGAACCTATTTATGCAAGTGGGAGTTTGGGGCTGTTGAATGGCTGCAGCACTCTCAGGTGTGCCAGAACAGTTTTCTGCGCCTCCCAGTTGCTCCTGGCATGCCTGGGGAGGTTTGTGGCAAACCGAAGCCATTTCTGGGCTGTTCTAAGAACACAGCATCCAGGCCATTTGTACTGCTGGTAGTACGGGGTTGCATCTCCAGGTGCATGTCTCAAAACTCCATTTTTATTAGATACTAGCTTGTGTGTGCCAGGTTTGTGCTAGCGAAGGGTCATCAGATCTGAATGAGTCAATTACTTGTTAAGTGTCTTTAAGGTGATTATTCAGTGTTGTTTTTTTTTACCAAGCTAAAACAGTGTCAATACTCAAACACCAAAAGACTCCATGAAATTCTTAATTCTTCCATTGAAATCAAATAATATCTTCACCTAATAAATTTAAAGAGTTTTCTGTTATGGCCCTCCCTGCCTTTAGCAAGCTGAAGTGTTGCATATCTTTGAACTATAATGCAAGGGAAGGCCCTACCAGAGGTAACTAGAATTTCAAATATGTCAGATCTTAATTAAAAAAAAGAAGCGTGAGGGGATGGGGGGAAAGCTTGTTTCAGGTTCCCCTTCAAAGAGCAAAGGCAAACATGAAGATACAAATGTTTGATTTTTTTTTTCTTTTCACAATATTTTACTGTCTTCTAAAATGTGCATATTATAATAATTTCAAGAACAATGACCTTTTTTCAACTTTGATTTCCAGTGTTCATTATTTTGATCCTTATGTGTGTGAATAAATTTACGTAATAGGGAAAAATATCAACTGGACTTGAGAAGAAAAATCCATTTTCTTTGTCTTTTGTTTGCTTTTTAAGCTGGACCATCCATCCCCCCAGTAGTGGCATATCCCAAAAGAAGCCAGACTAGCACTACAGACAGTGACCTCAAAGAGGAAGGAATTCAATCAAGAAAATCTAGCAGTAGTGCTGTTGCTGGAAGAGGAATTGCACCAGCTAGCCCAATGCTTGGAAATGCCAGCAATCCAAATAAGGCTGATATTCCTGAACGTAAGAAAAGTTCGGCTGTTCCTAGTGTAAGTAGAAGCGCTTACTTATCAAAACCATTAAACACTTATTTTGAAGGGGGGGAAGTGCTAAACCTGCGATTTATCAGTGGTGTTGGCTTTACTTTTCATCTGATGTAAATGTAGGTGTCTCATACTCTTCATAGTCTTGCCTTTTTCTTCCCTCATCAGTCAGCTACACAAGTTATCTGTTAAAAGTTATCTGTTAATATTCCTGAAGTAATTGCTAGATATTAGTAATCAGCGCTAGCAGCTGTTAGTGAGCAGTAATAGTTTATTTATTAAAATAAAAACAAAAACACACACAAAAAAAAAAAAAGAAATTTAACCAGGCTGTCTCCTGAAACTTAGTATGTATTACGATATTTTTGATATCCCCAATTACTCTTTTGTGGCCTTTTGTACAGAAGAATGAATTCCGTGTTTGTATTATCCTGTTTCCTATGTTTAAGGAGCCAGTTCATCTTTGTTCTCAAACAGGCTGTTCTGAGTCATAGTTACGTATATTGAGATTTTCAAATAGATATCTCTCTAAAAACTTCAAAGGGTGTCTTTCAACCTTTGCTTAAAAGCACAGTGTCTGACTTCGTCCTTATGGGTTTTCCTCCATCACCAAAAAACGACAAAAACCACCCTAAGATGCATAACTAATGAATTTACAGGGTCAAATAGTAGGTGGAAGGGAAAAACCTGGAAAATCCTTGTTCAGTTTGGCTTTAACTTGTATACTTTGTGGTGCCTCTCCACACAGCCAAATTGGAAATGTGTTTTCATATAATAATGGCTTGAGTTCTGTAACATTTAGATTCTAGAACTTTGAGATTTTGTATTGGAAGATTTCCTTCTTTTCAGAAGTAACTTCCCAGTCCTTTATTCAATTCACTATGGAGTGATTTTTTTAAGCTGTTATCCCACAAAGCTGTCTTATTTGGTCATACGCTCAGCATCAATCATTAGTTACAACAAAAGGAAAACAGAACTTTGTGAGCTCGGAGATTTTTTGACAGTATGAAGTGATAGAAATGAAATAAGCTTTTCTTGTTTTACTTCGTTTTGGCTACATATTGTCAAGTGGATCAGTGGCTGAAAGTGACTTGTCTGGAGGATCTCAGTCAGAGATTCCTTAGGAAGATGTGTCTTCTACTGCATCAGCTCTCTATAAATGTGAACAAGAGCTCATGATTTGGGTGGATCCTCTTCTGATTTTTCTGGTCCCCTGCCCTTCCTGGTTTTTGATCAGTCTAGAAACTGTTCAGATTGTTTCTTCTTACATGGCAGTTCTTGGCTATCAAATCCCAAAATTGTAGGACAGTCAAACTGGACCTCACTCAGTATTATCTGATGTCTTAGTCAAGAGCTTTGCCTCGCAGTTATGATATGTTTTACATTTAGCATCTTCAATATTTTGATCTGCTCTGTTACAGCACTCCCAAATCCTGGGGATTTATTCCAGTTGTTTTGTTTCCAACTTCATACTACTGTAATGGAAGCAAAATTTGAGCTCACAGCAATAGGATACTTAGGTCTTCTGTGTGCAACTCTGATCTTGTACAAGCAGTACTACAAACTGAACAAAACTGAACATGTAACCAGACTATTGATGTCACTTGGTGGTTAAAATTGTCCCTATTTACAGCTCTTCATGTCACTATGCAAACACCTTTTTACTTTTTTTTTTCCCCCCTCCTCTGTTAGGGATTAGTCTTTTCCTTTCTGGCTGTTGGGGATGGAGGGGAGCACTGATTTTTTTACGCAATTTCCAAAACTGATTAGAGAGCTCTGTTTGTAATAATATTAGTATGAATCTAGAAGGAAGAAGGATGTTAGAGGTACCACATCGTCCTGATGTAGGAAACAAAAGTATTCTGAGGTGGAGAGAGCTGGTGTTCTTACCAGGTGTTTATGTCCAAAAATCAGTAATATGATCAGAAAATCACTGAAGAGACAGCAAAATACCATGTTTAAAAGTAATTACTACTTTGACAGATACTGCAAAAGTAGTAGAACTGGTCTGCACTAGAGACTCGTGTTCTCTTTTGAGTTGTTAGGACCTTTAGCCAGCTGCATGCTACTCATTTAACAACAAAGCTTACAGGCATGCACTTAAGGATAAGAATTATGCTTGTAGAGCTGATAACTAAGTCTGGTATTGGAGTTTGAGACTCCAAGATGTACTTTGGAAGTTGAAAGAGCATGTGAACTCTTGCAAACTAAATAGTTCTGCAAGCTGAACAAATGTGTGTGAGAGAGCTTCAGGTTTACTTGGCAAATAACAAGTTAGTAATGAAGTCCTGCTACAGAAGAGGCATAGTTAGCAGCAACTAATAATTGCTTGTTTATCACTCAGCTTCAGGTTTTTCATCAGTGCTTGTAATAAGTTTGTCCCAGAACCCTTAGCGTAGAAAACTAGAGAGAAAGAATGGGTGGCATGTTTGGAAAATGATTTAGGCCAAAAGCCATAGTAGTGCTCTTAAGTAAGTAGATTGATTCCTTGTTTTAAGTCAGAAGCTGACTCTTTAAAAATTTTTCATCAGTCCTCATCTTGCTGTCTCCTAATGTGAAAATCGCCCGTCTAAACAGTAAGCATAAACCTTACTCTAGGAAGAGAGGAGGACTTTGTACCACAAATTCATCCTTTATGCTGTGATGGGACTTTGTGTATGTGCGCAGAAGCCTTAAAATGCACCTTTGCACTGTCATCACCTCCTGAAAAGAAGGCACCCAATGCCACGAGGATGAACTTAGCTCGATTCTGTCTTGTCGTTCCATCAGTGTGTGTGATGCTGTTGGCACCAGTTTCAGGCGTCCTGTTCTGTGCACCTGTGCGAGTTAGTCATGTCCAGAGATCAGTAATCTACAGACTGGCTGAACCAAAAAAAAAATAAAAATAAAAATGTCACAGCTGAAGAGCTGCCTAAATCAAATCATGAAAGGTTGTACACTAAAAAGCGTAAAGGCTCCTATACCAAGACTGTATTCTTGCTAAAACTGAAATTTGAAAGCTCGAAATGCTTAGATCTCCTATCACAACCTCTGAAATCTGAGCCAGACAACAAAAAGTATCCTGATACTTCTGTCTTAGAACACAGGCAAAGACTAGAAAAAGAGCTGGGTAAGTGCTCAGTTCTGCTAATCTAAGATATTCTTCATGCTCTTAGTACTTTTTAATGCTAGGAGACTGCACGGTTCACTTTTTCATTTGTTTGTACATTCATGCAAAGACATTTAAGAGGTTGTCTGTCTTTTAAATAGACAAGATGACTTCATTCCTAAATCCGCAACTCAGGAATTGTGCTACTTGAGACTCACTGACTGTATAGCCAATATTTTGCCTTAAGGCAGCAAAAGCTGTGTGTATAGAAAGCACAGGAGGAGCATTTGCTTGTTGTTAAGAATATTCCAGTTAACAGTTTTATTTCAGGTTTGGAAACAAAAAAAGGTTTGGCTACTCTCCTGTGCTTGATCTACCTTTTCCCTTTTTTTTTATCCTTCCTCCCACAATGCTGTAATGTAACCAGTTTGTGACATGTTTTCTTAATGCTATTTTAAAAGTCCATTGAATTTTCCTTGCCTATCATAGCAGTAATTCTTCAAAGAACTCCAAAAGGTTAGTTGAGCATGAAGTCCCCTGCCTGACTCTTAGTGGCCATCCTTACTCAATATGTGCTTATCCAGGTGCTGACCAGTCATTCCCTTAAGCTAGCCTCCAAGATGTTCCCCAGCAGTGATGTTTAAAGTTAATATCCTATTTTGCTTCCTGCTTTGCCCCGTGATCCTTTTCTTTAAAGAAAATTTCTAAAGGTTTTTTCTACTTTCCAACCATATGCAGTTTATTGTGTTATGTTCTTGGGGTGGGGAAAAAATAGACGGCTTGCCAGCTTTTACTTCCTCTACAACCTGGGGGTGCATGTTTATCTGGACCACCATACTTTTCCTACAGTAATTGCATCTAACATTTTATAATTCTGTTATCTGTGAATTACCTAGCTTCTCAGTCGTTCCTGGAAAATTGACCGCCAACTTGGGCATATCTCCACCCTCTTTCTCTGTAAAGACAGAGGCAAAGTAATTCTATTTCTTTTCTCCCCTATAAAATAAGGTCTGTAGCTTAAATTCCCCTGGTTCTCTTGTCCTCAATGTCTTATGCTTGTATTTATACATGTATATTTTTACAATGTCTTATTAAAATTCTCTGCAATTTGTCTCTTTTAATTTGACTTACTCTTCCCTGTTTTTCAAAACTTGTCAAGTGTTCTCTAGTATTTTAATATTTAAAAGTCTGTGTTTGCTTTCCCACTGAATTTTACCATATCTGTTTCTTAAGCCTTCACTTTTGCTATCTTGTTTAAGGGTATGATCATAACTTAAAGGGAAATTCCACAATCTACAAGTGGTAAAGTATTTCAAAAATAGGCTCTCCAGATGTGGATGAATGATATACATGCTGAGAATTTGTAATTCAGAACATTGGTAATTAAAAACTTTAAGCTATACTGATTTTGAGCCATCAACATGAAATACAAGAACAACTTGATTGTTTTTTTTTTATTGCATTATTTAAAAATACTGGAAGGTGTTCGTATATTAACTAGTTACTGAGTGATTGCAAGTTTTATAACTCTGTAGAAGTAGCATGAAGTAAAACAGCCTTAAATTATATGTAGTATTAACACTAGAAAAGCCTTTTTGCAGGGAGTAACGAGCCTATGTTTTTTAATTGTAGAATAATACTGCCCCTGGAGCAATGACACGGCGCAACACATATGTTTGTAGTGAAAGAACCACTGCTGATAGGCATTCAGTGATACAAAATGGCAAGGAGAACAGGTATATGAAATGTCTTCCTATGGTGTACGTCCCTTGTCTTCACATTTCCAAAATATTGTAATGCCTAATTTAAAAATCAATAATATTCTAGAGTAATTCCTAAAGGTGAGTACAGATCTTTGGTTATGGATCACCTGTAAGTATGTTTTTTCCTATGCTTAACTCGTGCAGTCTTTATACACAGAATGAAGATCCTAATGCTTGGTTAAATACATTTCGTATTTGTACAGCCATCATCTGAAGTGAGTGGTTAACTCCTGTGGTCAAACAACATAAGCTTGCAGAAGAGGTTTATTTAGTGTCAAGCTACAAAGTATATCTCTGCTGGGCCATTCTGTTTTTACATTTCACTCTAAACTTTGCTTGCAGTTGTGATTATTTGGAATTTATTTTTCCCTCTGTAAAGTCGCAAGGAAAAAGTCAATTTTTTTAAGCAAAGATGAAACAGTGATAGGCCATTATCTTGAACTGATAATGTTCAGTAGTGATTTTCTTGAAGTCTGAGTGCTTCCTAGTATTTACAGAACTCATCTTGAGAAGGAAATTATTGTTCCTCTCTGTTTCCACTCAGAATATGGAGATATCAATGTGTTTACTGTTACTTCATTGAAAGCCTGACTAGAGCATGTAGTGAAATTGGAGTCATCTAACTCCAGTGTTAGCACCACAGCCACCACTGGTGCCATCCTTTCCTGTGCACCAAGCCCCAAGGGGAGCTGCAAAAAGTAGATATTACAGTGAACATAGACATTAGCTGTAGAGTAACACTTGTGGAGAATACCACCGAATTTGCTGGGTGGCAGAACTGCTTTAAGTTACAGCCAACTGTTCTTCACAGAATTTTTGCTGGTGTCAGAAGCTGGTTACAATTGAGTAGTTGACTGTTGCCAGGAGAGCACTAAGATAGCTAGTACTTAACAAAAATGCTTAAGCTTGGAGGAATGTACGCCTTCTCCACTACTCCCCAGAGTTTTCCCTGCACCTTCATAATTTTATGTTATATAATAAAGCATGGGAAGAAAATACTTTTTTTCTACTAGCTTCTTTTGAATTTGGTGAAAGATTTGCAATTTTTTGCACATATTTGTTTTCCCTTTTTTTCAAAAGCATATTAGGAAGAGTGATGAAGTTGTGATGTTGAATGGAAAGTTTGTCCCTTGTTTGACCTCTGGAGCCTAGGGTAAAGAACATGATTTTGACCCTCTCTCTTCCTCCTAGCTTTGAAGAGTGCCAAAAGTCTTAGCTGGCCAGCTGGGCCCACAGTCAACTGTCTTGTGAAGTACAGCACAGCTATTTGGTACTGTCTCTTAGTGTGTCTGTCTCAGACTTCATTGGTTAGTCCTTGTTAATGTTACCAAGTTTGTTTAGATTGAAGTTCACCATCCTTTATTTCATTCGAAATGTTAATAGTTTTTTTTCTTTCCCAACGCATTTTGAAAATTAATCTTTTCATCCAGAATAGTTTTGATCAGATTTGATTACTTGATTTCTTGGTTTGTTAACAACATTTTTGTTCACCGACTAATATCTTTGCAATATCTTGATGATTTCTTTATTATATTTCTTCCAAGTTGTTATTTACTAGGAATGCTTGAGAATCAGGTATGGTCTTTATTTAGGAATAACGTCATACTGCTAAGGAGTTGTCTTCTGGAGTTGTTTTTTTTCCCCAGCCTTGACTTTCTCAGCAAACTACTGCCTCTCTAGTTTGTCATATAATGGTTTGAAGTTCAGAGTTTACATTGTGTACTTGGCAAATGTGTTCTATTTTAGTTCTATAATTGGTTATCCTTATGTAACTTACCTTTTATTGTCAATACGATAAATGGTATCAAAACATCATTTGCTCATCTTGCAAACTCTACCTCTGTTTGGATCACTTAAAATGTCTGAGCATTTACATTTTGGCTATCAGGAAAAAAAAAAAGAAAATACAACTTTTATCCCATGGTTTTGCTTACTACTTTCTTGACTCTTTATAGTGTGTTAAAGAAGATAAGAGGAGACTGTATTGCTAATTGCTTTAGAGTTGGAGACTTCTCATTGTCTGAAATGCTTCAATGTTAAACTGCATGTTCATTTCGGCACAGTTTCAGAGTTCTTGTAGAGGTTTGCAGAATTAAAGCTGAATGTATTTTGTTGCTGTAACTGGGCGAAGGCTTGACTGATCACATGAAATGCAGACCTTTAATGCAGGTTAAGCAAACATGGCTATTGATGGGACTGGCTCTTCAGAATGAATTCTGCCTTTCTTCAGGTGTGTTTTTGTAATATCAATATTTTTCTCTCAACTTGGTAAAAAGTAACTTTAGAAACTTGTAATGTTTTTTTCTCTGTGAAGCAAGATCTGAAGTAGATTCTAGGCTTAGTAGAAATCCAAGGTCTTGTTAAAATTGCTTTCTGTGCTTTTGAAATGTCTGTTGGTAGCAAATGTTAAAGGCAAGAGTAATTACTTTAAATCATTTGTTGCAGATTGGATTTTTGATTTTCTGTAGCTAGATGCTGACAGTGACCCAATTAAAACTTGGGAGACCTGCTTTAAAAAGGCAAGATGCACAGATTTAGTCTCCAGTCTTTCTGTAGAAAAAGTAATAAAATGTTCTGTTTTTATTTTACACACTGAATTCAGAGAAGGTGCTGGTTTTGGAGGTATGGAAACTTTCAAGAATTGGTAGTCAGTTAGTGGAGCTGATGATCAAGAAAGCAATCTTGAAGACCCCATGCCAGACTAATAGAAAAGGGTTTTTAATTTCACATCCCATCTTCAACACATTGTGTGGCCGACACAGGTATTCTGCTGGAGATGGCTCTTGGCTCTCCTCCAAAGCCTAAGCATTAATTAATGCACTTGGGGACTCATTAAATGCTCTTCATAATGATAGGCAATTGCTTTAAATCATTTGTAACACAAATGATTTACAACAGCCTTAGATTTTAGTAAGCCTTAGTGTTAATTGATGAATTTAGCTTCCTGTTTCTACGATCCCAGGCTGGTAATCCAAGGAAGTTGATCTCCAGCAAAGCTTCAGAGAAGGAACTTTCATGATTTAGTATGTGCTCTGGTACCTTATCGATACCTTGAATTATCACATCTTTGGAGGTAGATGACAAAAGGTATCTAAGGCGAGGTAAAACTTGGGTTTAATGTGTTGTAAAACTAGATTCTTTCTCCTTTGTCCTTTGCAACAGACTGGTAGGAAAGGAGCTATAATTGTGAAATGCTTGAGTGGCTAGTGACCAGATATTTGAGGATTACTTTGGGGTATTGCTTTTGGGATGAATGTTCATTTCCTTGGAATTTTGTCATACCTTGGTACAATGTAAAAGCTGGACTGTTTTGCAAACCTGGTTTTAGCAGTGATTGTAGCTGGCATCTTGCTGGATTCAGCAGTGCAAAGAGATGCAGGCATGACTCAGATGAAGTTCTTGTGTTTTAACTTCTTCAGGATCTGCAAGAGGGAGCACATTTTGTTAACTGTTTTAGCAAGGAGTTCTGATGTCTGAATTCTGAGGTATTTTCTACTTAGCAATGTGAGAGCTAGGTCCAAGAAATGGGTCAGCTGATACAGCTGGACTAGCATTCTCCTCTCCAAATTACCAGAATGCAACAACAGGACTTGAATTTCAGAGTGTGTAGCTATGAAGTAACTTGTAAGTGAAAGTGCAGTGTCATGAAATGCGCTGACAATTACTGATTTCTTAACCTTAAACAACATTTTGAAGTTATAATTGACTTACTCTTAAAGCAAACTTAAGATGTATGATATGATGTAGCCCTTTGAGTGATACCTCATGTGGCCTCTCAGGTTTCTCTCATCCCCTTTATTACTAGATAATGTGAAGGCTGCAAAGAGTGCTTTGGCGCAAAGTAAGAAAAATATTGAATGTTTCTATTTTAGCGTGTTATAAGGCTTGACAGATCACTGGCCAGCACTGTAGACCTTCCTTCAAATCCTGAATGTTAACTTGAGGAATTCAGGGTTCATAGCCAACCAATGAGATGCTCTTCAACAGTCGTACCTTCTCCTTCAGAGAACAAGAGCTACTCATTTCTTCTTATAAATGCAGGTTGATTAATAGTAGCTGTTTTGTTTGGACATCTCTGGACTTGTTAAATGTCATGATACTGTTCTTGGTTGTGCCCATGAAGTGTCTGAGCTGTTAGTTGTAGATCAAGATGTGAATACTTGTCCGACTTGCACTGATTTCTCTCAACGTGGATACTTTCTGGAAACAGATTATCTCACTGCAGTAATGGAGCTATCTTTGGTCAATTTTGGAAAATGCACTCGGTGTTTTTTTTAATGCATTTCTTTAATGTTGAGACCAATACAAATTACATTAGTAATAAAATATACTTGTGCATGAGCTCAGAGCAGTGGGTTGTTCAGGTTCTGTACACTTGCCCAGCTAAGGAGGGTGGCACTGCTAACTAATGCTATTGATACGAGAATTATCACTTCACAGATGTCAAGTGCTATGTATAGTAAGGATGCTTTCTGAGAGGAGCTTAGGGTAGTTACTGCTGTGTACATATAAGATGGCCAGTAGAGTTCATGTTCTTTCACAATCTGGTTAATAGAAGGAAAAGTTTGCTTTTTTTTCTATGCAGTAGTTTGTTGTTGGTCCATCACGCTCTTCTTTCTGCCTCTGCCTGAACCCAAACCCCCTCACAGCCTGACAGAAATGTTCGCTTACGCAGCTAGCCCTGCTTCAGTTTGTACTACATCCTTCTCCAGTGTTCGGCTGCGACATCAGAAGTCGATGTCCATGTCAGCCTCTGTGCACACGAAGATGATGTTGCCTCCAATAGACAATGGCGCAGATAACTTCAGGCCTATGTAAGAACCTGAAATCGTTGTGAAACTAACTTATACCCACTGCTTCTTAACTTTGTGCTGTGGAATTTTAGTCCTAGAGTGTTCTAGTATATATCGCCCACAAGATGTGTGTTTCCTCATTTCTAGTCTCGTTTACATTTGTCTTGTGGTGTGTCAGGCTGTCTGTGACATAATCCTGCAATAATGAACGTTATTTTTTTTAGCGTTAGGAGTATTGGACATGCCCTATTGTCAAAGTTTGTTGGGAGACTGTAATCTGTGTATTCTGAAGGACTTCACTACTTGGAACCGTTCGCATGTAGACAATTTTCTGTAGGATATTTTCAAATTAGCAAGTTTTTCAAAGATGGATAGATTGTGGAGGGAGAGGTACTAAAGTTATCCATTGCTTCTCTTTCCTGGAAGGAAACTTGGCTCATCTATTCTTTTATCAGTCTTCTCAGTGAAACACTGTATGCCTAGTTTATCTGGTCTTTTCCAGGATACTTGTGTTGCATTTTTCTGCCTATGTAGGTTTCTGTTTCGACAGCCTTTTAATCCTAACTTACGAATTTTGATTCCATACAGTGCTGTAATAGTGTTGATATTTCCAACCCTGGCCTATAAAAAAGTGTCTGCTTATGCTTTACTGTAGAACTTAGTGTTTTGTGTTTCCTGCAAAACGGTCGTGCTTCCGTAAAGAAGTTCTAGCGTTGTCTTTTTGTTTTCTGCTCTAGCACTATTCCCGATCAAAGAACTCCTGTTGCTTCAACTCACAGCATAAGCAGTGCAACCACACCTGATCGTATTCGTTTCCCCAGAGGAACGGCTAGTCGGAGCACTTTCCACGGCCAGCTCAGGGAGCGTCGCACTGCTACCTACAACGGACCCCCGGCCTCCCCCAGTCTGTCCCACGAGGCGACGCCGCTCTCTCAGACTCGAACCAGGGGTTCCACTAATCTCTTTAGCAAACTAACTTCGAAACTAACAAGAAGGTAAGTGATTTCAAGCAGTAATGCTATCCAGAAACTTCTCTTTTTGTCAGATAGTAGAAATTACCAAGTAGCTCATCAGGTTGTTTTGGCCACGTTCCCTGGTCAACAGCCTAGCTGTGTATCTGCAACTTAAAATGCACCTGCCTATGTGTGTTTTTTTTTTCAGTTCTTTATAGTTACAGAAAGCCATTTGGTTTTATACCACTTGATTCAATTGCTAAAAACTGAGATAGCTTGGTCTGTGCTGATTATGCTGGGCTCATAGTCCTCACGTCTGGGGTACAAATGTTGCAGAGCTGAAATACTGCAGCTCAGTTCAAAAGCTGCTCACTCTGTCTGTATAGTCTTTCAGTAGAATGTATAAACTAGGATCCCAGTCTTGATAATTAATGTGTTAGAAGCTCTGGCTGTTTCTCCCAGTCTCAGGTTATTGATGTTTCCTCACGGGTAGAAATATCAGAGGTGAAAGGATGAGGGCAAGAGACAACAATTTCTTTTGGCAGCAGTACTAGCGTAGGTCATCCTAAAGTAATGGCAGTACTACAGTTTCCATCTAGGCAGCAGTCTGGTCAGGCCTTGAAAGATTTAATCCTATTTTGACATTTAGTTCATGTGCAGGTTCTGGTTTTGGTGTGAAGACGTGTTGGGCTAGCCAAGGCTTGGCTTAAGCAGCTGCTTATTCCTGACAGTTTTTATTCTAATTGGGTTCTTGGTTTCACATATGTATGATTTCATTAGCTCCCATGAGCACTAAAATAGTCGGGGTGAGACCACAAGCTGGGAAAAAACACCTGTTTTCCTTACATATTTATAACCTGCGGGGTTCATATATCACATGCTTGAGACCACTCAGATATCCACAATTTGTGTTTGCAGAAGTTTCTTATCTTTTGTTTTAAGATAACCTCCATATTTTTATACCCTCCTCACCATATGAAACTTTTGAAATACATCATTCTGATCCTGGTATGCTTGCATTTATTTTAGGCTTATCATATTGGCATCAAGCCATTTCCCTCCTGTACATTCTGTGACTGTACATTACCTCCCCCCAGCATCCTCTTCCTAGTCTCCCATTTCTACAAAATAATGTTAAGCCAAACTTCCAATTTTTCACAACTGGCTGATTTCAATTTAGGGAATTAATTTATAAAAAAAAAAAAAAAAAAAAAAAAAAAAGGCAAGGGAAAGTTCTAGTTCTGTGAAAAAGGGCAGCCTAGCCCTTTGGTAAATGTTTTATGCTACTCAGCATTCTCAGCAAGCACTTTTCTGGGAAATAATGCACTGTAGGAAGTTGCTTTTTTTTTTTCTCTTTAGAGATAAAAGATGAAATTCATTTTTTTCCATAAAGCCTTATGCTTTTTGTCAAGTCTTAATCAAATGCATCCTTTTGGCACGTCTTTCCCTCTATACTTTTGTTTGTAATACCCTTACTTAATTTTCCATCTGACATTCCAAATGTGGACAGTCAAACTGTGAACATGCAAGCTTTTTACTTGTGCTGCTGGAACACAGTCTTTGTCATTCAGAGTGACGCACTTGTTTAGACAGCAGTCAAACTTCTATCATTACCTCTGATTTTCAACTTCTGCAGTGCAGTGTGGTTTGCTTTAAAAAGTTTTTCCCCCAGTACTGTAGCAATAGTTTAAATTCCATCTGGACTTGATTAAATAACATGCAATTATAACACAATAGCACTGCTACAGATGGTTAAGTTTGCATTTGGAGGACCTCTTGCAGTTGGTGCTCTGTTAGAGTAGGTACAAAGTACTTGGGAAATGGACAGTCCCATCAAAGTATACGCAGTTACATTTCTTATCTTAAATTTAAAAAAAAATGTTATTTGATTGTAGTTTCCTCTATGGGTGATCAGAATCATTCTGCTTATTAACTATGTATGTTCTGGTGTAGGCAACAGTTACAGCTTCTCTCACTGAATTAGCTAAATATTTAAGGCAGTTTTTAGCACAACATGGATGACAGTGTTAGGAAGGAAGGAAGAAATCTAACTTTGAAGGTACTCACGGTCCAATAATAGTTGGAGTTACTGATTTTACTTTCTATTTGAATTATGTGAGGAAAATCCAAACACGTTTTTCTGTAACTTTGCACATTTTCAGTTTTAAGGTATTTTGAAACCAGTACGTATGTTAACATATAATAACTATTGGTGATGTATTTCCTAGAAAAAAAAAATAAGTTTGGAAGTATTCATGCTAAAAAAAAAAAAAAAGTTCAGAGTCTTTAGACCTTAAATTATGTGCCTAATCTTAGAATGTATTGAAGTGTAATTTCAGTGTGCATTTAAATGAGGTCTTTTTGCATGCTTCACTCTAAATGGATTTTTCAATTTATTTTGTACAAAACTTTTTGTTAATTATTATTTTGGCTTAATTTCTTTTAGAAACATGTCATTCAGGTTTATCAAAAGGTAGGATTTATTTATATTTAAAAAAAGCGGCTCCTGCAATTAACAACAGATTTGGCTTTCTAGCCTTGGTTTTCTGAAAACTAAACTTTCTGCTGAGAACTAAATACTTTCTTTCTTGAGAGGAAAGCATAGAATAAATCCATTAACTCGTGATGATTTCTAAGAATCTGTGGCACCTGTATAACAAGATGCTAAGCATGCCTTGTGAATTCTTCTTTCTTTGATAGAGTTGGTAGTACCAAAGTAATTCTGTTCTTCATACTAATACACTTTAGCATGCTTATGTTTGAAAAATGAGGTGTTTGATAACAATGATGAAAATATAAACAAAACATAATGTTACGAGCAAATGAAGGTAAGTAATGCTAAACTTACGTTCTCTGTTTTATGGTATTAAAAAAAGTCATCGTGAAGCTTTGTCTGTAGTTGATATAGTAGGAAGCAAACTGAACATGGCTGTGAATCTAACACAGCATGGCTGTGAATTGTTTTGTATGGAAGATTGAAGATCAAATAACTATTTTAAAATGGGATGCGTTTGCTGAAGTGAATTGCAGCTGAAGTGCAAGTAGAGCACTTCAGTTACAAGCAAAGTATAATGTTTATACTAATGTATTAACAAAAGGAAAAAGCTGAGAAGTGTAATTCACATTTCAATCCCAAAGGATTGAATTTAGCCTTACAATTTGGGAATGTTATGTCTTTTTAATCCATTATGAAGCATTAAAGTTGGTTGCACAATTTTGATCTGCGTGTAGATTTTGCAGCAGAATCTTCATTATTTATCAGCAATATTCAGTTATGTTGAATCATTCCTTGGAGCTCCTTAAAGGATGATGCTTCCAATTTCCAAATATTGATCAAAAATAGGTAATCAGTGCCAAAAAAAAAGTAATCTGTTTATCTTTCAAACTGTAAGGCTTTGTGCTACTAATTTGAAATTAGTCAGACCATTTCAAGGAAATATTTAGTATTAGGGAGACCTGAGATATGTTAATAGCTGCTTAAATTTGGGTTTATTCAGTTCGTAGTCTAAAGGTACTCCCCCCAACTAAACAAGAAAATTTCATTTCACTTTATAATTACCAGGGCACTTCCAAACATGCCAATGTTTAGAACTGATGTTGGTTGGTTTGGTTGGCTGGCACTGTCATAGCTAGCTTGAGAAAAGGAACGTGCATGAACTGACAGCTAAGGGAAGGAAAGATCCAACAGAGTATAGAGATGAAACTGAGCAGAGGCAATAGTTCTAACCCATCATGCATAAAGAGCTACAGGGCACATACCACTTGGTAAAAGGGAGCTTTTGTCTCTGTAGTTGCATTCATTTTAAAACAAAGTATTGTGATCTGTGTAACCGCCACAACTGGATGCGTGTAAGTTTGTTATCCTGCTGCTCTGAAGAAAAATGAAAAATGCTAAAATGAAAAATGTTCAGATCTGAACTAGAATGCTATTCTTCAACTTTGGGATTTAAAAAATAACAGTAACCTCTAATTATTTTTTAAAAAAATCTTTGGCCAGGAATTTTAGGCTATAGTGGAAATACATTCAATGGAAGCTGCAGCAGCTGTCTTTTGAATAAGAGATTTGCAGAGTCTTATACCACCTACGCAGAACCAGGCTGTGCTTTTTAAATTCTGTTTTACATGTGCATTGTTTCCCTCTGCACCTGATGCTGTATGTAGGTACAAAAATAAATTGAAAATGTTATTTGTTAGCAGTTTTTTCCTATTTCATGTGCTATGAATCTTACCTAAAGTCACTGTCTTTAATACTGCAAGAACTACTGTAACCCACGTGTACAGTACTGCAGCATCATTCCTGAGGAGCTGGATAAAAGTAGATATATAGTCATTCCTTTTTAAACAACGCAGTTCTACTAGTGTAGGACTGGTACACAGAGCTACTATGTACATATACATTTGTATATATACATATATGTTTGTATATATATATATATTTGTATACATGTGTGTATATATACATATATAAAATCTTGTACTATGCACTGTGCTTGCCAATACGCATATTGTGGAAAGCTAACTTTTTTCTGACAGCAAAAACTCACTTTCTGTGTTCTAGATTTTACTGCAGCATCTTTTGTCCATTTCCGTAAATTAATGTTATTTTAGTCTTGCCCTCTTTGCTGTTTTTCTATATCATTTTAGACAGTTCTCTTTTGTGTTTAGTGGGATTTTTAACAAAGAGCATACAAAGATGTAAAGAACAGAAAACACAGTATAATAAAACTCAGGACAGACATGCAGAAACATTCTTATTTTTGAAAGCCTTTCAGAAACTCTATAGCAAAAATAAAAGTGTTATAGGCATTGCCTGACAAATGAGGATGTAACTTTTCTATATATTTGTTCCATTCTCAAGACGGAGGAGCATCTTGGTCCGTAAAATTAATTTATGTAACAATAAAAGCAAAACCAGAAAACTTGGAATGTAACACAGCAACTTGCGGTTTCTACAGAAGTGACAACTGTGGTAGCAGTGAGGAGCCCTAAGGGCTGCATCTGAGCTGCAGACCCACCAAAACAATGCTGGCAGCACAGGAAGTTAATGTTCCCAAGGCATGAGTGCTGTGCTGTAACCATTTCCTTGGTGAAGGAAGAAGCATTTACAGAGACGGGCACCCCTCTCTGGCTGGTGTTTCATATTTGACAGTGAGTGTCACCGCGTACGAGTTCCTGGTGCTAAATGAGTGGAACCCTGATGCACGGAAAAACTTAATAAAGTAAGATATTTCAAAAAGGTTCCCATGAAGTAGTGTTATTATTCAAAGGTGGCATGATCAGGTGGAAATGATCTTTCTTTAATTCAGACTACAGTATTTCAGAACCTGAACCATTCAACCTAAAAAGGTCTGAGAACATCCTCAAACTGGACAGGTGCTGGTAACAGTAAGGCCGTTCCTCATTGGGAATTCTGGTTATCATCCCATTTTCTACAACCTTTGGCAAGTTTAAAATCAAAATAAATCAAAATAAATTGAAGTAAAATGAGCTGCAAATGTTTGCAGCTCTTAAAGATATTGCCTACACTTTGTAGGAACACAATGTCACTTTAAAGTCCAAGTACTCTTAATGTCTCTGTTGAGCAGTCTTCTCACTTGTTAGCTTTCCCTAGTAAAAAGAGCCTCTCTTTCCAGCATCTGGAAGGTGTGGTGGATTTGTTCA
Source organism: Netta rufina (assembly GCF_964035555.1). Taxonomy (NCBI): domain Eukaryota; kingdom Metazoa; phylum Chordata; class Aves; order Anseriformes; family Anatidae; genus Netta; species Netta rufina. The sequence goes on from NC_140128.1 coordinate 54,996,257, forward strand.
GTTGGTACAAGTAATAGTTCTCTCCCAGACAACCTTCTCCTAATGCAGTCTTACAAAATTGTTGTAGAAGATGAGTTCAGGGATTGTGTGTGCAGACCTAATCAATCTTTTTGTACAGTCTCTGGTATCCACCATAGTGGAATATCACATGATCTTAATGTGCATACCTAAATGATCATCAGTGCTATTGATGTTTTAAACTGTTAATATTGGTTTCAGAAATCAGAAGTATTGGCTGCAGTCAAGTAATAAGGACGCTGGGAGGGCTGCAGCCTTTGAGTCGGTCATCCTGCTGTGTTACTGGGGGGAACTGGAAGTTTCCCCATTTAAGAAGGTTGAATTTTAACATTTGAATATAAAAATATGATGAAATGGCTACCAATAAAGCACATTTTGAAGTGCTAGATTTATTTGAGGACTTGCCAGCTGTTTTCTTCTCACTGTCTTCCTTATGTATCCCTTTTGCTTGTTACAGCTTTTTATTAGTCAATGGAAAACACTTCCTAGCAGAGGAACCAGCATCTTCACATGTGCTGTGCAGTACCTCACAGAATAGGGATGTTCTGGTGATGAACAACATGATGAGTGACCTAGCATTTTTTTAAAACCTATATTTATATTGCAGTATGGATTTTGAACTCCATATCCTGCACAGCAAGTGCTATCACTGCATTCTGCAGTGCACTCTTGCAGTCTGTTCCATTGCATCAAGACTGTACTCTTTCCACTCTTTTCCACTGATCTTAAAGGCCTGTTTCCTCACCACAACCCCTTAAAAGGAAGAAAATGAGGAAACTAAACCTCGTAACACCTCACACAACCTAATATAAATCTCATGTGCATGAAAAAATAAGCTTGTTGTCCTACGTTCTTGTCCCTAGACACCTGATAGCCAAAGTGTTTTAATATATTTACTTTACTGAGTGAAGCCCTGTACTAACTTGGAGTAGCATGGATTAAGAGTTTTATAAAGATGGCTTCCCTACAAGCAGAATTAACACTGAGATGTAGAGACATGGTACTGCAATAATAGGAACGTAGAGGAAGATGATGATTTTCCCTGTAATTCTCCTTGATACTGGTATGTTAGTGATCAGCAACATTGCTTTAAGTAGTACAAAAAGAAAGCTTAGGCTTTCTTTTGGATGTAGAAGATGCATCAGCATGGGAATTAATAGCTATCACAGCATAAGAAATCTCAGATTTACCTCCGAACTTTTATTAAAATGTATATGCATGTTCTTTTTTAAATGGTTTGGTATTGTTTAAACATCTAATATTTTGGTATTTGGTGTGCGTGCAAGCACCATGATTTTTTTAAATAAACAGCTTAATGATTAGGAGACGTTTATCATTTAGCAGGTACTTATTAAATGATAAAGTAATTTTAATATATTGTAATTTTAGCTTAATGTTTTATACTTTTAGGTATTCGGCTTTATTTGATGAGTTCTACCACGTAAAGCATACAATGTGAAAAGTAGCTAGGGGTCTTTTTAAAAACTGTAGTTAATAGTTTTTTTTTCACTTCGGCAAGATGCTCTGTTCTGAATTTGTTCTAATCTAGTAAGTTCATTACATCTTTGTTGCTTTGTATTTTAACACAACTTCAGTATGATTACGGTGTCTTTGAGCAACTATTCAGATATTGTATATTGTAGTGTAAGATTTGTCTTCTCTTTCCCACTTCCTTTTGCTTCTGCATTCTTTTCAATGAGGCTCCCGACTGAATATGAGAGGAACGGGAGATTTGAGGGCTCAAGGTGAGGGTAAAATTTTTGTTTAAAATGTTACTTAGGTGAGTTTGAACCTTTCTCCCCTTGATTATGTGGCACAGTGGCTTCAGGCAGCAGCTTTTGTTTTGTTTAAGGCTTTGAAACTAAACAAAGAAGCATTTTTGTCTGCGGAACAGCTATTAAAGCATTGACTGGCTTGTTTCTAAACTTTCATCTTCCATGTTGCCTTTTCCCTTGTGTGTTTTTGCATTTTAGTATTTATAATTTGCTGTTGTCTTGTAGATCTGTAGGTAAATGGTGTCTAGTGAGACTCCAGATGTGTGGGATAACCGCTGAAGGACATTAAAATACATTTTTCATCTCCAAAATCACAAATGGCTAAGCTATTTTTCATGTTAAACTCTTCCTCAAATCTTCATATCAAACAATACTAGAAATCAACAGATTTGTGTTCATTCCACCAACTGTTTTCAAGTAGAAAAGGCTTTCCAAAACAAAATGAGCATTGAATAAAAGTTGGTGTTCCTCCCCCTATCCCTTTTGCCAGTTCTTGCAGCTTTATTAAATTAAAACCTTAAAACAGAATACTCTTTAATTTGCTTGCTGATGTTTGTAACATCTGGCAAACCACATAGCTGGATTTGACAGCATAATCCTATGATTCTCATAGTTACTGGAAGTCTTTCTAATAGAATGTGAAATTATGAAATGTGTTATCTTTGTGATAGATTTATTTTGTTTTGACTTTGCTATTGCTTTTTATGTAACTTTTTCATAGTTGTCTGCTTAATGCTGGGAGAAGGAAGGGATCATGTAACCAAAAATTCATTGCCAAATATTTTAAGAAAGAGCTTGACTTATTGTAAACTGAACTTTGAAGTTCAACATGAGGCCTAAATTGCATGGTTTAGGGTCAATTAGGTTGTGTGTTTTCAGAAAATATTAAAGCATCATTGTCAATATATTAAAATCTCTTGCCCTGGGAACAATAAAATTTGAAGAGATGACTGACAGCATGTAGACATTCCTAAAGTAAATCTGTCATTTTTTATCCTAAAGGTCCAAATGTAGCTCCTTACTCTTTAGCTGCACAACCACTGATTTTAATGAAAGTAGAAGAATCATTATGAACTAGAAATTTCTGGAACGTTTCTTTTTCATTGTCCTGAATAACCTTATTTCTCCTTACCAAGGGAAAAGCTTAAAAAAAAAAAAAAAAGCTTTTAAAAAAAAAAAAAAAAGGCAGACCTGGGAAATGCAGCCTCAATATTTTGTACTTTCTTAAAACTGCAGCCGTAATAGGAAAATAGGAACCCTTTTACCTAGGTTCTTTGCTAACAATGTGAAGATGTTTAATAGTGACTTCCAACTTTCTCTCCTGCATTTCAAGGTGCTTAGTTCCGTAGATCTAGCAGTGAAACACTTCATCACTTTAATACCAATAACTGATGTAGGTAAACAAATCAGTGACTAATTTAAAGACAGACTATTTCCACCCTGTTGAAAGTAACCCCAATATCCTACAATATGGTGGGTCTTCAGTGAACCCCTCAAATCTGTGAAAATAATGATTTCAGAGTGAAACCCATCTAGCCCAGAGCTGGGCGGCACGCGTTGGGCCTGGGTGAGCAGGCGGGTGACCCAGCGCAGGGCCCCGAGCTCCATTTTCCTGCTGGTTGCCTCCGCTGAGGCACGCCATGGCCCTTCCAGCCCTCGGTCCCCGCCCTGCTGGGCAGGAGGAGATGCTGAGGAACAGCTGGTCACCGTTGTGTTTGTGTGGGTGCTTCCCATGGCCCAGCGCTCCCGTGACGCGGGCTGGGCGCCGTTTTGTCACAATATTTTGTCACACGTCACCAAGCAGCTGTTTGATGTTCCAGAAACTTCTAGCACCAAGCCGATGCTGGGTGCCCCGGGCCACATGGCCCAAGAACAGGGCTTTGAGCAGCACCCAGCTTAAAACTGAATCATAGCTGGTGTGTGTAGTTTTACCACACTAAGGTAACCTCCCTCATGCTCCCGACTCCAGTGACTTCCAGTTGTTTCACAAGTCGAACCTTACCTTTGTTTCAGCCCCAAACGCTAACGCTTTATCTTCACTGTGTGTTTGTGTAGCTGTGGGGAGCACGGGGCGCTGCTCACAGCCCCTAGACACTGCTTTTGTACAAGTAGTGTGTGCTGAGTGTGAGTTCGCTTCACTAACACGCAGCTCGGGGGAGGTCTCTTGCCCTGCTGACTAAAAACTTGCTGTCTTTCAGCCGCAATGTAGCTGTGGATCAGAAGGATGAAAACAAGGAAGCCAAGCCTCGCTCGCTGCGTTTTACGTGGAGCATGAAAACCACCAGCTCCATGGATCCCAATGACATGATGAGGGAAATCCGGAAGGTCCTGGATGCCAATAATTGTGACTATGAACAAAGAGAGCGTTTCTTGCTTTTCTGCGTCCATGGAGATGGGCATGCGGAAAACCTTGTACAGTGGGAGATGGAGGTGTGTAAACTGCCAAGACTGTCCCTGAATGGAGTTCGCTTTAAGCGGATATCGGGAACATCCATAGCTTTTAAAAACATTGCTTCCAAAATTGCCAATGAGTTAAAGCTGTAACAAGAAAAATAGTTAAGTTGTAAATTAGTTAGCAAGTGTTTTTGAGAATTCCAATGGAAATGTATAGAATAACATTTAGGCAATAACTTCTGCATCCTTCTGAATAGTGATATTAAAAAAAAGCTGCTGAGCTGGGAGGGAGAGTTGGACTTTTTTATAAGTGCACTACAGCATTAAAGTTGCCTACTATGTAAAATATTACCCCTTCTGCTTTATTTCCATTGCTCCTAAGTCTTTGACAACAAATTGAAACACAGAATATATTCATTTAAATATGCCTCCTGTTTGTGTGGACGTGTGAATGTACAGTATGTGTGTATAATATATAAAGTATTATATGTAAACAATTCATTTACAACATCGAGCTGTACCAGTACCTCTTTTTGGGCTAATTTTGGTGCTAAAAATTGAAATGGCCAAGGAGGAAACACTTGAGTTAATATTTAAAATAACTAAAGAGATAACCAGTAAACGCAGGTTTACAGTTCACTGCTGTGTTAAGGAAAAAAAAAAAGTGTGTGAAGGGTTTGGATTTACGGTTGTGAACATTATTAGTCCTGTTTTCTAAGTAGAGCTCATGAGATTATTAAAAGTTCACTTTTACTGAGTAAGTCTTGCATTATATTTTGCCCACCTATTTATTATTTAAGTCTGAATCAAAATTTTAAAATGTAGTTGATTTGTGCATTAAAATTTGGGTAAACGCTTCCATTCTTCTGCTTCTGCTAAACTACTAAAATTGTATCTTTGTCCTTTTGGTTTACGAGTATTGATTGCAGCTAAGAGCATTTCTCCGTTGCTCCACAGTTCCTCTACAGAACAATGCAGTGCGCTAAGCATTGACTAGTGACTTTTTCTTTCAGACCAAGTTCTCCACGTTAGACTAGGTCAGGCTGATACAAAGCACAAAAGGACTCTCAAACAGCAACCATGTTTTGATGCAAGTCACCACGTCCGAGTCAGTGCCGTTCTGAGGTATTGCTGCAGGTGTGGCAGTACTTTGCTTTCTGGGTGTCTGCAGTATTGAAACCCAAAAGTGGGAATCTAATTTTGCTACTGATCTCCTCCGTTGTAACATCCAGCGTACTAAACTACAGCCATAGGCAGCAGCAGTTGAAACTTTTCCTTGCAGCTCTCTTCCAGCGTGCTTCCACTTGGCTCTGGTTGTATTGCTTTTGATGGCTTTATGCCAGCTGTGTCTCTAGATCCTGCTGAGGAGTCTGTTGTCACTTTTGTGACATGCAGTGTGGAAACCTACCCCGATGAACTCTGATGGCCAACTAGCTTCCTGTAGGACATGAAGCTACTATCGGATGGTCCCTGCTTCTTAACCATCACTGTGGTGAGCTGGATTTGATTTTTGCAGACTAGAATCAAGAGATTTCTTCAGGCTTTGTTTCCTAGTGATACTCAATTTCTTTCATGAAGGACTTCTGTAGATAATACCCCGCATTATCTACTTGACTTTTTGTATTGATGTTTTATGGCTATATTTCAGTGAGGCACTTAAGCATGTACTTCACATGTGCTTTAAACTGGAGCCGAAATTTGCATTTTAAATTTGCAGTGAGCTAATAGTTATTCATAGTACACAGTTCAGATTTGACACGAGGTGAAAATGCAAACCCCTTAATATTTTGCAAGTTAGTTCTTGTGACCTGTAGTCTGTGAAGGCAGCAGACTTCCCCCCTCTTTCCCTAAGCATTGATATTGATTATGCTAGTTTAAAGGGTAATCATAGTTGTTAAATGTAGTAAATATTCCTGAATTTGCATTTTATTCTCTGTATATTCTGTATCCTGCCATGGCTTTAGAACTCCAGGTGTTCACTTGGAGTTCAGTTGGCTTTCAGTGCTCTGCCCGTGCCTGTGCTGCTCGGTATGGTTTTTGCCATGAAAACTCCATTTTGTAATAGCAATAAGACATTTCAGGGCAGTCATTGTACTTTCTCAGGTGAAGAGTCACCTATCCTTTCACTTCCTACGTTTTAAGCACTCCTCCAAATGTATTTTTTTCACCTGGCAGTGCACTTTGTTGTCTGAACTGAAAAGTATTCTGATAAATGATGTAAATCTGTATTTGATGGAAGTTCCAAAAGGTTTCATATTAAATGTTTTCTGAAATGCTCCATTCCTACTTCACCTGTTAAGTATGTAATTGTTTCTAAAAAGTGCACCAGTATCATACTTTGGATATTTGAAGTTTGTACTTAAGTATTTTTCTTAAGGTGTTTTCAAAAGGTTCTTTCAGAGTAAATCTGTATTTAAGGTATTAAAAAAAAAAAATGACTTAATATGATCAGAAAGAGTTTTCAACAGATTCCTTCCCAAATACCTTGTAAAATTACCAAGTTGCAAGAACATACCCTTGTTTCTTTGTCATACTGCACGCTTACTGTTCAAGCCTCTAGGAGCTGCCCGGAAAGGAAACTGCTTCCTTCAGATCTGCAAACTTCTTCAAACCTTCAACTTCTTCCAAGAACGTAGGCCTTTTGTTTATTCATCTGCTTTGAGGAGCAGTGTAGGTCTATCGGTGCTGCTGCTGATACAGCTTTGCAGCACTACAGCTGTTTTCTCGCTGCATAAGAGACGAGCTTTAAAATTAATCAGAGGCCAGCATGTGGTAAGGATGTAGCAGTGGGTCTAGGCATTTTAAGATGCATGTCTAGCAGCCAAAAAGTGTTTTTTTGTAGTAACATGTCTGGTGTCCTGGAATGTGTGGTCCAAAGGTAGTGTTGGGATGAGGGGAGGGCTTATAATGGGCTTGTGAATGAAGTTTTGCATGGCTGAAACCCATGTCCTCTGATTCTGAAGATGTCTTTTGGTTAATGGGTAGAGAAAAATGTCTTCAGAGTTATGGGAGAGGCTGACTGCTTTAAATGGAAGGGTTTTTTATACATACGTACGTGGTAAAAATGAACACTGAAGAGGAATAAATAGGTTCAGATAAACTTTTCCTCATATAAATTCTATCTATACTTGGGCTTTTTAAAATGCCTTGGTTTATTTTACTTGTGATGGAATAAACATAAGACAAGGTTTAAGGTCTTGGACCATGTTGAAAAACGGGGAGAGGTGGTTCAAAGGAACAGCTAGTGCTGCTGATCTAAGTGCTTTGCACACTACTTTTATTCAAGCTACAGCATTTTGTCCAATCTTCGTAAATTGAAAGGTTTTACTACAGATTTGAGCAAGGTTCATATTTTTTTCTCTTGCATTGTGGTGCAGTTTCAAGATGAAATACAGTAAGATACTGGATCACAGATTTTTAAATTATAATATTTTCTGTCAACATAATCTAGATTTAAAAATAAAATAAGATTCAGACCTAAAATTAAGATTCACATCTTTGTTAAAGAAATAAAGCCAGAAGTTCAGTCCTTCCAGTCGTATGGGAAGATTGCAGTAGATCTGGAGTTTAAATATAGATCTCCCCACTTCAGTTATAAGCCCAAATGTACGGGGACCTATTGGGATAACATGCAGAGGCTTTAATCATCTTTCCCATGGCTGCTGTGTCATACAATGTATTATGTATTGCAATTTAGTTAGGACTACAGCCGACCCGGAGGACCCTTTTCTCTGTTAAAGACAGCAAGAGCAGCAGTACATGCATGGCTTTGGGTCAAGACCCACTTGCTCTGGCTGGTTTAGGTTCAAGTGCTCTCTCGATACCTGGCTGGGTATGGGCAGAGGCCACCAGCGAGCTACCATAGTCCATAGTGGTCTCTGCGTGGTTGAGGGTTTCTTGCAGTGCACTCTCTTGACCAGCTCTCCAATACCAGGTCTTAGTAACCTGAAGAGTTAAACATTTAGAGTATCTTGACAGTAGATGATATTTTCTACTATTTAGGGGGTTCTTACTGATGTAAAATTGTTCTCTAATTCACATTGCAGATGTTTAGGAAGCATTAAACAGTTTTGGGAAGCTGATCCCACTGTACATTAATATTTAAGCATGTAGATTTGCAATTTCCTGTGTTTCTGTCAGCATGATCTCTTTGTAAGTTTTCATAGAAGGGCCCTGGTGCTTTCCTATCAAGATGAGTTCACGTTATTAGAAATCACTAATACTGCCAACTGAACCCCCAACCTGAAGTTCTGATAATGTGTGGTTGTGACAATTCTGTGTTTGACCAGAAATTTTCCCTTCATAGTAAGTTGTTTCATTGACTTCACCACTGACCATTGCTTTGAAGGCTCTGTTGCTTCAAAGAACAGACTGTTAGCCAGCAGGAAGGTGTGTAAGTTGTGGACGAAAGCTCAAACTAATGTAATAAGAATTATTTAAAAGTTATACTGCTACATACCAAAGGCCCATCAGTGTCCAGTGGTACAGCAGCAGTAAATGCTTAAGGAAGGGAAGACAGAAGACATACAGCAGTCCTGTGCGTGCACTCCTTGCTACCACGTAAACTCACTCAAATAACTCTGGTTTTCATGTTCCTATTTCTTCTGGTCTGCCCTTAATATACCACCAGGTACTGCCTCCAAGCAAAAGGGCTAGATAAAATTAGCAAAACCAGGAAGAAATGGTCTTTTCTGAAGCTGAAACAGTCCTGCATTTGAAGCAAAAAAAATGAAAGACTCCTAACCCCTCTTTTTCAGCCTTCTAAACTTTGCTATGAACATTGGGCTTTTCATTCCAGCAATAACTGCAAACAGAAATGTGTCAATACTGACTGACGCCTGTAAGTATTTGTGTACAGAAGCTATTTTCAGGGTATTAATTGCCAGCTGTGAGTTCGTGCTCACCTGCAAGTGCCATTAATGCCCTGTAGCGGATGTGACTTAGCAGGTAAGATCGTTCTAGCTGGAGAAAACAAAACTGCTTTTGCTTGTCGTTTTGCTTACACGTGTTGGGTGCTCAGAACTGCGTGATCAGAGACTCGGCCGTGAGATTCGTGTGAAGTGTCCGTGGTTGTGGTTGCTGTGGGAACCACGGCGCTGAATTTCGAGGCACGGAAACGCCGCCGTTCTCAGCCGCCGCTTTAACACCGGTCTGCGTTGTTTAATATCGATTATGAAATTCAGGGCATAAAAACAAAGTGTTCGTGCACTTCGTATTTCCTTGTAGTCGCTGATGGGATCACGATGGATGTATTAGGTGAATAAAATCAGCTCTGCGACTCTCGTTACGAAAATAATTCTTTGTAAACAAAAGGGGGTGCAAACTGAGAATGCAAACCTCTACCGCTGGTGCAGTCCCAGGCTTTTCCATCCCCTGCCCTGCTGCTCGCCCGGGGGCCCTGCTGGGCAGCCTGAGCCCCCAGCCCCAAGCCAGGGGCCGCAGGATGGAGGCTGCAGTGCCGGCAGCGGCCGCAGGGTGCCCCTCCAGGGCCGGGGCTCGCCAGGAGCATCCCCAGGGCTGGCCGGCTCCGCAGGGCACCGGCACAGCAAAACCCCGGTCGCTTTTCTCCGTTTTCCCCAAAAGCCACCCTGCTGAGCAGGGCAGATGTAGTGCCCGGCAGCTAAACGCCTTTCCAGCTTTTGGGAGCCCTCGGTTTCCTGTTGGGAAATGTAATTAATGAAGCTGCTCTGCTCTTCATCCTTTGGTAATCGCTCTCATCGAGGCTGGAAGTTGCAGCCAGCCCTTTCTAAAATAACCCGGGATGGCTTGCCATTTATACTGCGCTGTGTTAAGTAACTCCGTAAAGCCTTACGCCTGGCATTTTCCATGCCTGGAGTCTGTTTTAATCTTCAAACAAATCTTGTCACTCGTGCTTTGAGCGAGCAAGAAATGAAACTTCCTTATTTGCTCAGGAGTTTTTCATATTCCATATTTTGCTGAGGCTTTTGCTTTTATTGTAGCCGAAGTTTGCAGTCGGGGGATTAGCAGTGACTGGTGCTAACGTTTATGGCCCTGATGTTTGCATTCCGGGAGTGGAAGTGTAGAAGCTGCTGCTTGCAGCTGATCTCAGCCTTCATGTTCCTTCTGCAAAAAGGACTCCTTGCTGCAGATAGAGCCAGGAGGAGCACCAAGCCCCTGTGTGCCTTGTGAGGCTGCTGTGTACTGGAGTCTGGCATCAGTGAGCAGAGCACTTTGGGCACAGGGACGCGGGAGGAGCGATGAGCTGAGCTTTGCTCTCAGCAAGTTCTGCTCCTTGTCACCGAGAGACGTGGCAGCTGCCACCAGGAGCAAATGTTTGGTCAAATACATGTACTTCATTGGTTTTACACAACTGACCCCTTTGTCACCGACATCTGAAATTTGTTGCTGCCTCCTCATCTTTGGGAGAGATGAGCATTGGCTGAACCCTCCTGGCTGAATGCTTCTTCTAATTAAAGTCTAGATTCGAGTGACAGTCAGTTTTTGAGGTTTCCTCTGCTGTCAGAGCTCTGTGAATCAGTCCAGACAGGGTAAGTGCTGTTCTAGCTGGGGAAAGAGTACAAGTGCTCCAGGGCCCGCTTGAGTGTCTCAACACAAGTCTGTGGTACAGAGCTTGGCAAAGGGAAGGCGTCTCCTCAGTGTTAATCCTTCCACCTGGAGGGCGGCTGAGCTCAAGGAAGCACAAAACTGTAATGAATTGCTGAATTCACAGCAGTGCCTGGGATGAAGAGGAGGGGGAGTCATCCTGTCTGTATGCTTTTTGCCCCTCAGCGCTTTCCAGACTTCCCCTTAGGGAAGAGAACACTGCACCACCAAATGCTTCCATTTTTCACCTCTGTGGCCCTTTGGATCTGCACAGGACAGACATTGCAATTGCAAGCAGTTTTCACAAGTTGTGAAGGGAAAGAGAGCAGGCACTGGTGGTGGAAGAGGAGCTCTGTGAGCTGGGGGTCATATGGATTCTCAGGCCCAGCCACAAACCTCCCTGCACTGTCTCAGAGTGGTGCAAACAGCTCTTGAAGTAAAGCTGAGGCTTACAGGGGCTGCACAGAAAGGTCCCTTTCTCCTCTGAGCTCTCAGGTCTCACAGGGCTTGCAGGGACTTCTACTCAGATCCATTTGACAAACCCAGCCAAAGCCAGCTTGCAGGTCCACGTCACAAGGAGGACAAATCCAGCAGATGGGTACATGTGCTCACACAGTGCGTGGTTGCATAAAGCCTATTTCTCCAGGAAACTGGGCAATAAAAGCCCACGATGGTTCACAGCAGAGACCAGATCCCACAGCTGAGGCAGCTCTCCTTAAAAGGTCTCTTTTCAGGTCAGAGCCGTACTCGGGGTGAATTCTGGTAGAATAGGGATGGATTCAGCTGAGCACAAGAGAGCTGAGGTCTCATTTGTGTACCTAATGATGCTGGTAACTTAAAATATTTACAGCAAAGGCAAACATAAAATTGGGAAGGATGAGAACTAACATGTAGAGGGAAACACATTGTTTATACCATCTACTACGTGCAGCCAGCATCTCTCATTAGCTTACTGTTACCTTTATCCTCCCCTTCTGCCCTATGACAACATGTGAGAACAACAAATATTTCAGTCTTACCCTTGCATGTCACCTGGATGATGCCATTTTCCAGTTTTCTGTATGTCTTGGAAGCAGCAACATTCAGCATTTGGACCGCAAGGCTGAGTTTCATTGATTTAGCAGCTGAGTTAGGGGAAGGGAGGGGATGAAAACAAGTCCTAAATTTGGAATGAGCCAAACATAGACATGTTGCTAATGGCAAACCAAAAACTTGGAAGTCAAGCTCTGGATCAGCATGAAAATTGGTGGTTTGCTGACTCTACCTGTTGCACTCATGGCTGTAACTTGCCCTTTTCTCTTTACTAACTGCTCAGACACATGTCCTGGCTGGGGGTGTGTGGGTCTTACCGGCAGTCACCTCTCATGCAATGTTGTCTGGTGGCAGAGAAATTGAGATTTGTACTGAGAAATTCACTGGTGATATGGCAACCCTGTGAGTAGGGCTTTGCAGAGGATGAAGACAAATGAAACCAAATTCTGACTTCAAAAAGGGGCCTGATTCCCCCCCCCCCCCCCCCCCCCCCCCCATGGATGGTGCAGGGTGGTGTGCTGGAGCTCTCCTTTCTTGTGCCCCCACTGCTCGACCTTTGCAGCCTGGAGACAGAAAAAGGTAATTTCTTGCCCTTACCAAGTCTAGGCTGCAGTGACCTGCTCCAACAGCTGCTGAAGCCCCACAGCTCCAGAGGTGGGAGACCTCGATTCAGCCTGACAGTAGCTGCCCCCAGAACGCAGTAACCCTTCTGCTGTTAGTGCAGAGATGTAAACAACTGGGGGCATTGGCCCATCTCTGCTATGAGTTCAGTAGCATTTTTCCAACACCTCAACCCTTTTTAAAACAGACAGCTCAAATGTACATGTATTTTTAGAATTATATCCAATTCTTTGTTTAACAAAGATGGGATGCCTAAAACCATGCCTTCTGCCCAGCCTGGGCACCCTGCAGCCTGCTGGGGGGCAAATCCAGGAGCTTCCACTTCTCAGCATCCCCAGCAGTGTCTTGGAAACAGTGCAGTAACTCCGTCTTTTCAAACAAAATTACCACTGGAAACAGCTCTGAGGATTACAGCAAACTGAGCCTACAAAGTCCTTGCTTATCACTGTACCTTGCCCTCCCTTAGCTACCCTGTGGACAAGCAGGCAGGCTGGAGACATCTCCAACGCGTGGGTCATGCTGGCAGTGACCTCTTTTGCAGTATTGGTTGTCAAAATGTCTGTGCTAGAGGAAGATTTTCTGGATGCTTCTCGTGCTGCTGCAGTACTCCGTGAAGGGGACAGGCTCCATAGGCATCTGTAAGTGCAGTGCAGAAGAGGTGGCTTCCCCAGGTGCTCTTTGTGCAGCTTAGGAGGACTTCAGGCCACTCTCTGGCACCCTGAAGAAGGGCTTGTGCTGCTGTAGAAACCTTCAGTGTGCACACAAAGAGAGTATGGCCATCAGCAAATTTGAGCTCCCAAACCAGTGCCTCAGATCATAGTGCAGCGAGTTGTCTGCGCTGCCATGGAGTTGTACAATTTGCTGTTGAGTCTAAAAGGCACGTGGCCTCCTTTACCCACATTTCTGGGGCATACGGCAAAGGAAACTAGGTGTTAAACCATGTAGGAGCTAGAATGCAGCCCTGCTCAGCCTTGATGCCATCAGAGACAAAAAGGCCTGCCAGCAATCCCACTCAACAGCTGCGGTGTGGAAAATCCCAGAGTGGGCTGAGATTCAGGAAAAGGTACTAAATTCTGTCTCTGAGAGTGATGGGGTCTCTAAGTAGGCCATCTCACCCTGGAGAATCCATGCAGACTGCGTGATCCCAGCACATGAAGGACAACAGGACTCCGAGAGGCAGAGCACAGCCTGAAGCCTGTCTACACTGTGCAATTAGTCATCTACTTCTGTGTGCAGTTTTGGGTACTGCAATATAAGGACATAAAACTATTAGAGAGTGCCCAGTGGAGGGCTACAGAGGTGGTGAAGGGCCTGGAGGGGAGGATGCACGAGGAGCAGCTGAGGCCCCTTGGTTGTTCAGCCCCGAGCAGGGCAGGCTGAGGGGAGGCCTCATGGCGGCCTGCAGCTCCCTCACGAGGGGAGCGGAGGGGCAGGCGCTGAGCTCTGCTCTCTGGGGACAGCGACAGGACCCGAGGGGATGGCATGGAGCTGGGACAGGAGAGGGTCAGGCTGGGGGTTAGGGACAGGTTCTGCACCCAGAGGGTGGTCGGGCACAGGGACAGGCTCCCCAGGGCAGTGGTCACGGCACTGAGCCTGACAGAGCTCAAGCAGCGTTTGGACACCACTCTCAGACACAGGGTCTGATTTTTGGGTGGTCCTGTGTGGAGTCAGGAGTTGGACTCGATGACACTTACGGTCCCTTCCAACTCAGCATATTCTAAGATTCTATCTCCAGAACCAGGAGACTGCATAGAAATAGAGCGGAGTCCCAAAGAGGACAGGCTGCAGCACTGGCCTCCCTGAGGGAAGGACCCACTTCACTATTTTTTGTGTTACAACCCAAGCCTATTCACCAGCATTTGCTGCTGCTGCCTTCCTGCCCCCAGGAACCAGCCCGGCGGGTGTGGGAGAAGACCCACAAGAAAGAAGTTCCCACCCCTGGCACATCCTTCTCTAGCTGTGCTTTTCCACAGACGAGCACCCTGCTCTGCTGCCACCTTCCTCTGTCACAGTGGCCGTGGCTGGTGGCAGTGGAGGAATGCTGCCGAACCATAGCAAAAGCCTCTTCCCATCTCAGCCGGTTTCATTTCTCTTTTCTGGCCTGAGGCCAGGCTGGGTTGTGGCCAGGACATTTCCTAGCCCATATTTCTGGACTACTTGCTAGACTAACTTCTTCTTTTGCTGGCTGTTCTGCTGGCTGCTACGTGGCCTTGCTTCGGAAGGCCCTTCCATGCTGGCCAGGCCAGGGACTGTGTGAAAGAGGAAGGGCAGGGCCTGGCTGCGCACATGGGGACTGGTGCTGCTTGTGCAAGTTTGTCACAAGGCAGGAAGAGCAAGAGTCAAACTTTCCTAAGGCTAAGTCTCTTCCTGGCTGTCTCAGCCTTCTGGATGAGTCTGGCTGACGTGGAGGACAGCAAAATCTCTCTGTTGGTAGATACAAGCAGAGGAGTTTGTGAGAAGATCCCCAATTTTCTTCTCAGTGAAGTAAAGCAGTAACTTTGCACAGTGTTGTGAGAATTTTGCTGAATTTGTTTCTCTCCTGGAGAAGAGAAGGGAAAGGGGATCATAGCATCCAAGGACACCCAGGAGGACCTTCGAGCTTGCATTACAGTCATGGAGCTCAGAGAAGAACTTGGAGAAGGGACATTTTTTTCATCTTCCATGGGAATGATTCATCAACCCCATGATTATCTGTCCTGTGAGCAAGCTGCTGCTCTGCTTTTCAGAGGTCATAAATATTCAGTCAACTCAGGCAGATGCTTGGCCAGCCATGTCTCTAGGGAGCCAGAAAATCTCTTGAATCCTCACCGTAAGGCTCTGATATCTGTCTGAGGCTGTGCTGAAAAGGGCAGTTCTCTTTGACAGCTTGGGCTACAGCCACAGTGTGGCTGCCTGTGTCAGCTGGACCAGAGCTGTCCTGTGTGCATCCAGGAGAGGAGAGCAAGGAGATGAGACCCGGGAATATTGTGTCTGAAGCTGGGGGACGTGTCCTGAAGTCTCCCTGGCTGGGTAACTGTGGCCATCTCACCACCACTGCAGAAGGAAACAGCAAGGTTTTTTTATGAATCTCTTACCCAGCAGCAACCAAGAAAAAAAAAAAAAAAAACGGAGTGTTGGCTCTTGCTTGGGCTGTCACACACTTGAATTCGATGTTTTCTCCCTTGGCAGAGGAGCGAAGCCGCCCTCCAGTTTGGCAGTAACCGAGAGCGTCGCTGCTTCCCCCTGGTCCCCAGAGCGGCTCCTGCGATGCCAGCTGGGCTGCCCAGTGCCACACACTGCGGGAGGCGTCCCCAGATGATCCGAGGGAAGGAGCACTTGTCACCAGGAAGCACAGGTCTCGCGGATGCCTTTTGAAGGCACTTGGGAGCAGGCAGGGCTGAAGTACTGAGTTCCTGGAGCAGGAACGTGCCGGAAACCTGGAGGAAAAGCGGTTACGGAGATAATAGCAGCAGTGACAATCACGAGAGAGGGGACTGAGCTCAACACAAAGACAACCCGTCGACTGAAGCAGACATCTGTTTCCGTGGAAAAAGTCTTCTGTTGCTGTGATGAGCCTGTGCCCCTCCTTGCCTTCGGGGAGCTGGGAGGAGGAGAAAAGAGGGAAAGGAGGGACGGGGGTTGCCCAACTCACTGCTGGCCCAGCCTGGCTGAAGGCAAAGCCCCATGCCTCGGTGTGCATGTATGGAAAAGGGCTTCTGGTCCATGGGCAAGCTTTTCTGAGAGGTAACCCCATCCACTGTTCCAGACACCTCTATGGCTTCTGAGAACCTCTGAGCCAAGCTGAACCTTGTCAGGGCGGCAGGGTGAACACGTCAGCAGAAACCCTAATGCTCTGCAGGAAACAGCACGGCAGGCTTGCAGGTCTTGTTGCTCCAGAGAAACACCACCCAGGTGGTCGGGAGGGGGAATCAGTTCCTGGGACCCACCACCTCTGCCACGGGCTGCCCCGTTTGTAGCAATGCCCTGCTGCACTCCAGAGCTGAGCCCTTCACGAACTGAGAGCATCCCCAAACACACCCGAGCTCCTGACGCGCTTGCCAAGGGTTGCTGCCTCCAGCCTGCACGAGCACCAGGACAGCCCAGAGATTAAACAATATCCTTTAATAGGAACACCGGGCGGCCGCTTCTAGCACAGGCAGAAAGGAGCATTCCTCATTCAGAGCCTGCACGCGGGAAGCGAGAGCACCGAGGGGGGACCGAAATGCCCTGATTTGGAAGTCTCTACTAGAAAGGCGGCCGTTCCCTGCGCCTGGGCCAAGGGAGATATTTTTACTCAGTGTCTGCTCAGTGTAGAGACACCAGCCCGTGCTCCTGGCCCCGATGAACGTGACTTTGACCTACGGCAAGCACGGGAGCTACCGCCAGCTCCTCAGCACCTCAGCTCTTTGGGGCCAGGGTTTGCCGGTGATGCCACCCAGGGGGCTGCAGCCCTCACCCTGCACCTCGAGGGGCTGCCCTGCTCCTGGGGGCCCACCCCAAATCCTACACACCGTGGGGCCGGGAAGGGGGATGCTGAAGCATAAACAGGCGGCGTGTTTAAAAATAAGCTGAGAAAACAGCGAAGCAGGAGGGCATCGCTCCTGTTTCCATGAGAACGAGGGAAGGAAGCTGCCAGGAGAGCCTGGCTCCGGCTGCGGGTTTCCTACCGCGCTGTCACGCGCTGATGGGCTTTCTCCTTGGCTCGTGCCTGCTTTTACCCCCTTTCCTTATTCGGGCTGCTGAGGATGGAGCCTGGCTGCCATCCTCATACGCTGTAAATGCTCCTGCCAGCCCCGAGCCCTTCTGCTGCCAGTGCCAGCACCCGGACACGAGGGGTCCCATGGCCCCCAACAGCTCAAGGGCAAAGCACAGCCCCTGAAACTGGGGGCTAGGAGAGGGCCAGGTCTGCTCTGGGATGTTAGTGCTGGGAAGTGAGGGGCTGCACCAAGCTGGATGGTGGGGCAACGTCCCCTGTGGTGGTCTCACATCACTGGGAGGTGACCTTCAGGGGGACCAGGGTCCCCAGCCTGGGAGGAGAAAGTGGACCGTGGGGCTCTTCGCCTTGCTAACTTGCTTTTTTGCAGTCTTCTCAGTTCCCACGAGATGTTCTGCAGGCATTTTCTCTTTCTGAAGGGCAGGGAGAGGAAAGGTTGAGCTCTCTGGAGACCTGTGTGCTTTATTTTTACTTTTGTTTTTGTTTCTTTAATCTGGAGGAAGGAACAGACTAAAAGTGGCATAAATAAAAATCCAGCTAGCTGGGACAAAAATACTTGGTCAAAATCCTTGCCCGAGGCTGTGAGTGAGTTTGTGCTTGAGAGACGTTCAGCTAAGGGGGAACTCTGCATGATAAACCTGGATTTATTATTTTCTGTAGTCCTGGAGAAGAGGAGTGACCAGGCTCCAAAGCTCACCTCCAAAGCTGAGTGGGAGGGCAGAAAGTCACATCCAAGAGGGAGGCACCAAGAGCCACCCTCCCTGCCCAGCCCCAGCAGAGGAGCTTCCTCCACTGCAAACAGGGATAAAGATGCTCCCAGAGGGCTGGTTAAAAGCCTGCGTGCTGCTTTGCAAAACCTGCAACCTTACACAGAGGCATAGCAACGTTATTACTGGGCCCAGCATCAGCTGAAGGAGTGGTCTCGTCTTCTTCTCCAAGCCAGAGGCTGGGGTTTCACAGTTGTTGATGTCCCCAGCCCTGGGGGTTTCCTTCCCCCGGGCCAGGGTCACAGCCCACAGAGCCCAGCTGCTGCTAGTGGGGGCTCTGTGGGGTTCTGCCTTGGAAAGAAAAGGGAAGAAATTACTGCCAAGCTGTCAGGGCTTCTCAAATATGCCTCAGCTGCATGCTTTGTGCAGGGTGGAAATGACAGGGCTTAAAATAAATATATATTTAATCTTCAGCTTATTTTGCAAATATCCTGCAGTCTGGCTTGATAAGAGCCTTTCACAACAGTTTACCTTTCTGAGAGGCTCACTTCTGAAGCCCAAAATATCCCCAGAAAAGACTTGCTGGGAAGCTGCAGCCACTCAGACACGGCTATCATGTCCCAGCCTTGTCGCAGCCAGCACTCGGGGGCTTTCTTGGGGGGGGGAGAAAGGCAAGAAGGGACATGCTGGGCAACAGCACGTGGGGGATTATGTGCCAAGTTCAAAGATTAGTGGTTCTTTTATTGGGTTTTCCCCTAAGCTCAATATTAACTGATGCTGAATGGCCCGCACAGAAGTCAGAAGCAAAGATTAATCAAGGCTTAGCGGCAGGGGCTTGTGGTCAGAAGGGCGGTGGGGCTGAGAGTGCAGCAAGAGACAAAGTGCCCCCCTTCTCTTGCTGGCACCTGGGAGGATATTTCTGAGCATCTTAGCAGCAGGCACAAGTCGTTTCATCCCGCTTCCTTGGGTTCTGAGCCTTGCTGGTAACTGTTCAGCCTGGAATAGCTCTGGGTTTTAGAAGTGCCTTTCATTGTTTCTCTGTATCTTCTGGATGTGCGTAATGCAAAACCCTTTTAGGTAAACGGACACGTGTTTTCAGTGGGTTAGCTTTAACTTAAAGTGAATAAGCAGAGCTGAAAGGCAAAGCAGCAGGGCATTTTAAACAAATCTAGAGGATGGCTCACTGGAGGAGCTGTTCCCTGTGTAGGCTTCACTCTTGAACTAAATTGTATGAAAAATCTCAGCGTGGCCACACCAATGGCAAGGGAAATGGATGTGATGGAGAGAGAGGAGGAGGGTGCACAGGTACAGCAGGCAGTGATGGCTGAAAGAGCACATAGGCTAAATGCGAACATGTGTCATTGCTGTTTTTAACACTGATTATATAAAAGTATTTGGAAGAGGCACACTGACCATCTGCTGCCTGTGCCCCTTCAGGGGCTCCAGCTGACCAGCCACTCGCTGACCTTCCTCGTAACCACTGCTTGAAGCCTGGGTTTTTTTGATCCCTTGTCAAGAAAAACAAATAAACGAACAAGCAAAACAACTGAAACTTCCATCTGCTTTAAAAAAAAAATACAAAAAAATGGCAGGCATTTGGGGAGAGCTTCCTTTGAGGCTGCTGCCCCCAGCGCAGTTTTGTGACGCTGCCCATCATTGTCACCATCCCTCTGGTGTCCAAGCAGAAGGGTTTTTCTCAACAACCCCCTGCTCCCCAGCATTGCCACCACGGGTACACCTGCAGGTATCTGCAGGAGTCACGGAGAGGCCGGGACCAGTGCTGCACACCCAGCTCTTATTGTCACAAGCAGAAGCAAAGTCTGTGAAACCAGCAGATCCCCTCCCCGTGCTGATGCTGCCCTTGTCACCTCGCTCAGCCCGGGCAGTGGCACACGCTGCTGCCCCCCAGGGCAGGCAGCTCCCTCCGTGCTCAGCTGCACAGGCCCGTCCTGCTGACAAACCCCTCTGCAAACCACAGGGCTCATTGCAAAATAAGTAAACAAATAAATAAGCAGCCCAGCGAAAGACCAAACCGAACCACCAAGCACCAGAGGAAGCACAGCTTACAGCTCGCAGCTGGACGCATGCCCTGCACCCCACTTCACAGCACCCCATGGGGGGATTAAGTCAAAGTGAGTGCTTTAGCAAGATAAACAAGGGCTAGGGGACACCTCAGCAGCCTTATTCTGCTCAGGACTTTGTGAGAGTTGTAACAAGCCCTCAAACCTCTCCTGAGGGTTTCTTAGGGTTTGGGTATTAGGATTTGGGGTGTCTTAGCAGGGGCCATCCCAGAGGGACAGAAGCAAGGGGCTCCTACCAGCTCTGCATTAGGATGCTTCGCCTTAAAAAAAAAAAAAAAAAAAAAAAGCCAGCCCTTACCCAGCCGTGGCGAGGAGCAGACTCTCTGGGGCCATGGGTGTTCGCGCCCGCTGCAATCCTCTTCCCATGCAGGTTCCCACGGGTATCTCTGCAGTCAGCTCTCCCCGGACAAGTCCCAACTCGGAGGCTGTTACACAGCAGCGAGCCGACCCGATGCCACCCCTTCTCCAAGGACGACCCGCACAGTCCCACCAGCCTCCCGCTGTCCGTCCTCCCTTACAGGAGGGCTCTGCCGAGCACCTGGCCCTGCCGTCAGCCCCAGCCACTATTTGGGGTGGTTTGGGGGATTTCTGAGCACTCGGGGTGCTCCAAACAGGAGGCAAAGCATCCAGTGTGCGTGCTAAGCACCCCTGCCAGACTCAGGTAATGAACACAGATTTTCGGTTGCATTACATTCACTTTCCTGCCAGGGTTTCACTCATTCCTGAGTAATCCAGGAAAGGTTCACTAGGCTGAAGCTTTTGACTTTCAACAACAAAAACCTCGACATTTCCATTCGTCTGGGGTCTACCGGGTACCCTTGCTATCCCCTTGCCCAGGTGTTGGGCATGAGACATTTCGCCACATGAAGTTTTATAGGGGCTCTCATGCTCTTGCTCACTGCTAGGAGAAAAACAAACATCTTTGCTAGGTTTGGATGCGTCTCTGTTTATTTTTACCCTGTCTGCTAGATGCAGATTTTCCCCATTAATCGCTGACTCCAGCCTGCGACCACGTTGCCTATTTACTTATCAGCCCCGCACTGCGGGCAGCAGCCGTGTCTTCCCACCTGATGCTCTCAGCCTGGCTCTGGGCAGCATTCATACAAAAAAAAATAAAAGATGATCTTTAAAGCCCAGGGAAAACCCAGCATACTGACACAGAGCACCCCCGAAATCCAAGCGCAGAGCCAGCCGTGGCGTTTCCCTGCTGGGCCGTGCCGCTACTTGGAGCTGGCTGGGAGGTTTTGAAGGCGTAATTTCTGCCTGGGGAGCTAAATCCCAACATGTCAAAACCAGGGGAAGAGGGGCAAGTGATGCAAGAGCTTGTTCTGAACAGGCTCATCGCGACGTCTGGGGCCGTGGGGTGTCCTCCTCCGGCACAGGAGGCTCCCCCCTCATGGGGACAAATAAACCCGCACGGGGTGGCAGAGATGTGCCTTGTCCTGCTGGAGGAGGGCTGGATCCACTGGCCGTGTGGGCTGTGCCCAGTTAGGAAATGGGATTTTTTCTTTTTAGGATACAGGGGAAGGCAGAGCCTGCTGACTGCTCCTTACCCGGGGCGAAAAGCGAAGCAAGCAGGAGATGAAAAGGCTGCGACGCCGTCTCCATTCCAGCAGAGTGCCCTGCCCAGCACGCCACCACGCTGCTGTGGGCTTTGGGGGAGGAATCGCTCCAGCAGCCCAGCTCCAGCTCGTCCACATTGCGTAAAAGACGGGAATAAGCTGAGGGCAGGCTGGAGCCTACACCGCCTCCCTCCCAGGTGGGTGCCGGGGCCGTTAGGCAACAGCACCCTCGTTTTCCTGCTTAGCTTAATGACGGATTAATTACACTGGGCAAAATGGAAAGCTGGAGGCAAGCACTGCCCCATCCCCAGCTGCAGCTGGCACATGGGCAGGGGCGGCCAACAATCAAGCCACCTTGCTCCAGCCCTTGTTCTGGGGAGACAGAGGCTTCGGCCACTTCAGCCACCCCGGTGCAGAAGCCTGGAGCCTCTCTGCAGCCCGGGGACCTCCCGGTGGAGCCGCTGTCCCCTGCTGGGTTTGGGGCACTAGGGAGGCTGCGGGCAGCTCGGCCTCTTCCCGTGGGGCCGGGAGCTTCCCGTGGTGTGGCAGCACGCCCAGGCCGGCGCCGCGGTGCTGAGCTCGCAGCCTCCCCGCCACCATCCTCCAAGTGGCTGAGTCCACAAACGGGTGAAAGACCAGGAATGATTTCCCAGTAGATGGCACAAAAATGTTAAAAGCAGCATTTATGGGCAGTCTGCTGCCAGGAAGTGTAATCGGAGAAGTAAGTGGCTGCCCAAATAGCTGCGTTTCTCGGGGAAGGATCCTGGGAACACGGCAGCAAGGGGAATGGGGTGGCTCACCCTGCATCCCGCTGCTGGCATCAGCCATGCTGCCCCAGGCAGCTGCAGCTGGGCACCTGCTCCCAGAGGGGAAAATCCAGGAGAAAAAAAGGGATTAAAAGGGAGACATTCCCTTGAAAACGTTCTAAAGCTGGCGTGCGTGTTTAGACGGGAGCACGTGTGAGGTTGTGCAACAGGGCAGCGCAACGGGAGCGCGTTTCAGCCAGCAGCCACCGCTGCTCCCCGACCTGCACGTGAAGTAAGTGCAGCCCGAGCCTCCGAGGGGAAGCCCTGAGCTGCCAAACCCTTGGCAGAGAGCTCCTGGAAGGGCTCCTCCTGCCCGGCTTCCCACCCCCTCAGCTCATCAGCGCTTTTTTGGCCAAGAGGCTGGCTGATGGGTGACGCCACCGCCGCTGGGTGATGCTCGGTGTGAGCTCACCCAGCCCCATGGCCCTGCCAGCTCCAGTTCCTTCCCGAAAGCTGTGTCACGGCTGCTGCAGCAGCGAGGCTAACTCAGCTCCCTGTACAAAGCACACCAGGCACCACCAACCTTCCTCTTCTCCCCCTGGTTTAACGCCGTGGTATCTGTGACACACGACGGCTTGCCACAGCTCTGCAGCTGCCCGAGGCAGGAGGAGTGACCACTGCGCACAGCCAGCGACGTCCCCAGGAAACCCAGGGCATGATAGGGAGCAACGAACCAAGCTGCACCTTGACAATTTTAAGACATGAGGGTGGAAGGTTGAATTTCTCTCTTGATCACCTTTTTTTTCAATCACTTGCTGCAAGCTGAAACAAAAACACAGAGGGAACACAGCTAAGGTGGTGGGTGGCAAAGAAAATCAATTAAATAAATGTTTTCTGGTTGGGTTCAGGCATTAAAGACTAGATTGCCGTTTTCACTATAATTTGTTAGCCAGCTCCAGCTCCCACCTCAGACTGTGGGGACCCAGGTGCTCAAACCAGAGGTGCAGCAGCTCTGATGGGCTAAGGAAACAGGATACACAAGGAAAGACAGTTTTATTAGTCCAAGTGACATACATTTAAAAAAATAGGCAAGTTTTCAGGCACCTCCTTGCATTAGATAATTGCTGACTGCAGTAACAATGCTGTGTTGAAGACAGCACTAATTTAGTGGTGCCTCTCTGATTACACGATGCAGCACCAGCTGTTTGCTGGGTGTCCGTGGAACAGTGACACGAAGCACAGCGAGGAGGATCGAAAAAGTACACAGAACTAATCGGCTGCTTCTGGCACCGTTTTCCCTCCCCTGCTCTTGCCAACCTTGTGGCAACTCAGAAAGGACTCAGCACAGATCAAAATTCCTACATGCGATCTCCTCTCCTGCACCCAGCTAAAGTTGAATCATACAAAAAGCTGCATTTTAAGACAAAAAAAAGTCTCATCTGAGACATTCACTCAGCCTTTAGCTTGCCCCAGCCAGAGCCATCAGCTCAGCGACAGCACGCAATCAGTGCCTTAGAAATATCACAGCTTCTACAAAAGCAAGCTTCACTTATCTCCACAAGCCTACATAAAGCTGCTCCCTGTAAAGCTATTTATCAGCCTTTCAGCACACTCCCTCTGTAAACCCCAGGTGCTGAGAAAGTGCTCTGCTTCCCAGGTCACATGAGCTGCAAAAGCTATTTTTCCTTAGGAGTCCAATGCTCCCAGTTTCTGAGAAAAAGAAAAAGTTGTTCTTGTGGATTAATAAGGTGGGTATTCCACACAGCAAGCACACGTAGACTGATCGCAGTCCCCCTGGAGAACAGACCTACTTGATGCAACACTACAGTTTGACACCACAGAGAAGAGCCTGAGCTTGCAAGCCAGACCAGAACTGGAAAAAAAAATATCCATTTGGTATATTTGAGTTGACTGTGCTGTTCTGCTGGCTCAGACCAACAAGAAATAGCTGAAGAAAGCAGTGCTTTTGCTGTTTTCCTGTAACTAGCTTGCAATCCCCATCTCTTCCTTAGTTAAACCCAAAGAGCTCAGATATAAGCATCATTTTGGTCTGAGCTTCACCTCACTTTCAGCCCCAGAAGAGCAATTAGCATTTACACCAAGCTTCTGCACATCGCCAGAGATTAAAGGACGTGATCTTTTTGCAAACTAGTTGAGTGGAGGTATTATTACAGGCTGAGGTCTGACCTCAGAGCATTGCCCCGCAGCCCCAGGAGGACCTGTCTCTGAACAGCAGCCCTTTGTACCCAGCTCCATTTCCCCTCCCTTCCAGGAGTCAGTCTGGCTTGCCCTAGTCAGGCTAATAACAGTCTACGCTTGCCATGAGCAGATGCACAAGCTGAAGCCTCCGAGGTAGGGCAGGTTTGGAATGACTCATGTTTAGCACTAGTTCTCAGGTTTACAGCAACTGCAGTCATGTTAAAGGCTCGCTTTTGACACTGCTGCAAGCACACTCAAGCAGATAGACTGCAGCAGTGCAGCCAGGAAGGTGTGCAAGCACATAAAAACAGCCAGCTTAGCATAACTATGAAAATCAAGCCCCTTAAATCTCAGAAGACATTCAGTTAACACATCTAACACAGCATCAGGCCAAAACAACAGTTTATTTCATTTTCAACAACATCTCAGCCATCAAAAAATAAACTCTAACACAGATGGATGGAAGACTTCTCTACAGTGTAACTAAGTGGGCTCTGACCCCAGGGGTTTGAATTGGAGTGACATTTTATTATTCATCCAATAAGTTAGGAAGCATGAGAATAAAGTGCTTTATTTCTGAGCTGGTATGAGGTCATCAATGGACTGGCCTTTCTCAAGGCATTTTTCCATCTCAATGAGCAGCTTCACACCATCCACCACCATCTGCACCAGCTCCACCTCAGAGAAGCCAAGGCGATCAGCATTGGAGACATCAAACACTCCTCCGACAGCAGCTGTGTCCACACCACCTGGAGCAAGAGGTTTAATTAGTACATGACCACTGCTTGAGCCAGTAAATCTACCTTTCTTCCCTCACCAGCCTGAGGTGGGAGCACAGCAAGACAATTCTCTACAAGTTGCCACCACCTCCTCCTCCCTGCAGGGAGATAAAGCTACATGTGACTAAACATGAGCCACTTTGAGCACACCATTAGGTGAGCTTTTTAATTTTTTTAATCCATGAGTAATCTAACCTGTGGCCAGAAGTACGTGCTGTAGCTATTTCCCAGTCACAAGTTCAGTCAGAATTCCCATCCCTGCTCACAACAGGCCCACCAGGTCCACCTTATCTGGAGCTCAGAATACCACAGGGAAGGATATGCCTAGGAGTGCTCAGAAGCTGGATATAAGGTTTAAGCAAAGTATCTGCATCTCCACCTCTTCAAAACTATGACTTTAAGGCTTGGTTTTAACCACGTGCCTTCAAAGGCTCCCTTCTGGACAGTCACTGTCAGCATGAACCAAGACCTGGCTTTGGTTGGAGCCAGGCTCTCGCTGATGCCTGGTCAGAGGCAGCCTGACACAGGCAGCACTGCACCCTCACTTCTCACCTGTGCCCCGTTTCTGCAGCCGAAGCTTCTTGAGGACCTCCCCGAACTTCTCATGTTTCCCAAGGTGTGGCAGCTTGATGTGCACACCAGCACGGAGCCCCGTTCCCAGGTTGGATGGGCAGGTCAGGATGTAGCCCAAATGCGGATTCCACATGAACTCATGGTTTTTGGACTTGAAGAGATTTTCTATCTATAAATAGAGAGAATGAATGTTTAGAGATCGTTCTCTGCCTGAAAGATGTAGGTCATCCATTAGTGCTCATTTACAGCTCCAGTTGCATAGCAACAGCCATAACATTGGAGCAGCTATTTCAGTCAGTCACATAAGCCCCCTCCATTTGGGAAAGAAAGTCACCAACAAGGGGCTTTTAAGGCCTTAGCCCTTCTCACTGCTGGGCACAAGATTAAGCTTAAGCTCCACTACAAAGTCTTAAGTCACTATCTACTGGCAAGCTTGATTTAGTGCACATTGAACTGGCATCTCTGTTAGGATTAAGGAAGGAGCTGGTAAGGCTCAAGTTGATATCAAGACCAGATGCTGAGAAAGGCATTCAGCCTAGAAACTTCAGTCCATTTTTGTCCATCCACATTCAAGCAATTTCTCCTCCCACCCAGGGTCTCTAAAGGCTGTGATTTATAGAACCATGCAGAGATCCTTTAAGCAGTTTAGACACTCTGATAAGGGTATCAGATTAAGATAACTTATTCTACATTTCATAATGCTTTGCCAGTACAGACATTTTAGAGCCCTCACAGCTGAAGACCTCATCAGTGTGCTCCTGGAGACCCCAGTTACAAAGAAGCATCCTGTGGAACAACAGAGAAGGCTCTGGCAACACAGGGTGACTCCTCTACTCCCAGCTTGGAAGAGTATGTATTGTCAGCTCAAACTAGAGAAATGTTTAACATTTACACCTACAGCTCAGTCAATATTTGCTTTACCTGTGTTAGTCCAGTACAGAAGCGAGTAAATACTTCTTTCATGTTGCCACCTTTCTGCATGGAAATAACTCTAAGGTGATCCTCCTCATTGATCCAGACAAGGAAAGTCTTGTTATCATTGTGCCTAGGAGACAAGTGTCCATTTTCAATATAGATATAACAGCACCAAATTACTCATTGCAGTTGCTTTCAAGACGCCTCTTTAGTTGCTCCTTCAAAAAAATATTTTGCTTCTTTTACTCATCAAGAAGCTAGGAGTTGACCTAGTACTTTTACCCTGCTCTTTTCATGAGGTGGTTGGCAGTGGCCTGTATCTAGACATGTCAGAATGAGTAGGAACCATAACCCTGGCTAGTGTCATGTATGAAAGCCTAGAATTCAGTTAACCAGCTATTTTGGTCTTGAGTTTACAAATTTAGATTTAGTTTGGTCAGAGTTTGAAGGAGGATGATTAATGCAGACACTGACGCAGCCCAGAACACAGATGTTCATAAGGACACCACATTGAGAGTGTGTAACCAAGACTTATCAGAATTTTTATCACATTCTGTTAGGCTGCACTTTGTACTTATAGGAGAAGTAAGGAGAATTTCCACTCTTCATGTAGAAGAAGGGCTTTTCAGAGATGCTATAAAAACCTCCAAATGACAATGGCCACTCTACCTTAGCTTGCAGCTGGTCAATACTCATCACACTAATAATTTCCCAGCCTGATTATGATCAAGAATTAACTAGCACCTGATGAAAGTTATTTATGTGCACTGAGACTTTACACTTCAAGCCTGTACATTAGTCATGCTCAGATGACAGCACTATCTGGTGCTTGCATCTGCAGGTAGGTGATGCAATCTTAAAGGTGACCTACAGAAACAAAGCATGCTTCCTCTGAGCTGTGTTGAAGCAGCTACAGTAATAAGCTTGGAGTGTTTCAGCTGATAGAAACTAGCCCTTAGCTTACAAGGGAGCAAGTTAATTATGCTGCAGAAGCTCCAGAGGTGCAGAGTTCTATGTAGGTGACCCACATCTAACAAGCAGAATCCTTCTGCTCCACACCTCTGCATCGGTCAACTCATGCCATTGAGTCTCTAGAGGGGGGGAAAAAATATCACTGGTACAGGTAAAGCCAGCCTAGTCTGGCATCAGTGAGTTTCTGCAAGCAGAAGCAATGAGACAGCACAGGAGCAGCTACACAGCCAGTACCAGGTTTCAGCTAAGCCCATGCTGTGGTTTGTCACCTTAAGTTACTCTACACTCTTAAGATGAGAAACAAATGCAGGGGTACATCAACTCTTAAAAGTGATCTACTTTCCTAGGCTGCTTTGGTTACTGTCTGGTGCTTCACAGACCTGTGCTGGATTGTAGGCTCTGCCTACAGGCTAGCCCAGCTGGCTTGTTCCTACCAGCCCAATGCAGTGCATGCTAACACTTCTCCAAATTCTGCTTTTAGATGCAACTTCCCCAGAGGACACCACAGAAGATTCTCCTTCGATTCAGCAGTATGAGCTCAGAGCCTGCCATTCTGCCCAGCAGTATTAGCCACAACTAAAATTTCGAGTTTTTGCAGGGACTTCGTGCAGCTCCTTCCTTCTGGGCATACACTCACCAGATTCCCCTGGCATCAGGCCAATCTCGTGCCATCCCAGATGCCAGCAGCAGAGGAGAGACAGGCTTGTCGAACAAGAAGTGATCATCAATCAGCTGCTGCTGCTCCGCATCCGTCATGTTCCGCAGGGCATAGTACTTCCCCTTGAGATCACCTCCCAGACTACCCAGAGCTGAAAAAAGACACTTTTAGGATGAAACCAAAGATGACGAACATTGCCAGCCTTTTAGAGGCTGCATTCAAATTATCTGCTGGTTTTGGTTCCTCCCTTGCTTTCATCTGTGATGTCAATGCCTTTGTGGCACTGCAGAACTTTAGGCTGTATCAGATGATTTGTCTGCACCTTCCAGGCTTAAACAAGTCGCCTTTGTTCTCTTACATGCAGTATGGGATCCCTACAGCTGCTGAACTGTAGAAGTAGAGTGCTTTCTTCCAAGGAGAACCAAGGTCACAAATACAACAAGCAGTATTCCAGTCAAGGACTGTTACTCTGCCCTTGAGAAGTTTTGGAACCGTGACAGCATCAGTCTCCAGGAATGCACCTTGAGAATCTCCTTCCCTCTCACTTAAAGGAGGTGGGAAACAACAAAAAACTGCAGCTAAGAAGTTCCACTGAAGACCAGAGCTCACTCTAGTCAACTGCACCCTTGGAGCAAGACTACGCCCCTAAGCAAGCTGAACCTTAATGAAAGTCAATTAAAAGCAGCCACAAAATACTGTAAATGTGACTCAAGCCCTGAAGTTGCTACATACCTGTTACATTTCAAGCTTGAGCCATGATGAACCAACCTCTTTCCCCACATACATAAAAAAAAAAAGCTTTCAAGATCAGCAAAGGTCAACTTAACAGAGTCCAACTTCCCTCTGACATGTGCTCTTGCTCTAAGCTACAAACTGTAATGCTGATGCAACTGGAATTCAAACTGCTGTTTTCAGGGAGAGCTCCGTGTTCAGGCTAAGCCTTGAGGAAGGCAGCCTGTGCCAGCTGCAAGGAGCAGCTCCAGCCCCGATGTGAGTAGTTCCCCCTGACCACCGGGTTCTCACTTTACCTTCAACAGAGAGCTTTTCAATAGCCCGCCTCTCTCCTCTACTACAGTGAGGGGGAAGACAGAATCCACGGATGCTCCTGCCAGTTCTGACACGAGAGCTGAGCACGTAATTGGGATCCAGGTCATCACCACCCTACAAGATTAGGAAATCGGTGAGCACAGCCTAGTTGCCAAGTTACTTACCCTAAATAATGCAGCTCCTGTGCATTTGGGCGTACACCTTATACTTAAGACTGACTACTTGGCCTCTGAGCAGACAGATTTGGGGAGCATTTTCTTCAGCCTTAGCACAAGTATCTGTGTAACACAACCCTAGTTCTGAGGCTAGGGCTACCAAGTACATGCTAGAAAATCGGGACACCATCAGGCCATCAGTTTTACATTCTAAGACCAGCATCTGGGCTTGCTACCCTTTTAGATCTGCAATCCAGAGGCATCAACATAAAACAAATCCTTGTTTAGGTAGCTGTAACAATGGCTATTCTATAGTATGAGACCACCAGCTGATTTTTAGTATACAAGACCATAACACAGGAAGTGTTAAGGTTTGTAACACCCCTTGATTCCTGGGAATGGGCTGTTTAGCTCGACTACAGCCAAGAGCTGTCAAAAATACATGTTCAACATGTTTGGCATGGCCTCTGCTGCAGCAGCCCATCAAGCAAGTCTCTGCTGTGCGCCAGCCGCCTGGTTCTACCCAGCTATTGAAACCCCACAGCAGCATGCTCTGAAGTAAGACTGCACTGGGCACACTGCCTGTCAGTCCACGCAGGGTGAAACTGAGAGGACAGGGTCTGAGCAATCAGTTCAGACAACCACCAACAGCTTTACCCAGGCCTCAGACCAGCAATTGATCAAGATGTATACCTGCAGATTAGCAGCATTCAGGTCGGTCTTGTGTTGATCAGTTGGTTTGTAGCCACCGTGCCTGTCTTCAATAACTGGATCAAAGAGTTCCTTAAACACTTCATAGGATTCTTCATCGCCAGCTACGCATCCTACTGTCATTATGAAGGGATGGCCTGGAGTGGTAATAAAGTCAGAAGAGCTAAGTTTGGGTGATGTTTGGCTGTACTCCAGAGCAGCACTAACCAGGCAAGTTCTTTAGTGGTAGGTCTAGTCACTTAGAAATGCATTCTCACATAGGAGCAGCTGAGAGACCCTATGTTTTAGGTTTCATCCAGTCAGTCAAAATGCAGTGCTATGGAAAACCATAGCTGTTGCCATTAAAGCACACTTTTGTCAAGCTTTGGTTGAGGACAATTTTGCACAGCACATCCAATTTTACTAGCTAATTTAGACCAGCAGGCAAAACGATACCTAAACAATGCTTTGCTCTAAGCAAGCACGCATCACTCTGTTTGCTCAGCTACAGACAGAACTGCATTTTTGTAGCCTGCTCATAAATACCACCTCCACAAGCCTAGTTTAAGTCACCGTATTCAAAAGCACCAGTTACTTTGGCTGGTTCACACAGAATATTCTCAACGCATTTTACCAGGATTATCAACCCCAGTCTGAATGACATCATCCAGGGTGAAGCCACTGGGCGTGACTCTGTCTCTCAGTTTCTTGTACAAATCCAGGGTTAGCACTTTGGCCATGTGGTTGTTGTGGGTGCTCAGGTCCGGGTACTCCTCATCGGGAGGCAGTCTCTGATTATTTAGTTGGGCCATTTTGATATTGCTAGAGTAAAAATAAATACTGTAATGTTAACACGTAAACGCATCTGCTCCCCCTTTTTTCATAGAAGTGCTACACAACATCACACATCCACTTTGGAATAGGACAAGATCCGACCAGCCGGGTAAGCCCACACAGCATAAGAGAACTTCCCCCTTCCGAGCTGTGTAAAAATTAGAACAAGCTTTTTTTTTTTTTTGGTTCGGATTTAAAGTATTTAGCAGAGCAGTTACATAATTGAAGTGTCTGGGAATTGATGTGTCAGATCTCAGCAAGGAACATGGCTTGATGGAATAAGGCCCCTTTTAACACGGCCGTGCCTTTAGAGCCGTCCTGCGGGGCTTTACGAGCTCTGCCTCTCGGCAGCTCGAGAGCCTTGGGTGCTGTTGTCAAGAAGCACTTCCAGGAGCGAGGGAGAACAGATCGTTATGCGGATCTAACGGGCCCGGCCGTTACCTGGGTTGTCAACCCCAGTCTGGATGACATCATCCAGCGTAAATCCACTGGGAGTCTGTTTGTCCCTCAGCTTCTTGTACAGGTCCAGGGTCAGCACCTTGGCCATGTGATTGTTGTGGGCGCTCAGGTCGGGGAACTCATCGGTAGCAGAGTGCTTCATCTTCAGGAGGTTGTGGCTGTTTGAGAAGGGCATGGCTGACCCTACCGCAGTCACTGGGGGGGAGAGAGAGAGGGGAAGGCTGTCACTGGGGGCTCGGCGAGCCTCCCCGACACCCAGGGGAGGACGCCAGGCACCCAGCAAGGTCACCTTGGCTGTCATTCCACCCGTGCCTTTCACACCTTTGTTGTCACAACACCTTCCACCAAAACAAGGCGGGATAAAGAGATGGGGAAAAAAAAAAGTTTTCCACCTTGCCCTGTCCTTAAACATCCCGGCAAGGGCAGCACCGGTCCCGGCTGCTCGGGGGTGCGAAGGGACGAGCCCGGGGGGGGACAGAGCAGCCCTGGGGGGGTCCTAGAATGGCTTGGGGGGGCTGGAGGAGCGTTGGGGGGTCTGGGGAAGCCCTGAAGGGGGCCGGGGGGGGCTCCGGCAGCGCCCGCGGGGCCCCGGTCGGGCGGAGCTGCCTGCCCCGCTGGGGAGCGGAGCGGTGGGAGGCGTTATACAACCGACGGCTCCCTGGGGGGACCTGGCTGGGGCGAAGCTATGTAACTACCCTGCTAAATACCGGGTTAAGCCGGCTTTACAGCGGGGGCGCCGGCCGCGGACCAGCCCGGTAAGCACCTGCGGCGCGCCCCCTGCCCTGCATCCCCCATCCCGCTCCCCCCCGACACCCTCCCAGCCGCACCCGTACAACACAAAAGGAAAAAAAAAATACTTTTTCTCTTTTCTTTTCTTTTTTTTTTTTTAAAGCCTCAGGACGGCTCGGCTGCCCCGGGACTTACCGAGGGCTCCGCAGCCAAAGCAAGGACCTCCGCGCCCAGCTCCGCACCCAACCGCTGCCCTCGCCGAACTGGAGCCCCGGCGCTCCTGCCGCGCCCTTTTTATATAGGGAGCGAGCCACCGCCCCATTGGCCGCTATTTATAGCCCATTCATTCCATTGGGCGAGGCGCGGGGGGGCGGGGCCAACGGCTGGTCGCCGGCCGCGGCCGAGCCGGCCGCCATTTTGCGCGCCTTGGGGGCGGGCGGCGCGCGGGGGTCGGCGCCTGCCTGAGGCCGCTCGGTCCCTCACGGGGCTCCGGGCACGAAGCCACCGGCGCCCCCCGTCAGCTATGGGGCGGAAAATGTCCCCAAAATACGGTGCCTCTGCACAGCGAGGCGGGCAGCGAGGCTTTCTGTTGAGGCGTCGTGCCGTGGTTGAGGGTTCAGTGAGGTGTAATTATCCGCCGCCCCACAAATAACGGCTCTGTGGGGCCGGGACCGGCGTGAGGCGCGGTGGCAGCGAGTAACGGCCCGGGGGCTCGCCCCACAAAGCCTCCCCGTGGCTGTTGGGGTGCCCGTGGGCCAGCAGGGACCGTCACTGAGCAGCCCCAAGGGGTGGCCACTGGCCTGTCCTCGCCTCCAGCCCTGGGCTGTCTCATTTATATCTGAACTTGGACGTGTGTTTATTGTGTAACATGCAGAAGGTCTCCTCCTTCTGCCATATGCAAAAAGGGAACCCTACCTTTTATTACAGTGCCTGGTTTCTCCCTGAAGACAAGAGCAGAAAGGCTGGGATTTGACCCCTCAGAAACTCACCTTAAATTCATCAATAGTTTGCAGGATTTCTCTCAAAGCTATGACATGGCTGAGAATTTCAGTGTTTACTGAAATAAACGAAACGATCAACTATCTTGATGTGTTTTTCACCTTCACATAACAGTTTCTTTGAAGTGCAACAGAATCCATGCTTATCTTCCCATCCAGATCGTGTATTTAACCAAATAAATGCAGATCTAAGTCACGGC
Source organism: Netta rufina (assembly GCF_964035555.1). Classification (NCBI taxonomy): domain Eukaryota; kingdom Metazoa; phylum Chordata; class Aves; order Anseriformes; family Anatidae; genus Netta; species Netta rufina. The sequence continues at coordinate 55,029,658 of NC_140128.1, forward strand.
ACTGCTTTGCTTCAGATGAGTTGTGTCAGAAGACAGCAACAGAAACTCTGTTCCCACCTCCATTCTTTCAGCACCACAACCAGTACCCTCATCAAGATGGCCAGAAGTGTGAAGCAGTGCACAGAATTGCTTAGGATTAAAAAATAAATAAATAAATCATTACAAAATAAAGCAGAGACTACCTCAAATAAAAATGTGTTGTGCTTGGCTGCCTTCCACGTTTCCAAGTTACTCCAAGTCTGATACACCGAGATGCTGAGTGTACAGATCTCCGGCAGAAGTCAAAGGCGCAGCATCTGTGCAAGTCTGGTCTCTTATCTCCCGGATCAAAGAACAAATCCTCTCTAAGTCTCCTCTGCCTTTTTAACCTCACAAAGTCTTCCCCTAAATTTTACTAGTTTCACACATTGCTTGTACTTCAGAATAGTGTAAGTTGCAAGTAAAAACATTCATATGCAAGTATTAAATGGACGTGAGTGTAAAATCATACCCAGAATCCTCATAATACTTTATATTCCTTGATGATCTTGGTTGCAACTTTTTTTTTCCAAATTCACAGGGAGTTCTGATTAAGGATTTTTTTTCTTTTTTTTTTTTTTTAACATAAACCAGTTATCATTTTTAATGTAGAAGAATACAAATAAGACTAAGAACAACTTCTACAATCATATTTTCAAGTGTTTTTCATCACAAAACCCAAAAAGCATTACCACAAGGAACTGAAGGCTCCTTTTGTCTTATCCCATAATCTATTGCCACATGCAAGAGAAGCGATCACCTGTTCTTTACTATAATTGTTTTATAGATTTGTGGAGTCAAGGTTACCTCCAGAACCCAAATCCAGGGATTCATTTCTGTTGATTGGATACGCTCTTTCCCTCCCAGGCCTGCAGAACAGGGAATACCAGTCATTTGAGTTATTATAAGCCAGTAGTGTTCTCAATGTGCCATTCATTATAGCACTTCCGACACAAACAGACACCTCTTCTTCACACAACTTTTATCTGAAAAAAGACTTGTAAAGAGAGTCATGGTGGCAACATAATCAAAATATATCCAGTGTACATGTTTAATAAACACTGCACCCCCTATCCCCTTTTTCTCACCATTATTTGTCAAATTTCTAAAATTCACTAAGTCAGAAGTGGCTATTACCTCACTGGGTTTTATTCAATGCTTTGAGATTTGTTGAAAACTGTGTGTAAACTGGATCCTACCTTCGTTACAGCATCCCATCCCGGCTTCCCTAGTGACTTAATTATAGATGTTGTGCTGTGTGTCAACAGCCTCTGATCAACTGTTTTATCTAGCTCATCTGCTCAGAGAATACTTTCTTTGGATAAGCCTGTATTGCCTGTTGGACTGTGATAAAGGCATCAAAATGTACTTTCCATGCTGGGATGATATCAGTGCATACTGACTCGTAAACTACGCTGCAGCTTGGCAGTTTGTGATGGAAAGGTAGAGTGATTACTCCAGAGATCTCTGCAGTAAGCTTTAACAATGAAGAATTAAGGGAAGTTAATCATGGGCCATGAAGCTAACTTCCTAAGAGGCTTAATTATAAATGTTATGCAGTGTAGGACTGCAAGAGGAGATGGGTGTTGGCTAGTGAATGTGTCTTCTGAAATTATTCATGTGAACGTAAGATGAACCTGAAGAAATATGGTATAAACATCTTCTTGAATATCTAGAAGAATACTTCCAAATTAGGAAATAGCAAGAGAAAACAGTTTACTACATATAACTGATTTTTTTTTTCCAATGCCTAACACAGCTAAATAGCAGGAACTGGCTGGAGCTGCATCTGCTTAACTTCACAAGTGAAAATTTTCTTCCCATTTTAATTTATCATTTAATATGTATCTGCCTAGTAATTATCCACGGTGCATTTTTTTCACACTGGTTGGGCAGCCTGTTGAAAATTACTGATCATTTGCAGTAAACTGAGTGCCTGTGAGAACCATGAGTTGTTGAGTGTCCTAATCTTGCATACAGTCAGGCCCACAGTGATCTGAACAGCAGTTCTTCATGGGAAAGAAAGGCCACAACTATATAAACTATGACAAATGCAACCAATGACACAAAAAAAAATGACACGAAAAACAAGGTAGGTGCAAATATAAAGGCGCAGCAGAGCCGTGATTGCCAGTCAGGAAAACAGCTGAGTAGGAGTCTGCAGTTTAAGAAACCTCTGAAACTGCATACATTATATTTAGATTAGATGAAGGAGAGTTTCATAACTAAGTAACAAAGAGTACTGCAATTATGATATGGGCAGGTCAATAGCATAACAGAAAACATGTTCTCACTGAAGATGGTGTGCAACATTTCCCTTATCCCGAACGAAATCACACCCATTAAAAAACTCACAGGCGGTCATCCAAACAGCTCTCAGGTCAGCAGCGTACATCGGTGGTGTCATTGATTGTGGATGTGTGACTTTTTCTCCACTCTTGTGCGTTACTACTTATTGGTGAACCCTCCAGAGTTATCTGATAGAGACGGGAACGTTACCTGCGTGTCCGAGGTGACTCACATGCCCTGTGCTGTGCCCGCACCCCTCCTAAGCCCGGTGGCCTGGGCTTGTTGGGAGCAGCAGCTGGGGCGATGCTGTCCTCCGGCGCCTCTCCTTGCCTCCCGGCTCCATCCCCACGCCGCCGGGGCACCTACGGCTCTCCACATCACTGCAATCCTAAACACAAGACACGAGTAGGAGTTAGTACAGTGCTATTTGCAGTTTCGGTAATGATTCGGCTTCTCACGAGCCCACATTCAGTTGTGGGTTTCGCCGGCAGCCTTCAGAAACCCGCGCTGAGCGGTCGGTTGGTCGTCAACTGCCTGTCCCTGCACCCGCTGCTCCTCGGGGAGCGCCTGGAACTTTCTGGAAGCCGCTTTGCCTGGAAGACCTGCGTGTGTCGACGGCAAAGGCGGTGTCATTCCCTGTGGAAGGGGCTTCACCCCACAAGCTGTAGCCCTGACACTTTGACAGATAATAAAGACGAGTTCCCGATGGGCTCACAGCAAACCACCAGGGTACAAGCCCCATGGAGGCAATCGGTGTGGGGGGAAAGAAGCCAAAATTGGGAAGAACCACCCAAACCCCCACCCACAGGGACCCCACGAGTCACTTTATGGCCAGGTGTAGGGCAGCCCCACAGCGGGCAGGGACCGGCTGGGCGTCCCCAGCCCAGCCCTCGGGGGCTCCCCTCCATGGCGGGGGGCGCAGCGCTGAGGGGAACCGGGGCACGGGGGAGCGAGGCAGGGCTGCAGGCAGGGCTGGCGGGGGCGGAGGCGGCGGGGAGCGTCAGCAGCCTGCGACCGGGCTGGGAGGAGGCGCTGGGCGGCCACAGCGTGTGAGGAGAGCCCAGCCGGGCCGGGCCGGGCTGGGCGTGCTGGCGGGGCTGAGCCCCGGGAGGTAACGGTAAGGACACGGTGGCCCCGGGGGGACGCCCAGGCAGGAGGTGAGGGCGCTCCCCGGTCCCGCTTTCGCTGCTTCGTTTGTGCTTTGAACCCCTCACAAGTCCGGAACTGAGGCGCTGCACGCCCGAGCCGCCTCCGCCGCGTGTGGCTTGGGTTTGGGGTGTTATCTGTGTGTGTGGCAGCGCCTGCCTTCCTCATCCTCCTCATCCTCCTCATCCTCCTCAGCAGGGGCATCTCCATCGCCGTGGCAGGGCTTAGCCCTGAGGGAGATGAAGGAGCCGCCAGCTCTGCGGCCACAGGGGTCAGGGAGCGCAGAGACAGAGCTGGGGTTTGGTCTGAGCCAGCACAAATCGTTGTAGGGATTCCCTCTGTGGGATCGCCCGGGTCACCGAAGCAGTCGCAGGTGATGTAAAGTTAAGGGGAACCCAGAGGAAAACGCCAACCCCTTGCCACAAGCCACAGGTCCACCTTCACTCTCACTCCCCAGCAGCCTGTGGCAGAAATCCACACAGGCGCACCGTGACACCTGGAAGAGAAAAGGAGGGAGTGTAGCAACAGGGCATTAGGCCCTGCACTCATAACAGAATGGAAAATGACTGAAAATGCATGAAAATAACTGATGTTTGTCAACTGATGTGCTCCATGTCATAGGGGGAGGCAGTGAAGCTACCAGAGCTCCTCACAGACCCCCAGCTTACCCCAAAAATAACCTGCCAGGTGCTGAGAGCTGTCACCGGGGATGTCAGCATCCATTGTTCTGATGAGCTGTGATAAATGTAGTGCTCAAAGGGAGGCAGAGAAATTAGAAGCCAAAAGGAGAATAACTCCTTATTCCTGCAGAAGTGCTACAGGAATGATGCTTTGCTGTAAAAGAAATGGATTGCACTCACACTCTTTCCAAATGGCATTATTCTAAACAAGAGCTGAAAACTACATTTCATAAATAGTATCCAGACTGAGAACTACAGATGTAATTCATGAAAGATTAAGAACATCAATATAATCAGATGGTGCAAGCTATAAAACCTGGTTAAGCATCACTGTACTATCTCACAAAGTCCAGTATGTGTACATTTCTGCATTTATGGGATGTTCTGGCTGTTTCACCATATGTCCAGACAAGCCTGTTCTGCTTTGGTATATGAATACGTGTATTACATGTCATAAGCTTTGGAAGTTTGGGCCACAACCATTTCTGTTTCTCAGTCTCAATGACTCCAGCAGGCGATTTATAAACCCAGCTGCTTAGCAGGAAATTGAACTAAAACAAACATTGGTCAACAAAAACAGACTAGAAAAAAGTTTTTTAGTGAAAACAGTGAAGTAGGTCTTACATGCTCAATACAAAAGCACCCAAACTAAGTAATTATTCCGAAACTAAAATTAGTGCTGGCCTTCATTTCTAACTTCGGGATCACCATTGCCTCATTAGTCAATTCCTTCCACAAATTGATCAACCTGCAGCTTAGGTTGTTAGCTACCTTATCTGAAAAGCAGTGCCAGGTTTTATTGTAAACTGCCTTCCAAGATCGATGTTTTCTTCTCAAAGAAAACAAAATTTAATTGTAATTCTCTAAACAGCTCTGAGAACACGGGACTAAAATGATGCAACTGTGTTTGCATTGGCTTGCAAATGGCTGTTTATGTTCAGTTACAGCACAGATCACTTCCCAGACAATTACTTTGCTCCCCCAATAGCAAATTAAAGGCTGTAATATTGCTTTTTCTTTGTACTTAGTCAAATTCATACCTAAATTAATGTGGATACTACCTTTATCTTATCTCTAAAGTTTCATTTGGAAAACTTTCAAGCAAACTTTTGCTAAGTGGTCCTAATAACTAGTGACTGATATCCAGGCAAGTAACCATTGTCTTATGTTGCAAATAACCAAGGGGTGAGTCAACAGAAGGAAATAAAAATTACCACTTAACACCATACTCTGAGAGCTTGTGAACTGGAAGTGAACAGACTGCTGAAATTGATACTACCTTGCAAGTTTCCCAGTAGCATTGTGGAGCAGGCTGAGTAAATTATAATGTATTTGGTAAATTTTCTTTTAAATGTATCGTATAATGCTACAAATACTGGTTATATGCAAATCAGTGGGATCTTTCCATTGATTTTAATTGAATAAACAGTGTGGCAGAGGGAGGTCCCTCAGTTTCATGGAGTTCTCTTGCTAACATCTCATTTGCACAGTGTGTACTTTTTTATATATTGGGGAAAATAAAGTAACTTGTCTGTACTTACAGCCCTATCACGATACCGTAAAACTGTCTTGATGTTTATTCCCATTTAGGTGACAGCCAGCAGCCCACTACAAGACTGTCACAATGAGTTTTATTGAATATGGAGATACGATAAAGGATGGTGACACAGCTATTGTGTTCTTGGGCCACGAATCCATGTTCCCTGTGAAAGTCCAACATGGGACCGTAACTCAGACCAAGTACGGGGTCATCCGGCATTCCATGGATCTCATAGGCAAGAAGTATGGCTCCAAAGTGACCTGCAGTAAAGGAGGATGGGTTTTTATTCTTCATCCAACTCCAGAACTGTGGACTATGAATCTTCCGCACAGGACACAGATTCTGTATTCCACTGACATCTCTATAATCACCATGATGTTAGAACTGAAGCCGGGCTCCATAGTCTGTGAATCAGGTAATAATTAATATGTTGAAATCCTTTATTAAGGGCTAACACCAACACTTTTCATGAAAAACAGGCTTAACTTTACATTTTGCAAAAAGTCTTTTTTTTTTTTCCATTGTGGTGTAATTTTCCCAGCCTACACATTGAGTAATTCTATTTAATTTGCACGTGGTATCAGCTGCTGTTTCTTCAACAAGCGATACTACTTCAGTGTGTTGGCCTTATGTACGTGTATACCTTTGAGTATGCGATTAATTCATCTTCTTAAAATAAATACATAAACATTTTTCTTTCCGTTCTCTAAAACTGTTAAGCACTTCAAAAACATTTTCAAAATATATTATTTGAATCGAAATCCAGACCTTGAATTATAAGTTAGAGATAAAACAGTTGAGGTGAAGTAGTAAAAGGCTCTGAAGATGAGAGGTTGAACTCTGGTAATAAGGGAAATAAAATGTCAATACATTCACCATGTGATACCACGTAAGTACATACATTTCATCGTTTTCTTCCCAAGTGTGATCCACTTGTAGCACTTCAACTGCATGCAAAACGCACTGGAGTTCTGTGATATAATGGATGATGCATTCATTAAAGTCCTGTGTTGTGTTTCTAAACTTGGTTTAGTGTATTGCCCCTTCCATGATTTTGCATAATTCGCAAGTAAGGAGGAGTTAAATTTCATTTAGATGGATATTTTCCTAGTTAATACAGTTTAAAATAATGCCTTCATGGTTTTATTGCTGCAGGCAGTATGAGGCTTGCTTGATTTGATCATGTTTCTCTAGTCTGGGAAAAATATGAACTGTAGAGAGTTTGTCCTCATTTTTTTTCTGGCTGTTTACTTGGAGTCTTTTTAGGAAGCAGTCCTACATGCTTCCTTCTGTAGCAAAGGATCTGCATGATGGGGTTGTACTGCACCGCATTTACTTGCATTTAACATTTCCTGTTCCCACCCGTGCATAATTTTGGGCAGCTTTGGGTCCAGAATGGCTGCTTTCCAGCACAACCGAAATACCATTTATCTCTGCGTCCAGTTACACCCGCTAATAAACAGGGGGCACATAGAGCTGGCTGCTGTGTGCTGGCACTTGAAAGAGGCAGAGAAACCTCTGGTAAAGTGGCCAAGCCCTAATGTATTCATAATTCAGTTTGTAGGGCGATTACATGGTTCTGGGGCTGTCATGGAAGTAGCAGTGTTGTTCATTGTGCAGGTCTTTACCTCCTCCCCTCCTTGCTGTGTGGGAAGAATAAATACAGAACATTGGGCTGGGGAGATGTGAGTTGCTGCACGTCCTGCCTCACTTGGGACAGGTGAATGTTAAAGTACAGAGCTGCACATAAAATGTTTTCAGTAATGTCAAAGGTACCTCGATGAAAATCTTTAAAAGCTCATTTATCTAAACAGCTAAGAAATGGAAACACTTGGTGAGGTAACCAGTCCAGATTGCCAGAAATGTTATGAGTCAAAAGTTGTAGCTGCAAACAATCCTTTTGCTAATGGGAAACTGTCCCCAGGTTTATTTTAATGTCTGTGCTGTTCTAATGAAAGTATTTTAACTTCAGCTTTCTAGGACAAGTGGACAGTTTTACTACTGCAGTTGAGCTTGTTGTGTTTGTATTGCCTGAAACATTCACTGTACGTGAAGAAAAAAGGAGCATTGTGTCGAATTCATCTGGTTAATCTTGAAGCAAGAACTTTACTGCAAATTTGCACACAACTGACCAGAAGTGGTGATTTGAATTAAAAAATTGTACGTGTATTGACGACAGGAGCCTCCTGTGTGATGATGTAACCTACTTTGGTGGCATCCAAAATTAGACTGTGTTCAGTGATCCAAAATCATTAGTTCTAGATTAACCTCGCGTGACCTAGAAGGAGTTAGCCAATGATGTTTAATAGGAACAAGACAGGAAATCTGGCCTAATAATGACATTTGAGTCTGCTTCCTCCCATTGCTGCTGGCTTTAGATGTATCTTGAGCATTAATTAGCATGGAGGTCTGTCTTTTTTGTTATCTGAACACGTAGCTGCTGTAGGGATGGGCAAAGCAGGCACAATAAACAGGCCAGGCTCTTTTCCCTGTGTCTTAGAACTGTAACAGGAATGTAACCAGGGCAAGCAAGCAGAATTGTGGAGTAATCTGCACACCTGTGTTAAGTACGGGTGGATAAAGTAAGGTGAAATGTCCTCTGTGTCGTGTTCGAACACTGGGAATTCCAGTATACGTGAGCTTTTGTGTGTGCTTAGAAGAAATCAGGAAAACAACCAGAAGGCTCAATTTGGTGTTGCTTCAGTTGTGCAGTTCAAATTGATTAGTAATGATTTGTCACAAGTGATATAAACATATTAATACAGTTTTTACTATTTTAATTATCTCTAATAAATACATAAAGAGTAAGCTTGTCAGCAGCACATGCATAATTAAAGTGATCCAAGCATACTCTATTGAGGCTATAAGGAAACTCAGCATCTGCCCGATGTTCCATGATGGAGGCACAGGAATATGATCTGCTAATTGCTAATTTATGACAGTATGCTGAGATTTTAAAACCATTATCGCTGTTGTTGGAGCTAAGATCTCTTGAAAGTATTGGTCCCTGATATTTGGAATTGACCTCCTGAAGGAGTCTTTAGCAGCCCGATCTTTCCAGAATTAAAGGGTACTTGAGATAGCTGCTAAAATACCTGCTGTGGGTGGCCTGGTAGTATGAAACTTTCATTCTCATCAGGTAACTCTGGTCTTACTTGTGTTCTTTGCATGCACAAGTCCCTGTTTAAATAAAGGAATAAACAGAGTCTTTATTTCGTGCCACCACACTCTCTAAAACTAAACTTGATGTCAACTTCCAAGGCAAGGCTATTCTCAGCCCAGTGATTACAGCTGCCTATAGGATAATAACCCCATTTAACAAAAGAATTTGAGGTTTTGAAATTTATTTTTATACTACATTGGTACAAATATGAAACCTTTCAGATGCTTTGGCCAAACCAAAGTATGTAAAAACTTTTTTTTTTTTTTCTTTTTCCTTTTTTTTTCCCAGTGACCACTTACATAGGCTTTTTTGCTGTCCTCTGTCCCTGGTAAGACCTAAACAATTATCTGTCCTAACCCTCTGAATTACCCTGGAAATGCAGTACAGCACTGTGTAACCTTGCTTAATCTGATAAATCTAAGAATTATTTTGGCTTCGACAGAGCGTTGTATTCAGACAAAATGTAATTTAGTCAAAAGTATTCAAACCACCATCCCACTGATCCGTTAGCACTCAACAAAATCAGACTCACATGAGCAAAAATGTTAATTGGATTTTTTGCTTCCCTCCAGCTAAATCCCAAATTAAAAATTGCTAAACCCTGGTCACTGCCACAGAGCAATGGATTTCTGAAGCCACAGACAGGATTTCTGAGGGCTGAGGGCAGTACCCTGGGTCCTCACGGCTTCTTTGTGGAGGAATAACAAGAGCCCCTGGCTAGTCTTACACTAGAGCTTCTCCAAAACAGTTATGAAATTTTCAACCTCATGGTCTGAGTATAGATTTTGTTAAGAGTACGCTCATAAAAAAATAATGAGGACTTAATGATTAATGGGTACTTAATAAATGATTAATAGTGTATTGTGGAGTCCCAGCAAGTCAGCTGTAATGCCCTGACTCCTCTGACTTTTTGACAAACACTGCTCATGTCTGCACCATCTCTGTGGCAGAAGTGCAAGTAAACTGTTTGCAGCTGTATCTTCTGTGTAAAGTGCAGACCAAAGCTTTGTAACTATTAATTTGATTTTGGAACATACGCTAATTAACTTTATAATGTCTCCCCCATCTACCTCTTAGCAGCTGTTCACCTTAGAGTGAGAGAAGAAGTCAAAAACCCGATCCTGGTGTGACACCTTTTGAAGCAGAAGAAAGGCCTCATCAGGACACGTCAGAGAACATTGTATTCTCTCGGCATACCAAAGACCTAAACCAAAACTGGGGCCACTTGAGGCATCACTCTGATGTATGCAGCCTTGCAGCAGGGCTGCAGCTGATGAGAAATGCTGTTCATGCCCCAAAGTGTTTGTTTCCAGACTTCCAGGCTTGCTTTCATCTTACCGTTTCACTTGGCTACCAAGTGCATTTCTCCTGCAGCTCCAAACTGCACGATGCTACGCCCGTTTTGCAGATCTCCCCATAAGGAGCTCCGACTCTTGAATCTCTAAGAGCAAATTCTTTTCAGTCTTTACATTCCCATTCCTTTTGTAGGCAATGCCAGTCTTAAAAACTTGCACACTGTTAGCGCCCCGACTCCTGGATCTGGTCAGTGAGCAGTGGCCCTCTCTGGCCTCCTGCTTCCTAAGATGCCTGTTTTGGCAGCGTGTCCTCAACAGACAGGCAAGGGAAAGGGCTAATCTCCTTCCTTGTCATTCTTTCCCTCCCGCTCCTCTTCCCTCCCTCCATCCCAGCTCTTGCTGTCTCTCATTTCTGCCACCGTTTATGCCTTTGACTGTCTTCACGGTAAGATCTCTGGGTTAGCTTCCATCAGATGCTTAATATCTCTTTATATATTCGCTCAAAGTGATTAATGACTCCCCTGTTACATAAACTTGTCATGAACAGTGAGCAGTCTTCCTCTGCTCTGCCTTTCTTGACAGATCCTAGCTGTGGAGTTGTTAGCTCTGTCTAAAGATTAATTTTTCTCTGGGTTTGAGGCTCCATCCGTTCTCGTGGCTGACTCATGACCTCTCTTACTATTTGCTGGGTTTAAGCGTGGTAGCTAGGAGACTAACACAGCAACACTGCCATTGTTTTGTTGTATTTGCCCATTTTAGAATACCTTGAGTAGCCAAATACTGCACCACATACTTCAGTTCTGTTGAAATATCACTAGGCACTGTATTGATCCAGTATTTAATAGCTCTTCATAGTTATCACTTTTCCTGTTTTCAAGCTATATGAACTTCAGGGTGCACTTACGAGCTTCCCCAGCTTTATTCTGGATTACAAAGCTGCCGTAATAAACTCAGCAAGTATTTTGAAGGTGCACAGCTCTAAACTTTATGGGTTATAAATCACAATGTGTACTTTTTTTTAAAGAAAGTAGTATCCATGAAGAGAAATCTGGGGGGAAGGCAAGCCAAGTGATAGCTTGCACTGAGAAAACGTAGTGGAACACAACATCAGGTCTCCTGTGTCATAGCATGGCTGGGATCGCAGGAGTGTAGGCAAATATCCTTTGTAATACAAAAACCAGACTGAACAGAAAACAGTGTAAAAATGTGCTCTCTTGCTCAGCTCTCAGTCAAGTGCTGTGTTTGGGTAACACTCGTCTGTGTCTTGTCAGTGTCCTGATGTGCATCACTCCAGTACTGAAATAGCAGGTGGTGGTTTTGAAGGGGTCAGATGTTGGCTGCAGCAGCTTTGAGAAGGTGAGGAATGATCTTAACGTGGACATTGCCTCAAGGTGGCTGAAGTGTGTGAAGGCTTCTTTGTGGAAAACCTGTCACTTGAATAAGCAGAGAGTGGGAAGAACAAATCTTTTTGAGGTCAGGAGAATGATCGAGTTCTTCGTCTGATCAATACTTTGCTGTCTCTAATTCAGAAGGAAGTATCAATAGGCACTGAGCTGTTGTTTCACCTCGGTGTCCACTTGTTAGGATATAAATCCTTCTAAAACTGCTCTGGTTTCCTTGTCTTGGGAGAGGGGAGAAACATTCCCCGGAGCTCAGATGAGCCTGGGAAGGGAAGAACAGCACGTTGCTGTATCTGCAGGGCCACTAGCCAGCTACCCATGGTTTTAACATGGGATCTTAATTCATGCCTTTGGACTGAGATGGGCTGCTTTCCTGGTCCACATCCTGATTCCCCGCATAGTTCTTCTTCCTCAAACCCTGAGCTTTGAGCTTTGAGCATAGCCTACTGTGGACCCTGTGGCGTCTCATTAAATGCCTACAATGCAGATGTCTGCTTTTTGACCGAGATGTTTAAAGTCACAAAAATCAATGTAAAAGTGCATTGTACTTTCACAAGTCATAGGTGCAACAGCCAGGGTGAGATTCACAGATCGTGTTTCTTCATCTAAATGAGCTCTAAAACGCCAGCTGTGCTGGTAAGGATTCCTTTGGTACAGTTTGAGTTGTTCCAGTTTTACCTCTCTTGCAGAGCCTTTTCATGATTAATTTGCTCTAGTTAAATGGCTATTGTCCTGTGGTAGAGAGCAAACGGTTTCTCAGGCTATTTATAGTGCAAACTGCCAGAAAGGCAAGTATCCTGCTGTAAAAATTCTTGCCCTACCTTCTGCTTTCAGGGCCAAATCAGGAACAGGCATTTCACTGTGCCCATGAATGAAGAGAAATGAAAATACTGAAGTCCATCCACTTCTTAGCTTGCCTCTTCTGATAGAAATACTCATTTGGGGCATTCAAGGTTTTGTTCTTTTGTATGCAGGTAATTCAGCTACAGTATTTCAGGTTTGGTAGAGTTCTTCCAGTCCATGTTTTCAGCAGTGCTCCTTACATTTTGCTGCTTTCCTGGCAGGTGCTGTATCATGCTAGGGCTGCCTTTCATTTCCCAAGGAATTCTGAACCTGGCTGGAACTTATTTCAGGCTGGTGCCTAGGTGTCACGTGTTGCTGAACCCTGCTTTTTTCTACAGTGAATTTGAAATGAGGACAGAGAGAAGTTGGAAAGGAATTGAGAAGGTGGTGAGAAGATTCGGATGTTGGATGTTGCAGATTTGCAAGGGAGGAGGTGAAAATAAACGTTCATTTCCCCATCTATAACAGCACAGAAACATACCCCTGCCTTCTACAGACAGTGCTGACTGGGTTTTAGGAAACTGGGTCTGGGAACTGCCAGACCCTTGGTGAGGATACTCTTGATGAACCACAGCAAACTATCAGGCACACGAGAGTTGAGGGTCTTCGTTATTTCACAGGATTGGGTTCAGAATCCCCGGTCTTTTGAAGAAAAGAAGAAAATTTGCAATGGTGGGTGATTCATAGCCATCTTCTTTGTTTCCTGCAGTTTTGAGAGTGTTGTCAAGGAGAAGGCAGGCAGCATCTTCAGAAATACTCTCATTAGTGATGTTAGCGTGATAGAATTTGATGGAGTAAAGTGTGATCCATGTGTATTATTCTCATGTTTGCAGCAGCCCAGTCAACAACAAATAGTTCCTGGCAACCTTGTCTAACAAAAGCTCGGTCTGTGAGGCATGCCTGCAAGCAGTGACTTCCAACATCCTGTTTTTGGTTCTGGTTTTGGCTTGGAGTGTTTATGGATTAAAAAAAAAAAGAGTAACAGAAAATAAGCCAAAACATCTTAATGGGATTTCCTTCCAGTATCTTCTCTGGTGTTTTTAAAAGCTAATTTGAAAGTAAAGTGATTAAAAATGTGAAAGAGTATGAACAAGGAAATCGGATACACGCGCAAGCTGCCTCTCCTTTCTGCTCACATCCCAGCTGTGCTGACAGACCTTCTGCTCGCTCTTCCAGATTAGCTGAGAAGGATGCAGAAAGCGGGCAGCATTACCCGTTTGAAAGGTAAAATAATCAAATTTGGTGAGGTTGCAGAAGTTCTCAGCTGTGCAATCTTGCCTGCTGGCCTGAAATGGAAAGGCAGAATTTCGGTCATTTTAGCATCCCATGGGCATCGCTGCTTTTATCGTTAGAAGACAATCAATGAGATGCTGTTTCTTTGCTATGTAAGTATATCAGAGAGTTTTGGCAACCACGTGGCTGCTGTGATACCATTGCTTGTTTTGAACAGGGAGAATGCCGACGTTTAGAGCTGACAGGTGCCGTGAGCAGTTTTCCACATGTGCACACAGAGCTGCCATTTGCCTTTTGTTTGCTTTAATCCTGGCACGTATGCATGCATTTTCACGTTAAATAAATGTTTGTGCCACAGTTTCTCTCTTCCCTTGGACCTCTTTGGGGCCAGTGCTGAAATTGTAGGTCCTTCTCTGCCTAATCTGCCCCATTAGAGCTGGGGGAGTTGCTGGCCTGCCTGCTGGGGTCACAACCCTCGCAGAGGGGAGCCGAGGAGCGGTGCCCATTCTGCAGCTCATTTGGTTGATCCCATGGCAAGCACGGGCCCTGAGCTCTGTTTACAGTCTGAACGGCTCCCTTTTCAGAGCTGTCAGATTAAATGCAGTGCCACAGCAATATTTCTCCCCTTCTGTGACTAGAGGGAAAGAGCCTTGGATCTGTCAGTAAACTCTGACTTCCTGTATGGTTAGGGGAAGTATTGCTCCAATTAAGCAGCACACCAGCCTCTGTGTCCCCTAATTAACTTCCTCTCCGCAGTGTCTAAGCTTTCTTTGCTACTGCTGTACTTCAGGTTCTGTCTTTAAAAAAAAGAAAAAAAAACCTTCTAAAATCTATGCTAGTTAAAAGAACTTGCTTCAGGCTGAAATACAGCCTGAACCGTCACTGAAGATAGCTAGAAATAGATTTTCTTTTTACAGGAGAAATGTGCTTCCAGTACAGAATTATAAATCAATAAACACGGATAATTTGGGGTAGCTGTGGGGTTTTGAGTTTGGGGGGTTATTCTGCTAAATGCCATTTCAGTGAGTAATTTGCAAGGCAAATTGGTATATGGGTGTTTTTTTTTAGTGAAATGGTTATTAGTCATTCATCTAGTTAATACGCCAATGGATCATTAAAAATAAGTTTCCTAAATTATCAAATTAAAACAAGAAAAAAGTTTGTCTTCATAGTTAGCCCCTCACTGTACATGGTAATTATGGACAGTTGCAGGTACGTGGTGGCTCTCGTTAATCTCCATGAAGGTTGTGCAGGCACGTGGATAGGTAAGTCACTTGAGTAATCAGCTCATTTGGTCAGTGTGGCTGCAAGGAGCTGAAGGCCTTAGTTTTGGATAGTTCCAGTGTGAGCCGAGGGTGCCCAGAGTCTTAAGAGGCAGTACACATGTCCATGCAAAAAATTTGGCCTTTAGGACCAGTAGGGTTTTCAAACACAGACCCTTGCCAACGTCTCTTCTTTGTTCTAACAAAGTTTGAGGTTTTGAAAATGCTCAACTTTGCCTTCATCTCTTTTTACACTAGAAGAGTCTGGCACTTTAAGAAAAAAGTATCTCTGGTTTATTTTCCTGAATGTTTCCTGTTGGGTTTGATCCCTCCTGTCCTGTTGTGGTTCTTGTTAGAGCTATAGTTGGCCCTTGGCATTGTTTTAAATAATGCTTTGAGGACCCTGAAGACAGTTTACTAGATCATTCAGTCTCCTTGTTGGGGAAGGACTGCTCTCTTTCAGTAGTTTAACCAAAAATTTGTGTTCATTTTGGTTTCGAGTAGTGTTCCAAGCAGACGGACTGATGGAGAAGACCAACATGCTAACGTGGAGCACTGTCAGAAGGCATTTCACAAGCTGTTTTTCTTTTCCAGGTACAGGCAGCGGATCCCTCTCCCACGCTCTCATCAGGACAGTGGCTCCCACAGGGCACCTGTACACGGTGGAGTTCCACCAACAGCGGGCTGAGAAGGCCAGGGAGGAGTTTCGGGAGCATGGGGTGGAGCATCTGGTGACTGTGACCAACCAGGACGTCTGCAAGAACGGGTTTGGTGTCTCAAACATTGCAGATGCTGTGTTCCTAGATATTCCGTCTCCATGGGAAGCCATAGGACATGCAAAGGCAGCGTTAAAAGCTGAAGGTAACCGCACTGATCTCTTTTTAGGAAGTACTGTGCATGCACACAATCTCTGCCTCAGAGCTATATGCTAGATCTGCTCCTTTCCATTGTGTGATCGCTGTTCTCAAATGTCAGTCTGTAGGCATTTCGAAGGATGAAAAACCTTCAAAAGAGGTCTGCGATTTGCAGCAAAAGATTTGAAAAGAGC
Organism: Netta rufina; assembly: GCF_964035555.1. Lineage (NCBI taxonomy): Eukaryota > Metazoa > Chordata > Aves > Anseriformes > Anatidae > Netta > Netta rufina. Next base: position 55,045,575 of record NC_140128.1, read on the forward strand.
AGAACAACTTTTTCCTACAAGCCTGTGCTAGCTGCTACAATTAGCAGGGGCAGGTTGCTTAAAAAAAAAAAAAAAAGGAAAAACTTTTTTAAAAAAAACAACACAACACGTTTGAAGCTTTGTCAAGTGCATTTTGCTAGATCTGAGCGTGTGTGGGCAGCAGCAGCAACAATGAATGCTGAAAGCAAATTTCTTTGGCACTTCAGTGGAAAGGTGTTTGTATAGAAGGTGTTCAGAAGCACTTTACATCAATCATTGCAGATTTGGACCTATTTAACAGAGCTTTCCATTGGTAATGTTAAAGAAAATGTGGTTGTACTTAAATATGCTTGCCAATTTCTGCCTTAAATCTCTGCTGTTGGAGGTAATGAGAAGTTTGCCATTGGTAACAGTAGGAACTGAACATAAAGGCTGTTCCAGCTTGTGCCAGCTATTCCTGGACAGTGACAGCAGGTGGGAACTGCTATTGAGCAATTGGATGGCTTTTTTCAGTTTATAATAAATCTTTTCCCTATTGAAAAATAAACTTCAGTGAACACATCATTCTTTTATCCTGGAACAAGTTTTCCCCTAATTATTGTTCTAACATTGTAGCAGCACTGGTGTGAATCTGCGCTAACGTAGGCCAGGCTGCTCCCAGCTACAAAAGTGGTGTTGCTAGTGAAGGAAGTGTAGGGAGCAGAACCCAGCCCCGTGCTGGGACATGAGTTTAGTAGAACACTGACTTCAGGTAAATTGCTAGGTCTTCCTGAAATCACAGAATTTCAACTTATTCTTAAGGGTCACTGAATGTGCACTACTTTGCTGAGTCAGGACCAACCCCAGCATTGGGCTCCCTCTGGAAAATTTTCAGGAAAGCTTTCAAATACCAACGTAATCCATTCTTTCTTTTAAAAGTAAATAAATAGAGACTCATTAGCACTCTACCTGCAAGGGTTACAGCTGATTTTGTAGCTGCTTTCCAGTGTGTCCTGGGAAGAAAATAATTTTCACTGCGCTGTACAATGTCCTTCCCATGCTCAAATTATCTAATCTAGTGAGCACAACACTCAGCTGACTTCCCAGCTTAGAAGGCGCTGCATTGCGCAGTCCAATTTGAATTATTTAAGTGGTGCATGTTTAGAATACTAAGCAGAGCTGCTTGAGCAGCTCCAGGATTTGAATCCCTGTCTCACTTCAGCATTTGAAATCCTAGAAAAGGATTTCTGTACATTCTAAATCTGGCCAAACTGGCCATATTCTTTGTCTATATTTGCCTGTGCTACAAGGTTACATCTGCTTAGCCAATATAAAATATATTTTAAAACTCCGTATTTTTATGTTTGTCAAGTGGCATCACACATGTTAGGTACCACTCGAGAGGGAAAGCTGCTGATCCTTGCTGCAGTTTTCACTGCAAATAGCCACCAGTGTCTGAGACCTGGTGTAGGTCTATGGCTCATCTTCTGTGTTTCATAGTACCTGGTTGAGCCGTGGAGCTTTTGTTTTGTTTTGTTTTTGCATAAAAACAAAAGCTGTTTTTTTGTGTATAGTCAATTGCAATAGCAGTAGATACAAACTTACACATGCCTCTGTTTTATTCCAAATCATGTGGGTAGTATTTGTTTGTTTGTTTTTGGTTGGTTGGTCTGGTTTTCTGTTTTGCTTTGTTTTGTTTTTTTGTTTGTTTTACTGCTGTAAAATCTAAAATATGATAGAAGAATACTGTAAGTGCTTCTCTTTCCCTACTGCCAGCAGATTATTTCATAGTGCTCCTTTGTTTTGTTTTTAAGTAGTTAAAGCTCTTCTGCAGTAAGAACAGTTTGTGCATGTACTGCTGATGTTCACGGCTGTTCCAAGGGTTAGTATAATGATAGGGCATCACTGGAGGAAAGGAGTCGTTCCATTCTTTTCCCTCCATGCCCTCTCACTCACATCTGGACAGGGTCACATTGTGGGTTTTACTGCGATGCACAATGCTAATATTGCAGCTGTGCTGCCAGACAGTGGTCATTCATTCCCCAAAGTCTTAAGGTGCTTAGAATGAAGTCAGGGCTAAAGAAATGCAATACGTAGCATCAGCTAGCCTCCTCTTTAAAACCACACTGTTCATTATGGAGTTTTCAGCTGAGACAGCGTGTAAGAGAGAGTTCTTAACCTTAACAAATCCTTATCAAATCAGTATTTTCTCTCCTACTTAGGCTCAAGATCCTGAATCTTGCAGCTCCTAGTAGGCTGAGTGCTAATGATCCTCTTCACAGGGTACGCTTATCACTCACGTTATGCCTTACAGTAGGCTGTAAATGTGCTGCTTACAATAGCTTGGCCTCCCATTTAAAGCACTGCCAATTTGTGAAGAGCTAGAAGGATAAAAATGCACAGAGAGCTTGTGACTAGAAGGTTCTTGTTCCCTAGTGATGCGCTCTGCTGATGATGTTCAGGCTTGCATCTCAGCTGCATCCTTCTGTGCTCATTTCACCAGTCACGCTTTCAAGCAGAAATGCTGCTTGTAATACCTCTCAGGCACTGCTGCACTGCAGAACTTGCCTTCATTCCCAGGCTTGCACTGTTTTCCTTTAGGAGCGTCAGCTGATGAATGTGTTTCTGTAGTCATGGCTGCTCTTCGCGTTATCTGACCTTGGTGGTTTTGCAAAGTTGCTGTTAACCCCTTTGGGCTTATTTAAAACAAAAAAAAAACACAATGGGGAAAAAAAAAAGTGAGGTAACAAACATATCCTACAGTTCTTAAATACCCTGAAACTTTTGACTCAGTCATCTCACAGCTGAATACTGTAGTGCTTTGATTATAATTCTGCACCCACCTACTCCGCTCTCATAAATATTGCCTATTTCTTCCAAGGCCGTGGAAGATGATGCATTTGTGTAATAATTTTCCTACAGGTCTTAAATTTTCAGATAGGGAGATGGAAAAATACAGCCATATATTAGGCTGGATGGGCCTCTTGCATTAATAAATCCGTCCTTGGTGGTGCTTAAATTAGCAGTCTGAGTAACAAACGTATTACAACCACCCCTCTGTTATTTCCATTCTTTATATTAACGATATTACTCTTACATCCAGACTTTCCACTCCCTTTTAAGTGTCATAAAGCCCATGAATTATGAGCTTGTCAAATTATGATCCATGGTAGACCATGTGAATCAGGTAACGTGGTGCTGGCAGATCTCCCCCAAAACTCTGCGGGGGAAGTCCCCTCTGACCACCTCCCATATGTATTTTCCTGCCATCACAGAAGCCCTTCAGCAATGCTCTACTCTTTGCTGTTGCTTTTTATTTCCAAAGTCTTTTGTTTGTTTTGCTTGTTCACAGTGGAGTTAAAACAGGTAGGTCTTGCTTACAATTTTTGCTCTAGCACAGCCATCGATTGTTGTCCTAACCTGCCGGGTTTGGTTCTTACAGTTGATGTATAAGCAAATAAATAATATCTCATCCTCCCAGCAGCCTGTGGTGTAGGTAAGGCATTGCTTGGTTTTGCTAGTTTCAATTTTCATTTGGGCTGGCCTCCCTCCTCCCCTGAGCTTTCAGGGAATACCAGTTCCATGTACAAAGCCTCACTGGCTATTTTTCTTGAGGCCCAGAGGTTATTCACGGTCCCGTTTTTCAACCACCCAGGTGTGGCTTGGAGGAGCAGCTGAAATCCCCAGCCACAAGTCTCAGGGTAGGGAGAACCCCAGGCTGAATGACGCCGAGAGGGCAGCGACACGAGGCCGGTGCTGGCTGGGCTCAGGCTCCCTCAGGAGCACGCAGGGGATGTGTTAGGGCTGGAAGTGGAGCCTTGCAGTCTGGCATGCTGTCTAGACTGCCTTCCTCCACCCATACAGGTGGTACTCAAGGCAATATCAATGCTTCTGACCACAGGAGATTGTTTAGGGGTAAATGGATGAAGCCATGAGTGCTTGCAAAATTTCATCACCAGCCTTTACTAGTGTGGCACCTGCTGTGATTTGAAGGAGACTTCACTCAAGGTGAGGTTAAAAATCCACTAACTAAATCGAAACAGCCTCTCAGTGTTGAGGGGGCGTCTGGTCAAGAGCAGAGCTGCCCCACTAGAGTCTGCTATCTTCCAGCTCCCAAGCACGGGCTGTTTGCTGGGCCAACCCCAGTTTTGTGTTGTTGGAGGGCATTAACCTAGCTCAGGTCTGTCAGGGATTGTTGGGTCAGGTGCCCACAATGGGTCTGGCCCCATACCCAGAAGCAGAAGTGATTCTCTCACGTGTGAGTCCAGCAGGATTCCTGCATCATAATCCATGTTGTGGAAGGCTGACCCAAATCGCTGGCCTTTGCACAGCTTGTAGGAAGTAGCTGGGGATGAAAGGAACCTTAAAGGAAGTGTTAGGTTTTATTCCCCAGTTTGGAGCCAACTGATATTTAGTTTTTGTACATGCTTTTGCCAGCCTGGTCCCAGTGAGCAGGAATGAATTCCTCTGGAAGGATGTACCTACAAACATGGAGGTTAAGGCCACATTTGCAGAAAAACACATCAAGCTCCTATTAATGAGCTGGCAAGTGATTCGGAGAAAATTTTCTTTTCTGAATCAAGAAACATCCTTTAATTTCTTCCGACAGCCAAATCCTCTAATTTCACTTGTCAGGGAAGCTACATCAAATCGCCCACGAGCACACTCACTTAAAGGACGTTCTGTCCCCTTTTTCAGAGGCAATATTTTTAGCGTCCTACTAGCTCAGAGTAAATGCCATGGTGATGCTGCTCGGTGACTCTTCTTGCCTCGCCCCTACATAATGTTAATGCCTGTGTCGTCTTTTTCTTCCATGCGATCTTTGTAACGCAATCTTCCAATTACCACGATGCACTGAGATCCCAAAACGCAGAGCTGTGTTCTTTTACCAGAAATAAAAATGCTGTGCTGTATTCCGTACGTCACGGAATCGTTTCCAAAATTATGGGCTCCAGAGCTTAATGGTGCTGCACTACATATGTTCTTTTCACATCCTCTGAATAATACTGTGACGATGAAAAAACCTAGCAGAGAGCTCGTGACTCATGCTACAACCTGCAGAAGAGAGGGTACGTAACTTGGACGCATGTTTTCGTGTCATGAGTTGGAGTTCTTGTCAGCTGGGCAGCACTACCAGCTTTTCCATACTGGAAACCTACGGCAGAGTTTAGCTGAGTAGAACTGGTAGAGATGCCAGTCCTTGCTCAGACAAACCAGAAGCCAAATTGCTTGTTGGAGTTGCCCAGGAACATACCAGGAACTGCTCTTGAAAGAGGAGCAACTTTCAAGGCACTGATCTCTGAGATAGCAGGGTGTGTCCCGTGATTATGAGTTAGATACTGTCTGTTCCATGTTTTAAAAATGTACAGTGCTATGTAGATGCAAATCCTCTGTTATTTCCCCCCCCTTCCCTTAAGCTCTCTCCTCTAATTGTTCCAATTGTACTTTAATTTTCATACGCTTTTGACCCTGCTGCTGGTTACAATGACTGCCAGGACTGTGTGGGCTCATTTCAGCCTACAGATTCAGGAGGTTTAACCTCTCCATTAAATGTTTCAAACTCACTCCCTGTAAAATTGAAGGTGGAAAAAGAAATTTAAGTCTTTAATACAGACTCATTATTCTCTTCTCCTCAACTGTAGCACTTGTCAGATGCATTATACATGAATAAACACATTTTTAGACAGCTCTTCAGATCAAAAAGCTCACACAGCTTCCCAATGTGAACAGGATTAATCTCAGATAATTACTGTATCAATTTATGATGACACACAGATCTCATTAAACAAATTTAGGAATGGTAGCTCTCCGAAAAGGAGAGCTCTGAGAGAACACGAACCTGGTTTGTACTCAGAAGTCTGAGTTCAGTTGTTTTTCCTGCTCTCTAGTCTAGTCTACCCCTTTGTCATCCGCAGACAGCGCAGCATTCCCCAGCGAGCTGAAAGGGAGGCAGTACATGTCTTTTCTTCCTTCATTAAGGAATCCTTGGCACGGCAAGACAAAGCACTGCATATTCAAGCCCTTTAAGCCCTAAATGCCTCTTGATGTGTAAAGGACAAGAGGGCTCTCAGAGAATCTGAGCATTGTGAGTGCTGAAATCTAGATTTATGTCTGTTTGGTGGTTGTGACAGAACGGGTTGTGACAAAAAGGGTTGTGACAGAAAGGGCCTAGCTGGTAATCCTGCAGGGGTGCAGAGGGCAGCCTGCAGAGAATTCAGAAGCATTTGGGCTGCTGAGGACAGCATCGCTGCTCCTGGAGCAGAAGAGCATGTCCTGCTCAGTGCTTCCTCTTGCTCAGAGTCCACCCTTTTGCAACTCATAAAGCATCGTGTTAATTGAAGCTCCCCAAGTCTTTCTATTTTAGGCAGTCTCTGTTAAGTCTGGAGCTGCAATTTCAGTTTTGCCTTCCAGCCTTCTGCTAATTGCAGCCTTCCAACCTTTTGTTAACACCTGCCTAATCAGACACGTCCAGCCTGCCAGTCAAATCCAGCCTGCGGATGGTGTGGGGAGGAGAAAGCAGAGGACACCCCCTTCCCCCTTTGCTGCCATCCATAAAGACAGATGCTTGGGGGTTCTGCTTCTAAGCTGTTTGTAGGTATATTGGTTTGGGAGGAACGCATAATAATAACCAAAACAATAGGTGCTAAGGGGAAAAAATGCAATTGAAAAAGCTAATAAAACCCACTCAGTTATGTGGAATACCAGCTGTGTTACCCTGTTTTATCACTCTTCATACCTGGGAATCTCCCAGCAGTGCAGTAAGTGAAATAACTTTCCTTTTGCACCTCCCACCTGGAGATCAGCTATTACAAGCAAGAACTTTCTTCTTCTCTACGAAGTGGCTTGAAAGCCCATTTTCTGTACCCCTGCTTCCCCCAGGCAGTCTGCCTTGCAGGAGGGCAGCCTGATAAATCAGCACCAAGTTTGGTGCTGACGTGCTGCAGTCAGCTGACGGCTCTGAGGCAAGATGAAGGTTGCTCGGGCTTTAATTGAAGGCTCGACAAGAACCGTAGGCGGGCCTGCAGCTTGTATTGCAGCAGTGCGTGCAGGCTCCTTGCTGCTCGGTAAATCCACAGCATGTGAACTCGAAAGCCTAAGGATGTCTTGAAATCCTTGTGGTTGGAACAAATAAGGAGAGCTGCCGTACTGTAAATGTAAATATATTTCCAGTTTTTGTTTCGGTGCAAAACACCAGAAAAGCAAGGCGTGAATGAAGTAGTAGTAAGTCTCTGATCTCCCCACAAATTCTTTCTCTGCAGACAAAGAGTCGCTGTGAGCTGACATTTAGCTCAGCTAGACGTTTGTTCAGTTCCATACACAGTAAGAACGCAGCAGCTTTCTAAATAACCTGTGTGCATTATAGTAGCTTTCTAATTATGTAACGGGAATTTCTTCTTGGGCTTTTCTCTTTTGCATCTACAGACGTGGCAGAAATGTGCTCTGCTCTGGCCAGAAGGGACGAGCTGTTGGATTCAAAACCGTTCTGGTAGCCCTGGCCACCCTGCTAAACACAGAAATCTAATTTCACGGGAGCTAGCAGACTGGGCGTGCAATTAAATTGGCATCACCAGAGTTGGTTAATAATGACACATACCAGCATTAATTTTGCAGGTGATTATTAGATTGTTTTTTAATTGTCACTCGGGGGAACTACTTGTCCAGGGTGCTTTGTTCTGAAGATGCGTGATAAGAACCCTTGGCTGCAGAGACTTTATTCCAGGACTAAAATTAATTCCCTGTTAGTGTGTGGTGGATTAATGGTCATGGAAAGTGTTCTTCCCCAATCAGTACCCAGCACATCAGTGCTGCACAGTAACTGGAGTGCTGCACTGACGCTTTCAGACCTGATGCTTTCTTTTTTTAGAGATATGACTTTAGAAACGAGAAAGGAAAAAAAAAAGGGGGGAGTATGAGATAAAGCAGACTTCGTGTAGTCCCAGCATAGCCTCTATTTTTAGCAGGAGGCTTTGCTCTCACTTGCATGGGTTCTTTAACTGCTTAGGCAACTGGTGTTGGAAGGCTCGACTGGATGAGCCTGGGAGAGGGCTGGGAAGGAATGCAAATCAGGTCAGCAAACATTTTCATCTAATTGTACTAAGTGAAACAATAGCTGAAGCTGCATTGTCCAGCTCTCCTTCCCCCAGCACAAAAGCTTTTCAGGAAGGGCAGTCGCCTTGTGGGACGCTGTGTCCTGGGAGAAAGCACATGCCCTGGCTTTATGGCAGACAGTGTCCTTATAATTCTTTGATCTGATTTGGCTGTGGCTTTTCAGAGTAAATCTGAATCCTTCTATTCTCAGCTGCTAAGGTGACATTGGAGCCAGCAGAAAGTTGTAGGGGGCCTATTAGTTCTCCCTATTTAGAATCAAAAATGAGCCATGGGCAGATGAGGAGACGAGTGTTAGTTTATCACTTAAAAACCTTTCCTAGAGTTTTGAAACGTTTGCTGTGAAACTGCCCGATGTGCTATCCAGTAAATTTTAATGCTCGAGAGACACGCTCGTCATCTTGACTAAAAGGGTAAAGTCTTAGCAGCGCTCCTTCTATGGCCTGGAGAGATTACTTCATTCTGTACACGCATACCATCGTCCTCAAATAAACACAGCCGCTTTTGTCAGGGTGTGTGTGCACGCACACTTATATTCTAATGAAGGCGACTCTGTACAGTGTGTGAAGAATGACTTCTGGCTTTGTGTAGGTGCCAACGGCAGCTCAGTGCCTCGGTCCAGAGTAGTGGGCAGTGGTTCGAAAGGGATCGACGTTAACAGTTCTATCGTGAACAAATGTGATGGGCAGCACTGTGTTTGGAAGATGAATGAATCTGCCACTGCAATTTTTGAAGGGTCTGAAGCATCTTGTAAAGTCATCCGTGTTTGATTTTGACACTTTTAAAACCCGCACAGTTGCCTCACGAAGATTTTTTCGGAATATTCACACTTCTGTATAACAGTATTTTTATGTGCAGCTGAGAGGATTCAAAAAAAAAATAGAAAAAGTGCTTCGTTTTGGTTTTTACCCTCTTTTTCCACTTCCTGCCTTATTTTGTAGGTGGCCGCATCTGCTCGTTCTCCCCCTGCATTGAACAAGTCCAGAGAACCTGCCTAGCAATGGAGGAATATGGTTTCACAGAGATTAACACCTTGGAAATTCTGCTCCGAGTGTACAACGTAAGGACAATTAGCTTGCAAATCCCTGACCTTGGAAAAGCAGCCGAGGATAATTCTAGCGCTGGCTTTGACAGCAGCAACCCATCAAACCAAGGTAGCCCCTGCACTAATCTGCAGCAAGGAACTGTGCAGTTCAAAAGCGGCGTGCCGCAGAAGGAAATGGTCGGTCACACCGGGTACCTGACCTTTGCCACCAAGAGCCTCTTTTAGTCCATGGCGAGTCGGTGCAGTTCGGAGTGCTTTGTGTGTTTGTGTGTGTTTGCTGTTTTCATGGTTCCTTCTTGTAGGGCATCCAAGTTTTTACTTGTCAGGGAATTCCATATATAGTCAGATTTGGTTGGAATATGCTTTGTTTAAATAGCACACAAGCATTAAGCAGAGCAGCATTAAGGGAATGCTGGAACTCTGGAACCGTGCTCCACTTGCCATCAGAAAGGAGATAAATTAATAGGGAAGGGCCATTCACTGGAATCTGCAGAATAAAGATCCCTCCTGATAAGAAAGTAAAACAAACAGCATACTAATCACAAATAAACTGGGATTTTTTTCTTCCTCTTTATTGAATTGTTTTCCTCGTTTTATGTTTTTATTTTTTTCTGAGCACCACTAGATACATTTTAAAAAAAAAAAAGATCTTCTCTTTTAACACACTTTCACTAACTAGTGTGTGCGTTTTTCTTAGGAATGTGAAAGTGCCTCCTTGCTTCGTTTTAGATATGAAAGTTGCAAGGTCATGTGTTTGCCAGCATGGCTGATCACAGAATCAGTGTTTCCTTGGAGCAGAGTTCAGCTGCACAGAGGGTTATTGGCAGCGCTCAGGAGCACAGCCTCTTACTCCATTCTGGCATCTGCAAATCATTTCGGTTACACAGAGGTCAAATAAGCGTGCTAATTGTTGGATTTGGATTAAAATAGAAGATTGTGATCGATTTGTAGTAGAAATTTGGACCTGGATTTGTACTGTAATCGTCTAATAAATCATCAGCTGTCATTGTTGATGAGTCCACTGTGAAAATTCACTGAACGGCTGGTTCATGTTACCCCAACAGCTCTTTGTAAGCAGTGTGGCTGAGGTTCAGTTTGCTTGGTGTTATTTGTGCATTATGGTGTGTTATATTCCTGCGGCTGAATGACAGAAGTGTTGCTTTCGGCAGGATTTCTGTCTCCAAATTGCAACAATAATGCAAACTTAGAAAATCATCAACCAGCTTTATTTAGTAAGGTTTTAGACTTTTACTCTTCCATTTACTCTTCAGTCTTCCATATAAGGCTGGTGGGTGTGATGAACTTTTTGAATGCTGGATTACATTTTATATTCACGGAGTAAAATAATTATGCAAATATATGAAGTTCCTTGTTGCTTTCTTTTTAATGAATTCACAAATATTTTTGTTCCAGCCTCTATTTGGCTGCGCTTTGCATTTGGTACCTGAATATGGTGTAGGAAAAGTAACTGTTCACGAACTGCTGCCTGAACATTTGAACCTGATATCCCTCCCCCATTCCCGACAAAAATAAACAAAGCTAAGCTTTTAACGTGTTATAGCAGAATGCTAATCCATAACGGTTTAAAGAAAGCTCAACCGATCACGACAGCAAAGATAAACTGCTGAGCAGATTAAAGGCAGAAAGCAATTCTGTTGGAGTAAATCAGTTATGTAAGTAGGCCTGCTATTGTCGCTTTTCTCCAGAAATTAAGTGGAAGTTCTGCTTCTACTGCTGTGGAGGTCCTCCAGGAAGGCACGCAGTGAACTGCTAACATGGAGCTGTTTGGGAGCTGTGTTACGTGTACACGTGTGCACCTTTGGGTGTGCTTAAACTGCAGCCACAGAAGTAATACTAAAGTACTCAGGTAAGCCAGAAGAAAGCATGAGGAAATGCAAAGTTGGTGCTACCAGAGCATTCTTAACTCACCTGAAGGTCATCCTCACTTTCTAACAAGTGCAGTCCCCGAGCTTCACTAGGGATAATTCCAGCCTTAGGCTTGATTCCTTTTTCCGACAGACTTTATTTTAAAATAGTGTAACACTAAGGACTAAAGAGGAACAAAGTCACGTTTCTGTCTTACAAATAGACATGGAATGGAAACACTGATGCGTCTTCATGGAGCTTGAAACAAGGCTGGTGCTTCTTTGCTACAAAGCCCAATTCAAAACCCCTTGAAATAAACCATTGACTTTGCACGGTCCCATATTGATTTGATCCCTGCTGAGGAAGGGCAAGCATTGCGTAAGAGGAGGATTTAATTTCTGTCTTTGCAATATTAAAAAGGCTTCTGTGTTTTTGTTGCCAATCAGGGCCACGGCCAGCACCACACCGCTTCCTGCTGTTGCTTTGTTGTAGGGTCGCAGGGAGGACCCCACGCTGTCCAGCATGGGCGGCACTGTGCTGCCAGCACCCTGCTGTCTAATTCTGCTTAGGATCACCCGTGTTTTACATTCTGCCTCTAATTGCTGCCAAAAGTGGTAAATCAGAAGTTTTTCAGTGGGTTTTTCCTGCCACGCTGGGGGAATCTGCGTGGGCCGCGCTTTCAAAGACTCATTTCTCCTTTTAATGCATTTTAGTCCAGTCTAGAAGGAAACATCTCTTCTTCCTGACCTGACACAGTTCACTCACACGTCGTCAGGCCTCACATTTTCACTGCTGGCTCTGCGCCTGGATCCCTCAGCTGTTGTGGACAAGCACCAATACACGTCTCTGCTTGACAGCCAGGTTCGACTTGTCCCGTTGTGCTCCATGCCCTACAAGCCAGCAGTCTCAGGCACCTTGCAACCTACAAGGCAAACAGTCATGACTAAGACAAGGCTTGTGAAACACTGAGAGGCCTGCTGTTGTTCACTGTTTAGCCGTGCTTTAATTAAAGTATTGCAGATCTCTATCTCATTGTGGTTGTTTCCTGCTTACCTGTTAGCACACAGCCTTCCCTCTGATCAGAAATCCTGCTGGAGAACCTTAAAGGGATAAAGTAGCAAAAATGCTCTGAATTTCCTCTTTTCTCAGTGTCCTGCTCTGAGCTCTCCGTAGGTGCTGTGGGATACATGATGGTGAGGAGATGGCTCTTGCTGGGAAGCGTTCCAGAGATGAGGGTTCTGGTTCGCTTGCTCCCTCGAGAGCACATCTGTGCTCCATTAGTCCTGGTGAGCGGGACGACTGCGGAAGTCAGGGTGACCCAGGGAGGCGGGGGGCTCGGAGATGCAGCGAGCCTCGCAAACACCACCGTGCACCCCAGCAGAGCCTGCATCACTCAGGTGCACAAGTGCCCCGGGCAGCCCGCATCTTCGTGCCTTGCCAGCTTCCTTCTGAACACAGACTGGGACAAATCTGAGCTCCTGCACTGCCGTATGGCGGTGGTGAGTGCTCCAAGCTCACCTCTGGTGCCAGCGGGAGCAGGGCAGGCTCAGGAAAAGAGGGCTGAGAAAAAAGTTGCTGGGCTCTCAGAGGCCGTTGCAGGGCTCCACCTCGGCTTCTGCTTGCGCAAGGATGAGCGAGGCGCCATGAGAGCGAAGTGGGAGAGTCAGCATTGCATAACCATGATGTTACACCAAAGGTACGTGCAGCTGTGAGCTCCTCGCGGGGAGGAAGGGGGTTACTCCGCTACCAGCAAGCTCTGTCTGTGTCACCACGAGGGAAAGCGTTCACACGCTGCTGGCCTCCTGAGTGCTCCTGAACAACTGTGCTGTTCGGATGCCAAAACACAGGAGCCAGATTGTGTTATTTCCTTTCTCCCTACACGACGGCTTCTGAACTGGAATGAATCGGCATCAGTATCGGTGCAGGGAACAAATAAACCTTGAATGAAATTGCCACACAAAAACAATCCTCCTCGCTGGCATTTACCTGCATATCTCCCCCAGGAGCTCTGCGTCCCCTTGGTGGCTGTTGAGGACACGCTGTTCTCTGCAGGTGGGCAGCAGCTTTCAACTGGTCAGCTGGCTGATACACCGATAGAAATAAATGCAGAAGGCTGTGCTGGCCTGTGGGAGTGTTTAATTGTGCCTCCGTGTTCCTCACCTGGCTCCTAGGGCAGACAGCCTGCTGGGACGTGGGCCCTTCCCTTCCAACTCAGAGCTAGCAGAGCACACACGCATGCACTCTGCCTGGTGCTGCAAGGTGACAGAGCTCACAGCCAGGTTTTTGGCAGAGGCAGGCATTCCTCATTCAAGCTGCTGAGACCTCAGCCTGGAGTTATTTCAGTGGGGGGGTGTTGATGCTGAATATCATACTCCTTTCTGGTGCTGGAGAGGGAGATTTGCACGAATGGTTCCCCTGGAGCTGCAGGGAAGTGTTCCCACGGGGTCTGGACAGCTGCAGGAAATGTCAGAGACCCAGAGCAGGTGATTTCAGAGATCCCAGAGGTGCTGGCTGAGCACCCAAAGCCATCTAAGTGCAGAAGGAGCTTTCTCCATCTTTCCCCAGATAGCACTGATACTGACTCAGCACGAAGCCCGTGTGCATGACTGGTCCTGGTCAGCCAGCAGAAAACATTGCACAATCAACATCCCTCCAGGTGCAGTGCAGGACAGGGAAATCTACGGGGGTGTTTCCTCCCTCACATTGCTTTGGGGGGCTCTCATCCCCCTCCTTCAGCGGTACTTGAGCAGAGGCTACCCCCAGTGCAGGTGTGTGGGACTCAAGGTGGCCGGTCCCTGGGCACGTGGGATGAGAGGTCGTGATGCCAGAACATCCTGAGCCAGGTGTTCTTTTATTCCACGTGGGGGTGAGGGAGGTGATGAGATGATAGGCTCCATGGTCTTTTTTAAGTTTGGCCCCCTGTGCCCTTAGAAATTGTCCATGTGGTGCTATTTCAAAATATTATTAGAAAAAAAAATCAGGGGCTGCCTATTTGTAGGAATCGGCTGTATCCGAGAACCAAATCTGCATGGAGGAAGAAAAGGAAAGACCAGCAGCAAGGTAGGAAATGGCTTCTTGGAAAAGGCTTCCTGCACTTTGACAATGAAGAGGCAATTTCCCAGAAAGCTGCAGATGTTCCCCTTAAAAATCGTGGCTCAGAAATGCTCATTAATGACAGCTGTAATCTTGCGTTTTGCTGACTCAGTTTAATCAGCCTGTTCTAACAAGGCATGCAGGCGATGGCATTGCTGGGGTCTAGAACTGATGGAGTGAAAAGGAGGGAGAGCAAAGGAGGTTTTTAAAGGCTCTGCAGTCAGGTCAACCTGTTGGACCGCATGTGCGTTGTGTGACACGTTACAAGAGTTGCACTGAGGTCTAAATTTACTGTGGGTCTCAAATCTTAGCAAAATAAACAGTACGGTTGTATGATGTGTATACTACAGGAAAGAATCACCCACTTCAATATACTGCTGGGCACAAACTGGGTGGAAGAAAGAGGTTTGATTGCCCGTGTTGAGAAATCAGGGCTGGCAAAGAAACCAGTCGCAGTCTCTGCATGTTCTCTTACTGAGTTTTTGTGTCCTCTGTCAAATCTAGTGGAAATATTTAAGAAGGATCATTCATTTTTAATGTTCTTTCGGTGGCCTTAGCAGTACTGTGAAGAAATAAAAGCGCCCTTTTCCAGTGGAGAGAGCAGAAATTCACGTGGTTACAGCTGATTGCCAGCCTGCGGCCACGTCAAGGCGAGGATGACGGCACCGGGCTCTTTGAGGTTTCCTACGTAGACTAAACGGGGCCGTGTGCCCCTCAGACGTGTCATAAGCACTGCACCAAGAGGCCCGGCTGGGCTGACAGCGAGAGCTCTCCAGCCAAGCAGGCCAAGAGCAAAACCACCACAAAATGTTGGGCAGCACCACGCAGTGTCAGCCACCCAGGGCTCTCTCCTGGCCCGGGCACCGCAGTCCTTCCTCCTGTGCATTTCGGTGCTCGGCACAAGGCTCCCCCAAAGCAGAGCTGTTCCTGCTCTTGCAGCAACACGTGGCTGCCCACCAGCTCCTGCAGTACCCAGGTGCTGCAGGGCTGGGGAACCTTCCCCGTGTCACAGCTCGTCACCAAGCCAGAGCACACAGCCATGGCAGCACTTAATGATTTTCTGAACCTTGCCTTCATTCTAGTCCATAGCCATTCTCATTAACTCGCTGCATTAATTTTATACAGCTTAAACTGGGAGCCAATCCCTCTGAAGCAGAGAAGTGGTATTTTTAAATCTATATTCTGTCTATAAATACATCTGCCTTGCAGAAATCAGCCGTTTGTGGCTGATCTTATAGCAGAGAGGATGACTCGAAGAGGCTTACGTGCTGCAATGTTTTCATCAGAGCTGAAAAAAAAAAAAGAAAAAAAAGAAAAAAAAAAAGCACCCTAAATTCCCTGTGAATT
The DNA here is from genome assembly GCF_964035555.1 of Netta rufina. Taxonomy (NCBI): domain Eukaryota; kingdom Metazoa; phylum Chordata; class Aves; order Anseriformes; family Anatidae; genus Netta; species Netta rufina. Next base: position 55,060,990 of record NC_140128.1, read on the forward strand.
AGATGGATCCATGACTACGGACAGATCCTGTACTTCTTCCCAGCCAGCCAAAGTGTGGCACTGGTTTCGGGTGGTCTGTACCCAACACAGTAAGACTAGCCGTCACATTTTGGTACACTTCCCTAGAAAACCAGCCAGCATTTGATTTGCTCAAGTAAAAATTAACAAGGCAGAACTACCGCATAGACTGCTAATTACTGCAAACGACAGGCAGCCCGTGGTTTCCTCCCTCCCTGCCCCACTTTGTTGCAGAGCACGTACCAGCAGTTGTATTAAATTGTACACCCAGAAAATAATATTAAAAGAGCGAGGCTGCAGAGCCAGCTCTGTAGAAGCAGGGGGCTCTAATGGAATTAAGGCACTCTCTGAAGCCATTAGCTGGGAGATGAAGGCTTGGTGATGGCTTTGGGGACGTGCTGGTTGGGTCCTGTGGGAGGGCGGAGGTCATGCTGGTGTCCGTGTGTCCGTGCTGGTGCAGCCCAAGGCGGCTGTACATGAGCTGGAGAAAGGGGGAGCAGCTAGCTGAGGAAGTCTGCTGATGGCCTGGAGATATTTAGGGTAGTACGGGGGAGGAGAGGTTGTAAAGAGCTACAGAAAAACCTCACAGGTGAGTCCCTGTTACGACTGACTGGGCAATAAAGCACGTAGGAAGTTCACTGTAGATAAATGCAAGGGGCTCTTTAGGTGAGGGGAAAGGGGAACAACCCCATCTGAAAATAATAAGATGGGTGTTTGGGTACCAGGTGCTGGGATGTGGCAGGCACAGCATGGAGTGGGCCGGGGCTCCTGGAGAGCACCTGCAGCTCCTCCTCCGAGCTGCTCGAAGCCTCCTGGCCGAGTGCGCCCAAGGGTAGACAACCCCGGAGCTGATGCCCATCCTCCCTCTGTACCTTCCTGGTTATGACAGCCTAAAGCCCCGTGACACCTCCCAAAACACGTAATGGCTGCTGGGTGCAAGCCGGATTAAAGTCCCAGTTGTTTCTGACCACAGCAATTAGATTTCTATTGCAAAACTCCTGTGCTGCTTAGCAGTGCCTTTGCCCACTTGCAAGATGGGAGGTTTTCATTACGACTTTGTTTCCTAAACATGTGAAAGCCTTTGAAAAGCAGAGGGCTTGCTCAGCTGTGTCCATAAACATTCAGATTACGCCTGCCTTGTTTTGAACCCTGTATTTATCCTCTGAGCGTGCTTGTTGCTGTTTAGCCAAAGCAACGATCCTGGGAGACCGGGGATGGGAGAAGCCCCCTACCTGCAGCCAAACCTCTCGGCCCCCGCTCCCAAACTTGTGATGAACAAAAGGCCGGGCACTGAAATCCCTTGTTGAAGCTCCTTTGTTCCCCCAAAAAGAGGGGGGAACCCTGATATGATAAGAAGGGCCCCTTGCATTGCACTGATGTTCAGTGGGGATGGAGGGAGCATGGCAGCCCCCTTGGGAAGATGCTGGAGATGAATGCCAAAAAATCATTATCCTTCCAAGAGCCGGTCCCCAGCAGAGCTGGGCTCCCTGTCTGAGAGCAGCTGTTCATCTAAATGGGGATAAATGGGGATGTCCTACACCCACACCTCTCTGCCTGTTCACCTGCACAGGGCTTGGGCTCCGCAAGGCAGCTGGAGCAACCCAAAGTCCAACTCTTGCACTCGGTTTGGAAGGGAAAAAAAAAAAAAAGCAGTAAACATACACTGCAATTTGCATGAATATTTTTCAACACCCAAGGCTAAAATCAGTCTTTATGTGCTTGGAATTTATTTAAAATAATTGCTATTTATGCATTTTTTTGGCTTTTTACCAATCTAATCAGCATAATTTGACTGTGCTGGAACAAATCTACAAGACTCCAGAAGTGCTCTGCAGATCGTGCAGATTAAACATGAACTAATTAGTAGATTTCTGGATCTCTAAGTCCACAGCTTTGGAAAAGGCTGACAATGCCCATCAGTGTTCCCATGAGGAGAGAGAGACAAAACGCAGATGCACCAGAAAAATGGCTACAGATGGAAATATGTGTGAGAATTTTTTCTTTGTGAAAGAAAAAAAAAAAAAAGATATTGAGCAACAGCAATTTATTTATGCTTTTTCCCTAAACATTTCAAGAATAAAGACCTTTTTTCTGACTCAAGTTCAATCTTCAGCATGGTTTGGTAGGAAGTAGTAGACATAAACTGCCGTGGGCTAAAAGGGAAAACCTAGCAGAAGCTGTGAAGACGAACATTGAATTCACCCGCAAGTCAGTCCAAGCGCATCTGAAAGCTATGACGTCGGTGAAAAGGAAAAACTATGACTATTGCGCTGGGAATGAACCCAAAAATCACTTTGCCAATATGTGAAGGCTTCATTACTCTGAAAGTTTTCTGAAAGTTTCCTCAGGAGACAATAAATGTTCCAGGAGATGATGAAGAACAATAACAGCTGCTCCGAAGATCACTGCAAACAATGGAAAGTCCCCAGTCGATCCAGTCAAGTCTTGAACCAAGTCCAAGATTCACAGAATTTCAGAGAAGAGGTAAACCAAGCCATCTGACTGCAACAGTGGCATTAGCACAAGAAGTAAACATGACCCCATCATTCAAGATCCATCCAACAACTTCCACCGACAGCCGGGCACCTACAAATTTGCACTGGAAATTCAGGTTCGGTGCCGGTCCCGGAGGATGCTGCTCCCCAGGGTCTGTGTTCGAAGGAATAGCGTGGGCGTGCATGGGAAGCTTTCTCCAGAATCAGAACCGGCACGTGTAGCGTGACAGCATTTGCTAAATCCCAGCTGAATTTCGGAGGCATCTTGGTGCTCCTGCTTGGCCAGCCAGGTGCGGGCAAGGTGCTGTCCTGCTCCCACCACCACTGGTTTTACAGGCAGCCTCCTGCTCGAGCTCACTGGCACTGAGCTGTGCTGCAATTTGCTCTGACCAGCTCCCCCTAGACTCCATCAGAGCCTGCCAGGGGGGTAGCATGGGCAATCAGTTTTGCCCAAGCTTCAGCAGAAGGACAAATTCCTCTTTCACCTCACCAGGAGCCAGAGCAAAACCAGTCAGCGGAGCTCCGGGCTGCCCAGATCAGGGTGGTTTTGTGCTGTGTACAGTAGCTGGGGAATGTCAGCAGGAACTAACCATAGCCTAATAATATCTACTTCACTTTCATATCTGTTTCCTCCCCATGCTCCCCCCTCCAAAAAAAAAAAAAAAAAAATGTATTTGGAAAGACAAACCAGCTCTTCCTGCAGGCTTGTTCCCCTTAATGCGGATTCAAGGCGGTTTCAGAAAATGGCCACACTTCTCTGTGAGCAGACTTTTAACTACAGAGCTAGTTCTTTAACAGGAAAATCAAGCTGAAGATTAAATAAAAATTAACCCTTTTTGTAGGCCTTTCACTAGGTACACACTTTGTCACTTCTCAGAAAACGATATGCTCCTTTATTTGAAAGGTGGTTGTGTCGCATCATACGCTTTTGTCCAGATACAATAAATACATCTCAAAGTCATCTGCATAAACCTTGTGCAAACACACATACAATCAGCACGCTCCTTCCCCAAATTTCTGCCCCTGCCCCATGCAACTGCAGCAGCTGAAATCAGGCTTTTTCCACTGCGTGGATTAAGCCTGTTTGCAGGCTGAGCAGAGATTCTGGATCCTGGACCTCGAACTGAAAATCCCTCTGGAATTCATCTCTGTTTATGCAAAGAGCCATTTAGAAATACAGCAAAGGGCCCAAAATCCCCTCTCATGTTATTTTCAAGCGTAAGCTCCAGCAGCTCCAAAGCATTAATTTAAACTTCACCCCCAGCTTCTCCTCTGGGGCTCGTTTTAAGGTGTCCTTTCAAGCCTTTGTCCCTCCTCGGGCAGTGCGCTGGCTGCTCGGTGCCATTCGGGCAGGGACAGCAGGGCCACAAGGTGCTCTCGTGGGGGTGGCACCGTGGGGACAAATTTCCCAATGCCTGCAAATCGCCTCATGGCCTTGTGCATCCTCATAAGTCGGTTTGTGCCCCGAAAGGCATGTTGGCACTTTGGCACATGCGAGGGCAATGCAGTCAGCAGCCTCGACTTTATCTCCTTAATCACCCTGATAGCCCTGCCTGGCCCGTCATGTGCTGTGACTTCAGGCATTAGTTAAGGGTGGCTTCTGCATTAAAGGTTTTGTTTGGGGGAAACAAAGCGTTGTACCTTCCACACAAATAAACACGCTCCGTTGTGAGCACTCACTAGCAAAGCGAAGGATGGGCAGCGAGGAGAGGAAGGATGGTTCCCATCCGGGCAATGAATCCCTGCTGCACGGGCAGTTTCTCACGAACCCAAAGCAAAGAAATGAAGGAAAATGTGAATACCTGTGCAGGAAATCTTAATTTGATGGAGCAGGGCCAGCATCCCTGTTTCTGCTGCTGGACCATGCTGTTTGACCCTATAAACCCTACCAAAACCAGCAGTGAGCCCCTTGATTTCCACTGAGATGATCAGACCCAGGAAGTCCAACCACAGATTTTGGTGCTCTTGACTGTGTGGTGGACACAAACCCCTGGTGTCCCAGCTGCCCAGGGAGGTATTCAAATGGTTGGCCAACAGTGCTGAGTTATTGCTCAAATGTTCCCAGGTCTTTTGCTGTCTGATGCTTCAATTTAGCTTGCAAAGTGTTTGGTTATTTTTCTGCAGATCTCCATAAATTATAGTCACTTTTCAGTCTAAATATCAAGAATCTCAAACACTCTTCCTCACAGCACACAGAGCTAAATGAAAATGTCTCTTCCTTAGAGCTAGCACTGATAGAGGTCTTAATGAGTTTTTATTCATAAAAATGCCTTGTTTTCAAAAGCTTAATTAGCAGTTTTTAATGTTTTTTGTTGTTGTTGTGTTGTGTTTTTTTTTCATCTCTTCAGAATTGCAGCTTTCTTTTCTTCCACCTTCCTCCAAAGTCCTTGGCTCCTAGATGATGCAGCCTTTCACCTACCTCGCCCCAGGGCAAGTCCAACAAACTACCACACAGCAGCCATGAGGAAACATCAGCAGGGAATGTTACTTTTAATGAGAAGCGGGGAAAAAGCCCAGAGCAGAAGGTGAAAGCTAGCTTGCACTACCTGTGGAAGCCATTTGCTGCCATGGGACCCCTGAAAATCATACCCAGGGCACTCAACTCATACAAACCCATTTTTGGGCTTTCTCTCTAGCTTCTTCTAAGGTTCAGTCCAGCATCCTGTGATGTGGACAACTTGCTACACCCCCATAAGGTCCCCCAGCATTCTGCCTGCCTGCAAAAAGTTGAGGAATTGGCTTTCTCAGGTTTTTGGTTTTTGTTTTTTTTTTCAAAGCAAAAACTGTCCTTTTACCTGTAGGTTTTAATGTGTTATAATGTCACTCCTGTGCTCTCAGACAACCTGCTGGGTGCTTTTGCTAAGCAACAGTAGTCTCCTAACAGTGATAAGATCTTTATAAACCTGTTATCCTTGTTAAACGAAGAGGACTTTGATTTTACAGCAACATTGCATCTGGTGAAAACTTTATTTGCAGACAGCCCTTTCCCTTCAGCCTACTAGAAAACTCTATCCTTGACCTTCAAAGGCTTTTGAATTCGTGTGCAGCAAAAAAAAAAAAAAAAAAGCAAGGTGAGCACCTGACTTCCAGTGTTTGCTAGATCTGTCACTGCCAGCCCCACGTCAGCCCATAACCTTCAGCCCCAGCGGCTGGCACTTGTTCTACCTGCTCCCCAGCTCTTTGAAATGCCTTCCAGCCCCACCAGCAATGGCAAGACCTGCGATAGAGGGAGACTAAAGGTCGCTGTGGGATGGCATAGGCACTAGGGTATTTCTCCTGTCCTCTGCCAATATTACAGGAACCTATTTCCTCATCTATCAGGATGTATACAAAAAGGGAAAATCTCTCTGCCTTATGCAAATACTTCCTATCAGCAGATAAATCCACCTGCACCACCAGGCACGTGTGATTATGGTACCTGGGCTCGAGGTGACACAGCCGTAGCACATGGTACTGTGCAGACAGCAGGTGGATTCTTTACGTCTAAAATTTTATTTGCACTAACTTTAAGGAATGACCCCTTCAGCACTAATGACCTGTTTAGCTAAAGGCTTTAAAGAGCACCACCAGGAGGACCCTCCAACCTAGCCTAAATCCACCAGTTCAGGTTCAGGCTGGAGGAAATGTGGCTTTTATCCCTTAAATGCTCAAGATGAGCAATGTAACATGAATATATATAATATAAAACTGGATGGCCATGATCCAACGTGCTACTGTGGCACCCAGGAGCTACTGGAGTCCATCAGCAATGCTTTTTTTCTTCTAAGGACCACGGTTTGGGAACCAATTTCCAAGGCTGCCCTGTATGAAGTGTTTTTCTCAGTGAAACCATGCCTAGGTTTTAGGGTCTGGATCTAAACCCACCGACTTCATTGGAAACCTTCACATTGGCTTCAGCAGCCTTTCAAGCAGCCCCTCATTTCTTCAAGTCCTGCAGGCACAGGGCTACGTAGTGCTCTGCAGTGACGCTTTTAAAAGTGTACTTGGGCTCATACCTCCTTCTGGCAACACAATCACCAGACAGGAACAGGAGTAGCTGAAAGATCCCTCACCTTCTTGCAATGAGTTAATTTTCTCCCCTGCTGTGCTTGCCATCACACATATATATTGCCATTTATTTCCTACCCTCTTCTGTATCAGAGAGCTGCTTAATCACTGCTTGCCGAGTCCTGCCTTGCCATATTTCAGGCTGCTAATTTAAAATGTTGTTATTTGCTCCCTGGGCAGCCAGTAGTAAACCAAAGGAACAATCAATAAACGTCCTTAACTGGAGCTCAGGCTGCAAGCGGAAGCGCTGTCTAAAACAACAGGGGGAGAATAAGCCCTTGTTTCCTTCCCACGGCACCGCTGATTGCACGTATGCACTGATTCACTTGTCAGCTTGCCATTAGCGAGCGCGCCTGCCCTCCTGAAGCAAGGGGCTTGGGAGAGAACAGCAAGGAGGGCCACGGGCAGGGGCAGCAGGTGCCCTGCGGGCAGGATTTAGCTCACATCCAGGCTGGGCTCACACCTCCAGGACGTGTCCTGTCCCCACCTGGGTGTGCAGGGCAGGTTGAGGATGTGGTGCTGGCACAGCAGCATCTCCCAGGACTACTGCCACGCAGAAGGAGCTGCAGGCACTGAGGGAGCAGGGCTTTCTCCCTGGCCTTGAGCAGTGGTGTCCTCACAGCCCCCAGACTCAAAACACCTGCCCAAATTGCCAACACTGCTCAGGTGTATCCTCTCCTCCCACTGCAATCCCGACCTGCCCGGCTGGAATGCTTTGTAGGCAAATCAATGTCGTTGCACTCCCACCAGCCCTCTTCTTGGAAACTGGAGAGCTCATTCTTCTCGCAAACACTTAGCACTTGGGCAATACTACAAGTTTACAGCAAAACAAAAGCAAAACTCGGTCCAGAGCACTCCCCGCTGCAGTTAAACGCAAAGGCGTTGTCCAGACCGGGAAGTGTCCTCCTGTTGTGACTTGGCACTTAAACTGAGGTACCGAGAGCCTCTTCAAACAGCCTGAAATAAGGGCTCTTAATTCTGCTGGTGACACGACCGGTACCTGATGTGGAAGAAGGCTGGTGGGTGGAAAAGGGGTGGAAAATAGCACTATTTTGTTCTGCTGGTGATAGAGCTGTAGGTGACTCTGCCCTTGGCTGCTGCTTGCTCACCTCCAGTGCTCCCATCCTGGGCCAGTGTGTGGGCCACCCTGCGGCCTAAATTAATGTTTCCCTGCCATTTATGCCACCATGATGCACGTTATAAGGCATGAACCCGGCGTAAGGTGGGCAGAGTTGGAACAAGCCCCTGGGGATGGTGGGCTGCCAGCGGGCTCACTGGGGCTGGTGTCCTTGGGGATGTGCTGGAGGTGGCATGGCACAGCGTGGCACTGCCACTTTGTCCCTAGGTGTGTGGCCTCTGCTGCAAGGGGCAAGCAGCACCAAGTGCCAACAGCACATGTCTGCAGTCCCGGATTTAAGTGGCTCCGACTGCCAGGTACCGATGTCTCACAAGGAACAGGCATCAGCCATGTGGAATGGGGCTGCGTGACAGCTGTTCTACCCCAGGGCATCTCAATAATCATTACATTAATTGTATCCCGGTTTGTACATTTTAGCCTAGTGAAACTGAAAACAATATCTGTCTTAAGCACATGCATTTTAATTCCACTTAAACATACAAGGCCATGAGAGGTGTTTTTTTTTCTTGTATTTTCTGCATTGGATGTAGTTTTTGTCTGCAAGTGTTTCCATTTGCTCTCCTTACCATAACATTTTCTTGCTGCAGTAAAGTACTGGAAATATCTCTTAGATTTAACACCAGTCTGTAGGAAGGACGTTTTTCATTTTTAGCCCACCTATAGCATTTAGTTCCTGAGCTGACCTATAGAGAATAATTAGGCAAATGAAGGTTGTGGAATGATCTTTTGCTCATAGACACACCTTTTAGAAAAGATTCAAATCAGAAATCAACTATTAAACAAGCAGGGTACTCCCCTGTGGGTAAACCAGGCACTTCAAGCTAGGAGCTGGAAGACTTCCAGAACACGGGAACTGGAAAATACAGCTAATTTTCTCTCTGGATCATGATTGCACTGCATTTCAGTAGCCTGAAATGGCTTGATGGGCTTTGCTTCTTTTAGGAGCCTGTTCTGGTTTGTGTTGAGCTCTGGAGTGCAGCTGCCACTTAGTTGTTATTATTTTATTTTGAATTCACTACTTGTACTCTGATCATCAACCTAACATGACAATTTTCCTACCAGCCGCAGAGACAATTGGTTTAGAAGTCCCTTCCAAAGATCTCCTCGGGCAGCAGAGGGATTCCCAGGGGCACGAGAGCAGATCCCAAGCAGATATGTGATACAACAGCTGCAAGTAATGGAAGGAGAAAAGATTATAGGAAAAGAGTAGAGGAAACAGAAGGTTACACAGATTGCTCAAAATATCCTCTCATTCCTGCCAGATATTAGTCACTCTCGTCTCCAACCGTAACACGTCTTCTCCCACAGCAGTGCTGCTCTTTGGCCTCCTTCTCCCACTGCGATCCGATATCCTTTGCCTTGACACTGGAGGCTGGGAGCAGGCACCCATGCTGTCGCATTCGCAGCTGCCAAGGTGGAGAGAAAAAATTCGGGCAATCCCAGCTGATCCGCTGCTATCTCACAGCCATCAGCTGTCAGCAGTGAAATGCTGGCTGGCCGCATTGTCCTGCCCCGTGCACACCCTGAAACCAGAGAACTGGGCGCACAGGTGGGGCTGGCCCACGCTTGCAAGGAGCATTTCCTTCTGCCTCCACCTCCCCTTGCAGTAAACCTCCAGCTCCCCACATGGCTCATGCCACAGAAGCACTCCTAGATACAGCTGAGGTTTGGGAGATGCTACCATGGCCCTGGATGGAAGAAAATATGTATCGTCTGCTCAGTTCTCAGATGACAATGAATGTCAACGAGTCATCGAGATCCCAGCCAGAGAGCATTAGTAGTGTCAAGGAGAATAATAAAGACAAAGAGTGTGGAAGAGCCTGCACTAATTACTCCCATCGCTAACAAGTCAATGAATCGAAGCATGAAAGTGAATGTGTGCAAAAAAAAAAAAAAAAAGAAAAAGAACAAAGCTGAAGAAAGCATCCCTTATTCCCCGATGGAGAGGGAGGAAGCCCGTATTGGCACAGCAAACCATGAGTAATAGTAAAAGCAGCTGAGCCTGAAGCTGAGCTGGCCACACCGTGCCCTTGGGTGACTTTGGATGATCTCCCTTCTGCAAAGCAGAGATGCTGCCTTCTGTTCTCCACTGTTGCCTGCCTGGATTTGGTGCTTTTCAAGGTTCTCCTATTTCATAACCATGCTCTGCCCAAAACAGTGTGCTCCTACTTCTGTGTGGGAATCCCCAAAACCTCAACAGCACTCAGTTCAAACTGTGCTCCCCTGAATTAAATGTAGGGGCAATGACGAGACCACTAGATCTACTATCTGGGATCTGGTCATCTCCAGGGGAACATTGAAAGTGTCCTTCTATTTCGTGCCCTTCTTCCAAAAGGAGTCCTGTTCAAGAACACTCTCTGTTCCTCCATCTTCTGTCTGCTTCAAAGAGTTTGTGAAATTTTAGCAAACCTCCTGGCTGAAAACGAGACCACCCAAGCAGTTTGTAGTCAAGCCACACAATTAGGTTCTCTCTTCTCATTCTGCCAGCTGGGGATGCTCACCTTCATGCCCACTAATGCCCTCTGCTCAGGAGCAGAAGCAGCAGCTCGGCTCCTGACTCCGTGCCTGGGAAGGAAGGACTGTTTCACAGCCTGATTCAGAGCCTCCTGACAGTCCGGAGGGCTCGTTCCAGTCCTGATTCACCCTGTTGTGATCTGATTCAAACCCTCCTGGCCCAGCGGGGAAGTGGGACCTGACTCAGACGTCTGGGTTCAGAGCACGGTGACTCACGACTGCCACAGGCTGGGTGACTTCTGAGGAATCACCTCCGCTACCTGTTGGGTGATGTGCTGCCAGCCGGGTGCTTGGGTTGAGACGTGTTGAGGTGCGCTTTGGACCAGATCAATACAAAGAGGCTGTATCTTCACAGAAACATAGGGCATGAGAGCCCTCAGGCTGAAGTTTCCTGGTGGGTAAATAGATGTTAATCCCCTTCTGGTGATCGTTGCACTTTCAACCTGTTACAAGAACAAGGCAGGTACCCGGCACAGCCCTCCTCCTGACACAGTGCCAGGCCTTGTTCTGCAGACACTGCTGGACTGATGCCCTTTGCTTCCTGCCCTGAAGAATTCAAGGAGCTTTTTCAGCATCGGCAGCTCAGGGCTGCTGGGTTGTGTACCTTGTGCTTACACTTATGGGACCTGACAGTGGCTCTTTAATTCTTAATCCTTCTGAGAAGCAGACTGTGTTCCTTCCAGCTCGGATATAGTCTGGACCTCATTAGCTCTTCTCACTCGGGTGTGCCTTGAGGAGGCGGCTTGCACACAGGCCCATGCAAAACCGCAGTCCTTCCCCACAGTGCTACTGGAATGCAGGGCCGGGGATTTTACACTACATTGCAGCTGAACTCCTTGATAAAGCCCCTTTGGGTTCCTTGGCATTTCTGATTCGCCTCGGTATATTTTCCTTTTTGCATTTACTCTTAAAACAGAGGTTAGGGTGGACACCAGGATGCAAGCTGCTGATGCAGACCTCACAGGGGCCCTTACTCTCAGTGCCGGTGGGTGTTTGTACTGACCCCACATCTTCAGGACCAGGTATTTGGGTGGAAGCTTCAGAAAATCTTCACTGACAGACAGGCATTGATGGACAATGAGAAGAGCAGCCAAAAGGATCTATAATGCTACCCTGTGAACAGGACAGTCTTCTGCTGGTGCTCCTGGCAGGCCTGGATGAGGTTTTGGGCCAGCTGGCTTTCAGGTGGGCTAGCAACATGAAGCACATCTCCCAGATCCCAGCGGCCTCCCTGGGGAACAGGGAGATACGCAGCCCGCCTAGATGGGACCGATACCGATCAAAATCAAAACATATAAAGATGTCACTACACATAGCGGCACTCGAGCTGTCCCCACACGGCCTTGGAGCCGAGACCCAAAGAAGGAGAGTGGGATGTCTCCAGCTGTGGGCGGAGGGCAGGAGCAAGGATTTGTCTCTCCATCTCAAGGCCTTCATGCCACGGAGGGTCTGAACCACCCGAGTGGCCTCCGAAGCTCACAGCAGACCCTGCAATGCAGCGAGACCAGGGAGCACTTTTAAGGAGGAGTTTTAAATCACAAAACACAGGCTTTTCTTCCTCTCTTTAATTTTGCTTCCATAGAGTAGATTCTATTTCAGAAAGGGAAAAAATGCCTGGCACGCCTGAGCACTCATCATGGAAAGAGGCAGAGCTTGTGCTGGGCACTGCGATTGTTTGCCTTGCTAAAAAAGCGACCACTGCTTATCTTAACCCTCAGCTCCCCAGCGTCTCCCACAGCACACACCAGGCACGTCCCAGGATGCAGGGCTGCAAACAAAGCGATGCTCTGTGGGCACCCAAAACCAGACAGGGATGTTTGTCAAGGAACAGCATGTTTTCTGACTGCTTTCCAAAAAGGCAGGTGTAGACAGGAGTGCGACTTCTACTGAAAAGCCAAGCACCAGCATCACTTCTTAAAAATGCATCTTTATGAAAATTTGAGGAGCCATCTATTGTTATTTACTCTTTTTGCGTTGGTGCTGTTGTGCTAAGCATGGCAGGGTGAGAGAGGAGGGGGAAGAAATGTATTAAGGAGGTGAGCATGATTTCAAGCTGTATCTCATGGAAACTGTTTCCCTCTGGTTGCTCTTATTGTGGGATTTCAAACCACACCAGAGCCTTTGGGATGGAGTGCTGGCCTCCAAACAGTTAATGCAAAGCAAATTGCAGTGTGGTTAAGTAATTTTTTTTTTATATGATACAGCTGCAATTTGTCCTTCCTTGTTACTAGAACCATGGAAGCTGGAAGGAAATTATTTTAGTCAAATCAGGACAGAGCTAAGTGACCAACAGTCTGCCTCTGTGTCAGCCTGGGATGTGTTTTTCTTTTTTTCCAGATACCGAGGCTGGCTTAGATATTTGCATTTGCTTGCTGGCTCTCATATGATCAGTGTTGTTTCACACACACACACCAGTTTTCATCAGGAGAGATAAATTAGCAGATGGGTTATCTATGCAGTTGTATTGCCATTTTCCTCACCCAGGACAAGCAAGTGCACTGCAAAAAAATCGCTAATACAGCTGGAGCACAGAAATCCCAGAAACCTTGCTGACATTTCAGGCAACACATGCCATTTATCCAAGCAATGCACAAGCAAAATGTACACCTGCATACAGCAAATGGGGCCTCACACAGCTTTAGTGAGAGCTAGATATTTTACATTGCACTTTTTTCCTCAGTCAAACATTTCCTGGCCCCTTTTTCAATAGGGGCAGAACTGGTAGATCAGGTAGGGCCGAGGTAGGTGCAGTCAGTCTGAAGCCAGCCAAACAAATGTCTGGTCATGCGGTTTGTGCTGAGAGAATAACCTGGGCCCTGAATGATTTATACCAGCACAGCTCCACCGGTCTCACTGCACACTGCCTGCTCACGCTGCCTTTCTTTTTGGCCCACACACTCCAGGCCACTTTGTTGGAAGGATGCAGCACAGCCCATCCCCATCCCCATCCCCATCCCCATCCCCATCCCCATCCCCATCCCCATCCCATTGCAGCTGCATCCCACCCTCTAACTCTGAGCATAGGCCCACTGCTTTTGAGGGGCTTTGCAGTGTGTAGAGGCCTACTTGGATTGATGTCACTCCCAAGATCTTTTCTTAAATTAACAAATCAAATAAATGATGTTCTATATTGTCCACAGCCCATCCCTGGAAGGTGAAGGTATAGGAAAAGTGCTATTTGTGAAAAAAATATCTGTGTCACCATAGTCCTTAACTGAAGGAGGATCAGACTCTGGTTCCTAATGCAGAGAAACCCCAGCATAGCTATCAAACTCATTGTCCTTTATTTCTAATTTTTTGGTCCAATACGTGCACAAATTTCCAGCCACTGCTCTTGCCTGACCTTCACTGCGTGACCGTGCTCAGAGCAGGCTGTGCCGTGCCGTGCTGCCAGGTGCCTCCCAACCTCCCCAGCTGCACAAGAGCTGATTTACTTGCCCTTTAAAAAAAAATCTGCTGCTAGACCTTTCTCCTTCTAATTACCCAAACCTTTGTTTCCTTCCCGCTGCCTGATAAGTGCTATTTATACCCACAGCTGCTGAGGTATCTTCTTCCCAAGAGCAGGTGAAGAAGATTCCTCTCACAGCACATGCTCTAAAAATCCTGATCAGTTTTCTAAAGCCATTTGATGGCTACCTGTCTTTTGCCTTGCAGAAACCGCCTCTCTGTGTTTTGGTGGCATGCATGAAATGAGAGGAATGTCCCTGGGAGGGGGGCAAAGCATTGAAAAATAAAGGAAAGCACCGGGCAGTAGAGTTAAACTGACTGCACAGCTGAGACCTTCCTCTCACACAGAAGCTCCAACTTTGTTGAGGAACCAGCCAACTGTCCTCCTTTTCCATCTGGGATTAGTTTTCTGATCGTCTCCTTGAACAACCTCACGCTGCTGGCACAGGAGAAAAAGTGGCAGCAGCAAGGGGAGAAGATGGGAGAAGAAATTCCCCTTCCAGCAGCCACCATCTCATACACCGCTCCTAGGCCCAGCTGCTGGGCTGGCTCTCTGGAAGCGTGCCTGTGTTTGGAGATCTCTGTCCCTAAACAGTTAATCTGATGGAGCTATAAAACTGCCCAAAATGAAATATGGCATGGTCATACAGGAGGTTGGTTGCTTCTGGTCTTATAACCTGGGCTGGAGACCTCAGGCCATGCTGTAAACCTCCCACTGACCTGTTCCACACAGCTACATCCCAGGGGGACTATAATCTCTGTTGCAAGCCTGGAGTCTGATTTTCAGCTTCTTCCCTATGAGCTCAGCCATTCGCTTGTCCTACCACAAGCAGAAATCATGCCTTCAGTTGGGCACGTTTGGTTACCTTTAGAGTTGGTCAGTCTTCAAAGCTGTGGTTCAGACTGAGTGCTGTGTTCAAACTGACCCTCTCATTAGCAATTTCACTGCAATTATTTTGAACTTTTTACATTCATCCTAGAACAACAGAGCCTTTAGGCTCAGCTGCATGACCAATGATTAAAATTAAAAGTCCATCCCACACGAATTAAGCACAATGGCATTGAATAGGCTAAGAAAGGAATGCAAGCCTCATGCCGTGTAGCTGGAAGGATGGCTTTTGCCATGTGGAAATTTGCGGACCGAAGGGCAGAGGGTAAGAGCACTGAGCCTACCCACTAGTAACAAGCCAGGCAACACATCTATTAGGGACATGAGTCCAAGAGAGCCACTCAGGACTCAACCTTCAAAATCTATGCAACTGTACAAGTGTACTACGGCGTGAGGTACAGAAAACAATTTCCAGTCCTTAAAAGTTTTGCAATCGCTCCTTGTGCTGAAGAAGGACCAACCAGACTGCAGCTCATCTGGAGAGAGGTCAGTAAGCTGCCCCCCAAGCAAATTGCCAATCTGATTTTGCTCTCTGCTGGCTTCAGCTTTATCAGCTTCATTCCAAGCACCAATGTGCTACAGCAATTAGTTTTAATTCTAGCGCTGGCACCCTGTGCTCAGGTTCAATGTCCTGGCATCTCATGTGAGACTGACAAGATGTATCGCAGCTCGGGGAGCTATCTCAGTAACACTACACTGCCAAATAGTTGGAAGGGGTGTTGATGCTAAGGAGGTGCTCTGAGTTATTTGCACCAGGGGCAGTTTGGTGGACCCACAGATCCATAACGTACATGGGGGCAACCTCCAAAATAATAATAGTAAAATAATAAAGTGCAGAATAGGCAACGGCATGTCACATGAGAACAAAAGAAGACTCCCCTGCAATGTTCCCTGAAGGACAACCATAAAGAGAGGCGATAACACTGTATAAAAAACATACCGGCAAGGTTATCCAAGGAGGGCAAAGGGGAGGAAGTCAAAATAGAGCTACATGAATAAAATTCCTGCAAGAAATTAAGCAAAAGGCCTTCAGAGTGAGAAGAGCCATCCAGAGGAGACTGATCCCTGGAGGGGAGCTGAAATGGCCCAATAAAAGGTTCAAACAAACTGCGGTATGTATGGGGCTGAGGGTAGTAATGCACGTTTTGTGCCAGCACCTCTGCCAGGACATGTTGATCAAGGTTTTTCCGTGCCGTGCCAAGCCAGGATGTCAGCCCATGTGCATCACCGACTGGTGCCAATGAGGCAGCCACAGGGAGAGCCGTACGTAGGCAAGCACTCGCGTGTGCATCCATGACAGGGAGATATCTGTGTAACTCCAGGCATTATCAGCACCTAATAACCTCTACTTGCAAAAGTTGCTCTGATTTTGGGCCTCTCTCCCTTGGAAAACCGAACCTACCACACACAAAAATGTCTTCAGGAGCCAGCTGGCAAAAAGCAGCCCAGGACCCGTTGCCTCCCTGGGTGCCGTGTCAGGAACAGCTCGTAATTCACAGATAGCTGCACACACAGGCATGTTTGCTGTGGAGTGACCCCGGCTCTGCTGGTGGGAGCTGCCCTGGTGGGGCAGCAGGAGCAGAGCACCGAGCCCCCCGGCTGTGCCCAGCAGCCTCAGGCTGTGCCTGGCCAAGGGAACTCTCCTTCCCCTGCCTGCATACCCGAAATCCCGTCTGCCCCTGTCCTTTCCAGAAAAGATTTGCATATTGGGTCAGGCCAGCATTTCCAGCAGCTTGATTTCCAGGGGATAATGTTATTCATGAAGCTATTTGGGACTGCAGTACCCAAATCCTTGGTTGCTGTTTGTTTGCTTCTTTCTCCCCCCCTCTTCCTTGCTATTTACTCCCCTTGGCTGTTTGTCTGTTTGGAAAAAAAAAAAAATAAAAAAATCCCTTGGCTGTGCTTTTGGTAGGACGTTTCAAAGTCAGGCTGAGATCAGTATTAAATGAGGATAGATGCCAGGTTCCTTTTCTCTACACCAAAAAAAAAAAAAAAAAAAAAAGTAAACCTACTAGAATAGCACCGAAAGCTGTAAATTAGGTCATCTTTGCACAAGATTTTCCTGAGCCTTTGCTCAGAGCAGTGCTGCACAAGCATTTGGTGACGATTCCTTTAAACTTATCTGGCACAGTTTGTCTTGGGGGACTCATGTAACGCAGTGAGGGGGCTCCCAGGGCTGCCCCTCCTGTATATAGGGGCAGGGTCTGGGACCCAGACCTGTTCTGCTGAGAATGTAAGGCCAGGGGGAGGCACGGCCAAGAGAGGATAGTCAAAGGACATCACCAGCACGAGCATGGGACAGGCTCCCAGCCCGCAGAGCAAAGAGGCTGTGCACAGGGAAGATGGGCAATAGTGGCAGCATCTCTTGGGTAAGCAGCAAAACGCTGAGGATGGAGATTGCCTGCAGGAGCTTCCCATCAAGTCCAGTGTGGCCTCCAGCACACCACCACAGAAGCTCAAAGAGGCCTTTTCAGATACAGACAGTGAAACAAGAGGATTGCTGGTGCCGAGATGATGCATCCCGCGCCTCCAGGCACAAGGACAGGCAGCGGGCTGCGTGTGCTCTCTTGCCGGCTAAGCCACTGCCACCTTGGCACAGCATTCGCAAGGTGAAGCCAGATCCTTGCTCCCTGAAGCGGAAGATTAGCTCCCTGATTTTGGAAAGCTGCAAGTGGGGACATTTTGAGGCCAGTGAGGCTCCTGGAAGAGGCCTGATGGTCTGGGATGACTTTCTTGACCTTGCAGAGCTCTTGCTGGTGCAGCACGGAGGTGCTGTCGGCTCTCCCTGTGGAGCTGCTTCCAGAAGGCATTTCATAACCCAGGCTGCATCGTCCTGGCCCAGGCTCCTGCCTCCAGCAGCGATCAGCAGTGAATGCCCAGGGAAGATCAGAGCAAAAGCATGTGCTCCTTCTTCCCCAGCACACCCACCCAGCCTCCACCGACCCATAGCTCAGGGCCACCCTGGTTCAGGGGTGACATCTGTGTGTTTAATAGCCCCAGGCATACTTTCCCTCAGTGAGTTTGTCTAATTGCTCCTTGAATCCGTGTAACCTTGGGGCAGTGTGTTCCACCCTCTAAGTACACGTTTGGTGAGCACACAGCCTGTCTCATGACTGCTCACAGCCGGCCTCCTCTGAGGCTCTTGCCCTTTGGGAGGTCGTGACACCTCCAGATTCATCTTCTGGGTGATTTTGTGCTTTTCTGTGCTGAGAGGGACACTGTGCAGGTTTCTGAAAACAACCCCATCACCTCGCTTCAGCCCTAGGAGATCTGCTCCAGCCCCTCCTCTGGCTGCAGGGCTGCCCCAGAAGGTGGCTGTTGGGCTCAGGTCATGCTGGGAGAGCTGAGAGCTACAAGGGGGATCCTCAGGATGCAGGGTGCTGGGATTTAGGAGCCTGTCATCAGCGATGAGCCCAGACCTTGCCCTCTTTCCCTGAGGCAGGACTGGCTCCTGGGCCAAGAACAGGTAAGCTGGGAGGAGAGAAGGAGAAAAGAATGCATTCAAGTCCTCAGCCATTAATGGAAATGCAGGAACATGAGAAAAGTAATTAGTGAGTTGGCATCACGCTTGGGAAAGCCAGAGAAGCACGTCAGAGAGGGGAGGAGAAAGGGGTGAGAGGATAAGCTGGAGAGCAGAGATCAGAACAGGCAAAAACAGAAAGCACAGCGCAGGGCCAGGCTGGTGTCCCCTGAAGGACAAAGGTCCCCTGGGCAGGCTGCTCCACCGTGCCTCTCCTGGTGGCTCCAGGCACCTGCAGAGCCTCCAGGGAGCTAGGTGACAAAGCCTGAGGTGTAAAAGGCTTCCTCAAGGTTGCAAAATCCTTACTGAACTCAACTCTACCACATATGCTGTTGCTGCAATATCCATGGAGGTGCCATGAATGGGAGAGCAAGGGAGGGACCCATGAGAGAAATCTCACTGTTGTTTGTATTACATGTGTAAGCAAATAAATAAATAACAATGAGCTACAAAAACCTTCTCACTACCCCAACATTTGCAGGAGATGTGGTGGAGGTCCACACGTGCATGCTACAGGCTGGCAGGAGGAGGTCTCAGCCAGGAGAGTGCCTCCAGCTCAGCTTCCCAGCGAGCAGACCATCCAAAACTGCAGGAAAGTGGCCACTTTCTCTACTTCGACCACCCTTCGGTTTGCCTAAGCAGCAGGAGAAAGCTGCAGCCGAGCTCTCGGAGGCCGCCTGTCCTGCTGCAAACTGGGACGGAGCCCGCAGTCGGGGAGGAGAAAAGGCTGGGACCTCAGGGCCCTCTGTTTGTTTGCGAGACACTGTCCTGTTTGGATAGGGTCGGGGCAGGATGTGCTCTGTAGTAAACACAGGAAAAGGGCTGAAGCTGGAGCCGAGTGGAGGGCTGGCAGTCGTTTCAAGCTTTAATTGAGGTGGCCCCTCGTGGGGTAGCGCGTGGTCCTCTCAGTGTTGGCTGACAAGGGCTGCAGGCTGCCGAGGGCTCCCTCTTCAGGGTGCTGTGGTGGTTCCTTGGTGGTTGGAGTTTCCTTTCTAGAAGCGGTTGAAGGTATTTCGGGCCAAAAGAGACTGCAAATACAGCTGGGGAAGTATATGCGTGGATTTAAACACTGAAACATCTCTTGATTATTTCCTTCAACCTCAAAATCAAGCATGCATTTTAGCTGGAAACTAAGGTTTGCAGCGCCAGCTGTGCACCAGCCCTTGAAGTTGCAAGTGCTGCTTCTTGGTCAGGGAATAAGAGGGAAATTAAACTCCAGGTTACTGTCTCTGGCTCTGTAATTTCAAAATTCCCATGCTCAAAATGTCTGAAAGCCTATACATGGATTTACCATATAGCACTGCCCCCTGCTGTGGCTTCACAATCCCCACACACTTCATTCATAACAAACCCTCCCGGTAGGAACCATCTGCCAGACACCAGCAATTTCACAAAATCCTGGGCTCCTTGCTGTGTATTTGTCTGCTCAATGTCCCCCAGGTCTCCCACAGCTCATAGGCTTCCTCAAAACGTGAGGAAGAAGAAAAGACAAGGGAACAGAAAAGGATGAAGGAGGGAGAAGGAATTCAGTCAGCGTATCTCTTTACCTAAAGGAAATCCCTGGGTGATATGCGGAGACCTAGGGCACCGAGCCTGCAGCAGCTGCAGCCCAGCCTTTGACTCCGGGGCTTACAGCCTGGGGGGCAGGTGGTGTGAGCAGGTGAGGATGGGGGGACCAGCGGGGAGCAGTCGCTGATGCTCCTGGGGCAAGCCCAAGTGAAGGGTTTGAGTGGTTTTAGTGCTGATGGAGGAAACACACGTCTCTGAAGCATCACTGATCTGAGCACGAGTAAGTCCCATCAGCTCAAATCCTCAGCCAAGCTGCCTGGGGAGTGATGCTCCTGAACGGCAAGGGAAGAGGCACTGCAGGGAAGCACAGGTTGTTCACTGGGAGCAGCACTGTAGGAGCTGGGCCCATCTAAGTGCTACCATTAATGCTCTCACAAAATTTTCCCTACCACTCAGGACATTAAACTGCTCTCCAGTGACATTATATATTTGTAGCAACTCTTGCACAATTCTCTAGCTTGCTGGGGTCGAGCAAGTTCTCTTGGCACAGTATGATTTGTAGCATGATTCTCTTCCCAGCATTGCCAGGGCTGATGTTGAAAGTCCTTCCTGCAATTTATCCACGCTCAGGGTAAGTCTGGTAACTCCAAGCCTAATTTCTGGTAACTCAATCTGTCGTTGTGCAACTGGCGTGCCTGCAGCTGTGCTGCCGGACCGGCTGGGTTTTACGGTGGATAATGGATTTCAAAGGTGCCCTCGTGTCCCATGGAGGTGATTCTGTTCTTCTCATTTCTGGTATGTGACCACAGTAGCTAAAGGCCCAGGCTTTCACCTGCTGAAGTCCATCACAACCTTGCCCTTGACTTGAGAAGAAGCTGGTATCCGCTTTCAGCTAAAGAAGGGAAAGAAAAGATAAAAGAATGAAACAAATGCACACAGAGCATACCAGAGTCCTGCTAGCATCCAAGCTGCAGGAGGAAGAGATGCACTTTTTTGTAAAAAAAGAACAGAAAGAGGACAGGAAGCTTGGGGAAGTGCATACATCCTAGATTAAAGGAGATTAGCATGCATTTACTCCAAATAAACCATGAAATATCTTGGCAAATGTCTACTCTGCAGTAGATTGTCAAGGTTTACATGGTAGACTGTAAAGTGACTAGTCAGATAATACCTTGATTGGCAGATAAGAAGAGGTGACTGTTGGAGTGCGATTCACAAAATGAAGCCCCAGGGCACTGCTACCTACAAACTGCAATTCCACCCACACCACCAAGGAACGGCTGGAAGGGAAGGAAAGCAAGGGGAGGGCTTCTCACACGGCTGTGATTGGCACCTTGGGGAAGCAGAGGCTGGGATGGCTCTCAGAGGGGTCTTTTTAGCCAGGAAGAATGCTTTTTTGGTTGAAAAAAACAAATGGTTTTTTTTTTTGTTTTGTTTTTTCATTCTGGAGAAAAACCTTGGTATTGATGAACCTCCAAAGGCCATGGGAGCCATCATAGCGTTCCCTGTTGGTTTGGGAGACACAGTGTGTGATTCTGCTCCTGGCTTCTTACTCACTGTGTCAGCAGCTCCCAGCAAATGATGGAACATTTCTTTTTAGAGTGACGTCTGTGGCTGAGCCAGGATCAGAAATAACAGGTACTGAGGAACATCTCTGCTGGCCTGGAAAAGTCACGGAAGAGATGCAGTGTAAGGTATATTTGTGCATCCTCCATCCACTCTGTAAAGCCACTCTTCCTAACAAAAGGGCTTGGAAATTCGTCTTTTAACCTCTTCTGCCATGTGTTTTCTTGATGTGACTCACTGTTGCCATCAAATTAAATGTATCCAGGTTATCGGAGAATGAATTTATGCAGGGATTAAAATAGGCTAACTTTATGCCATTGAAAAATTATTTAGTTTGCTACTGAATCAAAACTCAGTGCTGACCTGCACAAGTGTTTTTGTTCAGTAACAAAAACAGGTCTAAAAGTCAGAAATGAGAAGACAGCTGGCAGGATGAAATGGAGAAAGAGAGAATGTCAGCTGCCCCTCCAGGGACCAGGTGTCTGAAATGAGCCCTGCCAGACAAAATATAAGCCCCGTTGCTGAGCTCTAGCAAAATATTAGCAAAGGCCGGATGCTGTACTTCTCAGGGCTGGGTACTTAGGTAAATGTAAGAACAGGGTGACAAGCAGGGGAGGAATGTAAATGCTGCAGCTCGGTGTTAACGCTCGTGTCCCACCAACCCCTCAGCACATCTGAGGGAAAGGGAGTGCATCTGTGGTGGCCCCAAGGCTGGCTCCATCCATGCAGAGAGCAATCCCTGGCCTCTCCCTGGTGCCAGCCCCCTGCAAAGGGCCAGGGAGAAGAAAGTATGGCCTGAGCATTGGGAGGATGGTCGGGGTGATCTAGCACAATCTTTCCCTCAAATTACCATGTCTTCCCCTCAAAGTGCCTTGGACACTTGGCTTAGGCTTAGATAGGGTTTCCCACTGACGAGCTGTTCTCTTGGCTGATGTAGGTGGGCTTTACACTAGCTGAGGAGCTTCTTAAAACATCCAAAATAAGAAAAAGGATTCTTATTTATCATACAGGTATGACTGAAATCTCAAAGCCAGAAGGGTTTTTGTGTGGGGTTCACCACCTCGATGGAGAGGGAGCCACCCCAACTTTCATCACAGCTCTTCACGCCACACCTGGGCTTATGCTCAGGCTTTGTGCTGACATAATTTTGTTTCTTTTTTTTGCCAAGGTATGGCTTTTATTGATGTATCTGGGAGTCAAACTGTTACAGGACACTTGGTACCGCTATCCGTATGGTCCGTACTGTGTCTACCACATAGGACAGATTAACAACAGACTTGAACTTGTTTCTGCACCAGGAACTATTCACCCCATGAGCAGGTAAATCCCATCTCAACCACTTTTTATAGTTATATTATTACCTCTCTTGGTTCACAGGTTATACTGGTGCATATGTTTTAGACTGGGAGAGTTATTCCATTTCTGCTCAGGAGCAGCTATCGCAATAAGGATGTATTTATATCAACACAACTGTGCCCACTCAAAAGAAGTTTTACCACTTAAATTGTAGGGACACGACTCTCCTGTGCATGCTCAGCATGAGGATGTCTTCCAGCCAACAGAAGATATCAAAGAGAATGATGTCTATTACAACACGTGCTCTGCTCCAAAAGAAAAGCACCCTGCCTGCAGCAACGCAGGGGAGTAAGCAAAAAGTAGGAAAAAAATAAATAGTGTTTTCTAATGTTAAGAAAGATTCTTCAAAGAAATTGTGTCTTTCCTCCAGTGAGGACAGCAGAGTTGTTTACTCTTTTTCTCTGCCCAACAGCAATGGTGTGATTAAAGGCAGCCTGACTGTGGCCTGACTCGGTTGCTGATCTGCCTTCTGGCATCAGAAGCCAACCGATCTGGCTGGGTGACACCGGGCAGGGGTGTAACGGGTGTAACAGGTGTAACGGGGATATAACAGGTGAGCAGACCCATTTCTAAGGATACCACTGCTCATTAGCCTTGTGTTTGGAGGGCTGTGACCCATCTCTGCCTGTGCCTGGCGACCGAGCCCCTCTGTCCCCCGTGAGCCACCAGTCTCTTTCATCCTTCTACACTTCTGTAAGAGTTTTGCCTGCACAGGTTTTCCTTATTGCTATTTTGGGGAGATTTCAGAAGTACAATGCAGCCTTCGCCTGTTCAGCTTCCTTCTGACTGTAAAAAAGCCTCCCTGCATCACTAACCATCTAAGCATTTGCTATTAAATTATCCATCAGAGCTCCTTCTGCAGCAGAGGGAGTTGATGGTAGCGTCTTTATGGAGGATAAAAATAGCCAATGTCACATGCGACAGTAGCAGGGAAGGCTGAGGCAAGGCCAACAAAGGCAGCAAAACTTCTGCTTTGATTGCAGTTGGCATCCTCACCTGCAGACAGAAGGAATTAGTAAAAAAGGATTGAGTTTTTGTAATCGATCGAAATGTAAACGTCACCGTCTGAATTCACGCCAACGACCTTCACTTGTTAGGCACCGGATACTGCGGGTTTCTCACAGCAGCCTAAAAACTCCCAGTTGGCAGCCTAAAACCCTGCCTGTCTTTCCAGCCGGCTGCAGACAACAGCTCTGTTTGCCTCTTAAGCACCAAAACCACTCTGAGCCAGCACACCCCGATGTCTCACGAGGCAGGACGAGCTCCCTGGGCTGCGACAGGAGGGAAGCAAGCCCCGTGTGGTTTCTGCAGCTGTTAAAGAAGTGGGGCACCCTCCCCTCCTGCTCTGCCAAGCCCCTTCCAGCTGCCCAGCTCCCAATCCAGGCTCCCAGCACCTTGTTCCGCCGAACCCACCAGCACCATCAGGGCAATGCTGCTGGTCTCCCCTCGGACCTGCTGAGAAGGGATGAATTCACTACTTTGGGCCCAGAAGAGTGCAGCCATCCAGCAGCTCCTAAATGTGAGTGATGCTACATGAGAAATTAGGATTTCACATTCAGATCCCCCTTTTTTTTTTAGAAGTGCCAATCAAGCGTGTGCTACTTGGGCTGGGAAAATGGTTTATGAAGACGTTTGCCAGGATTATAAGAGCTTCATAGCTGTTCAGTGGAAAAATATCAATCGGAGCACATTTTTCTGCAGGTATGCAGGTTCAGATTATTTCTGGCCCAGAATCCAGCTTGCTTGGGGCTAGAGCTCTGCATGGCTATAGAAAGGACCCAGTTATCAGGAGCTATTCAGGAGACAGCAGAAGAATACAGGGCAGGAATTGCACCAAAGTAAAGGCAAAAGTGCAGGCTTCGGGTAATTAAGTTTATATCCTTTATCTTAAGAGGGTGCTGTGCCATAGGAGGGAGCAGACTGGAATCACATCTCTTTTTCACTGGCATGAGGGACTGGTGGCAAAAAAAAAAATCAGGAATCTGAACCCTCATCCTGTGATGTAATAAGAGCTTAAAAATAGATAGTGAATCTTTTACACTTCCCTTTTTAGGGCACTGCCAGAAACCCACATCCCTACAGACTCCCCAGTTCAGCAGAAGTACACCAGGCTGAACAGGAGTGTATTTATCTATCTGTGATTAGTTACGTGCAATATGAAGCTTTTTTTACTCAGTCAGTGGAGAGCTGTAGCATGCCTACCTCAGAAAAGCTGCTGCTCTGCTAGTTCAGCACTGTGCTATTGGGCAATCCTTCCCCAAAAGCAGGGTGACCCTTGCAGGATGCCTTCCAGGAGCACCTGTGCTCTGCTGGCTCAGGCAGTCTCAGAGGGCACATCACAGGTGTCCACACCCAAAAGCTGTGGGTGCTGCTGGAAACTGGGCACAGCAGCGAGTTCCCAAGAACTTGCTTGGGAAGAGCTGAGCCAAGCATGGCACAGCCTCGGCTCCTGAGGCTGTGACTCATGTGAGAAGAGCTCAGTGGCCCTCCGTGGGTGTGAAGGAACAAGGCTGGCCACACGCAGACATCTGTGCTCTCAGGCAGGGCCCAAATGGGGAAGATCTGCAGAGATCTCCCATCTGCTGAGATCTCCCATCCCTCCGACAGCCCAGATATTTTCAGGGCGACTGCTAAATGCAGCAGACCACGCGGTGCAGGGGGCGAGCGGCCACAGCTCAGCTGAATTCAGTGTGCAGGAGCTGTGGGAATCTGCCTTCCCCTTTTTGCGACTCACCACAAATTACATATTCAGCCCGAGCAAAGTTCTTCTGCTGATGGAGACACCAAGGCACAGAGGAGAAAACGCAAACACTCTGAAACGATCCTGTTTTGCTAAAAGTTACATCTGCAACTTATAAAGCAAATGCCATGGTAAATAGCTATCAGTAAGGCTGAATCATCTCCCATCCTCTGCACATTTTCACTTTGACATTTGTTGTCCTTTTTCTTCTGTTTAATGAGTGAGTGAAATACATTCGAAACTTGTGTTAGTGCATCCTAGCAGCCAAAAAAATATTTTAAAGGGAAAAAAACACCTAGAATGGCTCAAAGATTCTCAGTGCAAAGAGTATGCAGAGTGATGATACCCTCAGTGAAATGCTATTGTGCATTTTATTCTGGTTTATAGCAAATTAAAAATAATCTATCAAAGCTTTTTATACCTGATTTTCTCTCTGCCTTTCATTCGCATCAGCTATACTAAGCATTAATACTCTGAGCTTTACTTAGGTACACTTAGCTTTGTTACTTCAGGTTTACATATTTTGCATATGAGAAATGCATTGAGACATGGACTGAGATATTTATCTCAGTTTTAACATACATCATGCAGGAGAAAACTGAAGTTTAATGACACCTGTAAAAATGATAGTGAGCATTTCATACTGATGAGTTTTACAAAGATAGCAATGTGGTGGCTGGTTTCTGTGTTACTGATACTCCATTCACCCTTTTTCCAGTCCACTTCCAGTACCAGGAAAAACGTGTCTTTCTCAATAACCTCCATTTGGGTGCCAAGATCACCAAGGCAAATAGCAAATGCAAAGAGCTCCAACCACTGGTAAGGCAAACCAACCCACTGTCTGTGTTTCCGTGTTGACAGCACAGCTTTTTTCTTTTTTTTCCTCTCCAAATGGGAACTGATTGTTGCAGGGACAAATTTACTGCTGGTACAAGCTAGTGACTCTTCATTGATTTGCAGAAGTTGCACTAGAACATGGCAGGACCAAATCAGACCTAAAACCTGCCTGATGTTTCACAAATTAGATAAAGCCTTCAAGGAAAAAAAGCTAGTCCACTCAAAACTGATTTCAAAACCAGCACTAACAATATGCAGCAACGCACCATAAATCACCTGGAAAATCCAAACAGCCAGCTGAGCTTCCTGCAAACAGACAGCAAAAGCAAAACAGAGAAACCTGCTTGTTTATCAGCATGGAGAGCTGCACCCCGGAGAGCTGCGTGGGCAGCGCAGGCAGAGCGCACCCAAACCATGCAGCACCTGGGGCTGGGGCAGCAGAGCTGGCTTCCAGCAATGGCTTGTTCTGCAGAGGAGCTGTGCCACGAGGCATGGGCTCATACTCTCAGCTTCATGTGAGTCCTTGGGAGATCAGTGGGGATCCTTGTCAAAGGCCACGGAGTGTGTTGGAAATATGAAAAACTTGCTCTGCTTATTACCCGGTGACAGCAGGAGCCCACCTATGAGAGACACTAATTTGCTTTCCCAAACACCATGAGGTGAGGATCAGAAATGTCACCGAGCGTTGCACGGATGCTGAATTAGGGGATTAATGCCACCTACTGAAGTACCTATTCCAGCGGGTAATGCAAATGCATGGGCTGAGCTAATTGCCACACAGCCCTGGTGCACCCGGCATGTGAGAGCGAGTGAGATACTGGAACAGAGACAGCACCACGGCGGGCAGGGATGTTTGTGGGAGAGAAATATGTTCCCTGTGACAACTGTCCTCCAGCAAGCGTGACAGCTGGAAAATCAGATACATCCACTAAAGGGAAACAGAGCTTAACAGGAGCAGGGGGGAGGAGGGATGGGGCAAGGCTTGGTCTGAGTCAGCTCTTGCTACTTTTAAAGTGCAGTTTTAAACAAGTGGTGGATGCAAATGTTAATTAAGAGAGTGTACGGCTGATAGCTGCTTGGCCTGGTACCTTTCTGTTCAAGAAGCAGAAAATGAGCCCAGACAGTTATAGCCTAGGGGGAGTCCTTCAAGTCGTTCCCTACACAGCTCCAGCCACAACCAGCATCCTGCTGCCTGACATGCCAGAGGGACCTCAAACTCCTCCTGACACATCCACGTCTTGCCTGAAGCTCCTGTGGCTGCCACATCTTGTGCTCCCTGTCACACCTCGGGCCCTCTTCTCGCAGAAGAACCCCAGCTGGTAATGAGGTGCAGGGTTTGCCAACAGCGCTACCTGAAGCAAAACATTTCCCATGAGCAATTTCATGAGCAATTTCATTCCTTATTCTCAGGCTGCCCTTTTGTTTCAAAGGGGAAGAAGAGAGTGTTTACTTCCCTTCCCAGGGAAATGCAGTAGTCCGGTCTCACATCACCGAATAGGAGAGTCTAATAATAGTTCCACTGACAGAGGCACTCTGCTCTTTGCAGAGATGCTTTACACCTATTTATTTTCTTGGTGCCCGAGGCATCACACTTTTCCAATGATATTAGTGCCGGCAACATGTTTATCCTAGGGCTTGTGGTGCTCTACATAATTCTTCATAACTCACAGGTATGAAATCTGACCTCATGGCCTCTTAACATTTCCAGCCAACGTGGAATCAATAAAGCACCCTGAATCACCGGCCAGTTTAAAAAATGAACCCAGCTGCAAACACCTTTGTAACCACGACAGAAGAGTGTTGATATTAAACAGCCAGAAGTGTCAATTGTCCCCAGCCCAGTCCCTCACTCGGTTCTTCGGGGTATTTCAGAGCGATTCCTTTCCATCATGTCACTTAAGCAGCAAAGGGGAATCTTTTATAAGCTGAGAAAGGGCTGTGGCAGCAGCTGACATGATTTATGTTTAATAAAGGCCCTTTAGCGCCAGGAAAGAGGGGCCCTGCCAAATCTCAGGCGTCTCGTGAGCCACTGCTATTGTCCCTGGGTCAGGAGCACTTTTTAGGTCCCATCTCCATCTATGTGAACAAAGGGACAGCTGTATGCTTGGCTGGCTCCGGACGTGGCTCTTTGTGTGCGATTAGTACCCTGCGCACATCATTCATAGCTCTTGAATAAAGATGACCTCTCGCAGGACAGAATGGGGGAAAAAAGGTCCCTTTATTCAGCAGCGCTCGAATTAGCATAGAGACAACGAAACCGTTCCTTGGAAGTCACAGGAAGAGCTGGATAAACAAATAAGCAAACTACAGGTTTCCTGCAAACACTCCGTGTTCAAGAGTTGGGCCCGGAAACCAAAAAACAAGTGAGGTTGTCCCCAGTGCACATGCCACCCTTCACACCCTCCTGAGCTCCCTACGGCCAAGCCACCCCTGTGCAGCTGGGAAAACGCTTTGTCACACAGGCTGTGGCCCGAAAAAGGGAGAAACAAAGCATGCAGCATGTCAGAAGTGAGCTAATTTCCATCACCTGAGACTTGCACCTCTCCCAGCCAGGCAGCACGATGGCCAGAGGCTCCTGCAGTGCCAATTCTGGCCGTGGGTTTGCTTTTCTTTTCCGGGCCCTGCGTGCACGCTGGTGGGTCAGGCAGCCAGCTATGCAAGCAGACAATGACACACTGGATTTTTTCACATGCTGGGTTTCCTGGCTGATGAAAGGCAGCTCAGCAGCTTATCACCATGTATGCCACTGCAATTAAGCACCCTGGGAGCAGCAGCAAACCCAGCCCGCCTCCCCCCTCCCCAAGCTCCTCCACCTCCCATCCCTCCCCCATGCCATAGGAACAGCCTGTGTCTCACCACCCACAACACCAGCACAATTGCAACCCTTATCCGCAGTGCTGAGCTCCAGAATGTGCTCTGACCTAGCAGCCAGGGGCACGGCAACATGCACCAGGGTGTCCTCCAGACCCAGCCTTCACATCAGATTAGTTTTCAGCCGAAGTCCTGCTGTGTCAACAGCAAGGGCCCTTAGAAACACGAGTTTCTCTCCTGGAAGGCTTAGCAACAGCAGAGTTAGCTTGGGATGAAAATTAACTAAAGGCAGCAGACATGGAATGAAGCAGGTTTTATAATTAAATTCCAAAATCATATTTAATACAGAGTTGCTGCCTTCCTTGTTTTTATCAAAGCTAACACTAGCTGCTGTCTTTCTGCAGGTCTCAGCTCCTGAAGCCTCCTGAAAACCATGACAGTTCCTTCCCTCCCTTTTTTTTCCCTTTTACATGCACCCTTTTTTGCTGAAATAAAGCCTGAAATGTGTCTGTGGCTGTAGTCTGAGCCTACAAATGGAGTAGAAAAACAAATAAATAAAAATAAAAGGTATTACCTTATGACTTCTGATTTTTAAATCAGTCCCATTGCTTCTAAACCGTTGCAGCTGGCAGTACAATTAGCAAGTCAGACTTCTCAATGTCACTCATGTATGCTATAAAAATTTCATGAAGTACAGCAGAAAAATGCATTAAAACACAAAACAGGGCTAATTGCTGAGCTGGCATCTGGATCATCTTGGATTACTTTGCAGTGGAGATTAACCCAGGACAATTTGTTCCAGTACAAAATGATGTACAAAAGCAGTCAATACTGCTCATATTCTTAAAAGAAGAAAGCTGAGAGGCCTGAGGTCTTGTCCCTGTGGTATGGCTTGTCACTGAAAACTGGGGAGGAGGACATGGCCATGTAAACAAGTCCATGGATGTGTGCCCACAGGTAAGGACGTGACATGTTGAACACTTCTGACAGTGGGTGGACAAGGCATATTCCCTGAATAAGGGCATTCCGTGTTGTGCATTAATCTTTGAGCTTCAAGTGACAGGAAAAAAAAAAAAAAAAAGCCATTCAAAAGTTATTTTCATGAAAGCCGTTTGCATGTTCCTCCCACTCTTGCCTTCTTCCATCTCCCTTTCTTGCACTTCACAAACATCTTTTTTGTTTCTGTTCATCTTTGATGGGAAAAGAACACCCTGAGTTTAATAGAAGAGGCTAAATTTAACATTTCCAACTGGTATCTCATGTATGTGATAACTGCTGGCCTGCACAGTTAATAAATAGCCCTGTTGGATTTGCAAGAAATCAACCAATGAGCTCATAAAGGACTGAAATACAATAAAAATCCATGAATGGGGCTGTAAAAAAGCTCACGGAGCTCTCTAAAATGAGAAGCAGCAAAACTGAATGAAGGGTCATCTGAGGAGTGCAGCTAGTGGGAAAAGATTATCAAAAGCGCTAGTTAAGAACGTTGTTAATACACGGGAGCTCCTGCATCCTTAGAGGTGCTCTGCCTCTCCGCTTCATTATGGAAATGCTTCCCTCAGGCCCCATCTGTCTGTTTTCTGCTGTAGATGGAGTTGACCCAAAGGGAATTCATTACCACGCATCTCCGATGGCAAACCAAGCCTCGCTGCAAATCAGACTGTGCTGCCTGAGGAGCGCTGCCTGGAGAGGTTCTGACGAGCGCACTGCAGACAGAGCTCCACCATCAAAAGGATCCTCATGGGACAGTTTTTGCTTCCTTCCCATGCAGCTGGGCATCCTGGCAGTCAGTGGGAGCTTTGGGAGCGTGATATTACTCATGTGGGGTTTTTTCTGGAAGCATGTTCCAACAGGGCAGAAATTGCAGAGTATGCTTGGATCAGGCACTGTCCCAGAGGGAGGCTGGAGGGGCGAGCTGTGGGTGTCTCCACCAGAGAAATCAGGCAGAATGCTGCAGGTCTCAAATTAGGGAATATATATATTTCTGTTCCATCTTCCAGCACTTTTCTATAAGCATTCATGGATTAATCATCCAGCTCAGTTGGCATTAGGAAGGCTTTGCTACTCCTTGTTAGTAGAAAAAAAGCATGGCAGAAAACTTGAAGTCTTTAAGGGCCAACAAGGAGTCACAGACAGACCTCCTGCCTATTTTCCAGCATTCATAACAAACAAAAAGGGGAGTTAGGCTCAGCCAGCTTGAAGGAGGATGGTAAAATATGTAGAGACAGATTTAGCAGTAAAAGAAAATCCCCAAGTGAGAAGAGGAGTGAGGCCCCACCTACACGTAAAGCCAGTGCCCACCTGACCATCAGATTGCAAATGCACGGCACCTTTTAAGTACATAAGCAAATTAGATAAAATGAATAATCTCAGGGCTTATATGTGTCATAGATCTGGGAGATGAGAGGCGGCTGGGAGCTGCATGCGAAGCTTTGATTTTACGATGGAGGATTAGTGCAGCGCCAGGATTATCTGGCAAGCCCCGTCCCAGGTACAGTTGAGTTGGGTCAAGCAAGCGGTTGAAGTTTGCTTCTTGCCAGAAGACTCAGTCACATAAAAACTGTAATGTTACACGCCCAGATGAGTCAGGCTCCTAGCATCTTAAACTTTATTCCACAATGAAAATGTGAGCCTCTACAACAAAGAGGCCCTCACACCCGTTACAAGAGAGTTTTTGAGGGTATATTGTGCTGCAGTTGTCCTAGGGGCCCAGCAGCTCGTTGGCATCTTGGCACTAGTCCTCAGTTCTCCAGATGGGATGACTGGACCTAGGGAAAGGAGCCACTCAACGTTTTAACATTTCTGGGATGATTTTCCCCATGGTTCCTCTGCTGTTTTCTGTTTTGAGAGCACGAGGGCCTGGCGGAGGAGACATGGCACGCGAGTTGCCAGCAGTATTCCCAGCAGAGGATGAGCTCAGTGCCTTCTCCATCAGGATGTCAGGCAATGGGGTTTGGGAGAGGTTTGGGAAGGGCTCCGAGGCCGGCCTGCTCCCAGCTGTGACACACCACGTCCTGGCAGGGGCTGCCCAAGGGAGGAGGAACAAACGATGCCCAGCTGTGAGCCGCTATGGCAGGCCCCATTCTGAACCAGTGGGGGGATGTAGCCCAGCCCCAAGCCCCAGGGGAGATGGATTTAATATATCTGTTGGTCTCCGGGATGGCATTGACCAGGAGACTGTAGTCCTCCCATGTCAGGCTCCATAGAGACCTCCAAAACTCCCCAGGAAGAGGGCAGATTTGGCACCTCCAGAGGCCTCCTGTCCCTGCACTAAATTGCTGTTATTCACTAATTATCTTCCAGCATTCACATCATTCACCTAAGGAAATAAATGTACTCTGAGCTACAGGAAGCCTGGGAATGCTTGAACAAAGGCTTTGTCCAGCCTGCTGTCCCTTAACATTGCCAAACCTGAGCTTCAGCCTTTAAGGAAGCACATCACTGTGGCAGTCTCATGCCTTATTCCCTGACTGAAGACTTGCTTGTGCCTTGGCTGTGCTGCACCAGGCGCATTTCCTCCACAGGAGCTTTTTCAATATATCTGTAGAGATGAATTGCTGGTCTTGTGTTTTTACACAGCATGGTATGTGGTCCTTGGGGGCAGGTGCAGCAGCTACTGGGGGTAGGAAGGAAAGCAGCAGCATACCGGGGAACAGGGCACGTGGACAGGCAGCCTGATGATTGGGGATTTCAAGGGATTATAAACCTTGAGGCAGCAGGAAGGCTGTGGT
Organism: Netta rufina; assembly: GCF_964035555.1. Classification (NCBI taxonomy): domain Eukaryota; kingdom Metazoa; phylum Chordata; class Aves; order Anseriformes; family Anatidae; genus Netta; species Netta rufina. Next base: position 55,093,608 of record NC_140128.1, read on the forward strand.
TGTTTGCCCATCTCCTGCTGGTGCCATGTGGACCCTCTGCAGACACTCGAATTCCTAACCTGCTTCTTAAAAGACTTTGCCTCTCCATGGGGCTGCAGACTCAGTTTGTTTCACAGCACAAGCTATGCAAATAGCCACTGCAGAAGCTTGTATTTTCGAGTGAGTGGGCATTTGTGTGTCACTGGGTGGAGAGAAATGTCTCCAGGAGGCCGCAGGTCTTCTGCACTGCGGCACATCCAGCACGGAAACAGACAGACCCGCACACCCAAACCCTGCTTGTTGGAGAATGATCTGTCCTCTGAGCAGGATCTACCACCTCCACAAAGCAGAGCTAGTTTGGGTTTCAGCACAAGCTTTAAATGCTCTCCCAGCTATCCCCATGGTGCTCACAGAGCTTCCTGCAGTGCTGAAGCTTTGGGCCTGCGCAGGGGGATTTTGGCTCAGCGCCGTGCAGCTCGTGCCCCCAGCCACCAGCCGGGAGGCTCAGTGGGGACGGTCTGCAGAGCACCCTCAGAAAGCCTGTGAGAAGGCTGCCCTTTAAAAGACAGAAAAAGCCACAAAGCATTCCCTGTGCATCCGTGCCATTAAAAAAGCAACAAATTCCAGTCACTGCTGTAATATGGTAAATTCCCACCGTGTTTACAAACATTCGCAGGCATAGCATGGTAAAACAAATGCCACCAGTCCTCAAGCAAAATGCATGATTTTTTTTTTATTTATTTTTTTTTCCTCACACACAAATATTTCTTCTGTTCTTGTCTCTGCAAACTGCTGAGGGAAGGCAGTGGAGCAGCCTCACCAACCAGCGTGGCCCAGCTGGGGAGTCAGGGCTGTCTGCGGCTCCTCGAGTGCTGTGCAAGTGCAGAGATAACCCAAGTGGTCAGGCTATGACCCTGCCTGCTTCCCACAGTGACAAATTATCCTGTAAACACTCATTTTGCACAGGCTGTTGTGTTTCTGAATGGGACAAAGGCTATATTTGTGCTAGATAAAGCCCAATGGGGCATTTATTATTATTATTATTATTATTATTATTATTATTATTATTATTATTATTATTATTATTATTATTATTATTATTATTTTCTAAGAAATAATAAGGTAGAGTTTATAGTTCCTCCCTTTGCTGTGATGGACAGTAGTGGTGGATGCATGAGGGCAATCTCCCTTCCCCTCCCTCACCACCTCTGCTGCTGCCCTGGGTGACGCTGTCAGAAACCACCAGCTGCATGAAATGCAGATAAACACAAAAGTGGCTTCCTTCCAGCCCATGGCATTAGTAGAGGGTTTTCTCCATGAGCAGATGGGGTAAGGATATAAATGCACTCACAGCTCAGGAGAATCTGCTGCATCACCTCTGCTGCCAGCCTCTGCCAGCCCCTGCTTTAGGGAGCTCTTTTCTCCCAGGCTCTTGCTGCTCCTGCCAGAGCAGGGCTCACAGGAGGATGCGGCTGCAGAGAGTGAAGGTCAGCTGTAGGGAGGCCTGGTGCCCTCTCAGGGATGCTGAGGGCTCCTGGGCCCCTGTCTGAGCCGTATTTGCTCATATTTACTGACCAGCACAGCCTCAGGACGGGGAGGATATGAGGTGCTGCAGACCTGGGCTGACATTTGGTTCAGCCCTGCCTTCCCCGGGCAGCTCATCCCTCCATCTGAGGACTACCAGGAGGATTAATTAGAGCACCTAGCGTGCTTACCTGACATAGCCCAAGGCAGGATGCAGTGACTCAGGAGCTCTGTTCGTTATGTTTGCACAGATTTTTAAGACAGAAGCATTAAGCACTACCCTCCGCATGCTTGCTGAGGGCCAGATGCTTACAGCAAACAGCAACTCATCTGAGGAGTGCTGCCAACGTATATGAAGAGCTGCATGCAGTTGTGAGGAGGGGCTGGTGTCTGGCCCTTTGCAGACGTGACGAAGCAATAGAAACGTGTGACATGTATAGCTTTGATTTATATCCCCTCACAGAAGGTGCACATGGTGGGGTGTGTGGGGTGCAGGGCCCCATGCTGCTGGAGCTGAATGTCCAGCTTTGTCAATTCAAGCCCCTGGGGCAAACAAATTATTTGACTTAGTCCCCCAGGGACTGTCCCCAGGCTGCCCTCACCTGCCACCCTCTTGTGCCCTGCAGACGATGAGATGTGAAGCTCCTTGGACAGGCAGGAGGCAAGGGCAGAGGACGGGGACAGAAGGAAAAGGGAATGTCTGGGGGCTGTGGTAGCCCTGCACCCTAATACCAGCCCTGGACTGGGACTGCTTGCTTGTTGGGTCACTGCTGTCAGACACGGTTGATTTTCATTCCTTTCCTGTCTCGAGCTGTGTCTAACTGCCAGCCCATATGCTGGCTCGCTGGCAGCCCTGGGCACCCAGGGTGTGGAGTGCCTGCGGTCAGATGGCGAGTGGCTTTACCCAGGCAGGGGACTGGCTCTGAGCTGCATCCTCAGCTGCTGGCTCCGCTCCCCCATCTCCCATGTCACCAGCTTGCACCACAAGGCAGCCCTGACTGTGGCATTATGCCCTACCAAGTGTCACCAGGGGCCCCTGCTACAGCTTACCAAGCTGGCAAGGTTCAGATATTGGCCTCCTTGGGATGCTTAAAATGTACAGAGGAGCCTGCTCCATTTTACAGAGTGCTGCCGTCCCGAGTCCCAGTCCTGCTCTCACTTCACTGGGGGCTTCTGCGACAGCTCCATTTCTATTTCCATGCCATGCTCCCAACTTCCCAGCCTGAAGTGGCAAAACTCTGTAAAAAAAATCTCCCGTGCAAGCAAACCCGAGTGTCATTTCCAGGGTGTCTTCTAACACTGAATGATATTGAAATTACAGGACCTGGGACTGCTTTGTGGCCGTTATCCAGCTGCGACTTGGAGGGGGCGGAGGGGGACGTGGTGCTGAAAGGCATCCCCGCTCGCCTCTCGGGAATAAAGGAGAGAGAACAACTGGCCCTGATTAAAAGCATTTTTCTAAAGCGGTCTCCGCATGCTAAGATTTGGTTCAAGGAGCATTAAAATCACTGCTGTCAGTTCAGAAACAAGGGGCTGAAGCAAATCTGGGCCGCTGGCATTGTGTGAGGGTTGCTATGGCAATCCCCCCAGAAAGGCTGCTTAATAGGCTTTCTTCCCAGGAAACTCAAAACTGCAGCTCGCGCTCCGCCGAGCCGCACGGAATATTTTCATGAATAGCATCTCTGTGGAAAATTTTGTCGGCTGCTTACGTCTCCCTTTCAGATGCGGGGCAGCAAATGAAGGTGTTTGAAGATCACCTAGCGGTGGCTGGTGACATGGAGGGGGTGCAGGAGGGCTTCGTGTGGCGACCCGGGGGGCAGCAGCAGCAGCAGCAAAGCCGAACGGCAAATTTCTCTGCACAAGGCAGGCGTTGTGAGCTGCTTAAAAACACACACTGTGAGGATCAGTCTTCGTACATGAAGAGATGCTTAGTAAACAGTGAGGGCTAACGAGCAGCCTGTCCTGAATACTGTGACTCCATGGTCCTGTTCCTGAGTAGAGCAAAACGCAGAGTGGTGCTGGCTCTCAGCTCTTCCCTGTAACATTTACCACCCTGAAAAAATAATGACACTAGCTAAAATATTCATGGGCATTAGCTGATCACACACTGCTTTTTAAAGTGGAACCTTTGGAGAAAACCAGTGATTTAGGGCTTACCTGAAAAAAAAATAAAATAGATATTGTGGATTAGGGTAACATATTTTATCTTAATGGAAAGAAAAAAGACTAGGGATTAAAACATGAGACAGAGAGGATATCTCTTGGCTCTGGCAGAGCTTCATTTCCTGATGTCTGGCAAGTCACATAAATCCCTCTATCCTTCTGTTCCTCTGTGCCACCTGTAAGCTGGTAATACTACAAGTAGCTGTTTACTTTCCTGGCTACTACAACATTAAATTATTTTGGTGTTCTTGACTGCATGTTAGTAATAGAATATACAAATTATCATAAAGGACTGCCAAATATGTACTTGTGCATGTTATTGGGCAAAGTAAAAACCATTCAGCAGCCTGGCATATGACGAGGATGATTTTCCTTTTACTTAAGCGGTAGTGTTTTATGTTTTGGAACAAAAAGATGTGAATATCTCTCTGTTAAAGCCAGGAAATTCCACTTTATCACAGTGTGTAGCACAGAGCTAACCCAGAAGTCTTAAAAGGTCGTGAGTGAGGTTTAATCTTCTGTACTTATTGCTGTAGCTCTATTTCCCATTTTATCTGCAGTTCTCATGCTGCTCTCTCTTGATGCAGTGATAATTAGTGCACTGGTTTAATATAACCTGTGAGTATTATAAAAGACAGCTGTATGGCTGGGAGAAATAAATAAATAAATAAATAAACCAGAATTACATTATATTTAAAAATGAGAAACCATAGAAAAATGACTTCACATGAGCCAGTATAGGAAACAATAGATAAGGATCTGAAAGCCTCGCTCCCCACTGAGTTCTCTGCTGTCTGGCAGAGTGGTGCCATTTCCCCACGTTACGTAAAGAGATTACTGCCCTCACAGCAGTAAGAGGAGAGTCTGAGCTCCTAATTTTTAGATTCAAGGCCAGGCTCACATTATGAAATTAAAATGAGAAAAGTGTGAAGACCTTTGCATCCGTGACGTTTTTTGTAGGCTCATCTTGGTTACAGGGAAATTTAAAAGACTAATTACAAAGAGGGAAAATCATGGCCTGCATGCAAATTACTTCTCTCTGCCAACCTAGGCAAGTCAGGTGCAGGAAATCCCGGACAAGCTACAGCACTCCTTCCCTTGTCCCTGCTGGAGCATGGTGTGAATCCTCAGAAAAGAATGCAACAAGATGTAATATGTAATGGCTGGGGAAAATGGATGAATAGAGGAGAAAAATGACTCCCCTGAGGTCACACAAGCAAACCAGTGAAGATTTCTAGAACTTCACCACCGAGCTTTTTTCTTAACTAGATTATGTAACTTAGGTAGGCTATGTAATGCTCAAAATTCAGAATTTGGTCTGTTCTTTAATGTTCCAGGTAATGAAAAGATTGTATGGAGGTGGAGATACACCTTCATTGTACCCAGGTATGCAGTGGGAAAACTCATACTAGCCATCTAATTCTGTTCTTGATAGCGAGTGACTACAGCACAGTACTGGTGCTTTATCTTTGAAGACCTTTGGGGTGGTTAATGCACAAAAGGCATCAGTTGCCGGATTTTCAGGACTCAGGAAACATGCAGTAATTTAGCAAGGTTTTGCTCTTCAGTGCCACAGGTGGAAGAGAGACCACAGAGACTATAGAGACCACGGAGACTATGGACCTATAGAGAGTTCAAGCAGGTCTCTAAATTGAAAGCTACAGTGAACCCAATTAAAAATGCAATTTACATGTGATTATAACTCATTTGCCTAAAATGCAGTTGTTTCGCTGCTATTTTTGTCAGGCTTAGGCTTCAACACACTCTTCCCTTCACACTTTCAGAATTACTCATTTGCATTTCTCATTTTCTCACCTTTGTTTCCCTCCAGTCCTGAATGTCAGAGGATCAGAGGATTATCTGTGTAACCCGGCCGTGTGGGTGCCTGAAGACTACGCTGGGGCATTGCTTCCTTGAGCCTCTAAGAGATCTTGTATTTAGATTGAAACATGACTGTATTATCTGAATAACCAGGGCTTCCCCGTATTCACAAAACCTATTCTTACAGCAGATATGAGGACTTAATCCACTCCGTTTTACTCCCTGAAGATTCAACCAAAGTTTATACAGCACTGGCTTGTCTGAATGTATTCATAAATTGCCACAAAACCTCCTTTGGAACGGCAGCTAATGCGGTCGGATGATTACAAAGGATGAGCTCATGCTTTTCCCCGTAACAAGCGCCACATTGTTAAGGGCTTTGGGGAGGGGAGTGGTGAATGGCAGGGAGTACACTCAGTATTAGGGTCAGGGGATGCAGGGGTGAGAGCTGGGATTTGGAGCACTTGAACTGGTTTCAGTGGTCGTTTGGTTGAAAAGATTTAAAAAAGAGGTTTTACAAATACGCTGGAGGGAGGGGAGGCTTTTGTGCAAAAATCCTCCAGCCCTCTTCTCGTCTGCAGTTGAGCAGTACTTACCGATGCACTGGAAAGCACGGTCTCTCTCCCACTCGTACCAGTAAGAAAATTCTGGCTTCAAGAAACAGAACAGCAATTTTATAGTCTGCAGTGCTGTTCCGCAGTGCTAACCGTGAATCCTTTAATTTTACCCTTCAATTACCCTAACTACAATTTCTTTCTACAGAAGCAGTAATGTGGAGCTAAACCACCCTAATGCATAAATTAATTAATTAATTAATTAATTGGGAGAGCTAACAGGAAAGGCTTTTTATATTCTATGTTTTGTCTAGAAGTATAATCCTTAAAAAAAAAAAAAAAAAAAAAAGGTCTTAACTGAAATTCTTCCCAAGTGAAACCTCATGCAGAACAATAGAGGAGACTGCAAATACACAAATACAGTTAAACGGCTGAAAAGGTTAATAAGGGGAAAAAAAATGAGACCATTAACTCAGGTTCCTATTTTGAGATCAGCTCAATGGTAGGGAATTAAAACAAAGACAGAAGCAAACAGAACAGATGCCAAGATATGCCAGTTTACTATAGAGAACAAATAGTGGATTTAGTCTGCTTCGGCAAAAATATTAAGCCAAGTAACTGTTTAGATAAAGAAACATTATGAAAACATGGAGTTGCTGTACTTCTATTCCTAGGACTCCTGTGTTTGAAAACAATGCAACAAATATAGCTGGATGATTAATTTTGCAGAAATAAATAAAGGGTGTTAACCTGAAATGAATCACAGCTCATGAAGTTTATGTCATATTACTGAATTGAAGGAATTTCCTCCAGCCTAGGAACATTTTGAGTGACACCTCAGCTGAACAGCATGCTCAGAGTGCCACCTGATGGCGAAGCCTTGCTTTTCGCTCACCCGCTGTCTTCAAAATGTAGTAGCAATGATCTCATCGCTGTTTTCCTAAGCTATGAGAAAAAGCTTCTGCTTAAATTGCAAATGCTCATTTGCTCAGGAAGGAATATCTCTGGTGTTATGTTCCTACCAGCTATCACCAGTTGGATCAAGTAGGCTGGCTCAGCATTTCAGTGGGAGTATTTGAGGGACACTCTGTGGTGCTCATGGGAGCAGGTACCCCCCCAGACAGGGGCACATTTCCTACTGACTTCTGTAGGAACAGAATTTCATTCGGTTTGATCCCCAGTTTTCATGTAGAGGAGCTCTGCTTTTCCACCTGCATTGGTGGCATTAGTACCTACTAAGAAATGATGCAGCCTGAAGTTTAGCTTTTTAGCTAAAACAGGCTTTCATAATCTCCGTTAGTCTTTGCTGCAGAGGCTGTTCAAGCTGCTCAAATATAAAATATGAATGACTGAAATAGTTATTTGTGAACCTGCATATCTCTGCTTCTTAAGAGAAACTGCAGGCAATGCTTACGTACACCAGACCATGGTATTATCTTTCCCAGAAGGAATCTAGAAAGAAGCTGACTATTATTATTATTATTATTATTATTATTATTATTATTATTATTATTATTATTTTGTAATAACTACATTTAGTTTTTAAAACAATGTCCCTCATTGCTCTACTAGGGCATGAAGTGGGTAAGAATTCAGAATAAGTATTCATTATAACATTGTTTGTAGGAAACCAATATCGAGCACAATCTCACTTTATTTAAGGATCCCTGGGGGTAAAACACAAATCCTTCTAGAACCTCATGCTCTTTAAAGAAAAAAAGAGAGAGAGAGGGAGAGAGAAAGAAGAGCAAGCATTATTACAAGCAAGGCATATCAGATGAAGAGATATATCTAAGCTGATATATTAGAATAATATTTCACAATGAAAGTGCTGAGACATTGGAGTAGAGACCCAGAAATGGTGGGCTCTCCATCCTTGTAGATATTGAAAACCCAACAGGAAAATGCCCTGAGCATCTTGATCTAGCTTCAAAGTTATCCCTGGTTTGGGCAGGGGGTTGGACCAGATGCTTTCCAGCAGTCCCTTCCAACCTAAGTTTTCTCTGATTCTGTGATGCAGACAAGGTCTCGTGTCCTTTCATGGATGGGAAAACATCATCCCACTCTTCCACTCTGACCAGCAGACAATAAATTTAGCAATGCCTCTCTCTGCACTGGAAGGTTGCACCAACCTGGAGCTGACAAGTCACTGATTCACCCAGCAGTCGTCAGGCCACATCCAGCAAGATCATCCTTTGAGAAGCTCCTCCAGCTGAGGCTGACCAACACAAGTGTGTGTCACCCTGCATTACTGTAAACTCCCAGAGACCATGATCTCTGTGCAAACACAATATTTCAAGCATAGCTGACAAAACAAAGTCAGGGAACTGTATAGAACATCCTTTCCGATTGAAAACCCCCAGTAAATGTAGGTGCTTTCCTTCTTCATCACACTAGCTTTCCCACAAAGCCTTTGTCCTGCCCATACAGAAGAAAATATCCCCTTTTCATCATCCAAAGGCAAAATTTCTTCATTAAGAGCAGCTGCCAGTTCACGTGGCTGCGCCACGCTGCAGCTCTTGTTGGGCCTGTACAGCCCCTTCTTCTGCCCACGTGGCATCTTATTTCTGTTGCTTTCCTAAAGCCCATCTGAGGTGGACAAAATATGAATTTCACTCATAAGGTGTTATTCACATCAGTGTTACATTTACCAAAGCTGCTTCCACTTTGTCATTGCATCCAATACACAGTTGGACACGAGTCCTATGAATACAATTATTTTCACATAATGCATCTCAGCTGTGTTGTCTTGATCATTTTTGATTGGAAAACTCCTGACTTAGAGCCTTTTTTTGTGCTAAATTTTTGCCTTAAATTCGCCTGCTTTCACAGTTAAGACTAAAACGCTGTGTGCTGTAGGGCCCTGTGAGGTCTTCTTCCACTGCTACAACCTTGGGCCTGCAAATGGGCCCTGAGACGTGTGAAAGAACTCTCAGTGTCCCGTTGTGGATGATGGCTGAGCTCACAGATGTCAGTGTGATGGTGCAAGAGGAGCAACCACCCCACAGCACACAGCCTGTGGTCAGGCACGTGCCAAATGCAGGGCAGGTTGGGCTGCTCCCAAACCACTGCTGCCAGGGTCCCCACCACCAAGGTCCTCAAGGATCAGGGGGATCAGGGCTAACAGCACCCACTGCCTACCCTCCTGACCCTGCTTCAATGATTCTTGTCCTGCAAGACACGAGCCACATACCACTAGGTCCAGAGGGACTGTGGCAGTGCTCCAGCATGACTTCTGCATAGCAAAAGCCGGAATCTCTGCCACCAATTCGTGCAGCAGAGGGAATTATTTTTCCCTCATTTTGTGGATGTATATCTGCTGGGATTCGAGCTCGTGACATCCTGCGTCATGAAGAGTTACTGGCAATGAAAATAGATGGATGCTCTGTGTGTCACACTCAGAGATTAATTAAATGGCTACTGAGTAGACGAGCTTTCTCAGCCAGCAAAAATCTTCAGGAAGTACTGGGACACATTGGTCTCTGGTAATGTGTCATAGTATCACTGGTCACCATCCTCTCTCACCAAGGTCACCGAAACATTTGGCAATGCATCTGTGCCTTCAGACACCCTCTGAGAAGAGCATGACTAGCACAGCCACCAGCTGACACCTTGTTCTTCAAAAATCTTGAGGTTTCAGCGGGGCCCTGGAGGCAAAGGAAGGGAGGAGACGCGCCTGTTGCAGTGTGCCCTGGCATTTCTGGAGGCATGCTGCTTCAGACACAGACTCACCGAGGGCTCGTGATCGATGACATCAAAGCAGCATTGGGAGCAAACCCGCCAGCCCAAACACTATGCAAGCCAAAGCAAGCACCCACCATGTGAGGGCTGGCCGTGGGACTGACATCATTTCTTGCCACCAGCACCTGCAGGTGGCTGCAGGGCACCTCTGGGAGGCACAGCCCTGCCTCTGGTGGAAGTGAACTGGAATCCGAGGGAGATGTGCGCGGGAGGCATTGATGGCAGAGGTAGCCTGCAAAGGCAGGCACCGGCTGCAGGGGTGTTCAGAAACATCACCATGTACCCACAGAACAAACTCATACGTTATTTCAGAAATCTTCCTGCTAATCCTCAGTTTGGAAGAGCCCATGCTTGAGCTGACAGACTGCACAAAGCATGCAAAGGCAGGAGGCACAGTCAATTTGTGCAGCTTTGGCAAGCAGTAGCACACCCCTTTGTGCTTCCCTCCAGCAAGGGCACGGGCTGCAAGGGGTCAGTGAGGGTTTGCTCTGCAATTCTGGGGCAGTGAGAAGGGGGTGAGAAGCATGGATCCTGCCACCCCTGTCCTCAGTCTTCATCAGTGGGCTGGGAGGGAGTCCTGCCCCCTGGTCGAGGGCTTTCATTTGCACAGGAGGCAAAGCAGGGTCAGGAGCCTTATCCGACCGACTCATTAGCAGCTATACTTGCAAATGATTAAATACCTGTAAAGCAGAGGACAGGAACCAATTTCCTGTAATTTGTTCCTCACAATAAGGGCATCAAAAATGTAAATGCACTCAGATTTCAGCTATACAGAAGTCTGTTTTTCCTTTCCAACCTCACCAAGCTGCACAGCAGAGGGAGAAGGTAAAGCCAAGTCATTCTCCCTGACATTCACCAGGGGTCCTCTATGTTCCCTCCTTCCCAACCACACAGATGATGCTCTGCTCTCTCTCCATTCACACGGTCTCCCTTACCTGGCATGCCAAGGTGCAGACACACAGCTGGAGGCACAGATTACCCCCTTACAGCTTGCAGAGTGCCCTTGTTTAGAAAAGGAGAACCCAGAGCTGTGAGGTTGCAGAGGGAATTTGTGGAACCAAGAGGAGCAGTGGCTCTCTGTCAGTGCCCACTTCCAGCTGCTTGTAGTGAATGCAGCATCAACCAGGGGAGCAAAGTGACCAGTGCTGTGTGCTGGTACATGTACGGGTGCTGCACATCCTGCCCAGTAAGCCATGTACAGCCCTATTTTTATCACTCGTCTCTGACCCAAATACAACAAACACAACACCCACGAGCTGTCTCCACACAGCCGGGCTGGTTTGTTTGTTCTTCAAACAATCCCCCTGTGGAAGCACCTGCACCTCTCACACTTAACAGCTTATGTCCAGCATCTCCTGAGAGGATGGGTAGTTTTCTAGCCTCCTGCACAGGAGGGACAGGGTTCCCTTTCCAGGAGTGGCTGTGTGCAGCCAGGCCAGCGTTGCAGCAGGCTGGATAAGACAGCTTTCATGAAAACAGTAACTGAAGTGCCCTGGATGACACAAGCGATGCTGTCTGAATTCACAGAGATGGGCAGGAGGCAAAGCAGCCAGGAATGAATTCGTGCAAAGATAAGACACTTTCCGAGAACACACGAGGACCTCTGGACAAACAGTGAGGAAGTTATTTATTGAGGAACTAACACAGGGCTGGCAGGGCTCCGCTCAGGATGGCAAAATCTGTTTTCCCATCCTGAACAGAGAGGTTACAAAGCTTGAAGCCAATAGCCAAGGTGGTGAACAGCAAGAGGGAGCTGCCAGAAGGGAGATGTGGGCAGGGAGGGCTCCTGCAAGGCTCTGTGTGCCGCCTGGGCAGGGACTCAAGTCTGCAAGGAGAGGCTGCAGAGAGGTGTTGGTGCCAACGTGCCCCAGGCCAGACGCCCTGCAAGGCAGCAGCCACTGAGCCTGGGGCTCTGCACACACCTCAAACCCTGCACAAACAGCGCTGGGGAGGATTGCTGTGTAAACACATGTCGGGGGGAGGAAGCACTTCTGGAGGACACAGCTGGCAGGAGGACAAGTAGCTGTAAGCTGGCTGACAGCAGTCTTAGGTAGGAAACTGCAAGATGCAGCTAGCCGGGGGGCAGTGGGAGCAAAAATGATCAACTTGTCCCCCTGTGGAGGGGATTTGTTCCAAGCACTGTTTGCAATAGCAGTGGTCAGCAGCCAGCGGCCCACAAAGTGCTGCCTAGTGCAGGGCTGCTCAGCATTTGCTCTGGTCCCTGCAGGGCACAAGCTGTGGTGGTTTGGGAGCTGTTTGCTGGTGATAGAGCAACCGAGGAGCTGGACGGGTGCCCTGGGTGTGTCCCCAGGGCATATCACACAGCTGGAGAGCCTGAAATCGCCTGCATTTACTTAACCCACCGTCCAAACAAGGTGGAAAGCAGTTCTTGGAAGCGCTGCCCTTCTCCATGTGCTAACCCAGCAGGAGCAGGAGGATGAAACCCCCACGTCAGCACACCGGACTTCACAAGTGCACATCAGACAGAAAGGCTGGATGAAATTTTTAGCTGAGACTTCCTGTCCCGTGTGCATAGGCTGCCACATACAAACGGCTTTGTTGGCTGAAGTCACAGACTTCTCATTTCTGCTGCCAGCAACAACTATAAGGGAAAAAAAAAAAAAAAAGCTTGCCTAAGCATTAGTCTCATGATATTTTTTGAAAGGAACACTGTTAACTTACCCCTCCTCTTGCTCACGGAGCTTCCTAGGGTTTTTCCTACCATTTATGTTCATTAAGGACTAATAAAAATGTGCCAGCGTTTATGTTGATGAGTTGTATTTAAGAAATCTACCCAGTCCAAACCATGTGGACACATTCCTCTACTTCCAGTTTATGGTTTCAGTTGTGCAAAATCGCACTCCTTTCTTCACTGGGCACTGAGTGAGCCTGGCTGCAGTGTCCTGTCTGAAGAGTACATCAGGCACCTCACAGGCTCACATCTTCGGGAATTTAACACCAGCCAGGCCGTGCCACTCGAGGTGATGAGGGGCTGCAGATTTTGCAAAGTGGCATCCCTGATAGCTTTGAAGAACTGACAAAAGTGTCATGCGATGAAAGTCAGAGCTGAATTCTCTAATTAAATTATTGAGCTGAATGAGCTCCCTGCAGGTCCGCAGGCAATTATCCCTCTGACTTCCATGACTAAAAGCGACACTGCTAAAATGCCATTTAACTACATCTGTTTCATTTGTTACACCACTTTGTGTTGTGAAAAGGGGAAGCCAATGAAGAAGGAAAAACCCTGCTGCTTTCAGTCCGAAAAGTGACAAGTCAGGTTAGCTATAAAGGCTCTCCTGAAAGCTGAGGAGCTGTTTCCTGTTCTGCCCCCCATGACAATGCAGCAATTGCTGAGTACTGCAGCTTATTTTGGGAAATGTGTCATGCACTCCAGTTATATATATAGAAAGCAGCAGATTAGCCGGTGCCCAGTTTCTTTCTAGACCCTCTTAGGATTTAGGGGGCCAGGTATGAGACTGGCGCCCAAGTGCAGGAGAAAGTCAGGTGAAACCATTGAGTACAAGAGGGAAGAAATGGAATTTCTCAGTGTTTGCAAGGCAGCAGCCGTGCACGGCAGAGTGGGAGCTTGAGGCTCTGGAGTGGTGTATGGAAATAGAAACCCGGTACCATCCCTCCCCCTGCCTTCCCAAACGAAACCTGCTCCCACCCAACTGCAAAAACACTGCAGCTCGGGGAGCACGTGGGTTCGTGCTTCAGAGCAGAAACATCCCGGTGATATAGAGCCGCAGCGAGTACCAAATCAGACAGAAAATCAGGGAGTGGCACAAGGCACTGCTAGGTGTTGCTAGAGGTGGTTTTTCCACCCATGTGGAGGAGAGATGAGGCAACCAGCAGCAGAGAACAATCTGGTGCCTTGAAGGAAAGGACAATTCTCCACAGACAAGGCAATCTCAACACACCCAGCACCTAATACTCGGCTGGAAGTGCCTGTTGAAAGGAAACAAGGTGTTAAGCTCTTGGCAAGAGGAACAGGGTAGCTCAATGTGAGCTGCACAGAAGGCTGAAGTTGCCTTGCACTCATTTGCAAGCTGGTTTCTTCAGGTGGGCTGGGGGTCTTGCATACCCATGGAAGGCCTGGACCAGCTAGAGAAGGGCTTTTTCCCTGGAGAGTGGCTCAATCACAAGTAGGGACTGTACTGCAGATGTTTGTATCTCATTAAAAAATAGTTAAGGAGAGAGCATGGAGAGAGCAAGGCAAACATCTCAGTATTGGCATTTAAAAATCGTATTAAAAGAGTCAGTGATGTGAGAACTACTTTTTATTACTTTTTTTATTTTTTTTTTTCTTTTTTAGGAAGGGTTGCTCTGCTCTTGGCTGTGGTGGCTTAGCTTCCCAGTGCCTCCATCCAGGCACATCCAGGGTTGGAGCTGAGGTGGGTCGCTGAAGTTGGTGTGGACACTCCAGTTCAGCCCGTGGATTCAGACCAAGACAGGTACTCGAGTCACTCATGGCCAACTACCCAGTCCCTCGTGTCACCAGTCAAATACTTCACTGTGCTGGCTATTGAACCAATAGAGACAAAAATACCATTACTGACCCAGAAGCTGGCAATTCAAGGGCCAGCTGTCATAAGAAGGTTTTCCTGCCCCTGTAGTAATGATGACCACCCACAAGTATCTCACTTTGGAATATTATTCCCTTCTAGCTAGAACAGAGATCAGAAATGTAGAGTACACAAAGGAAGCTTCACCTTTAAGGTGAAGCCTGGCAATCGCTAATTTAGGTGATGCAATGCAGCATCTACCTTAATCCATACCATGGAAGAAAACGTATTCATTGTCAATGAGACACACAAGCCTATAAAACCCCAAAGAGTGTTCTTTATTACATGAAAAGACTAGCATGCCATAAAACAGAAGGCACTCCTACTTTCAGCAGCTGAGCATGTAAAACTAAGGATGGGTGTGGGAATCAGGAGGAGGCTCAGCAACATGAAAAGAACCAAGATTTTCATAGGTTTCCACTGAATATGGAGATCTTTGTAAGTGCCCTGTTAGAGCTCTCTGAGCAGTGCTTCAACTTCAGAAAATGCTTGGGAACTCTCTATAAATGCAAGGCTTTTTTTTGTGAAGGTTTCAGACGAAGTAGCTGAAACATGCCTCTACCTTTTCTCCAGTTGCCAAGCCTGATAATTCTGGGAGGAAAACAAGTTTCCATCCAAGTCTTCTCTGCATATTGAACTTTCAGAAGATCACAGGATCAGACAGGGAATTAGGAAGGATCTGGGGCTTACAGACTCTTCAAGCACCCACATAAACTCATGGCACACCAGGTTGCCTGGACATTCAGGAGCCTCCACTCACATGACGGGGCAGTGGCACAGCTCCGGGCTGTGACAGGAGCACCAGTCTTCCAGGTGGGCTTGCTGGTGGCTGGCAGGGGCAAAAAAATTGCAGGTGGGGGCAACCAGCCGTGCCTGGCATGTGGGGGCTCTACCCCACACAGCAAAGCTGTGCTCTCAACCTCACTGCAGGCAGACTGGGGGCAGAAGCCAGCGGCATGGGTCTCGGTGTGTGAGATGAGACAGGTCTGGGCCCATGCAGGATCGTACAACGAACATGAGTCAACTCAGTGATGCTCTTGCAAGAAAGGTATTCTTGGCTGTATTTACAGGAACGTAATAGCTGAAGCATGAAAGGTAATTACGCCATGCTACTAATTGGTAATGACTCCCCAGCTGTGCTCCCGTGTCCATGTTTGGGAACAGTACTCAAAGGAATAGGCCCATAGTGAGCATCTATGGGAGAGCCACAGGCAACAGAAATTTAAATAACATGTGATGTTATTCTGTGATGCAGGATTAAAGGTGTTTGGATGCTCAATCTATAAAAGCAAATGCCCAAGGGGGAGGTGGGAGAACAGCCATTTTGTATAAATGGTAAGGGATTACTTATCTCTATTTTATTACTTCATAACTAATTACTTAATCACTCTCCAAACTCAAGCTGTAGGATAAACTTTTTCTTCTTTTTGGCCATACCATATGGATAGCTATCTAGAAATACCCCAGAAAGCTCTCAGTGAGGTAGTGCCAAAATTGAAAGTGAAGCTGTGGTGACCACACAAATTTCCACATGAAGTTCTGTGCAGCTTCTGTGAGCCAAGATCACTTTGACCCCTGCATTATGTATAAATATTACATCTGCTAGGCTCCAGTCATATAACATCATCCATATAGCATCATCCCATAGTCAGCTAGAGGGAATGCAATTGCATCATGAACAGGTGAATATAATTGTCGTGTGACTGTCACTGTATCTTATTACCAGAAACATACACAGCATTGGAAACTGCATAGTCACTCTATGTCCAGAGCTTTTCCATGCTCAGGTCCCTGACATCTTCAGTTCAGCTGCTTTTGCTGAATATTTCTCTGAATTTGTATGAATGCAGCTGTATCAGATGAGATCAAAAACAGATTTTCCATGCTTTATCCTTGTGTTGACTGATTAACTCCTATCACCAACTTTTTAATGACGCCCTAACTAATTAGCAAAACCTGTCTAAGCCATTGTTGTCTTTGATTATTATCATCTGTGATTGCCTGGATCCAGGCCCTGACCCCAGCCCACTGTCTGAATTCCCAGCTTAACCTCAGACCTGCCTTATCAACAGACCGGACTGGCAATTTGGACTCTTGGCTGAGGCTGGGTATTATTACCAGACCTGCCATGCCCTGCCTCCCTTGCTGTCATGCTGGCTCCCAGCACCTCATCCCATTCCCTGTCTTGCCCCCTGGCCCCTTCCATCAGCTGACTGTATCAGCAATATCAGTATTTTTCTGTCATGTTGATGGTTAGTCTTCTACCCTCTCATATTTTCCTGTCTGTTGTTACAACTTCTGAATGTCTCTTTCTCTGTATCAGATATGAAGCTCAAAAAATCCTCCTAGGTATCTTATATCTTGGAGTTTCTCCACAATTACCAGAGACTTCATCCCAGCAATCCACGACATGGGAGCTCATGCAGAGTGCATGTCTTTTTTCAGGGTCTCCAGGCCTGATTAAGTGAGTAGACTTAATCTTTGCCAGAAACCTCAAGTAACAAATCCATCCTGAACCTAAGCTGTACAGTTTCCACCGGGACAGAGATACAATTCAGCCATCAGTGAAGTGTTGAAAACACTTTCTGTAAAAGAATTAGTAACTTGGGAAGGAAGTTGAGCTTGGGAAGAACAAAATGAACTAGAATAAACATAAAAATAAATAAATAAATAAAAGGAAAGATTTTTGACACAGAACTGAACTGAAGGGCTATGACAAGACAGAGACAAAATATGTCAGTAGCACAGAGAAATAAACATCCTGAAAACAGGGATGCTGAGAAATTTTCAAAAAAACTGAATCAGAATGAGGTTGTTCTGAGCATTCCCAAAGCTCTACTGCATTTTGATATTTATTATTATTTATTTATTTATTTATTTATTTATTAACATTACTTGCCCTCATTGCTCTAAACTTATTTAAACCTTTCAGGGAGCCTGTATCCTGCAGACTCCTGGCATGCTTTTAGAAGCTCCTGAAAGGGAGCTGTTGTCAGTAGATTGCAATCTGCCACATTTATTTTTTGAGTTTATAATTTGAGAAAGGTTGGAAACCACAGCGCACACACCATATGAATGTTCCCTTGTATATGTATGGTTGGTAAGACACTTTGTAGGTTATTAGATAGTTTTTCTCACTGATTAGTACTCCTAATGTGTTCGGATTTGAAAACACGTGTATATATTATGTCAGTGTAAACAGTTCCTCTACAATAAAGTCACACTTCATAAGCAGTTTCAAGTTTTAATAGATGATTTCAAAAGTCTTTGTCTTGAGTCAGGGCAGATCATCCCTGGGGAAGCTTTTAATATAGTTTTGATACTGTTGGACTTGCTTAAATTAACTCATGCTTCCAGTCAAGTGAAATGACCAGTGATAGCTTCTGATCTAAAAATCCCTCAGTACACTTGCATATGGTTTCTTCAAACAATAGCATTGCTACGCCTAATGCAAAAAAAAGCTCAGCAGAGGTTCAAAGTATTTCTGCTCCTTTTCTGCAGGTCACTCTGAATTGCTGACTGCTAGAACACCTGAATGGCAAAGCAGGCTGAGCATGAAAACAATTGTATGAAGAAAGTACTAAAATAACTTTTTTTTTTTTTTTCCCACAGTTGTGCTGCTATGGATGTGATATTCACTTTTTCAGACTTCCTTTGAAACAATGCATTAATCAATGTACCTGTTGAAAGATACTGACTGACTTTGTGTTGGAGATTTTGCCTTTTAGAACTGGAAAATCTCTTGAAAAATTGGAAAATACTGTTAAGGATTTGCTTTGAATCAACAGAGTAGAGATTTGCAAAAGACCTTGGCTTCTCTGGGTGTATCTGCTCCTTAGCCAAGTAAAACAGGAGCTGAGAGGAAATTCATCTGTGGCCTATAAATACATTCCAGACGACACAGTACAGGAAAAGAAAAGCTTCTCATGAGCGTGTTTGCTCTGGAAATTAGAAGGTTACTTAATCCTCGCAGCAATGATGCTTTGGAACAACCTTTCACTAGAGCAATGAGGCAAAGCCATTTTCAGATGAGGCTTTATTAGCTGGAAGGCCCATCCCATGGCTGTCTGACAAGAAATGACAGGGTGCCTGGGCCTGCTGGCAGACTCCCTTTCAAAACACAGCCTTACTTGTCACGGTGGGAACTCTTGGATGCCAAATATTCTGGAAAATCTGGCTTTTAGTAGGTTTCTGAAAGTGACCAGAGGCCACTCATTAATATCAATAAAAGGCTGAGCACTTCATATCTGCTTTTCAAGTGGTATTAACACGAGGCACCCAGAAGGTAAGAAATAGTCTGCAGATAATTGATAAATGACAACAGATTGATTTGAATAAAACAATTTTATGAAGGATTTTCCTTAAATAATAAAAAATAAAATCAGCATAAACAATTACCCTAATGATACCTTACTCGGGCTTGCTACCAGTCTTTTTACTATCCCTTCCAATTATCAGTTTATTACAGGATACAGTCTTCATCTCGTACATGGTCTTCTGCAAGCCACACTGACATTCCAAGCGCAGGCTAAGGGTTGCCATTACCCAAAATTTCACAGTAAATGACAGTAATTACGGCATCCCTAGAGATGGGTGGCATCATCTTGCCCAAGGGTGCACTGGGGCTAACCCCCATCAACCAGAGGTTGGACTGTGCCCTGGAGAAGCACTTAGGGTGATGGTGGAAAACAGCATTGAACCGTGGGGTGTAGACTCCATATAACTGCAACGTGCATGGGAGCAGAGAGGAGCTTTGTTTTGCTTTCTTTTCTGGCACCATAAAACTAAAAGGCATTGTTTTGCTTTCTTTTCTGGCACCATAAAACTAAAAGGCATTGAGCAAACAACTGCCTGACAACTTTACTAACATTTTGTTTTCCTCCAGACTTTCTTCTCTCTCTGTGCCCTTTTTAAACTTGTCTTAAAAACACCTTGGCGGTCATGATCTCAGACTTGTTTTTGAGCATCTGTTCAGGAGCTGATACAACTTGGGAACTAAACAAGACAGGACCTTATTAAGGACATTGAACTGCATCACTGTGCTTCTCTCCCTCGTGAGATGCTTTTGATTACCTTCCTGAAATACAGGTTTCACAAGGAACTCTGGCACAGAAGTTTGTCTGGCAAAACTAATTGAGGTGAAATGATCCAATTAAGAAGCACACTGCACTTCTCCATTTCTAATGGGAAACCCTGCTGTGATTTATGTCCTGTAGGAAGAGTTTGCAGACTTAGAAAGAATCCTCCTCATATCGAGGCTGACAACTCATATTCATCCATATTTGGCAGTCCCCAGAACCAAATGCTGGCAGAGAGAAAGGATAAGCATTGTTCAAAGCCTTTGACAAAAGAGTTCATCTTCCTCAGCTTCTCCAGCTAATGACTAGCTTTCAACTTACGCGTGCATGCCTACTAATATAGCTGAAAGCATTACGTTTATTATCGTTTCATGTAGCAAAAGAGGATGACATCCACACCACCCAACATGTAGCACATGTCCTGCTGTGGCTCACATTGATCTAAAGCAAAAGCCTGACAGTTCCTTGGGACTATTGTCCTGGGGAGAATCCACCTTTATAATGAAAGTCCATAAGAAACAGGAGGACAGACACAGAACTCACTCAAAACATAAACTCCAAACATTTGAATGTGTCTCTGCTAGCAGGTTCCTCTAGCAGGAAAAGTTTTCCCAAATCCTGATGCTTAAATGTCTCCTGCTGGCAACCAGCTTAAACCCCCAGGCCTTCTATTTGTGAGTTCACTACCAAAGTACTTCTTTAAGTTCTCAGCTGAGAATTTTCCAAAGGAGAGGATACGCCTATATGGAAATAAGATAGAGAGATGCCACCGTTTTTCCAGCTAAACCATTTTGGGTACCTAAATCTGCATGTCTAAAACAAAGAATTCTCAGCAAGGCAAATTTTCTCCTTTCACAAGTAAAAAGCTGATGGAGACAAACAGGTCAGCCGAGCAACACCTAGGGCCATTGCCCAAATGCTTTACTAGTCTTTGAAGAATGTATTTCTCTTAAATAAGGTATATTATTAAAAGGGAGAGAAAGAAGATAGGTTGGATTGTTACATACAGGCACATTCTATCTTTATAAACCTTATTCATATCTGATGTTTTCTGGATAAGAACTTACTGCATATAGTACTTCTGCATGACCACTTATGGCTTTTATTGCACAAACCGTTACCGTGCAACATGAAAGAGCACTTGAAAGCAACTGATTTGTGTTCCATATATGATTCATTTGTATTGCCTTCACCATATTCCATTACTAAGGCAGCACATTCTTACTGATCTGTAGGAGTTGACAGTGCCACCTTCTCTCCTTCTTTCCCCTGCAGAGATTGATCTATGCAGGTTGATCTAATGGCTTACTGCTATTCAAACACTTAGCATTTGTTCCCTAACCTGTAACCGCGTGAACCACCCATTCAATTTACAGTAGCTCTGGCCCACATTCAGGCTTTTCTACAAGCCAATTTGATTCACAAAAGACATAAAAGCTGTATTTTCCCTTCCCCGTTTTTGCACTTTTTTTCTCCTGTTTTATTGCATTAAATCAGACCATAGGAGTTGGCCAAGCAGCAGGAACAGCACACAGGCAGCAGCTTTCTGAGCAGAAATAGAAGTACTGATTTCCAGCAGCAGTGAGCTGATAACTTGGCTTACTGCATCCTAAGAAAACATACTGAGCCATCAGGACAATCATGTGAACATGCCTCATCTATACAGCTCAGAATAAGATTAGTTTAACTTCTAAAGCCCAGAAGTGTGCAAGGCTATCACTGAAGGAAGAAAGCAAGCACCAACTGGTGTAATTATTGTAATACAGGGCTGAATGCGGGGAAAACCAGAAGACACCAGATTTAGGAAGTAGAGGTAGGAGTGGTTTCCACACAAATAACTTTATTTTCCTAAATACAGCAATGAAAAAGCAAACTCTTAAAGGAGGAAAAAAGAGAGTTTTATGTTTATATATTTAATTAAAATACTTTTTCTAAGACAAAAATCATTTACATTCTGATAACTCACATTCAGAAATAAATAAAGGCAGCAGGGCATAACATTCAAATGAATATCTAGTAAAAGGTAGTAACATTTTTATTAATAATAAGGAATACAACACTGCAATATTTAATCTTGAATTTGTATATACAAATGCCATATCCTACACAGCAATAAGTCAAGACATATACACCATAGGAGCATGTACAATAATTTCTATTAAGTTGAAAAAGTAGGAACCATACGTCATGAAAGTCTCCAAACTGGTAACACAGAAAAACTCCTTTGAGAGATAAACAACAAACATTGAAATAGCAACAACAAAAAAAAATCTCAAAAAGAAATACAATTAACAAATAGAAATCATGATGTATGATTACCTCCCCAAAATATCCACTCGTTTATTTTGCTCTAAGATAGATTACACAGCACACAGAAAAGTTATTATATTTCAGTACAGTACTAAAACACAAGCTTTTGCAATTTGGTCCATTTACATTTTGCTGATTATTTTAGCCTACCACATTGAAAGGAAAAGTCGTGTGTTCCTCAATCTTTGGATATAAAAACCAGTGTAACTACATTCTTCAGCACAAAAGCAAGATTTTGAGAAATGTCTGCCTTTTTTTTTTTTAAGCACATTTAGTTTTCATTCATGCAAAAACTGTGAATTAATCCCATTCCAAATGAGCATTTTACCATAAAATTTAAGTAGTCAATTGATTAGATTACAGAATGATGGAAAAAAAAAAAAAAACTTATTTCACACGATATCTTGCTACTGAATTCTACTCAGTTAATCAAAGTTAAGCTAACCTTAAACATTTGCCTTTTCAGAGATGCAGGCTTAACTTTCTATTCAGAAAAGCTTAAAGACAAGCAAATTTAAGAGAACACATCTGAAAACTATACTTACTCACTTTTACATAAGAACTTCAAACATTTATAAAGCTACATGTAACCTCCAAAGAACAGACACTGAATTGTCAAACAACCTACAGGTAACCACTGCAGACCTGACAGCAGTACAAAAGAAAAATGAGTAACATCATCGCACTTTCAAATTCTTATATTTCCTAAAGCCTTAAGTATAATTTAGAAGTCGCAGCTCAAACATGTAGAAATCTTGAAATGAGTAAAATAATTTGGGTTTAAAATATTAATTCTCTGGGTTAGCCATGTACTATATAAATACAGATTGGAATTTTACCTAGGGGAAATGGTTTTTTGAGGTAAGGACAGATAAATTCAACAGGTTAATATCTCTGAAGAAGCGGGGAGAATCTTCCAGCAAACGTTCTGGCATTGTCAAACTGTGCCTTAGGTACTGTACTTAATTGAAAAAATAGATTGTTTTTGGCAAGTAAATTGCAAATAAATCACGTGTACAATCAGAAACAAAATACATTCACTCTCTGAAGTTACACAGCCTTTCATCAACAACTGAAAGCACATTACAGAGTACGCATATTCTCTTCTTTTAGTAATAGGCACAGAAGTCTCCAGTCTCCGTATTTATTTTTAAATAAATAAAGTCATTTTTAAAGAGAATCTATTTTTCCCATATCTGATACTTACTCTCAGGACTCTATAGAACTATTCTCACATATTGTACTACATTAATTTCAGATATAGTAGAACTATGTATACAATAAATCCAGTTTGTAAAGATTACAAATGCATCAAGCCGCCAGTAAGCAGCTTCTGTATCTACATATGGTGGTGCAAGTTAGTGGTGTCATAAAGGCACTTGTCTCTCACAGATAGTATTGTCTTTTTAATCAGTTAAAAATATATATTATTTTTTTTTATAGTTTAACATCCAAAATGGTTTTTACTCCTTAAAGTGGTGCAAATTGTCACTTACAGAACAACAATTCATTAATTCAACATGAAAGAGCTAAGTGCAAAGTTTTCATAATTAAATATATCTCTATATATCAATTCAATTTAATGCCATGCTCAAAAAAAATGCCAAAAAACACGCTATAGTAGAAATGTGATTGGTGCTAGCAGCCACAAATAAAGGCAGGTACATAAAATAGTACAATCAAGCTTATTTATGAAGTTACTAAATCAATAAAGCAGTGAATTGCAAGGAGAGACATATGCCATGAGTTTTTTCTAAGACATGCCTGAAGCCACACCTGAGCAGTATGAAATATATAGCACACATTTACATCATTAGGGACACCTTTAGAGCTAGCTACCTAATTTTATAAAAATAATTTCAAAATGTTCATTCATTTCAAAGTGAATTCTGTTCTCATCAAATGTGAAAAGACAAGTCAAAAACAGATAAAACAGCAGAATTTAAAAAGACACAGAAGTAGCCACTAAGTCAAGTTCAGTGCAGTTTTCAGGTACTTATGGATGGCAGTGTGAAATCCTCAAAATCCAATTTATCTGGTCAGTACATATCCACAGACTTTCCTCTCAAGTCTCAGTAGTTTAAAGCAAAAAAGAGGTTCCACCAGCAGAATACACGTTTTTGTAAATCATAGGTCTCAGGTCTTACAAAAAAATAGGCCTAAGTGGCTATGCCTATGTAAATGCTAATTTGAAGTTGTCATTATAGTTCTGTTACGTAAGAAATCTAAAGAGATCTAAACAACCAGAAAGGTGTGATGGATGGAATACATCAAGTACAAACCAAAAGCCAGCAGGTTCTTTGGCATTTAATACTTTCCATCATAACAGCACATTAAGAGTACATCCAGACTGCTATGAAGTTGCTGGAGAGAGCTTCATGCTTTAACACTAATTTTGGTGTCCCATCTTTTGTAAATAGTTCTGCCAGTACTGCACCATAAGGAGTTTTCTGCATCTTTGACAAATCTGCATTTTCTGAACACTGCACAAGGTTATCAAAATGAAAACAGGAAAACAAAAAAAAGCCATGTGATCAACTATTAAGCTGCTCCTTCAGAGAACATTTCTTTGCTTATAGCAGTGACCAGAATTGCTGGTGTACTGACAGTTGCCATGGCAAATGGGTGACTGTGTGGGAGAGCACACATATAGCCAAGTCAACATTTTATGCAACCTCCGTGATTTAAGCAAGCATACAACACACAGCTTTTATTATGTGCTGCCACTGAAACTTTCAGTCTAGATAAAGTGCCAAAGGAAAAAAAAATGTTATCTTATGTTAGACCATGGCTGTTTCAATATTCCCACTCATCTGTTTTCATGTCCAGGTAGTAAAGAATATTCTGTGCCAGCTTTACTGCTTGCTTCCTGGCAGCCTTACACCGCTCATCACCTTGCGGATCAACAGCATCAAGTGCAAGAAGTTGTTTTGTAAGGAGTTCTTCCAGTCTCATGTAATTTTTATCTGTTCTGTTTCCATCAAATGAAATCACCTCCTGCTGAATTTGAGACAAGCTTCCAAGAACAGTCCAAACCGCTCTGTGCGACTGAGGTTCTGCAGCAGTTTGCTCTGGATACATTTGCCTTTTTCCGAGTGCTTCCTTTAAGTCAATGTACGTTATGAGAGCTTGCACTTCTATGACTGCTCTTCTCCTGGCTTCTCTAATACAAGGGTTTTTTCCTGGACTCACTTCATCTAACTGGGCAATTAATCCCTGCAGTTCTGCTTTGGATCCCAAATACAAATCAGAAGCATTCTCTGTTTTTAAAAGTAAAGAATTAACTTCCTTCATTTTCTTGCGGATCTCTTCGATTTTTAGAATGGATTGATTTTGTGCCAAATCATAAGCATGCGTAGAATTTGCTTCTTCTTCCAAGTCCAGGTATTTTTGCAATTTATTGATCTCTTCCACTACTTCCTTTCTGTAATTTCTTATTTCCGTGCGACCACAGACATCTAAAGCATCCAAATCAGCAATAAGGCCTGTAAGCACACAGGATAAATGCCTGCAGGTATCATTACTACTCACTCCCATTAGAAGCGCAATAAGAGTTCCTCTCGCTTTGTTCACCTCACACATTACAGAGTTAATTTTGGAGACAGAAGGATGCGCATCATTAGAGAGTGGCAGGGAGAGTTGCTGCTTCACGCAGCTTTCTATAATCTCCTGAACAGCACATACTTTGGTCAGCGTGCGATATCTCGCTTTGCGTAAAGAAACTTTCCCTCCGGTTTTCACCTGGGTAAGCCTCAGAATGATGTCCTGAATGCCTTCTTCAAACTCATCGTTGATGCAGTTGCCCCCTTTGTAGAAAGGCGTAATCTCGCGCTCCACAAGTGCCTGCGCCTCCTTGAATATCGCCTCAATCTCCAGTCTGCGCGGATGGTTGGCGTTTTGCTCCAGCTCCTTCAGCAGCCTCTCGGTCTCCTGAGCAGCTCGCTTCCTGGCTTGCTGGATGTCCCCTTTCCCCTCGGTGTCTACGGAATCGATTTCAAAAAGCTGCTTGGTGAGCGACCGCTCCAGCTTCTTGTAATCCCGGTCGGTGGACAAACCGCTGAAGACAACCACCTGCTGTTCGATCTCCTTCACCTCCTTCTGGATTTCGTGCAACCGTTTGATGGATGGGTGTTGGTTCCCCATGTCCATTCTCCTCTCCCGGCCGCCGTCAGACGAACTGCAAGGACAGGAGACCCGCGATCAGCCCCCACCCAGCACCTGGGCGCTGCGGCCGCCTTAAAACCCCTGCGGCCAGCGGGGCTTCACCCCCCTACCGAGCCTCCCCCGCTCCTCCCGGCCCGCTGCCGAGGCCTCACCGCGGCCCTCCGTGCTCCTGCCCCGCTCCTCCCTCCCTTCCCCGCCCGCTCCGGGAGGTGCCGGGGGAGGGGGGCAACCGAGCTCTGCAGCGCAGCGCTCCCCTCCCGGCCCAACCCTCCACCTCCTCACCCGCCCCGGCTGAGGCACCCGCGGCCCGGCGCGGCGCTGCGCCACGGCGGCGGCAGCGAGGGAGGAGGAGGAGGAGGAGGAGGAGGAGGGCTGAAGGCCACGGCCCCTTCCCGCAGCACCGCCTCCAGCCCTGCCCCTGCGCGAGATGGCGGCCGCCAGGGCCGGGCGGGCGCTGAGGGCGGCGGGGGGGAGCTGCTGCCGCCGCTGCTCCTCCTCCTCCTCCTCCTCCTCCTCGGGCGGCGGAGCGGTAAATCCCCAGCCCGCAGCCGCCCGGGGAGGCTGTGAGGGGAAGGAGGGGAAGGGAAGGGCCGGGGGGAGACCGCGGTGGGGCTGGGGGGAGGCGGAATGAGAGCCCGCGGTGCCCCCCGGCTGTCCGGGAGGTGCTTGTTGGACGCTGAGGGGGTGAGGGGTGAAGGGCAAAGGGGGCAAAATGATTCCCCAGCTGGAGGGGGGGAGCCCCCTGCCCCGGAGCAGAGCCTGGGAAGCAGCTGACAGGCACCGGGGGGGCTGGCACACGGACCGGGTCCTGCCAGCGAGCGTCCTGGAGCATCTGTGGTACAAAAAGACAAACGCGGGGAAGTCCTTAAAATCGTGATTTATGGCTGTTGGGGAAAGAGTTGAAGGTGTCCTCTATGGGATAGATTTCTACGTAAAGGCAAAATTTAAATGTATCGCGAATTTCAGTCGAGGTAAGCAAAGGCGTGTAACTTCTGGATGCGTTACAATTACACGTTTTAAGGCTGTGTGGAGACTGTTGCACGGCTGTACGGGGTTATAGAGGTTGTTTCGAGATGTAATGTCCACAAAAACGCAGCTGAAGTGCTCCTAATAACGAGCCCCGTCCGTGTTTTCAAGGGCCCGGGTTTCCGCCCGCCGCCGCACTCCCGCCACGACTGGATCGGGCCCCCCGACCGGCTGTCCAACCTGCGGCCCGTCATCTTCCATGTGCCGCGGGACGAGTCCGCCCTGGAGCGGCGCCTGCGGGAGGCCCGGCAGGACGCCCAGGCCTGGAACCAGCGCTTCTGGGCGCAGCAGAACGCCGCCTTCCAGCAGGTGAGCGGGGCCGCTGGGCGGCGCTGGCAGGCTGCGAGTTTGGGCGGTGATCCTCGGTTTTAAGAGGGTTTGGGTGGCTGGGCAGGAGGTAACCTTCAGCTGTGCCTCCTGCGCTGCCTGGCTATCTCATGTAGTCACCAAAAACCCGCGATTTCTAGTATTCAGTTCTGCCTACAATCGTTTATTATCTTTTACTCTTCTTACATATTTTTTTTAAGATGTGCAGTATCTACCTGGAAATGATGTTTTGTCACTGTTTGCAATATTAACCTCCAAGTCTCTTACAAAACTACAGATCCCATGTATTCAGTTGCTATCTAGTGATATTTGCCCTCTGTTTTTTCGTACCGTGCACTGAAAGCATCAGGCTGTAGCCACCTTGCATGCACAGCCTGTGTGTGACTGGAGCTGCTGTTGAAAATGACGCTGCAGATTTTCTTGCTCTGTTACGGGAGAGAAATTAGATGTAATCACTAAGGGTAAATAAAAGGCCATGCCCTGTTGCCTGGCTAAGCTGAAAGCAGGAACATGTTTAGTTGTGGTCTGCCTTTTTTCTGATTGCACTATTGGTTAGGAGACACTGAATTTTGTTGGAAGAAGAATAATGGTTCAGAATTCACTGTTATTTCTGATGGTCTTCGATCATGATATCCTCCCAAAACTTGTGAAGATCTTGGGGAGGGGAAATGAATTTTTTTTTTAATTTTAATTCCATAGAACTGCTTATTAATCTTGAAAAAATTATGTAAAGGGAATTACTCTGTTTTCATGTAAGTGACTTCAATTTCTAAGTCTGAGTGTTTTTTCTGTATGCAGAAATTCTCGGTTAAACTGTGGGGACTAACTGGGTTGTACATCTTTTGTAAACTTAAGGTTTGGATCTAACCAAACAATACCAAAGCTCAGTTATACCTTTAGTCCAAAAATAAGTTGCATGTGTTTCAGCAGAGTGTTTGCATGAATCAATTGATGCATGCAGCTAGCAGGATCTAAGTGAATATCAGACGGTATTGGGCACTAAGTTGTTACGTGATTTAAAAACAATGGCTAACTTTAAGGTACGAGTACCTCAAATTCTAATGTGGAAAAACGTGTTTTAGGAGAAAGAAGAATTTATTTATTCAAGACTGAAAGCCAAAGGTCTGGCACTGAGAGATGAAACAGGTTAGTGGGATCGCCGTGTACAGTTCGGGATGTGTTTTGAATTTTGTTTAACTCTCAGTATTGTTAGTTTGTGCTTTTTGCGTTCTGTCACAAATAATTCTTCAGAGCAGGATTTGGAAGTGCTTTTTGGGAACATGCATTTGGGGGGTGAGATCTTCTCTTGCACTGTTCATCCTCTAATTCTTCCGTGCCTACCATAAAGGAACATGCTAAAATCTTAATCAAATAATTTTAATAATTTTTCACTATCAGGAGGAATGGGTTTTCATCTTTCACATCTCCTTAACCTGGTGAGCGAGCTAAGCTAAACATACAGAGTATTTGTCTCAAGTGCATGTTACGGTTTGGCAGATAAATTCATACTCTTCATTCAGGTCCATTGTGTATTCAGTTAATACAGTATTTTTCCTTGAGGGGAGAGTAAGACAGCTACTAAGAAAACAACAGCTGTTCTCTGACCTTCTTTGCCTGATCACAGTTGCTGTAAAATACTTGCCTCACTTATTCCTAATGTGAAATAGGAAACAAGATGCTTTCGTTATACAGTGAGCTGGCCATTGTAGTATTAGTTTGAACACTTTGTTTATAGAATAATGATTTATTTGACTTCAGTAAAGCATCTGCTGTGATTTTCTATACATTGCAGACCATTATGTTTCTCTTCTGTTCATCCCAGTGATTAGCGTGTGGTTGAAAAACAAATTAACTCCTGTTGTTAAGAAAAAGCTTATTTTATATTGCTGTTCTGTTCTTTAATTTCTAGGATTAAAAAAAAAAAAGCTTGTACATCCCTTATAATAAAATTATTGGCTGCACGTGTTGGATAGCTCTTTGTGTTCTACAACACAACTGCGTGCATGTGCATATATATAAATAAAAGTAAAATCTATATACATGTGTAGTTCGAAAAAAATTATATAAGAGAATCTTCAGTTTGCTGCTACCATTATGAAGAAACAAATTAACTATAGCTGTTAAGTAGGCAGCCTTCAAATACTATTATGATGAATTTATCCCATAGTATGTAAATCCACTGTATATCTTTAAATATTGACAAATGATACTGATCATGATGATATTGATCAATAATACACATTTCAATAGTCAGTCTCAGGTGCTTTAAAATGTGTTTTGGAACAGTACCAAAAGTTGAATCTTACAGTTTTTTCTCTCATCACATCCACGTTCCCTGGGACATTCAAAGCTGACCACCAAACACTGGAAGTGTGCCAGAAAGTTTGCACAGGAATTAGAATTAAGAATATTTACTGGTTCTGTGGATGCTATTCTGTGGAATAGCTACAGACGTGCATTTCATGTACTGTGGAGAGAATACATCTCCTCTTATTTTCTACTCTATGTGAATGGCATATTCAAAGTCAGACGCATACTCTCATACTTCACAAAAGAATTGTCTACCGTATCATTAATAAATGTGACATCTCAGAACACATGCTTTTTGGTATAAGTTACTTTAAATTTACCAACGGTAACAGAAAAAAATTGTACCTTCGAAAATATCTTGACAGTCACAAGTAGTGTTTTTTCTGTACTTACAGACTTACTTTAGACATGGAAACATAAGTTACTAAGTGCTCTTACTGGTGTTGTTTAGACTTTGGACCTATGAGAAATTAATGTTAATCAAAGGATAGATACTCCTAGATCAATTATCTTTTTTTGATAAGTTCCCTAGTAATATAAGACCTGTTAAACATCATCACTTTCACAAGTTACAAGGGCTTAAGAGTTACCGTGTCAGTTTCAAAATGATCAGTGGCTTTTAATCTGCTGCGTTCCCTTGAAAAATTTTAAAAGGTTAAAAGACAAAAGCGTAATAACATATTCAAGGTTACACAAGAACCCTGTAAAAGCAAGGAGTCAGACCTAGCTCTCCTGAATCTAAACCCAGTATTTTAATATGAAGATCATCTTCACATTCTTATGCCAAAACTTATTTTCAGGTCAAAAAGCAACACTGAATGCAGAAGAAATGGCTGACTTTTACAAGGACTTTCTAAGTAAAAATTTTAGAAAGCATATGCATTATAACAGGTATGTAGATGGTATTTATGTTGACTGTAAGATCACAAAATCATAGAATGGTTTGGGTTGGAAGGGACCTTAAAATCTAGTTCCAACCCCCCTGCCATGGGGAGGGACACCTTCTGCTCGAGCAGGTTGTAGTCTAGCCAAAAAGCATAGGATCAAACTTAAAAAGTTATAAAACTCTCATTTATAATTTTTTTAATGCTATTATTAGCATTTGACAGAAATTTGCATTATCATTTGAGTTCTTCCACTGTTCATTGTTGATTTTGTGGAGAATGGAACCTGGTGTCATTCCTTCCTGAAACTGCAGAGAGACAATATCAGGCCCTCAAGTTTTTCGCCTTATGGGATGGATATTTTTGTGCTGCCAACTGAAACTGATAAATGTATGAGTAAAACAATTGAAATTTCTGTATAACATACTCTAGTTAACTCCTAAATTAAGTAAGGATTTACTGATCTAGTAAATATCACTTGTCTCAAGGGAAAATCATTTAGTAAGAGTAATAATTAGTATTCTTATTTGTTTTTATTATTTTGCAAGTTTATGGTCAAAGTGAAATTGACTGGCTTTGTGTTTGGGAGTTTTTTGTGTGGTGAAGCCTTAGTAAAATGATCCCCTGCACTCATCCTGAATAGAACTTTGGCTACAGTTGGGTAAGCCCACAGCCACCCAGTCTCCTCAAATCTGCTGCTTTTTATGTGTCACTGTTTGTACAACAACTTGATAAACTGGATTGGGGATCTGAAACAACTGAGAAATGACTTGCAAATTCACATTACCACCCTGCAAGTAGCTGTGCACGCTTGGTGAAGAGCTAGATACAAGGAAGCAGAAAGAGGACAGTACTTAATCCAGTTACAGTTGCGCTGCCCACTGTGCGTGAAATCAGAACTTATTTTTGTTTTTTTATTGGGTTGAAAGATGATTGGGCTCCAAGGTCCCAAGTGTTCTTGGGTTCCTGATCATGTAACATAAAGGAGAATTCTACTGCAACTGTAATTGACCTACAATAAAATGTGATTTAGAGTTGTACATATTGTGCATATAATATAATGTTATACTGTAAGAACAATTTGCAGTTTTACTGCAAGAAGCAGACACATCTTCGGAGGGAGGCAAAAAAAAAAAAAACACAACTGAACAGCATGAAAATACGGAAAGGTTAAAAAAATGCATCATTTTTGATAAAAGGATTGCTGTTCAAATTGCCTATGGTATATTAACTAATGATTGATCAAGCAAATAGTTTATCTTAGAATTGACCATCAGAGGCCATTGCTGTAGTCAGCTCAGGCTAGTGTCCCATCTTCTAGGTAATATCATTCAGGCTCTTCTTCTAAATATTCCTTGGTTTTGCTTTGTTCTAAAATCAGCTGGGCAGCTGTGCTGTAGTTTCAAAGTGGAAATGCACAGCCGTGAAAGCAGTGGAGCTTAGAAGCATTCTGATCTTCAAGGGGTCACATTCATAAAGATTTTTTAATGCACTCAGCATAGCTCTTTTGCAGAGATGCCAGCTGGCCTGAAAACTGGCTGCTGAAATATTTAAACTTCTAAACTTTAGGTAGAATTGAGACAATGACTGTGCATAGACACTATGAATATAGTTCAGGGTACTGAGACTGGAAATAGTCTAGTTTAAAAAAAATCAAGAAGGGCATAGGAAATGAGACATGACAGGGGAAAAGAAACAGTTGCAGTGTTAGCGTGATATTTTGATTTAACATGACATTTTAGGGGGTAGCTCAGTGCTTCTTGTCAGTGTGATTTTGGCTGCCATCCTTACTGAGAGGTTAATATCTCAGGTTTAAGTTAATCTGTACATGCTAGGTTTCTAACAGAGATCTGAAAGAAGACCTAAATTCCAGGTGTAATGTAATATTCCCTGTTACTTCTACCATAAACATATTTAATAGTTCCTTGTGCAGAATTTTACAAAGCAGGGGAGGGATCCTTGATGGAAACCTGAAGGAAATGATTAAATTAGTTCGTAATAGGGGCACGAATTTGAAGCAAATTCCCAGAGATTAAAAATGGGTATATTTTGAATTGATTCTACAAGTCATGCATGCAAGATGACTAACTTTGGCAATACTAAAGGCATCGTAGTTAAGATACTGCTTTAGAAACAAAATGTTTCTTGTATTGGGTTATATAACTAGGCTTTGGAGTATGATTTTTTCTCCCTTCAGAGATAAGCAGTTATATCCTTTTCAATACATGCATCTTCATGTGTGCACAAATCTTACCTGCAGTACAGCACTGGCAGTACGTAAGTTCTTACAGATAGCTTGATGACCTGCTAAAACATGAAATTTGGTTCCACTTACTTTATCTTACATGATTTCAAATGCAATTAATCATAAAATTATCCATCTCCTAACTTTTTTTTACAGGTAAAGTTTGAATAGCTGTAGCCATATCTTTCATGTGCAATCTGTTCATACAGAGATATTTTCTTATTTAGTTAGAAGTGTAACCACAAAGAATGGAAGGTGTAGGTCAACACTGAATTGTCATTTTTCAATGCCAAAGGGTATTTTAATATAATTGTGTACCTTTTTCCTGTTCTTGTTCTGTGTGCTGGTTGTTTTCCTGGCTTTGGAATCCAAGAGATTGGTATAAACGTAACTTTACGATCACATTCCTCATGGGACAAGTAGCACTGGTGAGAGCTCTGAGGTGGCTTCGCTGGAAAAAGAAAAGTGTTGGAAATTAGTGATCTCAGCTCCGTGAAGAATGCAACAGTAGCTTGGCCTGCTACAAACGTGTTAATAGTGATGTTCAGAATCTGAATGTCTAATGTAGTAATTGCTTGCATCTGTTTTTTAGACTATGTAAATAAAGGTTGCTATTGGTTTTAATTTATAATTGCTATTTAGACTTTTTTTTACCTTTTATTTCAAGAATATCTAAAACATTCCCCGTCCAAAATAACCAAGAAAACTATCAAAAGCTTTCATCATCTATATTAAATGGAACATATCTCTTCTGTCACATTTCTACTGCAGAGACATAGCTCATACAACATGGTTCAGTATGCTGTGCCCGAACTTGGGTCAGAGAAAGTCTTCAACTATATTAGCATGTAACACAAAAATGTCTCATTTTGCAGCGGTTGTCTAGGGCAGGAGTTACCCACAGTAATACAACATGTTTGAAGGAACAAGTATGACTTGTGAGAGTATACACACTATTGATTTAGAATAATCCATTTTTAAAAAATGTGACTTTCTATTTTTAATGAAATTTTAATATAAAATTTCAGATAAATGACTAAAGCAATAGATGGGGTCTTCTTAGATAGAACATCCAGAGTATGGAAAATTCAGTGTCTTATCATACCGTTCAATGGACTGATTGTTTTGATGCAGTGCTTACTGAGAGGATCTTCTTATAAAAAGTATGCTGTCAAATGAAGCATGTTTCCCCAAAGCTACGCTGTAGGGAAGGTTCTGGTTTTGGAAATGTGAGTTCTGTAGCCATTGACCTGTTTTTCCTATCTAAACATGGCATGATTTATTCATAAGCTTTTTCAGCTTGAGCAAAAATTGGCTTGTTGGTACTAATGAACTAATGATTCCTCTGGAAAATTAAATATTAATGAGACCATAATGGATCACAGTGTTTCATACAATGATGATATCATTGGGGTTAAAATGGTCACTGAATTGTGGTTCTAATAGGTGTGTTATTAGTAAATTAACATATCTATTAATAGTGTCTGAGGTGGAAAAACAGTGGTTCTAGGAGAATATTATTTTGAATGCTATTTACTACATCAAAGGTAAAAGGTATATATTTATTAAAAAGATAGAAAATGATATGTTTATTTAGGGAAATATGGTTTTGAAATAGATTACTGTGGCTATGTAAATGTAATTCTTCAGGGCTTTACATTAAATCACATGTTGCAGCATGTGTGCTTTGACCACAGTGTGAATGCACATTTTAATAAACAATTTCAATGTAAAATGTGGGAAAATGACTGGATAATGTATGAAAATATCTCCAAAAGGCAGAGCCCAGAAGCCCAGTGGACTGGTGGTTGATAGCCATATGTTCTGACAGACCATGCTTAAGGTCCCCAAGGTAGTTTCACATGCTGTAAGTGGGTAGAGGTCAATCAAAAGAACCACTTCCATCTGAGCTGCTCACTTCTGTTAACACAAACACTTTGGTGTCTGCCAGCTGAGCGAGATGATGAAACTGACTCACTACTAGAACTAATCCAAGTAAAAAAGTGGTAGATGTCAGTTGAATTAATGAGCCTCAGCATGCAGATAGAAGAATTCTACTGGTGGCATAAGGGAGATGTGGGAATGGAGATGGAAGGTTTGGATCGCACTTCAGTCAACTCGCAGTAGTTGTGAACTACTTCAAATCTCTGCTCTGTTTCATTGGAGCTACTCCTTAGTATGCAACAGGGAACACTTTCAGTAACAAAAACACAGTTACAAAACTGACTTCTGAGTATGTATTCTTATGTCAGTCACCTGAAAACAAGGTAATCGGCATAAGATGGATCATATGGGGATTCTGCTCTGAGATACTCGTAGGTGAAGTTCCTGCCTTTAAGGCATTTCCTGCATTAAGGTTCTGTGTGGCTTGCTGGGCTCCTTCATCTAAAGCCTACCAAAGAAGCAAGGCATGTGTTGATTCGGTAAGCGGTGAGCTCTGATTTAGAATATCTAATAAAGCCACCGTGAAAAGATGCTATTAAAAGTGATCCATCTGAAATTCTGAGTCTCATTACCAAAACCACATACATTTACCAAGATAATTACACTTTCTGAAGTCAAAGGCCGTATCATTTTTGCATTAATTTTGGTGTTTTTTTCTTGACTCAGAACAGTTGTAGTAATGCGAGCTGCTTTCACTTATTATTGATTATAAATCCTTTATGCATCAAAGCAAGAAAGAGGAGCACCCATAGACTACTGAAAATAACTTTATGTATACAAAGGTCTGCTACAGTAACTGGAGCTACTGAAATAGATCAAAGAGTGACTTTTCAATGTACGTTATCTGAGTATAGGAAAAATGCTGAGGAGTGTTCTCATCATCTGGGTATTTAGCTAATCCTGTCAGAAGGAACAGCAATATTTCATATTTAGTAGTGTCAGCATGTGTCTTTTTAATCTGTTTCATCCATAAATGCATAATAAAGCAACAACGTTTTGGTAATATTCAACTAATTTTAGAAGGTTTGTAATGACTTGGAGATGGTTGTGTTCTGGGAATCCTGGGGGGGGTTGTTAATTCTTTTGCTAAGAATTTCTCTACTGGAGCATTAATTTCAATAGAATATGAGAGGGGTAGGAAGAAGTGTCAGATGAGAGTTGACAGGCAGACAAACTAAAGGTTGGTTTGAAGTGATTCCAGCGCCCTGAAGGATCTGAACACCTTAACCTTTGTGAAATAAATCACATTTCTCAATTTTATTACAGTTTCAGAAGTAATGGTAGAAACTACTGAGAATGTTTAACTGAAAATTCCTAGTGAAAAAGTTTAGTTCAAAAGTCCAATTCGTTATGTAGAAGCTGACACTTTTTTGCCTCTTTTTAAGGGGGCTCTTCTGTTTGCAATTTTCAACTTCCACTGTCACTAAGCAATATTAGTAACCTACAGGGCAATCAGATTTAGCCAAATGAGAATTTAATTTACATCCTGCCCAGAGGGCAAGGGCCACGCTTTTGCATAAGGACTAGGAGATTGAAGTATTTTCAGGAAATAATAATATATGTCTGGACCTCTAATATACACAAATAACATGTTTATATTAAAAACTGTATCCCCTGATTGTTGTAATCTGAGTCACAAAGCAATAAACCCATAAATAAATACTCAGGTTCATTACTCAAAAAATAACAAATGCAATTTACTTTATTTCTTATGAGTTTATTTCTTAAATGGTTATTTCTTAAGTACTTGGAATGTAATCATCTTGAAATGCATTCTCATCAATAGTCATTACTGCAGAAATTATTTCTTTGTACCCGGACTTTGCATTCGTTAATGGATTAGGATCTACCCACGTATTCTGAGATTTAGTTGACTGACGTATTCAAATAGCTGATGCTGCGGAAGTGCAAAAGCAGTACTTTTGGCTAGAAATAGCAAAGACAAAAGATTACATGATTTCTTTTAATACGTGATATTATTCAGGAGAAATATTTTATAGTACTACCCACTGTCTCAATCAGAGTTTTAGAAGCCACGTAAATGCTCTGAAGACAACATCTTTGTTTCTTACGGCAGCCTGTGTTGTCTTACTGGTACAAATGAGATACCCACTGAATCTATTCCTTACGTTTTGGAGGGGAAAGCACGGTGATTTTTTGTTCTGGTGTACTCAGGTTCTCATCCTGAGGGCTGGCTCAGGTGTGTTCTCAGCAGGGCCTGCAAGGGCAGGAGACAGCAAGAATGGCTGCGTGCATTGCTTGGCTGCTGGGACTGCCAGGAGGCAATTAGCACTTAGTATAAACTGGAGGAGCCCTGAAGCTGCTTTGATGGACCATGACTGGCAAGAGTTTCCAACAGCCCCCGTGCCTGTCAAAAATTGCTGTCATTCAGCAGTGGTCTGTTCACACCACCGCCTCCAAAGGATCCACTGATCTGATTCAGCGGCAGAATTGGCTGTGATATCCTTCATCAGCTGAGCCAAAACACATCAACAGGCAAAATGCAAGCTTCAGAAACATGAGAAATCCGTGTCACTATTCATACCTCATTATTAAAGAACTTCTTGTTGACAAATTTTAGCTCCGACTTCGTAACAAATCCTTGCCAGGGAAAATTTTCAAGTGATGATTGATTGGCTGTTTTTAAAGGGATCCAGAAAAGTTACAGATTTTAATGTCTAGAATTTTTTGAGTAAACAGAAGTCTAGATTAATCAATTAATTAATTAATTTAATTAATTATTAAGCAGGGGGATCTATTCTGCAAAACAGATTCTGTAGTCAGGGCTATATTAGAGGGCAAAATCCATGAATTGCAAATTTCAAAAGGGATTAATTGACTGCCTTGATTGCTTTCCAATTGATTTCATTATATCTGGAGTGTCATATAGAAAATAGGTGGTATGACACGCATAAATATTCTGTAAAAAGCCACAGTAAAGCAGTCCTGACTCTAGTAGCTGTAGGAACTATAAATATTTAGGTAGAAAGCTCTTGACCAAGATTGTGAGACTGAAAGACAAAATGGAAACTAAGTTTCAATGAATATGTAAGAAAATGTCTTCTGAATGTCTCTTATATTTACCAAAATATTTCATTTTTAATCTCATGTTTGGAAAACCTCCAGTTTCCTCAGGCCTTGTGAAATTTTTTTACCGTGAAAAACAGAACAAAATCCTAAGCTAACTATGATGTGAGTAAATAGCCACAGGTGCTAATTTGTGTTAAAGGAAAATTCAGCTCACTTCAAAGAAAAAATCAACTCTGCCATAGGACATTACAGAGCAATTTTAATTGGAAAGACATAGTAAAAATTAATTCATTTGCTATGCTCCTCTGTTGCTGCTTCTCCAGTGCTCCTAACCAGTGGTCGTAGGACTGACTCAAATAGGCTGATGCTGGGAGAATGTGGCTGAAGAGTAGCCCTTGGACAGGGCATTTTTCCGTCTTAGGAAGATTTTTCTCAGGCGTTTGAATCACAAGGTTCATGCTGCTACTTTAAAAGCAGCAAAGAAGCTTATTACTTAGTGTCTTGAGTCTGTAATTCATAGGTATTATCTAACTGCCGCTTAGAACCCAGTGTTCAATTTCGTCTGTAATTAACAATGTCATTTCAACTTTTAGTTCTTTTATGCATTTATATGTAAATTGGAAAAGCAATCTGGCTTATTTACAGTATGAACTTTGTTATAAGGCACTACCCGATAGACTTCAGAAGCAAAAATTCAAAGGGAAAGAAGGTAAATCAAATTAATGGGAAGGCCAGCAACACAGCATTCCAGCCTCCTTTGGCTGTAAAATGAGTGGGATGGGAAACAACAAATGTGTGAACCGTCCTTTAAAGATATTTAGAGAGCTTTCTGCACTGATGCGTTATAAACCTGGCAGTAACATTTTTTATGGTTATGTAGTTAATTATAAGGATTTGGGGCATGGTAAATTGCTGCTCACAATGGAACCGTTTATTGGGTAAATTTCTGGTCAGTGTTGTACACTGATGAAGGAAGATGGTATTATTCATCGGGCTATTCTGTGTGAGTCACCAGAGCTTTCAAGCATACGGTCATGGTGTACTTTGTGGCCCTTCAGCGTGTAATAGCAAGCATAACAGCGTGTAGGCAATACATTTCCCTTTCATGGCTAGTTTATATGATATCAGTTGTTCCCAGCTTTCTCCTAGTGTTTATTGAGGCATGTTTCTGTTCCTGTTTACAGTTCGATTATTTTCAATGACTAGGGTTTGATAAACTGTGTAAAACTGCACTCATGGAACCAATTTCAATGTTTTTCAGACTTCCATTAAAATATAACTAATATTTTAAATATTAAGGAATAATTTAATGTTAGCGTAGCCGGATTAAAAAACACTGCAGATGGCTTGTTCCAATAATTCCCCCCGACGTCCCCAGGAGACTGGTTAATTGATGTGACTGAGTGAACTGATCCATGTAACCAAAGCACTTCTAACAGCCCATGTATTTTAGGTGATGCTCAGGTTTAGAGGACTCTGGTGGCATTTTTTTCCTGGAAAAAAATTACTAAAAGCTCTGCTTTCTGTGAACTAAATTATGCCCAGTTGGCCACCAAAGTCAAAGCTCAAGAAGACATGCTTTGAATTCCTATTTTTAATTTTTCTCCCTTTCTTAAAGTAAAATTGTAGCCTCAGAGTATCAGTGATGGCCTACATGCTGATGAGGTAACTGCATTTACCTTAGCCAGTTTCTGCATAGATTACAGCTCACCTAAATTGAGCCTGGCCTTTTTGGCACAAGGAAAACTTTCAGAACATGATCTAATGCAGCAGTGTCTGCCAAACTTGACAAATGAGTAACATCCCTTCACCGGCTCTTCTGTAATGTTCTCTTGAACAACAGTACACAGATGTAGGAGGAATCCCTCTCTTCAGAGAAAGAAAGAAACAGGCTGGTTTCTAAGGCCTGCAGGAGTGACTTAAGCAATCATTTCACCAATGTTTTAAGTCTTAAGACTTGACAAGAGTGATATACATGTCTTCTATATCATTGCAAAGATACAGAAGTGACATGTGTCTGTGGCATGTCTTTGAACTTAATACATTTCAGTGGATTTCTCTACCGTCCATCATGAAAACGTTAAAGCAGATTAAGTTTAAAGAAAAAAAGAAAAAAAAAAAGATAAAAATAGAAAAAAAAAGAAAGATAAAAATAGGATTTACATCTGAAACCGAAGCCAAAACTCTTCACAATACGTATTTGCAGTGGGAAGAAGGAGGCAGCAAGGAGAGTGAATTCATATCCAAACCCCTGGGAATAATACGATCATCTCTCCTTATCCTGCACCTGCTCTATTTCCCAGCAGGGATACGATGGGGAACAAAATGCCTAGCACAGGCTGTTCTGTTTCCTATTGATTTCCACAGTGACTCTGCCCTTCTCAGCCCCACGTACTGCGTACTATCCATCTAGCCAAAGGCATATTCACAGAAGCTGTTTTCTGGAGAGGCATAATGGGTCATTGGCCCAGAAGCTACAGAAATAGTTGTCACACAGCAGAAACGTTTCCATTTCCCTTCCCCTTGGGACAAACTCTTACAATAAATTCCCTGGTCCTGTGCAGCTCAGTATGTCTTTGGTTTGAATACCCTTTTAACCAAAACAGACTCCAAAAATGAGAAGTGAATGTAAAATGGGCTTGCATTAAATACAAGAAATTGCAATCAATTTTGCCTGGATGCCAAACGGATTTGGTGCAATTCCATACAGGGAATATTAGTTAAGGAGGAGAGAGTAGCATTTAACAGAAGAATTGAAAGGTGGATAAGGGTTCCGCAATTACTGCAGCATGTGCAGAAAAGCAATACATCAGCAGAAAGGGAGATTAATGACAAATCAGACTGAGGAGCAAACATTTTCAATAGTGATCATGGCACAAGATTGTAGCATGTTACGCTCATGAAAGATTAAACAAATAGGGGAAAAGAGGGACAGCTGGAATAGTTAGGGAGATGTAAAATCTCTCCTACAAGAGATAAAGGGTTCAGTTTGTTTAGCCAAGCAACTTGGTGGTCAGGAAGGGAGAAAGGAGTGCAGAATCCTCTGGACAGGTGAGTGGAGGGAGGAACACCTGAGGGGTTTACCCTGGGAGAAATGTCATTTCATGAGGAATGATTTCAGCATATAAAAGAGAGGTGTTACATTTGAGGTCTTCCTTAGAAATGCAAACACACAGAGGAATGGGACTACAGAAAAAGTGATTTTCATAATGAAACTCTGGAGAATTTCATGAGAAGAAAGTACCTAAAACAAAGGCTCCTTTGCTATGCAAAAATCCCTACAACCACCACCAGTATTATCAAGGTGAGAGTCTCAGCTAATCTAATTGCAAGTAATCTGTCAGCAAAGCCTGATGCATTAGCAAACCTCCATAAAGGAATGCTGACAAACCATACAGGTAACAAACACCGGGTGTTGAAAGAAAGGGAGGGGAGAATGTAAGCAGGATTAAAGCAGGCACTCTGAAATAGATGGAGGTCATCTTCCTGTTTTCTGTCTGTAGATAAGAAACACACAGTTTGAACACAGGTTATTGAAGATTTTGTGTTTGGAAGAGTATTTTCGTTGGGTTTGTAGAATAAAATTTTCCTACCAAATCAGGCCTTATCCCAGCAGACAGACAAAGGAGCACTGTCGTATTGTATTGCAATCTGAATGTCCTTCCTCTAGTAGTAGCCAAGTTTGTGATACTCTGCCAACACAGTGATGGTGATTCCCTCTGAAGGCTTTAACACAACTTCTCCAATGGTTCAGTCACTGAGGTAAGTGAATAGAAAAAGAAATTAACTTCCTGCGACTCATACAAAGTGATTAATAACTCTTATCATCTTGAATGAGCAACTAAAACCCCAAGAGAGAATAAACTCAGTGAAAAGGAAGAGTATAGAGGGAGGAAAGGAGCATAAATGGAATGCTCTCCTAGCTGTATAAGCACTAAAAGTCATATGGAGCGAATATGGAGAAGAAGGTGCTGGTAGTTAACTACCAGCTGACTATAGAACATGAAAGCAAATAAGGAAGATCATTTCATCTTTCAATGAAATTAGAGGTGTGGCAGAAGCAAAGAAGGAACAGCAATTGCTGGCTGGGCAGAGTTGTATGTACAGGTGTGTGCAGTCCCTTCTAGAGGTGGGAACCTACTTACATGCAGGGAGTGAAGATGCAAGTCTGAGTATCATCAGAAACTCCAATGCCAACCCTTAACCTGTTGGGTATTTTGATGCTTAAAAGTAGGATCTTGGGAAATAATGACAATGCCCGTAAATTCATATAGCATGGAGTACTATAGTTTGTCAAAGGGTGTGATTCTCAACTGCTTGATCATTTATTACTTTGAAGATCACAGTAGAAGTTGGACTATATTGTCTAATATTTTTCTTCATATTCATATATTAATGTTAACATGCAAATAGTCTGTTTCTAGCATTCATCTGATTAACTGTATTAGCTGAGTGGTTTTTTTTTAATAGCAAATGTTTTGAAACTAATCAAATGGGCTTAAATCCTCATTATCTTTTGGGTTTTAACAATGCCACTGCCTGGTAATAGCTACGAGATGAAAAGAATTCTGGATAGCAAAATGTAAATGTCTACAGTAAGCATCCTGCTCTCCTTAAAAAAGTAACAGAAATTTACTCATGAAATGGCCTGTTGAAGTTGAATTACACTGCCTGCTTTATTTTCTTTTTATTTCACTATGGATAAAGAATGGCGGAGAGAAGCATGCCCACTTTCATTTGTTACCAGTTTCTACCAATCTTTGTGACTCTGAAAAAGGAGAATTCACTTGTGTGGAAATGAAACATATTGACTTTGGAAGCAAGATCATGTTCAGTATTTATTTTATGTAGTACTTTAATGCTATACCAAATAGTGGGTTTCCTATGGTATGATTGGGCATCTTGACTATGACAATGAGTCTGTTACACCGGAGTACCTAAACTTAGGAGGAAAGTCTTCACTCAGAGGGTGGTGAGGCACTGGCACAGGTTGCCCAGAGTAGCTAGGGCTGCCCCATCCCTGGAGGTGCTCAAGGCCAGGTTGGATGGGGCTTTGAGCAGCCTGGTCTGTTGGGAGGTGTCCCTGCGCATGGCAGGGGGTTGGAACTGAGTGATCTTTATATTCTCTTCCAACCCAAGCTTTTCTATGATTCTAAGGATCTATGAACTCCATGCTAACAAGGGATCTCTACATGCAATAATTTGCAAATACATACAAAGTAGCTAGGCTAAAATTGTGTCTGGGACAGAATACTTTACACTTTTGAGTTTCCTGTTTTCCATAAAGGGCATTCTTGTAGGAAATACAAACTA
Source organism: Netta rufina (assembly GCF_964035555.1). NCBI lineage: Eukaryota > Metazoa > Chordata > Aves > Anseriformes > Anatidae > Netta > Netta rufina. The sequence continues at coordinate 55,136,586 of NC_140128.1, forward strand.
AAAGCACATGCAACGGTCAAGCAATAGTGATGAAAAGCCAGATGGGTTGCTGAATCTGGCCTTTCAATATTATTGCCAGAATGCTTTTAAACAGCACTTTAGGAGCAATTGAAATTGTTCCAATGTAAAGCTTTATGGTAGCCCATATTTATAGAATGAACTTATGGATTTTCTATGACTGCAGGCTTAGATTTTAAAAACTTCTGTCTCTTTTGGAGGAAAGAGCCTCTAACTCCAGAGGATATATATATATTTAATAACAATGGTAAAATAAAGAGACATACACTTCTTAAACAAAGTGAACCCGAATTTCTTATAGAGGCTTGCTGTAATTGTGGATGTCAGTTAAATTAACTCTTAGTTTGCTGTGTGTATTTCTCACACTGTTGCACCTCAAAACCTAAGAGCTTTCTGCTGCATTAGCTAAACTGTTTGCTTTTTCCCCTCCTAATGTGAAAACTAAACCCTCTTCTGGGAGAGGAGGGAAACGGGTATATTGAGAATAAAGAATTCAGCATTCTCAATAATATGTTTTGGGATTTTGTTGTAGTGCCCACTCAGATGTCTGCAGAAAAGCTGTGACCTTGTTGATGGTAGACAGAGAACATTCTACAGACAGCATGTCTAGATCACTTCATCCTAAAAACAGGGCACATAGCATAACTAGTTCCCTAAGAGAAGATGGAAATGTGGAGAGCAAACAGCTTTACTGCTAGAGGAACAGGGATAATTCTTATGTAGATGGCACAGGAAAAACAAGATCCAATTGGAGAGGAACTTGTGATTTTCAGGTCAGGCAGGAGCCTGAGGGAGAAGCATGCTCCCCAAGTCTCTTTTGTGTCTGCTCTTCTCCTGTGTGCCATAAACAGAGGGAAGTGATACTGCGCTTTGGTTCCATTGAGCTAAGCAGCCTTCCTGCACGAGGGAGCTTATAGTGTGTATACTTACCTGGGAAATTGCAAGCATGCATATACTTCATTAGGCAGCATATTATGAATCAGGGTCATAGCTGGAGTAGTTGCTTTGTTCAAGAGATACTCAGATCCCTTGGGTAAGCAGCTAATTGCAGGAAACCTTTGAAAGCAAACGTGTGATAGGAAGAAAGCAATGAATATTATTTATTCAAAAGACAGGAGAGGTTTCTTTGAATCAGTTCTCTTGCATAATTATGTAATTAGGGCATGTTCTATTTTTAATTAAATCTCTTGCATATTCATGGAAATCCTATGAACTTGTGGACCAATAGGCATGGCTCTTTTAAAAATGCAGTTTGTATAAAGGAATGCCCTTCAATTTTTCCCCCCCTTTCATATTTATTTCAAACACATATTTCACATCATTATACACAGTTTGCCTGGCCAATGCCCTGACTTCCCTGTCAGGACAAGCTACAGTGTGATGATAAACCACTAATACAAAATTGCCATAGGAGTATTTTAAATGGAGATGAAAAACGCAAGAAGCTGCTGCTCTGAAGTACCAGTATCACAGCTGGTTTTTGTTGGAAAGCTTGACCCGTGCAAGATAAGAATCAGAAGAATTCAGGAAGTATACAGTTCCCTCAGCTTTTCAAACCCAGCAGTGACTCTGCACTCGCAGTCTGTAGCCGATCCATTTTCTTCTAATTTTGTTTCTGTTGGCCTTAGAATCACAGAATCATCTAGGTTGGAAGAGATCTCCAAGACCACCTAGTCCAACCTCTGACCTAACACTAACAAGTCCTCCATATGAGAGTCTTTTCCTGTTCTTACACTTCTCTGACTACTACATTAGCTTTGATTCCCTCTTCCTCTTAGGAGTCTTGCTTTCTCACCTGATCCTTGCTGTCACATCTGCCATTTTGTAAATTTGTTCAATGTTTTATGTGAGTGCAAACAGTTTTAAGCATACCTTTATACAATTTACCATTGAGGTGAGGATGCACATTTTGATTTTCCACTACACCTCCATATGTTTCTATAAGCTTATGATTCATACCTATACATACTGCAGGAGTTACGCATGTGGTGCTGGGGTGATAATGCACCATAATATTCTGTCTAGACGTTAATAATACCCTTATAAAGTTAGTCTGTCACTGTCCCCTGATGACTCCCAATATACATTGCACTGCTGCATTATATTTAACTGTTTTTCATCTCGGACCTCAATTTCTTCCTTCAATTCTTCTTCATTTCTGATTAATGTGTATCCTGTGGAACATTAAACAACATGAAGAAAACACTGTGACCATTCTTTCTTCGTTAGAGGGAGTGGGAGTGAATTGGAAGCTGCAAAGTAGTTCTTGTGACACGTGTCACCGCCTTTCTGATGAAACTCTTAAATTTCATGCATAAACCTGTCCAACAGCAGGGATCCTTCAGTGGATCCAACGTGCATCCATGACAAGGGTGTTGAAACACGCAAGGAGCACCCAACGAGCCCAGAGGGGGCACCCAGCCTTCTCCTCAGGATTTGGGCTTCTGCCTGCTTTCCTGGGTGACTCGTACACCACAAGCTGCTGCTGCTGCTCCAGAGGGGTTCAGCTGGAGCATTTACGAGTCTCGCTGTCAGCAAACCCTAAAACTCCTCAGACACCCAAAACACCTGACACCACCATCACCAGCAGTACCCAACCCCAGTGCCTGCCCAGCCCTGCGACACCTGACGGGGCATTAAGGAAACCCCGCATTTTGCCCCGGGCAGAGCCCGGACACAACCCGAGCCCCCTCCTCGGGGCGGTGAGGGGGGTGCTGTGAGCGGGGGGCTCTGCCCCTTCCCGCTTCCCCTCCCCGCCGAGCGCCATGGCGGCGGGCACGGCGCTGAGGGGAGGGAGAAGAAGGGCGCGCAGGGCCCGCTGGGAGAAGGAGGGGAGCCGCCATGTTGGGCGGGTCTGTGGGCCGTGCCGAGCCGTGCCGAGCCGTGCCGGTGGGCGGTGTGGGGCGGTGTGGGGCGGGGGCAGCACCAGCAGCCGGGGCGGTGGCTGCCAGCAGCTGTCAGCGCCCGCTCCTCAGGGGCCCGGGCCCCTCGCCGAGCGCACCGCGGCCGCCGCTGCCGGGCTTGTCAGCTCCTCACGGGAAGCAGCGAAGGCGCCGCGGCGCCCACCCTCTTCCTCACCCCTCCTCGCCCTACAGAACCCTTTTCCTTCCGCCCGCCCATCGCTGACATCCTTCCTCCGGTCGCCTCCTTTCCTTATTTCCCCCCCCCCTTCCCCCCTTTCCCCCTTCTCCCCTTCCCCGGGCTGCGCGGCCCCCGCCGCCCCTGCGAGCGCTGCGCACATCGCCCGAGCCTGCAGCACCGAGCGGTGAGCCGGGGGGGACGGGGATGGGGACAGGGACAGGGACAGGGACAGGGACGGGGGGGGCACCGGCCCCACACCGCTGCCTTCCCCTTCCTCTCGGCGCAACAACAAAAGGACCCCCCGCCGCCCCGCTGACAGCCGGCCCCCGCCGCCTGGGGTGCCTCGGCTCGGGTGGTTGGGGTTTCTTTTAATTTATGAGGCTGGGAGGTGGCTTTCCCCGTTGTTCCGTGTCCCCCTGCTGATCCGCTAGAGCCGAGGCATCCTCCCGGAGGCTTTGGCTTTGTCCCTTCCCCTTCCCTCCCTCAGCGCTGCGGTGCCGGCCCGGCGACGCCCAGGGAGGGGGCCCGGGGGCTGAGGGGGATGGAGCGGGGTGAGGGGGTTTGGAAGGGTCTGAGGGGGGCTGAAGGGGTCTGAAGGAGCCTGAGGGGGGCCAAAGGGGTCTGAGGGGGACCAAAAGGGTCTGAGGGGGGCCAAAGGGGTCCGTCGGCCTCGCCCATCCGCCGCGGTCAGCCCGTGTCCGTGCGGCGCTTTTGTTTTTCCTTCGCCCGTGCTCGGGTTTGGCTGCTGGGGTTTGCTGCTCCTTCTGAAATGGTGGAAGGAGAGGCGGAGACAGCTTCCAGCTCGGGTTTTTTTTGTCAATAGGGACCGGATTTATGCTGTACAGGTCACCCACCCGCCGTGCTGCGCGCTGAGGTCTTAACACTGAGATCTCGGCCAGATTTGTGCGGTGCTAAAATGATGAAGGAAATCATGGATTAGGAACACGTTACCCTGGCAAAATGGCCCTAATCCCTACCTGACTTTACTGATAACTGCATCTTTTGGGCACAGATCAATTAGAAAGACACTTTCCGGTCTTTTTCATCCTGGCTTTGCGTTCCTAATGTTTGTAGGTAACAAGATGTCTGATTTGTAAAGCTGCATATCAGTTGTCTGTGATCATAAAAAGGGACTTGCCTCCTTACTGAACGCTGTGTTATGAGCATACTGAAGCACATTTTAACAACCAAAGCAGCATCACCTAAATTAACGCTACTGACTAGCTTGTTGAAGGCTACTAAATCAATGAGGGTGCTTTTACTCTATTATTTTTTCCCCATTACTCATTTCCCTTGGCGCATATGACTTAAATGTAGCAGCGGTATTCAAGTACCAAACATGGAGTCAAAATACAAAATCAGAAAGTAAAAGCAGCCAGAAAAGAGCGAAAGTTTGTTCTTATACTTTGCTTTGAACAGCAAAATGGTGAGCAGTGTCACTCATAATATAAATTCTTTTGCAGCTGTGCATAAAAATATATTAAATGAGGGCTCTTAAAGTACCATTTTAGTGCTCTTACAGCTGGCAGAAGGTTTAGTAACATTTACTCTATGAAGTAATTATCTGTTTTACTTCCCCTTTTGTACTTGCACTTCACTTAAATAGGAAACTTATGTCCAAAGGGTGTCCATTGGAAAGCTAAAAAGGAACCTTCGAGATTTGGACAGCTTAGCATTTTAATTTTAAAAAGAAATGTTTCAAACTGTTCTGGAAAATAGCTTTATTTTAATTGATTATGAATTCCAAAGCTTCAGCGAAACATGATAGAGGATATTATAACCCTAGGATTATAGATACAATTGAAAGTAACACATTCAGCATTTACTGGAAGCAGAGAGAAAACCGATCCAGATGGTGATTCTGAGCAGAAGACCTCATATTTTGTAAGTCACTTACAGATTTTTTTTTTTGTGAACACATGGTTTCAGAGAACCGTTTTGTGAAACTGTGACAAATATGGAAAACTAGTTGTTCCATTTAGATATGCTTTTTATATAATGCAGAACCATGTAGTAAAATGCAGAGCTTTTTAAGTTGTCAGTTCCTGAAAGACACACACACAACAATGCAGTATCACTTCTGCATCATGTTGCAGTTAAAGTTTGGCAACCTTTCTGTTTCCTGAAGGATGATGAAGGAACTGGACAATTCCATTAATGAGAAATTCCAACAGCAATTCAAGTCTAGATTCCATTCATTTTCTAATCAAAGAAAACATGCTATGATATCTAATTTCAAAAGGGAATAATGCTACTCCCAAAATGTCTTGTGAAGTTGCATCAATTACTGTTCATTAAAATATTGTGACATGCCAGCAGTGCCTTATGGAAACTAATTTTAAAAAAGGCTTTCTTCAGTGAAGGAAGAATCATGTTCAAAATCATAAAAGAAAAATTTGCAGGAGTCCAGAATACAATCTACTAAACATTTTGACATACAGTAATGAAAACAATGCAGTACAGATGCATAAGGGATATAAGAGCAATTGCTGCTTGCTCTGTTTATGAAGAACTTACCAAGATGATGTCAGAAAACCCTCACTCGTGTGCTACCCTTAGGCAGTATACGTCTCTCTCTGTATATCTGTGTGTGTGTGTTTGTATCTATATGTGTACACACGCATACCTACATGGCTGTCACTTAATTGGGAGCTTGGGGAAATACTGTAGCCTCTCATTCTGCTCTGAGTCCACTTAATGCAGCTTCTGTTTCTCTTGAGACATCGTGGGCTTGTGCTCTTTCATCTCTAATTCTGCTTGGCTTCTCTGGAAGACATATGAGTGGATTTATTCTGGTATTAACAGCATCTTTTCAGATGTGTATCATAATTATTTTAAAACTTAATTCAGTGTACGAATAGTTGTTAATAATATTATGAAAATAATATTTTCATAAGGGAACTGGAAAATGAGTGAGTTTGGGAACATTCATAAAGAAGCAAAATATACTTTTGTATTTAAAGTTGAAGAGTTTGGTAGCAGGTGGTGGTGAGGAAATGCCTACTAGGACTATTTAAATAAACCTTTTGTGGTCTGTCTGCTTGCAGGTATAGTTCAGCATGACACATCTATCACAAAAATGGGATGTGGCCAATTCCTTCATCATTGCAACAGAAGTGGCTAGTCACAGGCTTTCCTCTTAATACAGCCTGGATAATACTAGATTTCCAAGGCGTTTTTTCATTGATTTATAAAAACATACTAGGTACCTTGACCAAAGTTTAGAAAAACATTTATTTTAAATGTTAACTCTCATTTTCCTTAAAACAAAATCATTGAGCATATAACGTCTAACAGATACCACATAACAGTCAAATACATTGCTCATGTTAAAAAAAAAAGCCTTTTTGACTTCAAAATACAGCTGGTTGTAATGGTTATATCCTGAGTCATGCTCAGCCTTGGGTATTTTTGAGGTACTAAAGCTTTCCCAATAATTTTCTGTAGTGAAACATTTTTCTGTGTAATAGCAGGCTGTAGAAATAAGTGTGCTTTCTTTGAAAAATTATTTATCAGTCACCAAAATCAATTAATGCCTGAGAAGAAAAAGATGCCCTCCTGCTAGCTTAGATTTGCTGAGATGCTTCTGTTGCTTGTACTTATAGAATTTGAATCAAGCACTTTGTTAGAGGGTAAGAGCCAAAATTATAGATCCTTTCAGTGATGTAGGAATTATTTCCACAGGGTTTTGTGTGAGGTTCTTTGACAGATGACACTGTGATTGTTTTGGAAAATGTTTTATTGTCCTAGACAGTTAGTATAATTAATAATGACAAGCCATAGCAGATAGGCAAGCATGAGAGCTGAGGATGTATGCTTCCAGTACCTGAAATATATTTCAGTGTGTGAACAAAGGACTTGTTCTCAGAGGGCAAACGCTAAAGCACAGTTAATACTAGTTTTCTTTATACAGTATAAACAATTAGCATATCTAATTTCTCATACTTGATAGTTTCTTCAGACTGAGTTAGCTAAGAAAACAGATGCAAGTAATAGTATCTGACTGTTGATATAATCACTGTTTGGTTCTCTGAATCCAGCTTATCTCCCTTGGGCTCTGCTGTTTAACTATTTTTAGTACAGTCAGAAAAACACTATTTACCCTAGAAGCAGTTTTGACCTGCAGGTGGAATTGAACTGAGTTTTTCAAATAATTATTATTGGTCATCTTTTTTTGTGTGTTCAAAATCATGTGATTGTGTGGTCTTCTACTCCAAATACGCTTTCCCCCCTGTTGTCTACATAAACATGCAGATTTTTTAACCTGGTTTCTCAATATCAGGTCTTGCCTACGGGTAAAAGTACTAAATTACTTTTTGCAGGTAGTCTTAAAACCGAACAGTTTCCTACGTTGGTTCTTTGTAAATAATTGCCATAAAACCTATTAATTATATTAAGGTGGTGTTTTGGGGGTTACATCAGACCTGTAGGTGACTTTATTATATTCTAAAGTGAATATAGCGACAAATGTAACCCATCAGTCAGTAGTGCTATCTGCCTTATATATTGGTAGGGTTGGAGTGGTGGCTAACGACACCCTAATTACTATGGGATTGTAACCCTGCACTTGTATGTACCCAGAAAACCATGTAAAAAGTTAATGATGCACTAATTAACATTGATAAGGTCAAGAAATGTCTGATTTAAAGCTAACCTTTTTGGTAATAGTTAATATCTGCTTTTCTTACATTGTGTGTTTTATATATGTTCCAGGAAACAAAGCTGTATCTAAAAACATTTTTTTTTAAATGACGATACTTAACTTTTTCAACATTATCAGCTAACTGGCTGTCTATCGTAAATCTTAGTATTTATGGCTGATATACAACCACTGATTACATACCCATAAACTGTTTCTCACATCGTGTGCTGCTACCCTTTGTAGCAGTATATTGCTGTTCATATTGTGTAGCGTCCTAATGCTGTGCTTTGTCCTGCAACAGCAGCAGTTAAAAGTTAAGAGCACGCTGCAAGTGCTCTCAGTGTGTTGTTACTGGCATGTGCCGTTCCGCTGTGGAGAGGGTGGTGGTTGTAAGCTTCCTACAGGACCTGTGGCTGCATTCCTGCCATATATCTGGAGTTTGCTCCTTTCCAGCTGACAGCAGTTGAATGATTTGCCAAGCACGTTGTGCAGATTTACGGGCTCGCAGGAGAGGAGGTGGGTTCAATGGTGGGGGTGGTTCTGCTGTTTTTGCTTCTGAACACAATATGGTGCTTAAGATTGAATGCTTTTATGGATGTTCCTTTAGCAAATAACGTAGGAAGGTCACAGTTGTGTCTTCCAGCTTGAGCAGCTTCCATTTCCGAGAGGCAGCTGTTGTTCCCTCATCTTCACAAATGTGTTTTGCTGTACCCTCGGCTTTAACATTTCATTTGTTCATGTGGTTAAGCTGGATGTGTCCCTCCCAAGTCATACTGCGTTTGTGTCTTGAGACAGGAGGGATGGCTGAAGAAGCAGGGTATTTTCCCCCCGCAGGTCGATGTAGATGGTGGCTGTGTGTAATTGGATTAATGCAAGTAACGGGACAGGGAAGGAGAGGTCACAGGTTTGAGATTGGAAGGCAGCAACCTTGTAAACTGTTTCTGCTGACAAAATAGTAATATATAATCAGTGGCTAAGGTTATAGTTGCATGTTTGTTTAGTCTGGGTGCTGCTTTATGTAGTTCCACACTCCTGCCACTTGTTCCACACCCTCACTCTGTTAACACAGCTGTCTGTATGGCAGCGGGGTGACACAGATTTTGGCTGGGTTTCCGCTCCAGACTTTTTCTTTTTGTGTCTGCTTAAAATAAAAGTCCTCCTCTGATCTCATTTCTCTGTAAATCCTCTCATATCAGATAGTAGTGCACGGAAGGTGTAGGAATGCAGTTGTTTATGATTTCTTTGGGTGTAGCCCAGTTGCATTCAGTATACTGGATGCTGCTGTATTGCAATACAGAGGGTGCAGGAGTCGTGCTGATGTTTATCAGTGTGCTAGCACACTCGACAGTGACCCAGAGGTCTTGCTGGAATGAATCCTCGGGACAATACGTTCATTTTGAGGAGTGGTATACATTGAGAAGGCTCAGTGGGTGCAAAACTGATCCCTGTGCCTCCGTAAGGCAGAGTTCATTTAACAGACAGGCCGTGCTAAAAGCTGGTTGTGTTCTGCTCTGAGTGCTCTGGCACAGAGCTCTGGTCCTTGGTGGGTGTTCCCGGTGGCTTAAAACAAAGCCCAGAGAAGACAGAAAAGATTTTGTTATCATACTGATCCTGTTTTAGCCAGATGTCCTCGTTTTCAAAAATTTGTTACCCATCTGCTATCTTCTGAGAAGGCAAGAGGCACCACAGGGTGACTTTGACTGGATGGCCCAGTAATTTGCTGATACTTAATTACATCTGCTCTCCATTGCTCAGAACAGAGGTAAGGACTGATTGATGATTCAATAACTCTGCTTTTAAGCCTTTCTTACTCAGTAACAGTTTCTCTCACAGTACTTTTAAGTTGAAACTATATGCTATATGTCGTTTTTAGAGTCCATTTAGATTTTGCTGTTAGAACACAATTTATAACTTAAAAAAACCCCTGAGTGCTGACTCTGCAGAATGAAGGTAAAGATGCACGGCATATTTTCAAAAGCAGCAGTCAGTGGGATTTGAGTTACACTGCCTGCGTGTAGTTTGTGTGTCCGCTGATTCTGTTTCTTGATCCCCACCCAGTTGTTGTGCTAACAAATGGCCTGGAAATATGCTGGCTGATTTTTTTTATTTTTTTTTTCCTCTCTGCTGGTCTGGCTGCACATGGAACAATACTCAAAAATATGTGATCTGTTGCGCTTAGTGGCACAGTTGTTTTAGGAAGTGACTGTTCTGCCATCCGCAGTACTGAGGGATGCTTTCAAATCATATTTATCCAAACGAGACCATTTAAAATACAATACTCAAAGTGTTACTTTTAATGTCTGTTGTGTCTGTTTTCAATTTAATGTGTTGTTCTTTGCCAGTGCACAAGAGGAGCAGTCTGGTGCAGCAGGACGATGGCAACTGTTAAGCGAGTGTTGTAGATGCAGCCAATATTTCCAGAGTCCCCAAGGAATCCCAGTGCCCCAGCAATCACTAAGATAAATTATGAGAGAGGGCTGGAGCTGGGGCTAAAACTGTGCTTCGATCCTCGGGTGTGAGAGCACAGAGTGCCAGGGCGACTTTGTCACGTGTTGGGCTTAGGGCCTGTTGTGCTGCTCTGTGCTTCCAGCCCCAATTGACTTCAAGACCATCTGAGTAAGCACTGCAGATTACAGAGCACTTAAAAGGGACATGATTCACAACCTTCTAGCAAAATCAGCTCTCTGCTATGCTGGGTGAGATACACAGTGAGTGATACAAAGTTGTTTTGCTGGAGGATTGCATCATTTGCTACACTTCCTGTGAGGTGAAATTTGCAAGGTGTAATATGTCAGTCTGGTAACTGGTGATTGCCATTGAAAGCATCAATTTTGGTGGAATATTTAATGGTATAGAAGGATTTTTTTCTTAATATTGTGGACAACATCTGAACAATTTTATTGTGTGCCTCCTCCTGTAGTTACTTTGGAAGAATGAGGTTAGGTGGTTTGGGGATTTTATTCTCTTCCTTAAATGAAAGGATAAAGGGGAAGGTGATTTACCCTAAAGGTTGAAGTGGAGACTCTGCATAGTTTCTGCATCTTAATGTAGGCTATTAGGTAACTTGAAAATCAGATTTAAGGATTTGTTAAATCTAAAGGCTGGCCCATGTTGAAGCAATGTTAGTGGATGGGGCTCTTATGTCTTCAGAAGGAGTTGCTGGTTTTCTCAGTTTTGATACAGATAACCCTTCCCTTCAACATCCATGAGCCTGCAAGAGTAACATAATCTGTACTTTCAGTAAATTGGCCCTTTATGGGAAGAACTGCTGGCAGTGATGTGAGGCAGAATGTGGCCTTCTCTGCCTTCCCTGCATGCATTTTATTATTATTAAAGTTCATAGAAATGCCATAAAAAATAAATTTGGTAAAGATTATAGGTCTGATGTTAGTAAGTGGAAGCTGATGTGGTTTTTAATGTATTGTGGAAGTCTGATTTGATGGGAACACTCTCCTACTTTTACCTAAGTGCCATCTAGAGTTCAGATAACATAAATAGATGATTACTTGAATTAGTTGGGAAAGTAGTTCATGTCTCAGAAATAAAAATGCAAAATGAAAGAACTAGAGTCAAGCGCAAAAAATGGTTTGTCTACACTGTTGACAACTTAAAATTGCAAAACGTATATAATTAAAACCACTGTGCAGTTACTAGACCTCTCTATTCCAGTCCCAAAGAGATTCTCTCAACCAGCTAGAATCAGTCTACAAAAAACATCAAGACTCAGGATTCATTGAAGACACGGCTGCACAAGCTGATAAGCCCCTCAAGAGCTAAGCGCTATTCCCACACAGAAATAAATATAGACGGTTGGAGTAGTGAGGGTAAAAAATAAGGGATTTGATAGCGATGATGGATTTGTAACTCAAATCATCTTGACAGCATTTCTTTAAAAATACAGTCAAAATTTCCTTTCGGTCTGCTTTAAGCAGGTAATTTATGAAGCATGTCTTTGTAATAACAGCATACTAAACCACAATACACATTTTTTGAATAATTATCCTTGATTTTTTTTTCTTTGATTCTTGTGACAAGCATTTTTAATTTTTATAAGCTAAGTATAAATATGATGACTTTTAAAATCATTCTGCCTCCTGATGCATTTAAGAATGCTTACTCTGTCTTTATGTAACTACTCAATATAGTCACAGATCATTTTGCTAAAATGCACCTTAATCTCCAGTGTGCACAGCGAGGTGGGCTTTATGGCCATAAGCACAAGGTAAATCCTGTGGCCAGTGTCATAGGGAACAGGGCAAATGCTCTGCTTTTCTTGAGGTCTATTTGTGGCTGCTTGAAAGTGCTTATTAGTGCTCACAAGAAGCTAGGGAGTACTGGCTTTGGAGAAAAGCCCCAGACGCCGTTTGGTGTTGACGCAGCAGTCATGCACAAAAGCAGCGACTCCCTTGCTCCGGGGGGTAGGAGGCTGAGATTTGCGGTCGCCCATCTTCAGAAGCTACGTGGGCACAACTGCAATTAACAAATTGCCATTAGAGCTCATTGCCCAAGACTACCAAGCAGTGGAAGAAGTTTGTGCTCCATTTTATTATTTCAGAAAAGATTGGGGTTTTGATCTTACTGGGGGTCTATGGATGTTAAAGAAGTACGCTGTTCCCGATGGAGAGAAAGGAAGGTGTGTCCTGCCAACCTGTGAGAGATGATATTAACCTCAGTGAACAGAGTTAGGAAGCATGCATCTTCTTGAAAGGACAGCTTTTGGCATAGTTCCTCTGAACACCTGACTGGGTTTGCTAAACACACAGAGCATGCACCTGTCAGATTGCTCATGCACTTGCTTCAGCATTGACAAAGAGAAATCTCTGATGTGCTGACAAGTGGCTAGAAACGTCTTATTTCCACCTAGCTTCATGAGATGTTAGGACTTGGGAATGTATACAGAGACTAAATTTTTCATGCTCATGATGCGTGTGGGCTGGTTGCAGCATCCAAGGAGATGCCACTTCTCAGAGAGAGAATAATCCGCTGTGATCCACTGTAATTTTAGGATATGTCACTATTCTGGTTTTTAATCACTGTCAATTTTTAGTACTTTAGAATGGTAAAATGTACTGGGGGAGCTGTGCTTGGAGGATGCTTGCATTTGATGCCATTCCTACTTGTACACAAATAATGGGGGTAGGAATAGCAATGTGTAGCAGAGTGGCTGTATCACGGGGGATCTCTGTCTGCTGCAGTAAGGGAGCAGGAGGAGCAAGATGGGATTTGGCCACGGGCTGCAGCGTTATGGAATTACAGGCGCGGCTGAACCTAAGAGGAAATAATTGCATTGGTGGCTCATCAGCTAGGGGGCTGCAGTGCAAATCTTCATAGCTTGTGCTCTTTCAGAGCTGACAGCATCACCGTTGCTGGGAGTTCTGTTTTGCTATTGTATCTTCTATTAGCAAATATAACTTGTGACCCTGCTTTTCTCCTTTAATTGTTTTTAATCTTGCAAAGAATCCAAAGGTTTCTCCCATAAAGTATGATCTTTTTAGCAAGCTATGTGGTTGAAAGATTCCAAAATTTATCAAAGCAAATGCACAGTGACTGTGTTCTTGGGTTAAACTGGTACGTAGTTCTCTTCACTTAAACATAGTTTCATGCCGTGGATAGGCTTAATGATGGCTGGTGGGTTTTGAAGGGCATGATGCAGGTGTAGAACACGTGGCTGTGCAGCCTCATCCCAGCAATGTGGACAGCAGGCTGCACCCAGCAGTGTTAACAAAAAGCAACAGACGTGCTAGTCTGGCCGAAATCCCTGCAGTATTTGGGTCTTCTGGTGTTTTATGCTTCCTGGGCTTACCTTCAGAAGCGCTGAGCCATTGCACAGTGTGAGTGTGCGTCTGGTTTGCTTACCAACAAATATGTCTTGCAGTGTTAAGGTTGGAGGTCAAATTATGAAGTTAATTCTGAGCTTTTTTAGGGTGCATGCCCTTGACATCAAAGAAGTACAAGAGTCCTTTTTATAGTATTTACCTTGCATACCTTCCTCTTAACCAGGTGGCACGGCAGCCTTCTGCGTTCAGGGTTACCTCTGGCAGAAGGAGCGCAATAAAGGGGGTCATTTTTGTTAGTTTGCTTTTTTTCTATTTAATTTGGGTGCTTACTAGCAGGAACTTGATAGATTAAAAAAAAGTGAGTCTAAGGGGTTAATTCTTTTTTTAGACATGTCCTATTCTAAAGGCCTTCATATAGCTTAAGGTTGGTTGCTTGTCCATCTTGCCTGCTTCTGGTCAGCAGTTTATGGGCTCCAGTACGTGCTGTAATTGCTCTCACCAAGTTATTTTTAAGGTAGGTTGTGTATGCATGTGCTAAATTGCAAAGACACTTTCTGAGCTCGCCTTTTTGGAACCCCGAGGCAGTACCGAAGCGCAGCAGGACTCTGTTTGCAGAACTGGGCCAGCGAGGGTACCTCGGGTCTGACCTCCAGCAGAGCACTGCTTCCAGACAGTTCAAGATTTTCTGCTCTCTAGAGGCTCATACACGGACTCAAATATAGTATTATGATGAGACTCATATATTGCACTGGCAGTTCGTCCACAGTCCTGAATGTGTCAAACACAGAGGAAAAACTATGCTGTTTCTTCAGTGGCATCAGAGATGCGTGTATCAGAATAAAATGCCTGACTGTAAAAGGTCATTGTAATTAAAAGGAGGGCAAGTCAAAGGAAAAGGGAGGGTGTACACTTCTTTGGGTGTGGGAATATGGCCTGTGGTAGTAGGAAATAGGCTCATGGAGAGAAAGTAACATCTTAGATTGAAAGAATCATTCTTGTATGTGTGTGTGTATATATATATATATATATATATATATATATATATATATGATATATATTTATATATATCATATATATATATTTTAGACTTGGACATATGTGACTGTAAGCTGTAACAGCAGTATGTTCAAACTGGCTGTTCCTTACCCAAGTCCTTTTACAAATGCCTTTGAGTGTCTGAAAGACATCCCCGGGTGATTCATCCCTGCCATTTCTGACGGGCGTGTGCCCTCAGCTGCCTTGTTAGGAGGAGGTGCAGTTCATGTAGTGGTTGACATAGTACTCCTCTTCCATGGCAGGCAGTTTTTTGTGTTTGATGATGATCTTCTTGTGCTTGGAAAGCTTGTGATCTTGTTGGAATTGTTTGAGAAGCAGTCTCCCACCCTTGCAGATGAGCAGTAAAGCAGGTAGCAGCATTTCAAGATGGGGAGCTCCGCGATGCAGTGAGATGTGCGTCTGGGCTGAGCTGGGAATTAAGGCCTTGTAGATGGCAACTAACACAGAATGAAACCAGCATGTACAGCGTATGGAGCCTCGCTGTGTAATTAAGGAGACACTAAGTGAAATTAGGGTTAAAAGCCCTCCAATACACCAATTATTATTACCAAACAATGAGCTGGTAGGTACATCTTAGAAACACAGAAAGGTCAAACTAATACCTGCTGTATCCATGGAGTTTTCCAGCTCATGGAGATGATGGGGCAAGTAGGTATGGCTTGGAGGTCCTGTAGCTTTTGCTGGTAGGGAAATTATTTACTTTTATCCTGTATGCAGATACCTTATTCTGTGTCACTTGTCCTGTCTATATTTTCAGAGGAAAAATTTCAGGGAGAATTTGATTTGTTGCTGGACTTGACAGATTTTTTTTTTTCCTTTTGTATTTTCAAGCAGTGATGGTCAGAATCTAGATGCATTTTAAAATGTTTCTACCAAGCTTTTAGTACTTGAAATGTGACCTATTAAATCATGAAAATATCAATACAGAGAGAAGAAACTTTTAGAAATATATAATAAGGAAATAAAGTTTTAACAAAGACTTAGAGCTGTTTTATTGTTGTTTTTAGGCAAGGAAAAAAATGTCATGGGTTTCTTAGAAAAGAGAAGTGTTCTGCCTTGATAAGTTCTTGTATGCAGAGGAGGATTTGTATGGTTGTGTGTATTCTCATTCGAGAAATCAGAAATGATGTTGTATTCTTTTATCTAAGTAAAATTTCACCTTAAACGTGAACCTTTTTATCCTTTGAGGGAATTTGCAGGGAAGTGACGCTTTTTAAAGTAGGTGAGTACAGAAAATTATTTGTGTTTACGAGATCCTTAAATAAGAGTTTGAGAAGTTCACTAGATACATGTGTGTCTGTAGGAGAACTTGGGCACAAATTGTAGTGTCAGCAGTACCAGTGTTATTGTTTTAAAAGTTTTATGGCTAAAAAAAATACTTAAACTGATTAAGGATACAGCCCGTAAGTAGTTTGTATATGATGGGATTATCCCAGCAGCTACATGACAGTGGCCTTGTCTCTCCTTCATTCCTGCTTCCTCTGGTTTAGATTTTTAGTATTCCCAATCTATTTCTTTGAATGAAGTTACAAAAGTGATTGGTGTGAAATTCTGCAAAAACCTCTTTAGTAGGTGTAACTGTGCAGCTTTTTATAACTGGCCAAGTTCGCTATTTTTGTGTTAGATGCAAACTGCTTCCTTTTTAAAGGTGTTTGAAAAGTGGTAAGCGACTTAGTACACAAAATGGTCTGGTGGTAAATAAACAGGATGCTAACACTCAAGATCTACGCAGGCACGTATTTCATCTGATACATAAATTGACTAAGCCAGCAGGCTAGTCTGTAACTCTGACATTGCATTTTTTCCCTTGATCCATGGTTTTGTTTTCCAGCTCTAAACCTTTGTGCATCTTGAATTTTTTTATTTTTTTTTTTGGTCAGTTGTAAATTGAATTACAAGATTAGTATTTGAACCTAGAACCCCTGCTCTGTAACAGGTAAAATTTGGACTGCAAGCTGATGTCAGGATAAAATGGAAAGGGGCTTAAGAAACCTTTGTGTGCTGTTTTGTGCATTTGTTTTATTTTTTTTTGTTTGTTTTCCTTTCTGTGGGGGAACATAAAGATTTTTTCTGGGGAAGAAAAAAAAGGCAATAGAAGTGTACAGTAGGTTTTATCTTTTTTCACTTGGATGTGTGCATGTCTACTTTTGCATACAAGCTTATGTTTTTTTGCTGCCTGTATGGGATTTAGGGGCTCAGGCCATGCCAAACTAATTACATGATTATGTTGTCAAATACAGTCATGCTTGATGAATAGGTTTGCCCTTTTAAAATGGATTTTTTTTTTAAATCATAGAAATAGCACCATACCTCCATGTTCCTCTTAAAAGATACTAAATATTTATTAATCTTACTCTTACAAAGAATCTGATAGCATAATAAATTGTATATTTGATATCTTCCGTTTTTCTCACTTGTTCAGTTATATACGTTATTGATGTGGAGAACATTATCCAAACTTCTGTAGTGCTTTGTTCAGAGATACTTAAACATCCTACAAAACCTACATAGAAAGATTTATTCCTTTCCTTATGCGATCAGTTCTACACATCTTTTTTGTCTCCATTGGGTATAAAATAAATTCTTAAACCTGCTTTTCCTTTCTTCAAAGGTTTCTGTGCTGGCTTCGCCTTCTTGAACTGCGCCTTCTGTGTATGCAGCCAGAGCTACGTGCCAAATTCTAGCTAGGATCTGACAGCCCTTTTTCCCTGTAGTAACAAATTGGTGTCCATTTCACACCTAAGATGTGGTGGTGCACACAGATTATTTTCTTGTTCTGGATTTCTGCTGTTGGATAGGTTCTCCCCAGGATACGTGATTCATTTTTGCGTGAAGGGAGGAGTGTTAGAACACCCGATGTAGTTTTTGGCATTGCTTTCTTGGGTTTGTATATCCTCTTTGTAACAGTGCATGGCTGATCATTTATCTGCATTCATTTAACTTCTGCTTTGGTGGTTAAAATGTGCAATTTTTATTAACAGCCTCTATGTACACCTTACACGTGCCCACACACCTGCCTTCCATCTTTGATGTCACAGAATGACTACAAAGCACTGAAGCACGCAGAGGAATTGCTGTCCCGGCTCACATCAGACAGAAGCAAATTAACACTTGCTTATTTTGGAAAACTTAAATGTTGTAGAAAAACTCTAGGTATTTACAAATGACGTTTCTCAGAGCTTCTCAAGTACAAAATGAAAGTCCCTGTTCAAAAGATGTCCTTTGCTCTTTTATTTCTGTATGATCAAAGGTTCAGTTCTTTGCATTCAGGGCAGAAGCTGTTAATTGAAAGCATGGCAGCATGCTGGATGGTAATTAGGGCTCAGCTATAGGTTAATTTAGCATAACCCACAACAATTTCTTACACAATTGTGCTTGTTACGTTTATTTACAGACTTGGTTTGCATTAAACTGCAATCCATTTACACACAATTTTAGAGAGTATGTTTTTTAAATGGTATTTAAACATTCTAGGTAATATTTCTCATATTTTGAATGGGAATTGTGTAATAATTGTTCTGCTCATCATGTTTTGGTGAGCTGGTTTCTTACACCAGGCTAGAGTAGATGTTTGATACAGATGTATATGTTATGCATCTGTTTGTGAATATGAAGTTCTTGTACTAAATTGTGATCAAACCTAATCCACTGCTTCCCCAAGTTATCTGTGTTTTCAGACAATAGATTGTAACAAAATAAACTAGTGTAGCATATGGCTCTTTTGTGACAAATGGGAATGATTTTTTTTACAAATCACATTGCAGGAAGTCGTAACAGAGATTTGTGTATATGTAAAGAGAATGAACAACCTCTTTTACACTATACAGTAGAGTACAAGCACATCCTTCAGCTGTAGCCAGGAAGGCGTGTGTGTATGTATTGCTTGTTTCTAAAACACTCTTATTCAAGATTTAAGTGATTATAAATTTTGGGGGTGCTTTCTTCTTAAGTTATACTCACTGTTGTTAATGCAACTTAGCAAATTCACTTTAAACATTAATTTATCAAAACTTCCCCAAGTGTCTTTGTATAGATGTGAAAAGGTTTTTGAAAAATCATTGCTACTTTATTCTAATTTATACTTCTGGTACACTTGAAGCTATTTATATCTTAAGTATAAAGGAACAATTCCTGAATTCTTTTTTTCATTATAGAACATTTTTCTGGTGATACAGAAACAGAATCAAGTGATTTCTGTCTTCTGGTCGTATTGCAGCATTGTTATACTTGGTTGTCACTTCAGCAGCAGGACATATAATGGTAGAAATACCAGAGTTTCTGTAGTTTGCACTTGGTTGAGGCATTTACAAACATCCAGAAATTTGATAGCCTTAATAAAGCGTGCAACGTGCTGACTAAATAGCACAGTGAAACATTTATCACAAGGATTGTGTTATACAAATCATTTTTTCTAGCACGTAACAGCTGTTGTAGCCTACTCAAAACAGTTGTGTCTAGGCCTGTAGACAATTGAATATCTATATCACATTCTACAGGAACAACAATGGATGTAAAGTAATCTTAGGGGGCAGTTGTTGTTTTCAAAATACATAAAGATACTAGCTTTTGTACCCCCCTGGAAAAGGATCAAGATGGTGTTTTCTTGCTCCTGGAAAAGGACAAAGTTTGATTGATCAACCTTTTTAGAAGGTTGGATGGTATTTCTTCAAATTCCAGTTTGTGAATAGCTGTAAAGATAATTGTAGATCAGTGGCTTCAGTTGTATGTATTATAACATATGTTTTATACACCAGCTACTGCACAAACCAGAATCCTAGAAAAGCAGCATGATTGTTCAGGCCTTATTGGAAAGTCTTTTGCCATGTTTGTTTATTTATTTTCATCTGTTTGCCTTATGAATTAGTGTTGATATTAACTCTGGAAATAGAAACTGGAAATCTTGAAGTGCTGTTCAAAGCCAGGATGTAAAACATTGTGAAAGCTCTGCAAAAATGTCATTACATTATGAGTATGTATTTAAAACAATTATGTTTTAATGACTTCTTAAAGAAAAGTTTTATTCACTTGTAGAGAATGGCTTGGCTGGGTTTTGTTTGTTTGTTTTTGTTGTTGCTTTTTTTTTTTTTATACCCTGCGGTTAACTAGTATGCTCTTCTTCTTCAGAATGTATGAAAACATGTCCACAATGGTGTATCTAAAGGAAGAGAAGTTGGAGAAGCTTACTCAAGATGAAATCATTGCCAAAACTAAGCAAGTGATTAATGGACTAGAGGCACTGAAGAATGAACACAATTCAATTTTACAGAGCTTACTTGAAACACTGAAATGTTTGAAGAAAGATGATGAAACTAATCTGGTTGAAGAGAAATCAAACATGATTCGAAAGTCACTGGAGATGCTGGAACTTGGCCTTAGTGAAGCACAGGTAAAGCTGAAGTGAAAATAAAGCATTTCAGAGTTTGTCTGAATTTTTAGTATGAAGAAATTAATGAAAGATCGTTATTTGTTCTCTAATTGGAATTTAAAATAAACAGATCAGTTCTGGCAAATGTACATTTGCTTTACTGAATATCAGCAGCATGTTGAGACGTGTGAGTTGTTATTGTATGTTAAGGAAAAAGACTGCTCTAATTATTAGAGGCTGTTTTACTGTGGTGCAGAACTAATTACACATTCAGTATCAAAGCACTAAATCCCGTAACTGAGGTTCCTTTGACTTCAACTTCAGTGGGATAGTTGCTATTTTCTGTTTAGACTTTTCGATGGCATTGGTCAGGTAATGAGCTGCTCAAACAAGAACTAAGCAATGGCATTTGAACTCTGAGCAATTGTTTAGGGAGATTGCACACTAATAATATAAAACAGATTTTGCTCAGGGTTAGGAGACCCAGCCTTTGAGTTCTTCTATGATCTTAAATCCATGTTCTTGTTGCCTTAATTCTGAGATTCTTTTATGATGCTCATGATGCTCCTTGGCCTTAAGAATCTAGAATGTTTATAGAATGCTTTGTGAAACAAAAATTGAATTTAAACACATTTTAAAGGTTAAGGGTTTAGTATAGAACCTGAACAACTTTCATTTATGCTTAAAAGAAAGGGTTCAGAACTAACTTCTGTGAACTATTTTAGTGAAGGAAGGTATCATCTGCAGAAGAGATTTGAGAAAATGTTTAGTCAGAATGTGGGGACTTTGTTGGCATTCCAACTTCAGGAGTTTCATGTTTTTTTGATCCAGTACCAAATATATGGGATGCAACACACTCATCAAGATAAAATGGCAAATGAGTTGAAGGTGCTGATGGGATAACTTTATATTAATAGGCTTTGTATTGGGCTGTCATTGTGCTCAGTCTTCTTAACTGGATTGTTCTTGTTTGGTGCTATGGAAGTTGTGTGTTGGGTAATGGTGAGTAGAGGTTTGAGAAAAAGAACAAATGTATGTTGCTACACGTGGGAATGTAGAAACCCTGGACTTGGTACAGTCTGCTAGGCCTTACTATTTGCATGCTTTGATGCCATGTATTGGAAGAAAATGCTAAAAGATACACAGCATAAAACTGTAATAGCTGAGTTACCTTTAATGGGTGTTAGTAGAAGATTTGTGACTGCATGAGTTACCTTTGTCTTCTAACTTCGGCATGGTACTGGGACTCTGAAAAGGTAGGTTTTTAGACTCTGTCAGTCTCTGTAGCCTCAGTTGTTAATATTGCCTTGTTTGCTCTAGCTGGTGTTTTGTGAGCTGCAGCTGAGGAGCCAACAAGTCCACATTTATTGCCTTTGTTAGGAAAGTAACTGTATTTTACGCTGCTACTGATCAGGCCTGATAAGCCCAGTCCTCCTGTGCTCTTTGGGTTTTAACAAAGTAGTATTTTGTCACTTGCTTAATTTAAATTAAGATATGGGAGTATTTTATGGGTGTTTGAGTGACATATAGGTATGATGAAGTACATATTAACTTCCATCGAGATGAAACTGATTTTGCTGAAGAAGTAATCAGAGTTTTCTTTCATGTAGAATCCTTTGCAACCTTACTCTCTGGGGTTACTTTGCTGTTGTAGTTTATAAAAAGTTGTTTGAGTACGTTGACTGTATTATTGCAACTTCCCTAAGTAAGTTTTCTGATGTTGCAAATGAAACTGTTTGAACAGGCAAATTAATTTAAATTATTTTGAATATGTAAATAGGCAGGTGCTGAAGTCCAGAAGTTTGGACTGGTTTTAGGAAAATTATCCGTGGTGTTTCATCTCACATGAATTCTCTAGAAACTACTACTTCCTTATTATGATGTTTCCTGGAAACCAGAAAATTTTGGTTAAAAACATGATCTGTTTCAGATGAAATACTTAGCTCAAAAACACATCAAAGTTACTTTGTTTTAAAGAACCATGAAATTGAGAAGATGAGTTTCACACCCTGAAGTTACTAGTATTTCATCTAAAAGTTGATTTTTATTATCACCACTGGCCATTTTTAACAAAGTGTTTTTATAGATGTGTCAGTGGTAGATTAAACAGTGAAGGCAGAGTGTCTTCTTTGTGTAGCATTTGGCTTTCACTTCATGTGCTCATTTTTCATTTGACATCATTTAGCAAAAAATATATATATCCAAATAGACTGCTTTTATGACCATTCTGGTTTTGTCCTATTTATGTGACTGTTCAAACACACTGGAAGCACACTCAAGCTTGTGATACATTTGTATATAGGTAAAGTACTTATATAATCGTGTGTTCATGTGCACATTTAGATCTAATTAGTATAACTGTCACTTTGAAGTATTATCTTTATGCAGAGTTCATCCTTATGAAGTCCAAACATAAATATGAACCCTTCTCTATTTGGAATCTGTCAAATTAGCAGTACTCTGGTTTAGTTCTTACAGGGAAAGTGATCCTTCAAGCTAAAAGCATTACTGCTCCATTTTGTGTTAATGGAATGGAAATTTCCATTTCAGTAATCTGAATCCTAGTTCAAATTTTTCATAATGTTTTAAGATTATATGTAATCTTGGAGAGATTCTAAAGCAGTTTGAATTCTAACAGCATCGTGAAAAACGGTAATCAGCAAAGGCTACTTGTGGATTAATTCTGGTTGAACAAATGGTTTATAAAAATAATAGAGGAAAAGCAAGTATCAGATACATATTAAGGTGGAATCCAAATGTTTACCACATTTCACAGATGATGCAGGTTTTAAGTGATAAAGGCTTGTGTGTTAAATACAGGACTGCATTCTGGAGGAAGTATGTCATGAGATACCTTCTGCTTTTCAGGTAATGATGGCCTTGTCAAATCACTTAAATGCAGTGGAATCAGAGAAGCAGAAACTGCGTGCTCAGGTTCGCCGGCTGTGCCAGGAAAATCAGTGGCTACGGGATGAACTAGCCAATACGCAACAGAAACTACAGAAAAGCGAGCAATCTGTGGCCCAACTGGAGGAAGAAAAGAAACATCTAGAATTCATGAATCAATTAAAAAAATATGACGATGATATTTCACCATCAGTAAGTAGCTGTGCAGTAAAAAGCAGCACACATTTATGTTTGTGTTGTAATCTGCCTAGTTACAGAGAAATGGCAGATACGAGCTCCTTATTTGTTGCTCACGTAAGCATGTTGTTAAAATGCTTGCCTTGCACCAGTGTCACATAGTTTAGATTCTTAGAGTTCAGTTCTTATCTTAAGAAAGTACATGCTTTACTGCCTGTAGATAATAAAATACATATGAGGATGAAAAATCCGTGAATACTTATTTAGCATCACATTAGCATAAAAAATATGAAGAACTGACCTTGAGACCAAAAACTTCCTTCTATACTCTAAACAGTTAAAATAAGTGAAGAGTGCAAACTATTGCAGATTGTAGGAGTGTGTGGCATTTGCTTATATTGACTGCAGGATTTTATTTTATTTTATTTTTTTTGGTCAAGTGAAAGTAGCGTGTAGTCTCTGTAGCCTCAATATAGGCTATACACTAGGATAGGATATCATTAAATCCCCTTTCTGGATCTTCTGCCAGACATTGTGATCATCTGCATGTTTTCAGTCATGTTTAGCTAACCTGTTGTGTTACATATTCTTAGGTTAGGATAGAAGATGGTTACAATTTTAATTTACATAAGTAACTTAATACTTAAAAAGATTTATAACTTACTTGCTCTTCATGCTGTCCTTTTATTTAGCTTTCTTATTTTAGGTAGTATTGTAGAGAACATTTCATGTTCAGATGTACTCAGCCACATCTTGGAAAGGACAGTTTTTCATAACCTACTATTTTAGGAATATAATGGGTGAAAGTGTATGCATTTTGGTCTTGCTTAACCAATTGCTTGACCAAATTCTTTTAATGTACCATGAGCTGTTTTTGTCAGATGCATGCAGAACTTCTCAGTGGTATTAGTAGTTGAATACTGCCCGTGAAGTCTGTTAGGTAGTTTTTCTTTAAGGAGAAGAAAACAGTTCAGAGGAGGAAGCACTGGGATTTCTGCGTGCCAAAAGTTGAACTATAATCTATAGATGATGTAAATAGCACCATTATTTGAAATTGCACATAGGGATGAAGTTAAGCAAAGCATCATTATAGTTTCACTAACCATGTGGACTAGTCTCTGTTAACCTTTTGCCAACTGTGTATACTCACAATAAGCTTGGAATCTGCACACTTAAAATAAGATCTCAGGTGTTCAGTCTGCTGTTTTTGCAGAGCACCCAACTTTGCAACCATTGAGCTTGAATGCCAACAGCAGCAAATCCCTTTTTCTCATCCACAGGAAAAGGTGCTGGATAGTGAGCCAGAAAAAAAGGAATGTGCTCTTGGATTTTCTACTTACTGAGATAAATATTTGAAGTTCTTAGAAATGTTAATATTATGTAGGCTCCATATATAGGAAACAGGATGAGGGGATGATCTGCTTCTTTGTTTTATGTGATTGTGGGAGTCTGAATGATCTTTGGATGCTTAAAATCAATATACGCTGATAGATCTTGCAGAAGTTAGTATGGTTCCAGGAGTTGAATATTGGAGATGAACTTCCTTCCAAGTGCTTTTTTTTTTTTCTTTTTGAACTTTACAGATCACAATTGCAAAATCCTGTTATTTGTGCAGAAATTGAGTCCTCAGAAATTGATGTGACAGAATTAAAATTGCTGGTGCAAATTTATTCTCCTTCAGGAGATGAATCTCTTTTTTTCTCTCCCTTGCTCATCTCTAACTGCATATATGACTTCAAAGTACAGTGGACAATTGTGTATTTAGTAGTGTTCACTCTTCCACGGGTACTTTCTGTAGGTATGATGTCTCCGTAAGAGTAACAAATGTGTTCTTGTGTGCTTAAATTAAGACTGAAATCTAGGAGACCTGATTTCTATTCCTGTCTCTCCTGAAGGTGTCCCATATTGTTTCAGGACAGAGTGTGTAAATACATTTGAACATAATTAAACTTCTACAAGAAATGTTATTCTCGACAATTCCAAAGGTCTGGAACTGGAGAGTTCCTTTAACAATGCAGGTTAAATAGACTTGTCCTTTTATGCATTAGGTTTAATAGTGTAACATTTTTATTATTTTTTTCTATAGGAGGATAAAGATACAGATTCCACCAAAGAGCCTTTGGATGACTTATTTCCCAATGATGAAGATGACCAAGGTCAAGGAAGTAAGTGCATTTCAAATTACAATGTCAATGTATCTCTTCAGTGCCAAAGCTAAAGATGCTAATCTGAAAAACAAATCCATGCTTAGGGGCTTTTGGAATAGAGTGGAGTGTTGAATGCCTCTTGCCCTGCTAGAATAAGGAAACAGGAAAGCCAGAAAGCTGATTGTGATGATCGATATGTGTAGGGCCTAGGTTTTTAATCAGTTTACTAGCTCTGTTGCAAAATTCTTGGAGCTGACTTCAGCACCAAATTGGTCCCAGAGTCTTTGTGGGTCTCAGAGTGGCAGAATGACTGAGGCGTGTTCTGAAAGAGTGAAGCTTTCTGATGGTCTGCCCAGATGGTAAATTCTGTTAATGACCTTCTAAATTATCCGATTTAGCATTTTAGGGCAGGTTTCAGCATGAAGTCTTTCTCAGGCAATCTTCTGCTAAGATTGTCTTCCTTAATTTATTACCCATTCTAGAAGTGATGTCTTCAGGTCAGAAGGACTGATAATGTGTGTGGAGTAAAGTTTGAGCTAGGGGTTGAAGGAAGCTGTTAATAGATAATCCTTGCTTAATGAAATATTTTGCCTTTCTTATGGTAGTAAAGCTGATATTATACATGTATAATGTATTGATATTGTAGCGTATGTGCAGTATGCTGGTGGTGTATAATTCTCAGTAGATAAATGACAGGAAAAACATATCTGACTCATCCCACCTTGGTAATCTGAGTTCTGAATTTCCATTATGGATTCATACTCAAGGTGCACTGCACGCTTGATAGCATGGTAGTGAACACCAGCAATGGAAGGAGGATTTGAAGAGAGAAGAGGTTAGTGTTGAGCATGAGCACCATCCTGAGTTCATCCTGCCTTATCTAGAATTTTATACTAGGAAAGTTGTGTGGCAAAACTGTTTCTATACCTGCATAGTCCATCTGTCATTTTACTGTTTTGCTTTACCGAAGAAGAGGGTGACATTTCAGTAGTTTGCTTGACCTCCAGGAAAAAATAATCAAATGCTTCCGTAGGCAGTAATTGTGGGTGTAGGCTTAGAGTTATATGATTCCACTGAAGTAAAAAGACTCTCATTTGCTGTGAGTGTTTTTCCTTTAATAAAAAAGAGAAAAGAAAAGCTCATGGCTGGAACCCTTGTCCTGTGTGTTGCCTAGAATTTAATGAAAATGAGTAAGAGATGATTTTCCTCCATCTTTCCTGAAATCTCCCAGCTGAAGAGAAACGAGATTTTTTTTTTTTTTTAAGAGGAATGTGAAGGGGGTTTAAACAACCAAAACCTAGTAGCTAGTAGAAAACAAGTGGCTAAACCTGAAGGTTAGTAAATAAAACCAAAATGTTGACACTGGCTTTGTCTTGGTGCCTTTTCTCTTGTAATTATTACTCCTGGCATCCAAGGTGTTCTAATCCTTTTTATGCCAACCTTAATTATTTCCTGTTATAGCAAAGGGAAGCAAACAAAATCTACATTTAGAGAAGGAGAATAAAGGAAAAAAGAATAGATCAGTTGAACTTTTCTGCAGGTACTTGACTTCTCTGTGTTAGTGTTCCTTCCACAGGAAAACTTCAATATTTCTGAGTGTAAAATTATGATACAGTCTTGAGAACTGTTAATAATTTGAGCTGAAATGGTTTCTTATTTTCTTCATTTATTTGATTTGACCCTTTCAACTAAAAAAAGTGAAATAATATTAATACAGTACCCTTGCTTATAAAGCAAGGACAGAATATGAAGAATGAAATGGTCTTTTCTGCTGTCATAGTTCAAGACAGTATAACTGCTGTGAAGCATGTTCTAGCACCAATGCTTTGTATTGAAGGAATACAATTCAGTCTCGTTCTGTGTCACTGTGCAGTAATGTTAAATGTTTTCAAGTTATGGTCATCTTTTAAAACAACTTAAAATCTTGTGAATTTCTTTCAGTTCAACAGCAGCATAGCAGTGCAGCAGCTGCTGCCCAACAAGGTGGCTATGAAATTCCAGCAAGATTAAGGACCCTTCATAATCTTGTTATTCAGTACGCATCCCAAGGTAGATATGAGGTTGCTGTACCTCTTTGTAAACAAGCTCTTGAAGATCTGGAGAAGACTTCAGGTCATGATCATCCCGATGTTGCCACTATGTTGAACATACTTGCTTTGGTGTACAGGTTTGTATAGCAACAGATAAATGTCAGCTAACTAAATATTTAATATTTGGCTATAGGCTGTCAGCGTTCAGCATTTATTTTCCATTCCCTGTTTTTTATTAAAACCTTCAAGAGGGTTCAGCAATATTTATGTCTACGCATGCTAAAAGACAAACAAGTTGCTGCATTTTTGCCTGTGTTTTTGTTTTGAGAGTGAAGCTTGCTTATTTATTTGGTTTACCGAGGGGGCATGTCTTGATTACCCACTTACAGATGATCTAGAGACAGAAATTGGAGAATGGAAGGTCCTCGATCTCCCAGCTACTTTACAGATACGGGCTTCAGGTTTTCACTTCCTGGTTCCTGAATGTATTCTCAGTTACTCTTCTCTTGTAGTAGCCAGTCTTTAGGCCAGTAATGAAGCCAGCTTCACTGTTATGATTTTTCTCTTCTGAATCCCCGATATTAATTATGACTCTTTTTAAAATTTAGAGACCAGAACAAGTACAAAGACGCAGCAAATCTCCTGAATGATGCCTTGGCTATCCGTGAAAAGACTTTGGGCAAAGATCATCCAGCGGTTTGTATACATGCAACATCATGTTTTTAGTTGTGTTTTTGACTGCTTTTTTTTTTTTTTTTTTTTTTTTTTCCCCCCAACTCATTCTAATATTAAACTCAACAGGAAAGTTTTTAAGACCTGGCTTATCTCTAAGCAGCACAGGTAGGAGGTCACACTGTAAATTTCTTCATTTTCTCTTAAATATTTAATGTGCCTTTTGAAGGTTATATTTGATGCTGTTTCACCACGAATCATCTGCACTTACTTGATTTTTGGATCAGATTGCATGGATCTTCTATGGGATATTAATTTGTGAAGAAAGATTTTAAATTTGCTTACTCAGATCACTTTCTCAAACTTGAAATGAAGGCATACTTCTGATTTGTTTTGCTGCTGCCTTTAAATGAAACATAAATCAAACACTTGTACTTGGTGTTTAAAATTGGGGTATCTCACATCATGCAGCCTGTGTCAAAGTGAGGTGGATCTGAGTATAATTTTGATGGGTAACTTTGTAAGACAAGAATGTACTAAATGTCATTTCCACAAATGAATTATTTTATGATTTTATTTGTTTTTGTTTTTAGATTTCTGTTTATGTGTGTATTGTTTGGCAATGTTTATTTCTTTATTTGCAAATTTCAAGAGGTCTGCATTGTGGAAAATTTGAAAGCATCAGTGCACTGCAGATACATTAATTTTGATGGTATTTGTCAGATGTTTGTATCTGCAAATTCCAATAAGTAATATTTCTATTCTGTTGGCAGGTGGCAGCAACTCTAAACAATCTTGCAGTACTTTATGGTAAACGTGGAAAGTACAAAGAAGCAGAACCTTTGTGTAAGCGAGCTCTGGAAATCAGAGAAAAGGTATGACTGAAAAAAATAGAGCACCTTTGAATGGATTTTTGTAAGGGTGGGAGTAAACATCCTTACATTTGGTTTATGTTTTATTTGGATAGATCTGTCAGATTAATCACAGTAGTTACCAATGTCTGAAGTACAAAACGGTATTAAATTTCAGTAGTCCTACAGAGCTGTTAGAGCACTTTGGGTATATTCTAAATTATGTATTTTCTAATAAACCTCTCTACCTTTTTCTCTCATTTTGATTGAATAATCTTTGATTTGACAAGAGTATTGTAATTTAAAAAAATATATATCAGTAAAGCTTTTAATTTGGTTATTCTGAGTCTGTGGATATTTATTCTAGCTAGTCCTTGTGACTGAGTATCTGCATCTTCAGACTTCGCATAATATAACACATATAGCATAGATCTTATTGCAAATTGTTCTACAGCCTTCTCAGTTTGTAATAGAATTGAGTGGTTTTCATGTCTTTCTATTGCAAGATTTGCTTTCATCATCCTTATGTTGCAGTTCTTGAGGAATAAAATACAATGGGTCATGTCTAACTAATGCATTTCTAAACCCTGATATAATGACTGGAGAATGTTTTAATACAAGTTTTTTGATTTTTCAGGTGCTGGGGAAAGATCACCCTGATGTTGCCAAACAGTTAAATAACTTGGCTTTACTATGCCAGAACCAGGGTAAATATGAAGAGGTAGAATACTACTATCAGAGGGCACTGGAGATTTACCAAACTAAGCTGGGACCAGATGATCCAAATGTTGCAAAAACAAAGAATAACCTGGTAGGCCTTTTATAAATAAATCTAAGAAAAAGTAACATTTTTTGATGAATTGAACATACCTTCATTCAGAATGTATTTGTTATATTATTTATTGAACTTAAATAAAACAGTGTGCTGATACCTTTTTTTGGGGGGGTATTTTGTTTTTAGGCATCTTGCTATCTAAAACAAGGCAAATTTAAGCAAGCAGAAACTTTATACAAAGAGATTCTTACTCGTGCTCATGAACGGGAATTTGGCTCTGTAGATGGTAAGTAACTTAGTCCCTAGATTTGAATGTGTATTTGATTTTTTGTAGTTAAGAAATAAAATCTGTGGGAGAGCAATTGTATCCTGGTTAAAATTGTTGTCTGCTTGAGGCAGATTTAAAAAGTGAGATTACAAATGCATTGAAGTACTGCAAAACACATCATAAGAAAGTGTTTAGATACAACAATAACGTTTATTTCAACAGGAGAGTTTTTCTTAAATGAGGGAAACTTGTTTAGGTTTATGTCTTATGCATCATATTTCTGGCATAATTTCTGCACAACAAACTAATTTTGCTATTTTTATAGAGTCAAAAAAATAGGTCACTTTTCATTCACAGAAAAGTCAGTACAGATTTTTAATGACATTATAAATATATCGTTAATACAAGTCCTTCATTAATACAATTAAAGAATGGGGGGAAATGTCATTTACTGTAATTTACACTGTGCATTGGAGTCAAATGCATTTCATCATCAACTATAAATCAGAGAGAAGAATTTTCATTGCATTCTCTGATGGTAGCATATGCACCACTCGGATGTCAAAACAGTTGGTACGATAAGAGAAAAAAATGTGTGTTTGCTAGCACATAACTAGGCGCATGACAAATCGATGTCAATACGTATGGGTTTCAAAGCTTCTCAGAAGTAACTGTTCCTAAGTTCAGATAACAAAAAGACAGATTTGGAAAACTGTAAGAGAAGAAAGTTTTATTGATCTTGTGCTACTTTCTGTAGTACAGACAATGATTTTCTCTGTTGCGGTAGTCGTATAACTCTGTGGTTCTCAGCCTTATTTCAGAAGTGTGAAAATATTGCAATGAATGCTTTGTAGCTTTGTACTTCTATAAAGTATTTTCTTCTGTTTCATCAGATGAAAATAAACCTATTTGGATGCATGCAGAAGAGAGGGAAGAATGCAAAGTAAGGCCGTTGTCATCATCTTTTTATGGAGTTTTTATTAAATAAAAATAGTTGATTTATAACTTAAATATTGTTATTTTTGTTTTTTAGGGAAAACAAAAAGATGGCACATCTTTTGGAGAATATGGTGGCTGGTACAAAGCTTGCAAAGTGGATAGGTAGGTATTTTTTTTACAGGACAAACCAGATAGCAGCACGCAGTATCCAACAATGTCAGATTAAAGCATGTTCAAAATGAAAACAAACCAGCAACTTGCTTGGGGCTACAAAAACTATAGTATTAAATATTCAGGCCCAAAACTGGGTTTCAGGAGCACAGACAGTAGCAGTTTTCATGTCCTGAGGCTGCTTTTAATCTAGGCTGATGAGATCTAGTGTAGGTCACCTTTCTTTTTATACAGTTGGCTGGCACACATGCTCTCTCTGACATTGCCCCAGCAAAACCTGTAGAGAAGACCAGAAGAAAAAAGGAGACCGTGCAAATAATCATAGAAACATTGAGTGGTTTGGGTTGGAAGGGACCTTAAAGATCACCCAATCCCAACCCCCTGTCATGAGCAGGGACACTTTCCACTATATCAGGTTGTCCAAAGCCCCATCCAGCCTGACCTTGAACACCTCCAGGGATGGGGCATCCACAGATTTGCTGGGCAACCTGTTCTTGTGCCTCACTACCCTCAAGAGTGAAGAATTTCCTCCTAATATCTAATCTAAATCTACCCTCTTTTAGTTTAAAGCCATTCTCCCTTGTCCCTTTTCTCCCTTGTCACTCCACTCCCTGACCAAGAGTCCCTCCCCAGCGTTCCTGTAGGCCCCCTTTAAGTACTGGAAGGCTGCTGTAAAGTCTCCTTGGAGCCTTCTTTTCTCCTGGCTGAACAACCCCAGCTCTCTCTGCCTGTGTTCATAGGAGAGGTGCTCCAGCCCCTTGATCATCTTTGTGGTCTTCTTCTGGACTTGTTGTAGTATGTCCATGACCTTCTTGTGCTGAGGGCTCCAGAGCTGAACACATTAAAATAACTGAGCCTTGGGTTTCTAGCTGGCAGAAGAAAAAATAAATTGCTACACTTCTGCATTATTTGAGTTTCTAAAGCCTGAAGAATATTAGTTTTGTGAGAACGAAATTGTGTATTTTAAAATGGAAGACAAGTAACAAGCATTTCAGTTTGCATCATAGTTGGTGAAATGTTTTTTGTTTGTCTTAATTTTGTTCCTTAACTGTCTTTTTAATGTATGACATGGTACAGTGAATGAAGAAAAGCCTGCAAGCCGGTACTAGTGATGTTCAGTGAGGGTTTTTTCTTTCTTCACTACTTGAATTCTTGCTTTTAACAAGCAAAAAAACCTTTGTACTGTTGAAATCTGCCCTGTTATTTTGCCCTGAGCTCCAGGTGCCATGTATTTTGTTGGTTTGTTTTTCATGTTCTAGTTTGTTCTAATGCATGAGGAAATCCTTCCTCTGCTGTTATAGGAGCAAACAAACCTTCAAGCAACAATATTGCCATTGAGCTAATTCTAACTCTCATTGTGCCATTGAATCAAAAACGTCTGTTTTGGAGTGTGAGACTTGTTAATGAAATGTGTTATCTTTTTCTTTAGTTTTATTGTTCAAACCTAGTTTGCACATAAACTGAAAATAGATACTAATAACTGATGAAAGGAATTGTTCATTTGTTTTGTGACTAATGCATGCTACAGTAACAGTCACTGTATGTATGAGCATGTATATTTTCTGGATGCTTCGGAGTTACTCAGCTGGACACATCAAGATTGAACTAAATTTTAACCTTTGGAGATGCGTCTCAGAAACATGAGGATATGGCACTCCAGTTTTCTCTTGGGTAGTTCTAGAGGCTTGTGACTAATGTTCAGGTACAGAGCTGTTGACTAATCCTAGCGTGAGCTAGTAGTGCAGTTTGAAATGGCTTAACAGATACTTCCTGTACATGAATAAGGTATGGTATATTTCAGGTTTAATAATAGCAAAAAAATGTGGATATATTCATTTATGTTTTCTTAATTCGCAAACTAATAAAGAATTTAATGTATTAATTTTTAAATAGTCCAACAGTAACAACTACCTTAAAGAACCTTGGAGCACTTTACAGACGGCAAGGCAAATTTGAAGCTGCTGAAACATTAGAAGAGGCAGCAATGAGATCTCGTAAACAGGCAAGTATGAAAATTCCCCTCAGTGCTATCTCTACATTATGGTTATGCAGACTTTCAGCTTCAGTATCTATCATACATGCAGAATATATAAACATTTAGCTATTCGCTGGCTGGTGCCTGGTGTCCCCCTTGAATTTCAGTCTGATCTAGTGATAAATCAATACCACCCAAACAGTTAATTGCTGTGGCAGTGACACCATGTACCTGGGACATGATTGAAATTGTGGGTGAAATTATGTGGAAAATGGAAAAGTGGAGAACCTTGTGTTGGCCAGCAGTCCTCAGCTGGATGCATGCCCTGGGAGATGAACTGTAGCTAAGGGAGAATGGAGAGTTTGTGTTGATAATCTTCTTTGCCAGTATTGCTGTTCTGTCTGAGATGCACTGCTAATAATGAGCTGTCAAACTTACAGATGTTCTTGTTCTGCCCCTCACTGACTGTGACTGGTGCAGACTGCTTGATTCTAACCTTTGGAAGACCATTACAAACCTATCAGTTGCAGAGAATAGGATGGTGATTCAAGTTTGAGGAAGACTACTCTGCTTTTTTTAAGGCTGTCTCTGTGTTGTCAAATCTCCTGTTCAAGTAACCCTTTCTCACTGTTAAAAGATAGGGAAGTGCTTTTGTTTTCTTCCTTTCCTTTCAAATGATTTCATAGAAGGTCTAATATGAAAGTATGTAACACTGGACAAGCAAACAAGGATTGTCAAGATGGAAAGCAAAAATAAGAAAATCAAAACAAATAAAAAAAACTTGGAAAGTTCAATTTTAATTGTCTTCATATGGAATAGTAAATAGTAAATAAGATCTATATTTTTCAGAAGCGTTTTTTATGTGGCTATCTAAAATTCTAAACTTAAATTCTTAGTTCAAGTAAAATCACTTCAATGATGGACCATATCTTTATTGATAATGTAGTTTTTTATTTAATTGATTGTAGTAATTTGAAGTTTCTGTTTAAAGAATGATTTTTTTTTCAGTGTATGGTGCGTTATACAAGCAGACTTTTAGAAAAGTGATAGAGCAAAAGGTACCTGGCAAATCTCCTGTGCTCCTAGTGAATTCAGCAATAGCTCTCTTTGACACAAGGTGACACAAGTTCACTTTTCTACAAACAGTGGTGGAAAACTAGAAAGTGTTAATAAATGGAATATATGGAAATAAATGGAAAAACTGTTAAGAGCAAAGCATGAATGTGGGAAGAAAGTTCTTCATTAGGGAAAATTCAAGGATGGGGGGAAATAGTCAATACAGATACTTTATTTTATTGAGAATGACTTTGGTACATTCTTACTGATGGTTCATTTTTGGTGTGTCTGTCACTGAAATGTGATTTGAAAATAAGAAATGAATGTGCATTGCAACATATATCTTAATGTATTTCCTTTGGTTCTTAGTTTTACTGTTGTCATTATATGTGATTTTTTTGATATATTTTTTTTAAAGTGGAGATACAGCAAAGGTAAATTGGCATAATATGATAGTATAAGAAAAGAAAAATTGCTTGAATTTATATTTGCATATTAAAAAGAAAACTTCCATTGGTGTGTAATGTAATATATACACTGATACTGCCTCATATGTCACATCACATGCAGCACTAGCCTTGAGCAT
This sequence comes from Netta rufina, assembly GCF_964035555.1. Classification (NCBI taxonomy): domain Eukaryota; kingdom Metazoa; phylum Chordata; class Aves; order Anseriformes; family Anatidae; genus Netta; species Netta rufina. The sequence goes on from NC_140128.1 coordinate 55,171,079, forward strand.
GTAGGAGACGTTGCTGTCTTCCTAGCAGCATTGAACACTACCTTTCTATTAAGGGCATTAAAGAACAGGCAGGGTTAATGCATTTTCCCCTTCTGAGCTAAAAGCATGTTTTGTTTGCCTTAGCTTCTGGGATGTACGTGCTAGGTTTTTGGAGACCAGTCAAGTTCTTTTCTTTGCCCTTCTTCTTTCCTGACAAAATCAAACAAATTTGGAAAGTGCAGTTCCTCCTCATTTGTTGTTTGTTTTTTGGTAGTGGTGGTGGTTTTTCATTATTTCTTCTTATTATTTTTATTTATTTATTTAAATACATGAGGTAAATGAGATGATAGCTTTGGAACAGAGCCTAAAGTCCATATGTGAGTTATCACCACCTTAGTGGTGAATTAAAATAGATTTATGCTTTTTATAAGCTGCTGCTAAAAGGATTGGTACAAAAGCTGTTTTGAGTCTATGCTACTCTGCCGTCTGTGAACTCAAATCGCTTTTCTGTGCCATATGGCCTCATGGAAATGAAAATACACACTCGTTATATATTGGTTTCATGGTTCCGCGTGTGTAGAATTCCATTAGGGAAGGCTGTCCAACTCTTCAGTTAGTGGAAAGCAGCTGTTGGGATCCAACAACCTGATTTCTTCATGCCACTACGACAGCAGGCTTCATTGTTATTCATGTATTTGCTCTGCATTTAAGAGTGAATGTGTCAAAAGTGTATTATTGTTTACCTTTTAGAATTGCCAAATTCTGATTACATTCAAATCAGAAATAGTGTACCCAGTACCCTGTGTGACATGTAATGCTTTTGTAAGCTGTTAACAGTGGATTTCATCGCTTTTTACTAATATAATCACAGTGAAGAATAACTGTCTGCTTATACTGACAAGCTATCTTTTGCCTGTGTGGTTAGTTCTGAGCAGGTGATCACTGACCAGTGCAAGTCTTAGAATCAGTTTCATTTGTTTGTCTTTTCCTGTTCCTATTTTTAAAATTTGCAGTTATAAATTCTGTTTTAGAATGTAACATTGTGGAAAAACAGAATAGGTAGAATTTCTGCATGGTTTCTGTATTCTTTTTTACATTGTGCTGGACTTCATGGATTTGCCCTACAGATGCCCTCTTTTATTTGCTGCTGATGCTGCAAAGTAAAAAATGCGGAGTATTTTTGTATGTGCGGGGTATTCTTCTGGGATCTCTTCCTGTCAGCAAAAATTATTTATGATGTGGACTAGGTTTGTTATAAAGAAAGTGAACATGATTTGGGCTTTATTTTTATTCTAGTTTCTGTGCTAAAGACTTCTCCCTGCACTACTTTTAGTGCAGGGTAAAATACCTCATAGAAAGTGTTTTATCACTTAAAGATATCTAAAGGATTACTTGGTAATCGATAGCTTATTTTAAAGAATGCCTAAATATACTTTATTGTCTGTATATCTAGTCTGTTCTGCCTATTACAAGCTTAGTTTCTATTATGCTATTCTATTATTTATCTTCTATTGTATTTCTTTCTGAAGGGTATAATACTGTATTGTGTCATGGCAGTATCTTAGATAAAATGCAACTGTGTATAGGAATTAGGTATTCAGATGCAAAAGGTAGTTGTTGAAAGCAGACTCAGAGCAATGGAATTGCGTATTTGACTTGTTTGTTGATATGGTTATTTTGTGTGAATTGCAGATGAGTACAGCAAATAATAAAATAAAACCTTTTTCTGCTTCAAATTCTCAGGGTCTTGACAATGTTCATAAACAGAGAGTTGCTGAAGTGCTGAATGACCCTGAGAGCATAGAAAAAAGACGAAGCCGAGAAAGCCTCAATGTTGATGTGGTAAAATACGAGAGTGGGCCTGATGGAGGCGAGGAAGTGAGTATGAGCGTAGAATGGAATGGGGTAAGTACAGTACACAGTTAAAGAAAATAGCCTAGATCAGTTATCACCATCACAAATCCTCACCAGCCTATCGTATCGTCATTGGTCCGTGGTTGATCTACTTTGCCTTTTTTGTAATTCTGCAGAATCAGTTAAGAAATAAAGAGTAATATCTTGTTTTTCATAAGATCATATCAAAACCAAATGTAATGTTTTAAAACTTTAAAACATCCTTTCTGTTGTTGTCCTGAATGGTGAAATTTCTTAAAGAATCCCAAGCAGTTGAATTTAACTCTGAGTTGATTAATGCTGATTGAGTGTCCTGGTTATGGTCTGATGTTTAATTGCTTTTCAGTGGGTTTCTTTTTACTGGTAGAAATATTCTGGCAATAAACTTTTGCTTTTGCTTTTGTCCTTTCAATGCCATGTTTGCCCACAGTTTAAATGTTTCCTTGAAAGTGCTGCATCAGTTGGAATCACATTTGCTATGGAGATGTATTAAGTGTTAGAGGTTTTAAAGTAAATTGATGAGCCTAATATTAAAATAATTCCAATCTCCACCTTACACAACTTACTAGAAGAAACAGCGTAATTTTTCAGGCTGTTACACAATCCATTTGAATACACAATGCCATCACATAAGAAAATGACAGCAATTTCACATTTCTTAAGTGAAATATTACTATCACTTTCCCATGTTGGAACTTAACTGGAGTCAGGACTTGTTTCTGTTTTTCTTATGTGTTGGCTTCACAGCGTAACACTGATGGTCACAAAACAAAAACACACACACGATGTGATTGCATACACATCTTCTAACTACTGTTTTCCTTTATTTCAAAGACAGTGCAACCTTTCAGTTATTGGTCAGGTTTATGTACCTGTTGACTTCCCACACCAGCTTTCCCATGCTTTATCCCATTGCTAGCAATGGGATATCTACTGCACTGTTAACTAACTCCCAGCTGTAGTTCTGCTGGAAACACTCTGTTGGATGATAGAAGTGGTGTACTTGCCTGCTTTTGCTTTATGGGAGGGGAAGTAGCCTACTTTGCAATACTGAGTGCTCTGAAGTTTCGTTTCTCTTACAATAGCAATCTTTTTGCTTGTTTGTCTGTTTTTAAGCCACGCTTCACAAATCTTAGAAATCTACAAGTTCCAAAGGAACCTTGGTAAAACATATACTGGTTTAGTTTCAAAGGAGAATGTTCTTTCCGTCTTTTCTTTCGTCTCCTTGTCATTGTTTTCTTGGCATTGGTGTTCTCAGTGCCAAGACAGTCAATCAGCATCTCTCGTGAATAACACTGCATCATTAATAAATCCAAAGAAAGGTTGGATAACTTTTTTTAACTCTAATTTTGCCCATTCAGCGTTAGAACTGTGTACTGTACTCCTCCCTGAATTTCTGCTGTACTTTGCATGACTGTATGTTCTAAATGGATAAAACTTTTTTCTGTTATTGACATTAATTAAACAAGCATGCAGGTTTTGGATTGAAAGGGCCTTCTGGAAAAACATTGGACAGTATTTCTAGGTCAATATTTGAATGGGACTCAGTGATAAAATTTTTTGATCTGAAAAATTAAATTTTCTCCTCCCAAGGCAAATTTTTCTTTTTTAATGTGTTCAAGTGGCATCGCTTTATTCTGGTCTTCATTATTTACTTTTTGTTTTTCCCTCTTAAGAATTTATATTACATGTTATATATAAGTGGGCAACTCTCTCTCCCTCCACACTGCTAGCGTTTCTATCTCAGTGCTGTTCTTCCCTGTACATATATGGTGTAGTTTTTTTACCCTTTGTGTGTTTCCTCCAGACAAAATATTCTGATTCACAACGTATAATAGATTTTTAATCAGGCTGTCTGTAGAGTTTAAAGAAAGGCTTGCCTTTTCCATTTAGATTCTTCTGAGGTGCTCAAGCTGACTCATGTTCTTTGCTGTCAGAGAGAATAGATGGAGTCTGTAGAGCATCAAACAATGATTTTTTTGTTGTTGGAAGAGGACGTTGTAATTGACTTCTATATGAAATTCCTAGTAAGCACTGTGTGCTTTAATGTAATGTCATATATTCTTACAAAAACAAGTGAAATATTGAACCAGATCTGTCACTAACAATTAAAATTAGCTAAGGTTGTGCATCTTTAAATGTTTCTCATGAAGCCAGTCCTTTAAATCTAAGAAGATATTTGAATATTCAATGAAATATTTTGTCTAAAAACACCAAAAATTGGAAATCTAGCAAATTATCTTTGCAAATATTTTAAATTTGTTCTTGTACCTCAAGATTCTTATTGTTTAGTATATCTGTCTTTTTTATCACTGTCACTTTCTAAAGAAGAAAATAAATCTGTCCCCTCTTACACCACTTTTAAGAAAATGAAAGTACATCAGATGGGCATTTTTGTAAATTGATTTTGCAGCCAGCTGGAGGACAGTTAAAAATCTTCATGGTATAATAATGTTTAATTTAAGGTAAAGTTTTTTAGTGTAAGGAAATATATGGGTTAGAATAATAAAAGATATTTCAAAAAGCTGGGCTTTGGGGCAAAGAAGTCCATTTTCGGGTGTGAAATGAAAGCAGTAAATTTTGTTACCATATACTAGCTGGTCAAAGTTGCTCTAGTTTAATGAGAAACGTCAGACAGTCAAATCAGATGGGCCTTGTAGCTGATAGCTGTAAAGTACAGGAGATGATAATGGTGGGGAGCTGGAAGCAAACAGAGAAAGGTGATCTCATTCCCTGAGTGATGTAAAAATTAGCAGTTAAACTTTGCCATAGAAATCGATATCTCTGATTGTTGTTGGTGCTGGTTTTGCTTACACTGGATTTAGAATTTTTTTTTTTTTTAGCCTGAATATGTTTTGAAGGTGTTTTGTTAGTCCTACAGTCAGTCTAAATTGGAAGCTTGATGCTTATATTTCAGATTTGAAGTACCCAAAAGCTCGTTTACTTATTCTGAATATGTTAGCGAAAAAGTTATACTCTGTGCATACCAAATCTGTCTTGCCTTTGGTCTTTGGACCATTGTGACTACTGCAACATGACTGGTTTAAGAACATAGGAATAATTGATCCTTCATTGATAGAATATTTCTAACTGGAATTTTACATTTCAGTTTATTCAACCCTCCCAAACAGAAGCATATATTAAAAGTTTGACCAACATTTGCAATTGGATTTGAGACACAACTATTCTTTGGTTAGATTTTGATCTCCCAGTCACTCGGTAGCACAGCATTTTGCCACTTCCAAAACTCATGTTGATTGCTGTCTGCCCCAGTTGCTGTAGATAAAGGCTCTCAACACACATCGACAGTATAGGTAGTGGTGTCTGCACTTGTACCAAGAGTGGAGATTGTGTTGATTGAACCCCAGATTATTTTTAAAGGCAAGTTCTTTCAGCTGCCCTGTTGCAGTAGTGAAAGGAGAGAAGTTTCCACTTGGATTTTTTTTATATATGTATATTTGTATGTGTTTATGCATACACATAAATGTTTTAAAACATATTTGAGAGACCGAATTGACAGTTAGGTGGATTCTAATTCCCTAAGGGAATGAACAGAATTTTGTCTGGAGGCTAGGGGCAGACCTCGTTCTTCTTAGAGTTCTGTTTGAGGAAAATTCCTGACAGAAGTTAAAGCTGAAATGAATGCACCTTGTTCTGTTTCCTCCTTCTCTTTTTATTTTTTCCTTTATTTTTGCGTTAACGTCAGCTGAAAAATCCTTTCCTTGTTTACAAAATGCAGTATCAAGGCTCTCCCTTCTTAAAGATGTTTTATGTTTTGTACCAATTCTAACTTAACGAATGCCCAGCATCATTCATGCTCGTTTGTACATTGCACATCAGTGATACAGGCTGAACTGCAGAAACTTTCATGTTCTGGTAACTGCAAGGGCCTGCACTTTGTACTTGAGCGCAGTCCAAATACTCTGGAAAAAAAAAATAGTTTTGAGCGTGACCTAGAAATACTGTAAACATAACTGTTCAAAATTGAAAACTGTTGAATTTTTCCCAACAGTTTCATTCAGTTTTTCTCTCTCCGTTTCTGACAGGCCTAGATGCCTTTTGTGGTTCTTATACTGTCTCCTGCATGACGGGCGTGCACCATCTTCAAGCTTTAACTTCTCTCTTCAGTACTGACTGCTGTGTTTTAGCAAACCCCTTAAGATTCTTGTCAGAGCTACACTTCCCTGTAAACTGGCCATTCCTTCAGTGCTGGTGTCTTTTTTGGTTTTCTATTTCTGTACACGTGTAGCTTTGCCAAATATGTATCTAGTCATACAAAATGTTATTACAACCATTTGCTGTGTAATACATTAGTAAAGAAGTAACAATGAACTTTATAAGTAGCTGTTCACTATGGAAAAAAAAAAGGTAGTTAAAAGTATCACACAAGGTATTATTGAAATGGCATGATGGTGATCTTTACAGGAGAAAAAACACCACAACAAAACAAAAAAAAAAAGAAAAAAAAGAAAAAACAAAACACGTAAAAGTAAGGCATGTTCTCCAAGTGCTTTAAAATGTATTTAGAGACCTATTACATGGTTAACATCAATATGGAACTCTGGATGTCTTCACTTATGATTATTCTAAAGTAGCATTGCTGTTTAGTCTTTGTGTGAAATTTTGGCAATTATGCTTTTCTCTACTAATCTTGGTGTTCAGTGATTTGTGTATTTGTCTTTCTAACTTCTAATAAACTCACTCCAACTCAGGTGTCTGTCTTGGTCTGCTTAGTAGCACTTTGCTTTCTTCTTCCACAACTCTTCCTTTCATAATCACATAGGGTATCTCTGAGGTAGGAAGTGGTCACTTTTAATAAACTGTTTTGTTTTTTGTTTTTAAGAGTAAAACATACCAACAGAATTGTGCTCAGTTGGAAATTTCTTTGGATGAGCACAGCTGTGTAAAACATGAACGCAATATATAAAAAATGCATTTTTGTCATGTTTTACGTTTTCTTTGGTGAGAGTTAAAATGATGCACAGCAATTTAACCATACATGCTTCTGATCAGAAATATTTTGCATAATGACTTTAGGATTAAATAAACATGTTTGCAAGTACCATAGATATTTAGAAAAAAAATAAAACAGTTTTCTTTCTAGATTGATGGAATGCTTTCACTTGGGGCTTGTACTCTGTTAAACATGATGCATTCTTATGAAATGGTAACATGGTGATGGTGAATGGTTTGACATACTGTGGCTTTTTTTTTTCCTAATTATTATGAATCATTGCTTGAGCATGTCTTCACAATTCAGAAATTTTTGTTACAGTTTGATGGAAGGAACCATTTTGGATTGGTAAAGTTGTAGCTATATGGTATTCTCTATGTAGGTAATTGTACCAAGATTATATTAATATCAATAAATACTTGTAACCAGGTTTTGGGGAGGGCAAAAGGCTCTTGCAGTTTCACATTTGTTCAATTTTTTTCAGGATGGCACTGGATCTTTAAAACGCAGTGGTTCCTTTAGCAAACTTCGTGCTTCCATTAGACGCAGCAGTGAGAAGCTGGTTAGAAAGCTGAAGGGAGGAAGTTCACGAGACAGTGAACCAAAGAATCCAGGGTAATTATCTATTCTTAGCTGTGCTGGTGTGCCCTCGTTCTGTGCCCCCGCTGTAGCCTAGTGCAGTACCTAAGGCAGTATTTTCTTCTCTGCTTAGGTAACTGCATGTCATGTAGAATAGAATCTTAAAGAAAAATAAAATAGAAAAACTTATCTTAAGCATATAATGAAAGTTCTTTACTGTCTGAGGAATTATATTTGCTTTTAAGAATTAACTCAATTTTTATTTTTTCCCCCTTTTTATTGCATTAGCCACTTGAATAAACAAGCCTTGTAGAATTATTGGTCAGTATTAGTAGTAAAGTTCTCCTATTCACACAGCAATAAAGGATGATAAATATTACCTTTGTTTTTCAACAATAAAAGCTTGAATACAGTAAACCTAAGACAAGGATTTCTGTAGTTTTAATATATTAACATATTGTTGTGAGTATAAAGCAAATTACTGACTTGAGCCCTTCTCAGTATTTTGGGAAAACCCAGATTTCAGAGAGCAGAGGAGAATTTTGAAAAGCTTGAACCTACTTGTGCATCTCAAACATTTTGACCTTCAGCATCAAATTTTATTGATTCAGAGTTTTCACACTTTACTAATTACCATATGATTATGGTTTTGGGTATATGTATATTTCTAGTAAATGCATAAAAAACATTCATCACTTTCTGGCTGCTGCAGACACATTGAAGTGTTAAAAATTTAGTACTCCTGTTTTCATAATGGCACTCCTTGGGTTTTTGGTTTGGCTTGGTTTGGTTTTAACCCCCCAGCATGCTATCAGCTTTCCCTTGCTGTGGGAAACTGGATCTCAATTAGTTAATAGGAAACTCTGCCAATGTGAATTTGAACTGTTTTAAAACAGTTAAATTAGAGAGCTTGGATTAACTTCTGACTGCATCTATGAGTAATAGAATAGATGATGATGACAACTTTCAACTTCAGCTTGATCTGATTTTCAAAATCTTTAATTGAAATTTTTTTGCTGAGCTGTTGCAGACTTGATGTTGAAGGCACTGAATCAAATTCAAGGTCAAAACTCCCTTTGCATTTATCGATACATAACTGAGAACTGCCTCTGAGATGACAGATTGGGAATAAACTGTGAAAAACATGTAATTAGAAGAAAGAAGTATGCAGATGTAGGAGGAGTTATAGAAAATATGCAAGTGCAAGCCAGAAAAGAACAAAGGAATTTTCTTCTTGCTTTCAGTATTAGTATTTCTATACTTTGGTTTTATGTTTCTACTCAGTTCTGGCTAAAGTTCATACATCACAGTTCAGGTGCAGCCTTGTAAGGATATATATGCTTATATTCAGATTTAATTCTGCATTTGCTCCTCCTTTTTGTGAGACATGGAAAGGTCTTCAGTTTCTTAAAAGCCAGAGTTTTATTCCCTGTTTACTGTAGTAAAGACAGCTCGCTTTTTCTGCAGCTGAAGTAAGTACATGATTATATATAGTACATTAGTTACATCTACTTGAAGACATTTGTCTTTGCAGTGTCCTGTAAAAACTCTTCTCCCTCTTTATTGCCTGCATTTCTGTAATGTTATTTGACCAACATAAAAGTAATCTACCCACATAACGTTAATTGCATTGTGTGGTCTGTATCAGCAGATATTTCCTCAAATAAAGACATTGGTATGAAAGAAATATGGAAAGATGGCAATATCTTTCTTGCATTCCCTTTTTGACAAAATCTTCTTGGTTTTCACTGTTATTCTCAAAGAATAGTTTGTTTTTAAAACATGTAATAAATGTGTTGTATTGGCAGCCGTTTATGTAGGTATGCACATTGAGCGTGTTGACAAATATTACCTTTCGGTTCTTGTAAGACATAGAAGATTTTAAATCCTAATTTATATTTGCATTTCTTATTAAAAACAGCTAATACTCCTGGTATTAAACACCAGCTTTGTAGATCATTAGCATAGCTGTACATATTGATACTCTAAGAAGGCATTCTAATTTAATTTTCTGAAGAAACTTTAGTAAATTGAATTAAATATATTTTTTTCTGTTTGAGTTTACTAAAAGGGCTTTTAAGTTTTTATAATGCAGATGTTTTGATATTTAATTATGAGCTGAATATTACAATACTGCCATAGCATATATAGATGTCATTTTTGCTACCAACTCAGCCAGTTTAGGTAGAAGATTTACGTGGCTCCCTTCTTAGTGATATACTCTGCAGTCCCTGCTGGTGTCTCTATGAAGGCTGCTTTATTCTGAAATTTATTTACACCTGATGCTTATACTGTGCTTCTGTAATAAGTAAATGGTCTGATTCTAAATGAGAAATACTCAAATAGAAATATATTATTATCACAGCATGAACAAGAGACTTAATTTTCATCTTATTGCTTGGCACAGAAGGTTGAAGAGAATAAAGTGGAAAACTTACCAGGGAAATCTGTTGTCAAAAAGACTTCTGCATTACTTTAAGAAAAAACAAACCTCCTAAGAACTGTTCATTGAAACATACAATAGCAGAAGCATGGTGTCAGTTCTTTGGTTATTTACCGTATTTCAGAATTCAGTTCTGCAGTGATTTAACTTTGCTTATAGTGTGTTAGATTTGAATTTTTCCACTTATAAAATTTTATCATAGAACAGAACAGTTGAGATTTGTAATTTAAAATGGGGAAAAAAAAAAAAAAAGCTTTCATTGTTGCACTTACATATACAGCAGAAAAACAATTCAGTGTCCTTGTTAATTGTTCAAATTTCTAACATGGAATGTAAGTGCATTTGCCAGACTGACATTCTTAAATATTTCTTAATTAAAGATTGAAGTTTTTGATTTCTAAAAACAAAAATCTCATACCTCACAAGTGGTGTGATAAATACTTTAATTAGCACTTCAGCAAGGACATAAATCCACTTGTAAAAATTTACACCTTTTTACAATTACAATTTTTCTATTTCCCTGGAATGTTTTCCATAAACCTTTATGCTCTTTTTGATGAGAGTTTGATGTTCTGTGTTTTACAAATTAACTTTGACTTCCATATATAACCTCTGCTGTACACGTTTCCTTGAATAAATGAGAGGTGTATACTATGCATGAGTCTTTGCTTTGTTGTTGCTAACACTCATGTCAAATATTTTAAATTGTGTGCATTCTGGCTTTTGAAACATTCAAATTCCTTATTAGGAAAAAAAAAAAAAAAACAAACAGAAGGCGTGTGTTGCATAGCAGCTGTTGCCTGTGTTCATTAGCGTTTTGGTTCGTTTTTCTGCTAAGCCTTTGCTTTATGAAAGCACTTAAAACACATGCTAGGCCTTGACTGTTAGTTGTCTTGCTTCAGTAGAAAGAAAAACTGGTTAGTGCCTAACGTGGTCTGTGTGGATAAACCTTTCCATGTTGTTGGAAGGCATCGGAAACTTTGTGTGGACCTGGTACAGCTGTAGGTAACACTGCAGGCTTTGTGCCTCGTTTTGTTGTGTATGGTTCAACAATGAACATTCAAAGCTCTCATTGAGGAGTTCTTAACTCATTAAAGAGCTGGTCAAAAATCAAGGCAAACCCAGGGCGTTCTGAGTAATGCACAGATACCTTGGGATTAAGGACATCAGGCCTTGATGTTGTAGTCACTGGGATCTGAAACTTCAGACTAATTCACAGAAATGTGAATTTCATTACACACACTTTAAAATATTGTTGTTAGATGTTATATATGTTTTAGAAATGGAGATAAATTATTAATCCTTACCTCAAACACCAGTAGATACTACTGGAAATGCAGGGATATTTTGACTGTCAGTAGTTCCTGTATAGGTGATTACATTTTTTTTCCTCATCCACTGCCTTCAGTACAGTATTCTAGGGTTGTTGTTACCACTGCTTGAAGCACTATAAAGCCAGCACGACCAAAGATAAAAGCAGCAACCATCTTATTTCTCCTCACCTTGAAATGTTTAAGATAAAATATACTAAAATGTTTTTTTGAAATAACAGATTTTGGACATTTATATAGACGAGGCAGAAAGTACTAAACTAATGTTTGTTTTAATTTTTCCAAGTTAAATACTGCCAACGTGACAGATTTGTTTCACCACTTTTGCCTAAAATGTTTGAATGTTTTGATGCTCTTATAAGAAGCTGCACAAAAATGAAAATGAGGATTAGCAAATTAAAAATTAATGTTAAATCAGTGTATTAATTTGATGTGCTTTAAAAACGGAGATTTCATTTTTAGTTGCAATTAAATCAGTTGCCTGAAGTGTTTAAGCTCTGAGGAGCTTCTAATTTGTTTTAGATGTAATTAACAACTGAATATAATAAATATTTTAATTCATATAATTATCTTAAGGGGTATTCCTCCGATCAGTTTGGGGGCATTGTTAAAACTCCCTTAACTGTGCATTGGTCATTGTTGTACGTGTGTTTTTAGAGCTGTTAGTTTTCAGCTATTCTGATCGGTTTATCCTTGCATGTTCACTGTCCTGGTTGCAGCATGAAGCGTGCCAGTTCTCTGAATGTTCTTAACATGGGTGGCAAGGCTACTGAAGATCATTTTCAAGTAAGAAGCCCTACGATATTCTTACAAAAATAGATAGCATTGGTAGGGTTCGGGATTAAAAAAAAAAAAAAGTGTGATAAATAATGAAACAACAGTGATTGGCGAGATCCTAATTCAGCAAGACGTTTACTAAATGATGTCTTGAGCATATGCTTTAACACTTTTGTGAATTAATCTTAAGCAAGTACTTAAGTCAGATTAGTAAAGACCATTAGTTTTTGTGATATCAAGCAGTCTCTGGCTTTGGACTGTCTAACTATTAAGATGGATATGAAACTTCTGAAATCTTACCTCCTTGTAAACACTGCTTTAAAAATAAAAAACAAGAAGAACTAGTAAAACTCAGTTGCTAAGTGTTTGTTCTTAAGCATCTTTATTGAAAAGGGCCCCATCACCTTAACTGCTGTACGTTTTCAGATTTCCTTAAGTGCTACTTCAGTTGTTGCTGAGGTTGTAGAGGAATAGTCTCTAAAACACGCCTGCTAAGTTTTTGCTTCAGCTAAAATAAGCTTATCTTGCCTAACTGTGTATGGTGTGCCCGATCGCTACTTCCCATTTCTTGTTTTTGCCTAATAAGTCAGCGTTTCCCATATTGTCATTTATGCTGGCAGTGTTCCGTGTTCTAAACAGTGTTGTGCATTGTACTAACACAGTAACTGCAACTAATTTTAGGGAGATACAACTTCTTCAGTACTAATGAAACTGTACACGAGGATCTTCCTCACTATTTGTCCGAAAGCAGCAAATAAACCCAAATTGTGTGACTCTCATTTTGCTGTGAAGTGGCATAAAGGTTTAACAGTACTATCTCTAATCAATGTACTACAGAGGTTTCTGTGGTGTGAAACGTACGCTAAGCTTAGAGTGAACTTTAGCCAAAACAAGAATAAAAAATCCATCAGGGTAAAGCATAATTCTTTGTAGCAACAGTCAAAGGTTTCATAATGTCATGCCCTAGAGTTCTTAGTATGTAAGTGATGAGTTATTCCGGATGAGTTATTTATCTTTGTGTGTACATGCAGTATTAAAAGCAGGTATCGACTTGTGAACTTCTCTAGTTTACTTGCTACGGACACTTGTGGTGGTTCCCACAGATGGGTGTTTATGCTTTGAGTAAGACTTGGGCTAGGGTTTTAGAGGGTGTATATTGATCTCAGTAGGTCTGTTTCAGTACTGTAGTTGAAAAGCAGGGGAAAAGATGTTTGTTAGAATAAGGAAGTCCCTCAAAACAACATAAACAAGGCTGGTTCTCTCTAGTTCCTTGTATTTGTTTCTTCCTATTTGTTAAAGTTAGTAATTTTGTTTATTTGCTTGAACTATCTGGGCATCTGCATAATTTCTTTTTTTTTGTTTTCCCCCCCTTCACACAGGAACGAAATAATTGTCTGACAGACTCGAGAGCTCTGAGTGTCAGTCATACTGATTTGGCGCATTGAGATTCTTGGACAGAAGCTAGCTAATACTTTGTGAATAAAGAAGCACTGAGACCTTCAAAGCTTTGGTTCCTCATCATTATGTATAGGAACACCTAGTTTGTAGATTTTTATTTTTGTTTTTTCAGTGGACTGCTGTTTTTACTTCTCTAAATAGGGACAATTTTAAACACGGCATTAGTGGGTATTTTCTTCTAAAAGAAAACTATATAGGTGTATATTGCTCATTGCACTGCTCCCATTCATGCTACTTATGTTTTCTTTAATAGGTCTGAGGATTACAGCAGCCAAAAAATTGTAAAAATATGAACATATTTAAAGCATACCAAAATGCAAATTGTTTGAAAATGTGGGCAAAATGAAATGTATAGCAATAAATATATACGGTGCTGGGGAAAAGGATAAATTATTTGCATTACCGTGTAAGTTCAAATTGAGCACACTGCATTGGCGGGGATTTCTCTTGCACCACTGATTATTTTGATGTTAAAAACCTTAGCTGGCAAAACGGCACTTAGACATGGCTTCCTTAACCACTAGACTGAGCTGTTAAATTCTGCAAAAGAGACGGTTGGGGTGACATTATATCTAGATAGCATGAATAGCAATACCTGTGACCATAACTTTGATACTTATTGACGTACGTCTTAGGGCACAATAATCAATGGAGATAGGTCAGCTCACGTTGATCAGAACAAATGGAAAATGTTTTGATCTTTATCTTGTATGGCTGAAGGATACTGAAGTGCTGGACTGCAGCTGTCCCAGAGCAGCTGCTGTTGCTCTTAGGGAAACGCCAAGCCTCAGGTTGACTTTCTCGCTTGTCCACTGGAATTCACAGCCCCATTCTCTGTACGCTGAAAGTGCTCCAACATTTCCTTACGCTGATCCCAAATCCTTTCTCCGTAATAGCTGATGACAGCAGAAGCAGGCAACTGCAGGCTGGGCTGTTACACTGTGGAGTAGCTGCTGTGCAAAGGACCACTCAAATCTAAGGGCCCCAGAGGAAGCACTAGATGGCCACCGGCGGCAAGCAACTTGTTTGACCACACATCCATGTTAAATCTACTTACGGTTAATATATATGCTGTCTGTATAAAGGACTGCTGCTGGAACTAAGTATGTATGTTTTAAGTATTTTATAGATACTAGTATTTCCTTTTGCTTTTCTGTAAAGCTTGTAATTTTGTTCATCTTTTGTAAAAAGTCACGTGGAGTGGATGAGAAAGTAAAACAAGTGTAAAAATGTATTTGTGGTCATAGTTGTGAGTTGGAAAATGCAGAACAAAATTAACTTTGGGAAAAGCTGGAACATTCATTCTAGGTTAGCACCAAGTGAAAGAGAGAAACAAGTTTCAGAGTTTGAACAGGCTGTGAAGAGTCGTTAGAATTAGTACTTAGAAGTATTTGACTGGTTTTGCATCTGGTTTTAAGTTGTTACAGTAACTGGTGCAAAAAGTTGTATATGTAATGCACTTGACTATGTTTACCAGGAGGTACCTTATTAGCATCTCTTCGAAGAAAGTTGCGTATGGTATACCTGCTATAAAGACGGTTTAGAAACGGTGAGATACGATGCTGCTAATTTGTAGAAGTTTAGTACAGAGCAGTGCGACTCATTAGTGATCTTGAGCAAGAACAAGTTGTTGCTCTGTTATCTTAACAGTATATACTCATATAAAGTAGACTCTCGAGTTTTAATCTTTTATTAAAGAGCTTAATATAAAAATATATAATATATATACCTTTTTTCTCCCTAAAGCAAAACGTGTTACACATACCCACTGGTGAATTTGGTTCTCTGCACAAAGCCTGAGGTGGCTTTGTAGAAGGAACCGTACGTAGACCAGGCTGTCAGGCTGCGTGGGGAGACACCAGAACCGCCGCAGCTGCTGACTGCTCTGGCAGCCTGCAGCAGTGTCACCTGTCCCTTTGGCAGCACCATGAGAAGCTCTGAGTGCACGTAGCCCTGTATTACGGTCACCTTGGTTCACAGCAGCACGATGCTGCTGCTATAGGAGTGGCTCAGCGGGCCTCGTAACACTGTTCTGTAGAGTTAAACACTTCACTTGGAGAGGTTTATAAAAGTCTGACTTACTTTCCTTTAAAAAAAAAAAAAAAAAAAGCTGCTTGGACACAACTGAATTTGGTAATAAGGAATGATTTAAAAAATATATTGAAAATTTTCAAACGCATTCATCCTTAAAGGATATTTTTTGCAGACTTGTTTAAATAGAAATGCTTATAGAAAATACTTAGCCCTGGTGATGGTTAAATGTATGCTTTCTAAAAGCTTCTAAAATGCAAGACCATACAGAGTGGATTTTCTCATTTAGGATTTCAGATAGCCCTTACTGTTGGTGGCATTACCAGTACTGTGCTCTTACGTGTTTTAAACCCTTACATTTTAAAGTGTGTTGGAAGATAAATCTGAATTGTTGAGCTACAGCTTATTAAACAGTTCTTACATTTAAAAGATTTTTTTTTTCAGTGAAGAAATCCAAATTTCAAGAATTCTCCAATCCATAGATCCCCAAGAATGATGGCCAAGAACTTCCTAATAACCTTATAGCTTAGAGGCAGTGTGCTGTTTGCAGTTTGAGAGAAACTTGTAAAGTGCAAAAACAAATTTAAGGTCAACTTTCCTTGTGTACAGTCACAAATGAATTACTGTCATGACTTGGCTTGTGTGCAGTGCAATTTCAGGTGGACTTCTCACTTTGCCTTTATGGAAGATTTTCTTTCTGAATTTCCTCTGTTCCAGTTGTAGCTAACAGTCTGCATAAAGTACAAGACCAAAAAAAAAACACTGACTGCATAATTCATGGGTGTCTTCAGTAACAAACTAAATCAACAGCTCTGATTAAACAGAAAATTAAAATTTATCTTTAGAACTGACAGACATCTTGTTAGGAAAACCACAGCCTTGGCAGTACCAGCTTGTTCTTAATCTGGTCTGGTTTTCTTTGTTCAGAATTGTAAAGGTGAACTTGTAAAAAGGTTACAAAAACTTCAGACTATGCCAGTTCCTGTAGGTTCTCCTGCTAACAGTGGTTGGTTCTGAGGTGTACAGTTGGCAAGTTGCATGTAGGAAGAATCACACGCAGATTGTTACTGGTACCAAGGTGCCTCTTGCCCTTTATCTGTCTGGTTGCGCACCACACTTCAGTAACACTGGCAATACTTGTCCTTGAGTTTTGATCTTGCTAAATGTTATTGTAAAATGTAACTGGTTGGTGATTAGCTCCTCTTTGAGAGGAATAACTTAGCTACTGCTGGCATGTCTGTGCTTGGAGTACAGCAGAGAGCAGTTGGAAGGAACAATGGAAAATGGGGCCCATTAGAGTTTGTGTCTTTCCTTAAAACAAACCAAACCCCCCAAACCTTCCTGAATGGTGGTAAATTAAAATTGTGTTGTGTTTTTTTTATTATTGAGAAAGTTGCACTTAAAACATACTGTTTGAATCCAGTAATTTTGAAAATGGTGTGGTTCTGTTGTAAATATACAGTAATAGATGTGTGCAGTGCTTCATCAAAAGCGTGTTTGCAGTACTTTGAGGAGTTCAAGTTAGTTTAGTTTTGTTCCATAGGTCATGTGTTTTGTCTGAAAGCTGCTAAGAGAATGGCATTTTGGTAACGTCTGCCTTTACTTAGAGAATAAACGTGATGTGATACTATGAAGCCTACAGTTTCCTTGTAGCAACTTCACGTTGTCACAGACAGAAATATTCATATAAACATTGGCTCTTCTTCCTTTTTTTATTTTAGTGGTTTGTAATTGAGGGAGATTTTGAACACTTACCTTTGGTTCTCTTTTTTCAAACCGTTCACTGTAGTCTCTGTACACTGAATAACCAAGGTCAGTGGTGTTTTCTTTGTTTTTAAGAAGGGGGAAGCTCACAGCAGTAAACCAGAAATGAAAACCAATGCCACCCCACCTAACGGAGTTTGAAAGACTTGAGTTTTTTGAGAAAAAGTTTATGCCTATAGGGAAGTTGAAAAACTTGTCTATACTGTGTGGTTTAGTTAGAGCTGCTTAGAGAACCAGCGTTGAAGTTCATTTAGTACTTCAGCTACATCAAAAAGCTCAAAGGTGCTCTAAAGGCTGTGCTGGCACATGATAAAGTAAGAGATTAAAATTCTAGACATCACGGAATAAGCACTGTCAAGTAGTTTTAAAAGGAGCAATCCTTAGGTTAGGCTCCCTATATTCATCAGATTCACTCGAGTCACAGTTCATGGATGGAAAGTTACTGTTTTTTTTAGGTTTAATTATGTAGCACTGTAATACTGTGATACTCTACACTGTAAGGTATTCCACCCAGATGAGTTCTATGCAATCAGCAATGGTATTTTGTTTTCTAGGGCATGATTTAAACGAAACAAAAACACAACAAAACCAGGTAACTATTTTTAATGTCAATTTATCCTTCTTGAGGAAATCAGTGGTTTTTTGTTTGTTTTTTAGATCTGTGGATTTAATATTTGATTAAAAACTTTAACATGCTAAAATTGGCTTTAAGATGCTGCATTTTGCTCTCCATGTGTACTTACAATTTGTTACAGCTGTGGAAGAAATCCACTTCAGAGTTCACCTGTTTGTCTTACCCCATAACAAATGTTATTTGTAACAAATAGTAGTAATTCACTGTGATTTCACGAAGAAGCTTGTGATGAATTGTTTAATGTGTTTTACTACGTGTTTTGTTAATGCATCAGTTGTGTAAATTTATCTTTGCAGAGCACAAATTAACTTTGTTTTATTTTTCAAAAGAAATCTGTTTCTAGAACTCCGTGTTTCTTCTGAAAAAGGTCTCTCTAAATACATCACAGAGCTGTAGATTAATTCAAAGCTGTTCAAAATTTCTCACATGTCATTTAACATTTCTTTTCAAAGTGTAGAAATTGAAATATTTGAAAACAGTCTTACAGGGTAAAGATGAGTGTACTTCTAGAATGTAAATCTTCTTTGTAAAAAATTAGTTCAATTTTTCCTGTATAGAAACAAATCTCAGTTGTGAAATCCAAAGATGAATAAAGTTGTATAAAGGGAAGGTTCTTAAATTGCATTTATTAAAACTTGTGTGTTTTGACACTTAACACAAGGCAGATACTTCATCAGATAACTTGGGCTGTCCAGTCTTTGCACCCCAGAGCTGTAGTGATGCAAGAACAGCATTTCAGAGGCTGGTAGTAAGTGACACTGACGAAGGGGTAGAAACTGCAGCTGAACATGCTGACTGTTGTAAGCTTGGAGGTCAGTTGCATTTCAGTGGTTTGGGTTTTGTTTGTGACTGGGAGCTAGGAACCTCACTGCACCATATGCTAACTCAGAGTTAAAATTGCAGCTGGAGAGCCAGATGAGAACCAACATGGGCAATGACAGGAAGATTGAGTCAGGTAAGACGTTATTTAAATCATTTGATAACATGTTCTTCCAAGTAAAATGGAACTTAAATTACAGCAGCACCTGTGGTTATTTAACATCTCCTTGCTGTGGGCAGTCAGGTTGCAAATAAAGTTATCAAAATATCATATAACATCTATCAACCTGCTCTGAGTGTGTTGTACAGGGAGGCAGGCTCACTGGGTAGGAGTAGGCTGATTCCTGTTTATCAGCTACATCCATGCGTGTCTTTAAAAAAAAAAATTACAAGAGGATAAGCGTTGTACCAGTCAAAGTCCCTGTCCCAGGTAAAGAGGTATGGAAGAGAATTTGTGTTACCTATGCTGCATGGACCATTAGGATTTGAAGACTGAGAAGAGCTCAGTTTTTTCCTGAAATTGAGTACGCAAAGACTTAAAATCTTCATGGTTGGATTTTATTAAAAAAAAAAGATAGAGACTGGTCACTTCCAAATACACATAATGAAGTGTTTTTTTTTTTTTTTTTTTTAATAGGGCTTTAAAGCCAACTTGCTACATCATTGCACAAGGTCCCCTGAGGTGACTGCAGGGATGTCAGAAGAACGCAAAGCAGCATTATTCTACTTGCTTTGTGTTTCCTTTGTTCAGGTCCAAGGTTCGAGTGTAGTAGGGAGAACAAAAGGTGCTAATTACCTAAAGACAGAACTGAGAAATGTAACAACAGAAACCCAGGACTCTCTAACATGGCAGACACTGCTCCTGTTTAGGGACCTGGGGAAGCAAGGAGAGGGGTGTTGTGGGGAAGGGATCTGTTTAAAAGCTTAACAAGGACGATACAAGTGGGCATCAACCACTGATCACAGCTCACGCCCACATAACATAGGCAGAGTAAGGTTTAAAGCCTCTGGAAATTGTGGATGACTAACTTGATTGGGCTTTCTTTGGCCCTGAATGCAGTGATGACCAGAAAAAGCACCCATCGTAGCAGTAGGCTTGAGGCCAGCAGAAAAAAAAAAAATGTGATAAATAGTACAAAGATGCAAAGAAAAAAACATGTAAGGCTCTACCAAACTCCTCTGAGAAAAGCAGTAGAGACAGATACTACAGCTGGAGGAAGAGATGCAGAAGATAATCAAGAATGATTATCTCTCTCTATCCAACAAAACAGAGCAGTGCAGAGAATCAGGAAGAACAAGAACAGAGCTGAGACTGTGTGGTTACCATGCAGTTTGAGAGAGGGGAAAATAGAACAAGGGGATTTGGGTGTGTAGTTGATATTTTTTAAGTGGAAGAGGTCAACTAGGCTTCTGCTATGAGGGGAGCGAATGGGAAAGGAGTGGAAAAGAACCACTTCCAAAGTATCTGCAGGCATTTCCTCAAAGGTAGATATGTACAAGAACAGTACAATTTTAGTTCTTGCAATAAGACATTAAAATCAAGTAACTTTCTGGTACTTTTTTAATATCAGGATTAAAAAAATAAATCTAAAAAAGAATAGCTGCTTTGTGATAATGGTTGTTTCTGAGACTCTGCTGATAGAACAGCTGTGTGTGTTTAATGGCAGCATGAGGACTAGAAACACCAGTAAATATATCCAAATATAAAAAGACCTTCTCATACTGTAAAAAACGCATAATGTGTTGTCGTATCACCTCTCATGGAGTTCAGCATCCATTCCCCCACCGAGGAAGAATTGCATCTTATTAATGATCCTTCCTGAAGCAAAGCAGTTTCAATACACTTTTGGAGCAGGAAGTTTTAATATACAAAGGACTTACTTTATTCCTTTCACACCTTCTAATTCTACTGTATAGCAGCAAAAGGATGGAGGTAGATGAGGAGCAAAAGCCACTCTTAAAGTCCTCACGTTCCCAGCGTGGTGAAACACAGCTCCAGACAACTGCTCGTGTTGTGATACTCGGCTGACCATCAGTCTCATTAGCAGGTGATTTGCCCAGGTTATTCCAAGTGCTGGAGTGACTTTGTTATCCACTGAACTATAAAGAAAGCATTACAGGGTTTTGCATGTATGAATTTAATAGGGGATATCTTTGGTTCTTCTAATGTAGTTTTGCTACAACAGAAGCCATTGACTGTTTGCTACATTTCAAGCTGTATGGCTTCAAAAATGGAGCTCACAGGGTGTACTCACAGTGCTATACACCAGGGTCTCTGTAACAAGGTGATAGTTGGAAGTGCCTTTATACAGAGTAATTCAGTCACTCTTCCAACTACTGCCATGTATACTTGTCTTTTTTGATGGGATTCTCTCTTGTGACATGAAAATAATATTAGGAAAATGTTTGAATTTAAGTATTTGAGTTATGGAATTGTTGGCCCTGAATTCCATTAAAACTTACATTTAGAAACATTTGGTAGATACAGCACTACTTTCATGTACTACTTTCAACAAAGCTTAAAACAGATTTTGTTTTTCTTTTTCCTGGAGAGATTGCAACCTCTCCAGTAAAAGAATTTCAAGATATCAAGATAACCAGGGAAAAAAGCAGCCTTACTCTTGCTCTGTGTCAGTTCCTCAATCTGGAGGACGTAATTAACTCCTCACAAAAACACACTTATGTAGCTCCTAGCTTATCTATAAATGAAGTTTACCATTAGGATTCAAACAACAAATATGTATCTTTGAATCTCATTAATATCTTGGTGTCAAAAGGTAGTTATAATTTTCTTCCTTAAGCAACAAAAACAACCCGTAAGGTTTGTTTGCTGTGTTTTTCAGAGCAAACAGAAAATGCACTTGATTATATCAATAAAGAGATGCAAAATTCCTCTTGTGCTGGCAAGTACACCAGCCATTAACTCCAGGGAATCTGTCCTTTCAACTTGCTGATTAGGGATTACCACATCACTGTTTATGATGGTTTCTTCCACTGTAGGGCACAGCAGCTATTACTGATCTCTAGGAAATACAGCACTGCTGGGTAAATAAATGCACCACTGCTCTTAACATGCACTGGTAGTTGGTACTGGAGTTACAGGAACATACAGTGGTTAAACGCTGCCCTGTACAAAGTTGTTACATTCCCCTGTGGATGACTTACCCACAGCCACAATGAGCAGCTTCTGACTCGCCCACTGCATCGGTCACCTAGAGCAAAACAACAGCGTTTGTGGCTGACCTGTAGGCACGTGTTTGATTTTTAGCAATCAGCAGGGCAGGGAACAACGCCATCAAAATTCAACATATTAATCAACAATACTGATATGATTTAGTATCATTAAGTCAACTTATTGGTTTACAGATCACATATTATGACAAGTTAGAAGAACCCTTACTCTTCCAAGGCATGTTAGAAGAGAGTTATGCTAGCTACGGCTTATGTTAGTTTAACTACTGATTTTTTTTTTTTAATTTATTAAAAAAAAAGTACAAAAATCTGTCCTTGCCTAATGGAGCAGTTTGCTTTTGACCACAACTTAGTGACAAAATCCACACCTCTTGATTCCTTATGCTGTCTTTTAGTGTCATGATTCTTGAGCACAAGTTCCTCAGAAAACACAGCAAATTAAGGTATAGGTACTTATTTTCTGTATATAACGTACAGAAATTATTACTTTACAAATCCTCCTTAATATTGTAGTCAGTTTATTTCTGTAACTACAGACTTGACCTATTGAATCATATTCTGTGTACTCTAAAATAGAGTACAGACACTAATATGGTATCGTACTAATCTGAACTTCCCTGAGTCAAGAGCTTGATTTATTTCTTTTTCTGCACAGAACAAAGATTTTTATGCCTTATCCGTGAGGTTTTCTTTTATAGCTAGACTCTATGTTCAGTTGTGTTGTTTGCTGTTTTTTTAAATTGTATAGAAAGCCACTTTCCCCACACTGCTTAGCATGTGAGTTACAGCTGGTTTGGAGGCTAAACACTAAGGAATTTGAGGCTGTATCTTTTTTTGGTTCAAGTCAGCTTGCTTGCGTTGTGATGTTTTAGTAATCTCTGCAGTTACACAGAACCACTGAGCTATACAAAACTGCAGCAAAGTCCCTGGCATTTTACCCTCCCCTGGATAGATATAACTGTGCTTGCAGAGCTCCAACAGCAAGCTACAGGATGACAGCACTTGAAGCCAGTGTACAAAAGAATTCTGTTAGTTCAGTTGGGTGCCTTGCACAGTTGCTGTACGTATCCATTTTTGTTAGCTTTAATGGAAATCTCCTTTGAGAGAATTAACAGTCTATAAAAGCTTAGTATTCCTAATTTTTGACAAAGTTATAAATTACTAGTTTAAAGTACACCTATTTACAGAAAACAAAATTTTGATCAGTTATTAAGACTCACCTGACTGTTAAACACAATAACAAGGAATCTAACCAACACAGATTTACACACACGCACCCAGCAACTGATGAAATGGTCCCCATACAACGAGAAGCAATTCTGATGCCATACCTGATTAATGCACACAACCGGAGTGCTGAATCGTGTGCTTAAACTGTGAAGCTGTGCTCCGAACATCTGCAAATATCGAGCCTTCAAAACAGAATCCGAAGCTCCAAACTCACATCGAAATAGCGCAGCGATAGAGTCTATGACCACCAACCGCACCATGCCTCGTTTGAGCAGCAGGGAAATCCTTTTAGTAATGCAGTTGTGGAAGGTGTCCTACCCCAAAATACAAACAGCATTAAAAAGGTTCCAATAACTCTACTCTACTCTGTAGCTACAGATCTCATCACTGAAATGCAAGCTGATGAAGGTTCTCATCATAAAATGAGTTCGTTGATCTTCAAGTCTCGCTAGTAATTATTTTTACAGACACAATTTTCTGTAATAAAACATCTGTGCATGCATAATGTACTGCAGTAATTTGCAGCTCTGATTTAAAGTATGCACAGACATGTCAAAATCTCAAGAACGCAATAATACAATCCTGAACAATTCCTGTTTTGCAGCATGGTTCTCACTGAGAACTCCAGACTAGCATTAAATATTCAAAACAGCAGTTAGAGACTATGCTGCTGTTCCACTAGTGACATTGACAGTGAAAAATACAGCTGCTACATCAAATCCATATTGATGAGGAGTTTTATTAATATGAGTATCTGTGACCTATATCATCCCTTTTTATTAAAAACTTTCATTAATTGAATATTTTGAAGTCACCAAGCATTTAAGTTGCAGGAAGTTTAACTAGGAAATATTCTGTGGGGTACAATGTATACTTTATGTATACTGATGCACACAAACACACAAACAGAATCTCTGCATAGCAATAGATGAACTATAATAATTTTTTGGAAAGTTGTTTTAATTAGCAGTGAGTGCAGTGCTTTACTTTTCAGAGAGATCTGTGTACTACTGTAGGATGAGTCTCTCCTTTTAACAATAATGTACTCTACAGCTTTCAGAAATTACAGTAAGAGCCTTAATTAATGTTTCCAATGGAAGGTACACAGCAAAGGTTGCTTAGCTTCTTCCCAGCAGTGAAAGTGGCAAGTATATTACAGCAACGTACAGTACCTTCTTCATTTACAAACTATTACGAAAAAACTCCAGCAATTGCAATGTTTTAACACGCGCTACTTTAAGCTTTACAGAAAACAGAACTTTCAATGGTTTGTCAATAAATGGCATACGTGTATTCATGGCCACTTAGGAAAAGAAGCAGCACTTGAATGTGGCTTCTACATGGCAAGAATGCCGAACGTTTTCCTTCCAAGTTTACTGGGATGTTGTGGGCCAGACCCAGTACAGATGTCTAACAGGGAGAGAAGGTCAAGACAGCTGCACTGCAGTTATGCTGTGCCACTACTTATTGCAGGCATCAGTTTTTGCATTCTTCCCTTCCACCTGTTTACTTTTCATTTTTACTAATTCTGGTGTTATATTACAAGTTACTCAGAACACACAACACCTTTTGCTTATTTATTTATCTGGTGCCTCCAAACTCAGTGATGATCTCTCCAGGAGCTGCAATGAAATGAATTCTCTTTGTAGAGGCTCATATGATTTAAATTAACCTCTTTGCTCATATAAATTAACCTCTTTAGAGGCTCACATGTTGCTATGTTTTGGAATTATGATGAAAAAGTGGTGATAACACACCAGTGTTTTGGTTGCTGCCGAACAGTGCTTACAGAGTCAAGGACTTTTCTACTTCTCACACTGCCCTGCCAGCGAGGGAGCCGGGGTTGCACAAGAAGCAAAGGAGCACATAGAGTCAGGACACCTGACCCAAACTGGCCAAAGGGATATTCCATCACTTCTTTACTTCTTAAAAAATAAAAATAAAAATTAAATATATATATATATTGCTCTCTTATTAAACTGCCTTTATCTCAGCCCACGAGTTTTCTAACTTCTGCCCTTCTGCTTCCCCCATAAAGCAGGGGAAGAGCAGCTGCATGGCACTTAGTTGCTTGCCAGGGTTAAGCCACAACAAACAAACTTTACCACATTTTAATAACCATACCTTGTGAAAACCAACCACATTATAAGAAATATTAATAGTCATTTTAAAATATCTTTCACAATAAAACATTGTAATAGTTCCTTAACATTAACTGCAGAGGTTAAGAATTATTTGTTATAGATCTTAGTTCACTTGTAGCCTTTTGAAAGGTCTGCTTCAAAAAACTCTTGTGGTTACTAGACTGTAGCATTATAATCATGTATTTGCAGTCTGTGCTCCTACTTACTAGGTCTGCTGCATGCTCGACGAAGATGTTGTTTCCAAATCTGATCTTCTGTATGACTTCAGGTGGAACATCTGCACGCAGCTTATGCTGTTGATCTATGAGTTGCTGCAAACGTTTACTTGGGAACGCATCTTCTGTACAAACATACACAGCCCCTATAATGAAGGAAACAAGCTCTGTTATCACAGCAGGGCTCTTACACAGACAGCTTTCCCAACAGCACAAAAATAAAATAATGAATTATACACTCAAAAGTGGTTGCCAGGTGCTTTATTGGTGCCTGCTGACACAACTGCACTTTTATACTCTCCAGTAATCCACTAGGTGACACTTTTTGCACGGCTGCCGAATGCCTGCCTCCCTAACTTGGGTGATGAGGAGCACCATAATTTATCCAACCCACAAATGGAGTCATACTGCATGGCCTGCCTTAGACCAGTGTTCTGCTTACTTTCATTCATTCTTTTGAAATTTTTGGTGTCAAATTTACTTATGAAGGGGCACTTACTGCCATAGTTTGTTAACCATTTTAAAGAGGATCACTCACCCAAACTCATTCCAACTAACTCTTCTTAAAAATGGTACACTAGATAAGAAAAACATTAAATTTCAATAACATTACTGTGACTGATGTCTATGTATTTACTGTGGTTTCTGGTTAACAAGGATGCATTATTGCAGAGAAAATTAAGCATATGCATCAAACATGATGGGGCAAGAAAATAAATACGTGCAATATTTTCTTAATAAAATTATTGCCATTACTGCAGAAATAGCCAGAAGTAACTGAAAACAGCTGAAAATTATAGTTATACCTAAAGATTAAGTCTTCTTTAAGAAACAGGATGAGCTCAGGACTGAACCAAGGAAAAATTAATGGTTACATTATCAGAAAAATATTTTGCTGGTGGACACCTGCATAACACTGGATATTGATTTCTAAGAATCCTTGATATTAGGCAAAGATGAGCATAAGACTAATTTTCTTTAGGACTAAACTTCCTTCTTCAGCTCAATATTCCCCAACCCCTCCATAAATTCTTGTATAAATCACTGCAGTTCCTGCACTCCAAACCAGACTTTCAGTTTTACCATTTCTAAAAAGCTAGCAAGTAAAAAAAAGCAGCAAACTTGTAATCACAAATTTGGCATTACATGTATCCAGCATCAATGGTTGCTCAAATAGGCCAATTATGGCTTGCAACATTTAAGTTACAAAACTGGAAATTATTAAGGTGCAAATTCAAAACCAGCAAACAAACAAAAATAGCGAAAACCCTCCAAGATATGCAGCTGCCTTAAGCGCGTGTGGTTCTGAATTTCATGCTAACAAAAGCTGTGCTAACTTGTGCTGAGATATCTTAAGGCTAAAAGAGTTTGTGAAATAAAACATTCTGGACTTCTCCTTTCTTATTCACAGCTGATTACCTTTAGCACAACACTGCCTGATTCTGAAAGACAGTGATTTCTTCACCACAAATAATGGCTTATACTGAGAGCATCTGCCTTTTAAAAATCAGATCTGCCTTAAGCACTGCATCCTTTGTGCTCTCTTCTGTTTACTTCAAAAAGAAGGAATGTTTGTCACTTCAGACTTCATGTTTTTTTTCAAATGCAGGCTTGTATTTCTAAATAGATCAATGCTCTGTTGTTTAAATAACAGTATTTCAACCCAGTTATTGCAACATTCAGCAACTCTAAACAGAAAACTTGAGAAACTTGCTGAAAAAATACATTTTTCTAAAATTAACTCATCTGAAGACAAAGAAATGTGAGATTCTGCTGAAGACCTTTGCAAGTGATTTCAGTACAGTAATAAGAACAGTGACAGAAATAAATGTAAGGTAAAAGCAAAATATAAAACCATCCAACCAATCCTACTGTGTTACAAACACATGCACAGCTGTATCCCAGTTTCACATTCGTATATGATTAAGAATTAAATCAAGGCAAGCAAGGTAATCCTACTGCCATAATACCTGGAAGCAAAAAAGAACAGCTGGAGAAGCAAGTATCTGGTCCCCTCTGCTCCACTGGTCCAGCAACCTAGATTTAAAATTCCTGGTCAATAGATACACTCTGTCCTCTTCTTACAATCATAGCAGTAACTTTAAAATCAGGTGAGCATATTTTTTTTTCTTTTTTTTTTTTTTTTTCTAATTAAGCACTTGTAAAAAAGATGATTATTTCTTTTTAAGAACAGCTTTACTTCTGTCACCTGCTAAACTTCTACTCTGCAGCAACACTTCTCTGACATCACTTAAATCTACTACTGCAGATATTATATTCTGAGAACATAACTGGTCCACTTGTGATTTCTCCAAAATATACACAGGGACAACCTTATCCGTTTTCCTGAAATTTGCTCATTTCAGAAAGCAATAATATAATTTTCATCTTGAACTATAAGAGAATTAAGTCACACAAAATATATAAGCTGAACTTTGTCTTGGCTTCAAAGTAGAGTTTCACAATAAAATGGAAGTAGCTCTCTTTCCTGCTGGACCTTTATCAAGGCTCTTCAGCTTCACATTTGTGACACAATGAAACAGTTGATTACCAAAAATATACACCAGTAAATTAGAAATACAGGAGGTGCTTCACATCAGTGTAACAAGGGCTAGAAGACACTGACAAATAACTAAAATAATTAAACAGGATGTTAAGGAGTAATGCCTACTCATGTCTCCAAAGCACTTAATAATATTCATGTACGTTTAACGATAGGTGAATTGTCATAACCTAAATAAATGAGACTAGCACAACACAAACAGAAAGGCCCACGGCAGCATGCTATTTACAGCTTATTAGGAAGCTGTCAACACTAACAGCAACTCAGGAGTCATATTTATCACTTTTGAGGAGGAAGCTGGAAGATACTTAAGAAATCAGTCATCGTCGGCGACCATAAAAGCATCTTCTTTATGGTTCCACAACAACCATAGAATCATAGAATCATAGAATCATAGAATATCCTGAGTTGGAAGGGACCCTTAAGGATCATCAAGTCCAACTCTTGACACCGCACAGGTCTACCCAAAAGTTCAGACCATGTGACTAAGTGCACAGTCCAATCTCTTCTTAAATTCAGCCAGGCTCGGTGCAGTGACCACTTCCCTGGGGAGCCTGTTCCAGTGTGCAACCACCCTCTCTGTGAAGAACCCCCTCCTGACGTCCAGCCTAAATTTCCCCTGCCTCAGCTTAACCCCGTTCCCGCGGGTCCTGTCACTAGTGTTAATGGAGAAAAGGTCTCCTGCCTCTCGAAGAGGCAGAACAGAACCAAACAGAAACTAGCTATTTTATCTGATCTTAGTGCTTTACTAGTATTTAGGCAGATAAATGTGTTATACTTATGGTTGGCCAAAAACCAAAACAATCAAAAAAACTACATCCCAAAACAAGCAAACAAAAAGCACAAAAAATCCCACCACAAAAAATTGCAAGTGATCATCAGATAATGGAAGGATTTTCAGTCCTGTGAGCATAATCTGCCATGCCAGAAACCAGCTTTGTTAATAAGAATCAGCAGCAAACTTTTTTTTCCCAGTACAGAATTCTAATATAGGTATGCACGTCACATTATATTCATGTATTGCTCATGAATATGGACATATTAAATAAATTCAGCCTATATGCAATAGACCATAACTGACATTCTTAGACCAGCAGAAAGATGGCCTGGAGGCAAAGGATGTCCTCATTCCATGGTTTACTGCCAGCCTTCTAGAGCTGAGAATTGTAAACAAGATTAGCACCAAGTCAAAGGTAGGAAATACACGGCAAATCCGTACTGTCTAAAGGAATGTATTTCAACGTTTCCACCTAAGAGAAGGAAAGTTTCTAGTACTAAAAAAAAAAAAACAACAACAACAAAAACCATACACACAAAAAACAGCCAACCACCACCAAAAAACACAAACAATTTCAAATAATTAGCTATGTTTTAGCACCAAGTTAAATATCCTATAAGTAGAGCCAAACCTCTCTGATGGTTAATAAACATTTTTTTTCATCCTCAGATTTCCTACAGAATAAACCTGTCCCATACTTTAACCTAACCTTTCAGTTCCTGTATTCCACATAAGTCCACCACATTCCACAGTTATAGACTGCAGAGAAATTGAGGTTTTGTTCTCTAAGTGCTGTGCAAACAGCATCTTCTTCTAAGACCTCGCAGTCTAAGATATGGCAGGATACAACACTGAGTGAAAAACTGCAAGAATTAGGATACCACTGCTCTAGCACTCCAACTCCTGCAACTGGATATTTCTGCCTTCTGTACCTTGCCCACCTCCAAAATTTGGCAATTCTCAACAAGCCATATTGAATTTGTCTCAGTTGAACTTGAAAAAAATCTTTAAAAAACTACAAAGCCTGAAGAGAGCACTTCACATTTTGCTGCTGCTGTTTAGAATCTAAAAGCCTGACAAGAGTAATTACCTTCTACCAAATTACAGCTTTGGAAAATTAGATGAAACCCTGGGTTCTCCAAGTTGTAATTACTTTCTGACCATACTGAAACACAAACTAAAAGGCTCTAATTTAATTGAGAAGTGCCCACATTACAGTGTTCTTAAGAATCTTTTACCCACCACAGAGTTCTGTGCGACACCTTTTAACTCAGTATCTTTTTCCTTCTCTTTGAAGAATTCTGATTTCACAAAAGAGTTCAATAAATCCAATAAATTAATAGTCAAACTGTGATTGTGTTTGAGAATCTTAAATTGAATGTTCAAACAGATCTGCTCTGATGTACTATGACGATGATCTGCTATGCTGCAGCTCCTACTTAGGAAAGTATATATATAAAAAAAAAAGAATAGGTCACATTTAGTACCTTCGTTCTAGATTTTCTTAATGCACATATACTAGAGTTTAATTGGTACACTCAAAACTTTTGTCAGCTCTTCCAAAATGCTTTGGTTCTCTCACCGGACCTTTGATAGCCATGAAATATTTAAGAGCAGGCAGATGGGGAACACAAACACAACAAAGCAATCATAACAGCACCAAAACAGCACAAGAAAAATCAAGCAACTTCAAACACAAATAATGAAGGATTTGCCATTTAATAGCCCTGCAAGGAACAGTCTTGAGACTAGAGTGCCACCTTTTTCTGTACTCCGTTTAGCCTGTTCCTTTCTTTCAACGTAAAGAGGGAGAAGTCCTGGGGCATAAATAAAAATCTGTTTGCACCCATACTATCTGCAGCAGTTAGCAGCAACACAGGATGGAATTGAACAGAATATGTTTGCTTCTGTTCTGATTAATTAACTTAAAGCAAACTAACATAAGCCAAAGGCTAATTTCTGCTCTTTAAGCAATATGATTTGGACATTCCATGATTTTTCCATGTGGGTGAATACATTACAAGAAATAATTAAGTTTCCTCAAAACAAACGACAGAACTGCCAAATTAAACCCAGTGCTGCATGGAAGGATGAGCAAGATCACTGCTAAAACCCACCTAAGGCAGCCTATCAGCACAGTGAATTCTCAGAAGTCACTCAGATCTCCCCCTTTCTAAGACAGCATATAATACTAAAAGAAAACACTATAAATTAGATCAACGTGATAAAGATGGTTAAAAAAAATAATAAAAATACACCTACTTACTTTTGCCAAAATAGGAAAATGGCAGCTACAAACAATACTTTCTTCAACTAGATTTCCATCAGTTTTACTCTGTTAAACACTTCAATTACTGTTATCAGATTAAGTATTTTACAGAATTTGAAACTGTCAGCTAGGGAATGTATGCTATATACCTGAGATGTTTGTGGTAAATTACCTGACAGGCTGCTTCGCTGTGGTTGTTACCTGAGGAGTCAATAAGTACTTACGACAGTGACACTTTTCTTAAGTTGTCTGCATGTGTGTTTAGTTCTACCCGCAGTGGCATGCAGATAAACAATAGACAACAGTAATTCTGTATTAAATTACGTCGTGATGCAGGGCGTGTGCACTGCATGCTTTTCTCTCTGTGATGCTGCATTACTAAGCAGCTTACAACTAATGCTATGGCAGAAGGGGAAGACACTCACTGAATACGCACATTTACCTCAATACACAGGTGGCATTCTTAAAGACAGTATTTTCCTCTAAAAGGCAAATTTAATAATCAATATTTATATTTTAGTACTTACCAGACTCTAATCCACCGTATTTGTAAGGATACTGCACACAAAGGCACAGCTGCAAACTAATTTGAGTCTTCCCAGCAGAACTTTCTCCAGCAAGTTCTGTGATTCCCACTAAAGGGATGCCACCTTTTAACAAGTTATCTAGTACCGAACATCCCAGGCTTAGCTTCTGGTGTTGGGAGGCAAAATGATCTTTATCTTGGTAGAGCTGAAGTGCTGCAGAGTTTTTCAAGGATTTAAAAAAATAAAGAAAGAAAAAGAAAATTTTATTTAGTATCTTTCTAACTCACAATGATACAATATAGATAGATGCTGACACTGTATACCAGGTTTGTATCGACAAGGGATGCTTTGTTGACAAATTTTCTAATTCAGCCTGGTCTCCCCTGCAAAACCTACTAATGAAACGCCTCTTCAAAAACTGGACATTTACACCGAGCCCTTTTCTCCCCTATAACTTTTTTCCTTTCTCTGTCTCAAAGGAGTGTCCCTGAAAAACTATATTCCAGGAAAATCCAGGAAATTCCAGCAAGGTTCAGGCAGAGCAATTATGGAAAGAGAAAGCTATAGGAGGCCATGAAACAGTGTAGCGAGCGTCTGACCAAGGCACAAAGATACACCTTGATCACAAGAAAATAGATTCTAAGTACAGTGCAGCCATGAAGCACTTATCAAATTTACTTATCAAAGCAATTATCAATCTACTTATAAATGTAGTTTATAAGATGTCATATAAGCTTTTTAACGAGTCTTAGCACCAAAGGAAAATAGCGAAAAAGAAGGAGAGAAAAAGAAAATCTTGTGTTCCTATAATCAAGTTTTCCAGACTAGAGAATTATTTTGTCCTGTTTTAAGCTGACTTAATCCCGAAGAATGACTGACACAATTCCATCTTTCTTTAGGGTCTCACAGAGGCAGCCCTGAGGGCAATTAAACCGCTATAGCAAAACTAAAACACGTTTTCATTCTCAGAATCATGTCATTGCATCAGTGAGGAACCAAAACCGTATCTTCTCCCAGTGACAGTATTTTAAGAACTTTTTTTTGTATTGATTGTATTACCTGTAAGCATACAATTTCTCCTCAGCGAGTGAGAGACGGTTTTCAGCAGACACTCTGCATCTGCACTGGATAATTTCATCAGTCGTTGCAAGTCTGCTCCGGAAAGATTTAAAACTTCTTTTACCGATTTTATGTCAGCTGAAATTAGAGGAATGTTTATAAATACTTTCCATTGCTTTATAGTCATGCACACAAGAAAGAGTTTGCCGCAGAGCGGGCAGGGGCCGGCCGTTACCTTTCCTCAGGGCTGCGACCACCCTGGGGTTCAGCTCCAGCTGCTCCCAGTCCATCTCCTGCCACAGCGCTGGGGGCACACAGCGTCAGGGGGTTAATTAACTGTATTCGTTATATTCAAGTTAATTTATTCAGGCGGTTAGTTATATTGTTTTTATTTATTTTTTAATCAGATCTATGTGCAGTAAGTGTGATTCAACGTGACGTTTTGTTGGAACGTTCTTTTTTTATTTATTTCTTTATATTATTTCTTGTATTTATTTTTATTTCTTCTTTATTTTTCAATTATTTCCCACAAGTAACGACGACTTGGAAGAGCAGCCCCCTCAGGCGCCGTTAAGGGCTTTAATTTTTAACTCTTTAACTCAAACCCGCCCTTAACCCCTCACATCCCCCTGCAAATGGCCGCCCCCTCCCCGGCCACCTCAGCGCCCTCAGGGCTACCTCAGCCCACCCCCAACCGCCCCCTCGCAGCCGCCGCAGCCAATAGGCAAACGGCTCGCCCGCAGCGTCACCTGTTACCAGGCTGCCCGAGATCCTCTCCGCCCGGCGCAGCCAATGGCGAGGCGAGGCTCAGGGAGAGGGCGGGGCGCGGGGCGGGGCTCTGCCGCCGGGCTGGGAGGGGAGCGGCGGGGGAGAGCGACGCTCGGCGGCAGCCAGCCGAGCACAGCCGAACGGAGCCGAACGGAGCCGAACCCACCCCGCCCGTCCCGCGCGCTGATTGGCTGCCGCGCTTACCTCGAGCGCGGAAGGCGGGGGAGCGGCCGAAGCGTGCCCGCCCTTCATTTCCGGGTTGCGAGCCCGGCCGTTCCTTCTGCGCATGCGCCTCGAGTTCCCACAGGGGCGTGCAAGGAACCCCGCTCCATCCCCACCCCTCGAGCGACACGCGATTGGCCGCCAAAGTGCGGCGGCGGCCTCTATTGGCCGCCCGCGGCGGGTGGGCGGGCATTCCCAACCCCCCTTTCCTATTGGCTCTGTGCCGCGCTCGTCCCGCGTTCCCGGAGCTCCCATTGGCCAGCGGAGCTGCCAGTCCGAGAGGGCGAGTAGCGGTGGCGGAGCCGCGGGGGGGGGGCGGTCAGAAGATGTCGGGCAGCGAGGCGGCGGATGCCAAGAAGCTGGTGCGCTCCGCCAGCGGGCTGCGCATGGTGCCCGAGCTGCGCGCCGCACGCAGCCCCTTCGGCCTCGACGAGCCGCCTTGGGTGCCCGACAAGGAGGTAGCGCGGCTGGGCGGGGGGCTGCGGGCCCCAACGGTCCCCCAACGGTCCCCCAACGGTCCCCCAACGGTCCCCCAACGGTCCCCCAACGGTCCCCCAGCGGTCCCCCAACGGTCCCCCAACGGTCGACCGCGGGCTCGCCTCAGCGCTGAGGCGGGACCGGCCGTGGGGCTAGCGGCTCCCGGCGCTGCTCGTCCCGTCCCGTGCTGGGTCAGGCTGGGGGTTAGGGACAGGTTCTGCACACAGAGGGTGGTTGGGCACAGGGACAGGCTCCCCAGGGAGGGCAATCACAGCCCTGAGCCTGACAGGGCTCAACGTAGCGTTTGGACACCGCTCTCAGACACGGGCTGGTTTTTGGGTGGTGCTGTGTAGAGTCAGGAGTTGGACTCGATGGCCCTTGTGGGTCCCTTCCACCTCGGGATATTCTGTGGACAAATAAAGCTAACTTTGAAGAGCGTTTCTTTAAAAACTGACACAAAATATAGCGAACGGCTGCGTTAGAGCACCCTTTGTGGCACGTAGTCTGAGTGTTCCGTTCTGCATGTTAAATGAATCTAAAACAAAATCTTTTCAGTCAGCTTTGCTTCTAAACACTTTTAAAATAAACTGTGTAATCGTGACAGTCTTGTACATTTCACATAATATGCATTATTTGTTGCTGGTCCGTGCAGCTAGATGCTCACAGAGCTCGGAATCAGTTGTTTACCCTCCGTGGTGTGGCTACGTGCCAATTGCATTTAAACGGGACTGGAGTTTTTTTTTTTGAGGAGCCAATATGAACTTAGGCAGGCAGCCTTTAAACAGACCCATTCTTTGCCAGATAGGGATCTGGTTGGACTGTGTTATACAGGAATGCTGCCCTGTAGGTCAGGAGAAGGGAAGAAAATTTTGCCCTTACCGGGTATCTCTGGAGGCAAAAAGTTTGGTGTAAAAGTTATTACACCAGCAGACTCACTCAGCTACAGCGGCTTCTGCCGCTCACTGAGCCTTCACTGTCTGCAGCGACTGAGCCTAGTCTTCCCTGGCAGAAGGTGCTGTGGCTAGTAAGCCAGTTGCAAGTTTCATCCGAAATAACGATCTTGTTTTGGAAAGTCGCTTTTTCAACCTATTTTAAATGAGCAAGCAGATAAAATATCTTGCTGGAGTTCTTGCAAGTTAGTCTCTTCCAACCTTAGAGAACAAAATCCTCCCTGTCGTCAGTAGCAACTGCCTGTCTGCCTTAAGCATAGCTACAGTGCAGTTTTTGGTGACCGGAGCAGTGTCAGATGCAGGTGCCCAGGTGTGCATCGATCGGTGAGCGTGCAGCCAAGTGGGATCTGGAGTTACTCGATAAGGGGTGGTTTCTCAGGGCGTTGTGTGCAGTCTGCTTTTGCCAGGTAGGTGACTTTCGATGCGCTGTGTACCTTGACCTCAGCTATCTGGAAACTTGAGTGCTGACACATTGCCAGCAGTGGATGCAATTTGTCTAACAGTTATCTCCAATTGAAAGCCGGTTCCTCCCAGACAGACAGTGTAGCTTTATAGCTGGGCAGTTCTCAATTATAGCCGACTAATTCCATGTAAATAAAAAATGGTGCTTCCAGGTCTACTACATAGTACCATCTTAATTCAACTGCAGGCTGTGGGAGGATTTGTAGAATTTATTGAAGCTAGTTAGATGTATTTAAGAAGTGATGTATCTAAAATGAATAGACATAATGTGGTGCATGGTGTGAATTTGTATTTTCTATCACATTGGTACCGCAGGCATTCATTCTGCTTAAGACTTGACTTTCTTTGTGGTGTGTTCGACAGAACGATGATTAGTGACTGAATGTTGCCTTTGCATCAAATTCAGATGTACTTGCTATTGAGAGGAGGTGTATTGTAGGCAAACGTTTTAAATGCTTGTGTTCACTCATATTCTTAATTGTGCATCTATTGTTGTGAAGAAAGAAAAAGTTGCTTTACTGTATTTCTTTACCTCAAAGTGTACTGAAATTCAGACATCCATTTGACTAGCTTTTACCACGTACAAATTTTTCTT
Source organism: Netta rufina (assembly GCF_964035555.1). Classification (NCBI taxonomy): domain Eukaryota; kingdom Metazoa; phylum Chordata; class Aves; order Anseriformes; family Anatidae; genus Netta; species Netta rufina. The sequence goes on from NC_140128.1 coordinate 55,207,192, forward strand.
TAAGTATGCAGTGTACAGGGAAGGAAGTATAACAAGGAAGTTACAAACTCATCTTTTTCTTAATAAAATCAAATTTGAGAGGCAGCCTTAGCTAGATAGTGGATTCAACAAGAACATCTGCTCTTGACAGTGATTTAGTCCAGTAAAATAAAGAACATATTTTCTTCCCCCAAGAGAAAGGGCGAGTATTACCCAATGTTGACCTGGCTTTTCAAATACACTGACTTCTGCTGTGTACGAGTAAATTCAGTACTTTTCTGCAGGAAATGTCTTCTGATTTGTTTTTTAAAAGTCAAATGATCGTCCTAGGAGTGATGGCAGTTGGGAATTCTGTTAAACTTAGCATGTAACTTTGGAATACATTTAAGTTTTCTAACTTGGTATTACAAGACTGTGCAGCCTGTAAATATCAGGATGTTCTTGTTGAGTCTTTAAGTATGAGGAGTTTGAAGTGTGTAAGACTGAAGCAGGACTATAGAAAACGTTTTTGGTAGTCTTTCAGTGAAATTGAAATGAATAAGGAGTTGAGGTTGGTAATAGTGTGTAGATCTGTGAACATGATTAAACTTGAGACAGAGCTTAAGGTGTTGGTCAGTGCATGTGCCAAGGGTCTGAAGCAAAGCTTCTTGCTAATCCCCAGAAGAGCTCAACAAGTGATATGCTGGTAGGGGAAGTCATGGACTAAGAGTCCTGTAAAATTTGGGTGTTACAATGCAGAGGTGGACAGAGCTTGTGGCATCAGGCTGTGTCCCAGATCTCGGGTGGCCGAGGAGCAATGCCTGCCTCAGAGAGCAGCCGATGGGAGAACGATACGATGGAACCCAGCTTGGTGTGGCTCAGGCGCTCGGTGGTTGCGTGACAGCGCTGCTCTCGCACCGCCAGCGAGCTTACAGCCTCGGCGAGGAACCGGTTGCGCACAGTCCTGCTGTTATCAGAAGGCATCTGCTGCTGGCACCAGCTGTGCTTGTCAGGCACGTTGAGCTCTGATTCAATGAGCTCGCAGACGTCCATGTTGGCAAATGTTGGCTGTGTTAATGTGCTTAGCCAGGTGTTAGCTTGCATCGCATCTATCGCTTCGTTACTGGATATGCAAATACAGCGCATGAAGTGTAACTAGAGCCTGCTGCCGACCTGCACTGTTCTCACCTCTGGGGCTGAGGAATTACGCTATTTTGTTACCGTGCTTCAGCAAATGCATCAGAAGTTCCTCTCTACTTGTGCTGAACTTGCTCTCAGTACTTCTAAATTAATGCTGATAGCCAATGACTGCTGGTGCTTCCGTTTTCTTCTTGCTGAAGTAATGACAGCAGCAATCCGCCAGAATGAGCAGTATGCTGGCTGTGTGTTATATCAATATACTCGTTATATGGGTTTTATTTAATATCTTATTTTGTATCTGAGTGCTTCTACTTTCAAAACAAAAATCAGAGTTGCAGTAGTCTTAAAAAGCCTGCGTCTTGAGGACATGAGAAGTGTCTCAGGTGTTGCACTATCTTCTTGCCAATGCACTACCAAACTGAAGCAGCTCAGTGCTCGCGTGCTGGTGTCAGCGCGTGGCCGGACACGAAGGGTTCACCTCCGGGGAAATGCTGCTGCTGTGCCTGGGAAGAGCTCCCTGGTGAAGTTGTTATGCAAACGGGTTCTCTTGGGTTTGGTTACTCAAAGCAGAAGTGCCTTGAAGGAACAGTATGTTGACTCTGCTTGTGTCAGAACATTTTGGTAGGAAAATAGCCTTCTGTGATTTCTGCCACTGCGTGCCATTTCACTTTGTGACTTATCTCTGACTGCGCTCTATGTAAGGCAGTGTTATCATGAAGGGTCTGGAATTCAGAAATATTTTTCTGTAGTTTGTAGGAAATAAGAAGATGGGTAATTCTGTTACTTGCTGAAAATAGATTTTATGTTTCACCCAACATTGTGTATGAAACCTATTTAAGATGGTGTTTAGAAAAGCTTTTTTCCCCCTAGGTTGTGGCTTCTGCTTTCTGATTTTGGACCGAAATTACAAATTTTCATTATGAAAATGAATTATACTCCTGGTAAATTCAAAGTATTTTGAAATCCTTGCCCTGCCCAGCTTCTGGGCAAATAATTAAGCTCCATACATGAAAAAAACTAAAACACTAAACAAAGATCAGTGCACAGCAAAACATGGTGTAAGCTGTAGAGTGTTACATGTTACAGAGAAAACCTTGGGAATGCTGATGTTGTCTTGTGCTCAAGGTTATTAATCAGCGAATATCAGAATAAGCTTTTATATGGCCATTGTGAAAAGAGGAGGTTGGGTGCCTTGGTTCAGTGCATTACTTGAGACAGTGCAGGAACACTGCTGGTTCTCCTTTGTCTGGGATTTAGAAAGAGCTTCCTGTAGCAAATATTGCAGAGTAGCTATTTCTGTTCCATTGCAGCGACGGCTGTTACCCTCTAATTTGCTAAACTTCTGTTTAGATGTGAGAATGCTTTGTATAAACTGTTGTAAATTACGAACAAGCTTTTACTTAAAAAGTTTCTAAAGATTTTTTTTCTTAACGTAGCTGCTGTAGTGTTTTCTTGGTTACTGTTGTAGAAGTTGTGACAGTGATTGGGAATGTGGTGAAACAGAAATCCCTGAAACAGACTCCAAAACTTTTGTAACCTGAATGAATTCTTAGAAGATAGAGGGTTATGTATTGAAATGTATTAATTAAAGGCAAACAGTGATAACTCTGTGCTTAGCAAATGACACCTGCTCAGCCTAGGGCATGTTTTTAAGATGACATTCTGCTGAACTCTGTGAAAGCCTGGTTTGAAGAGTTCAGGTTTCCAGAGTTACAAAACTCACTGAAGAATCATCCAACTATGTTCCGATTCAGATGTGAGATGTAATTTTGCATTAACATTTGCAAATAAATCTGGTAGTAATTACTTGTGAGCCTCAGAGAGTGTTCCCTCCTCCCCCCCCCCCCCCCCTTTTTTTTTTTTTTTTTTTTGATACAGTGGATAAAAATAAGTGAAGTTGTGAAAATTCAGCAATCTGACTTCTGAGTATCAGCCCTGCGGAAGGTGACTTTCTGCACAGAAAATATTAATTGTAACATTCACTGAACTCTTCTGGTACTTAAGCAAGTCAGAGCTGCTGACCTGTACTTGTACACTCAGTTGGGAGAGAGAAGCCTCTTCAATTTTTTTTCTGGCTTTTCTTTTGGGAAGAGCGTGGGCGTAACCTTGTGTTAGGAAAGAGATGCTTCAGGAAGTAGTGACATTTTGTAGCTGGAATAAAAAATAAGTCCTAGTGGCTTGGAAGAAAACCAAAAATCTCCTAGAGTGTTTTAAAAATATGCAAGTATTGAGAGCAATAAAATATGTAAACAGTGTTTTAGAGTGTCAACAGAGCATCACAACAGGATGACAACTTGCATGAAAACATAGTTAACTCCAGAATATATGACTGTCTGGACAGCCAAACGTAATTAAGCATGACAAGAACTTCAGAAATGTAGTTTTGACTGCTGACAGGATGTAGTATTCCTTAGGGTGAATGAGTTTGGCTGCTTTTTTTTGTCTTGTGAGTGGGGATGACGTTATTTTGCTACATCTGTATTAAAGTAAATGAAAACCGTGGTGAAAAAGATTAAAGGATGTAAACTTCTCGGAGGCAGTTCTTTTGGGGGAATAACAATAAAGCCCAGTCTTTGCGTGTGGTAGTAGTACGATTAAAAATCCAGAAATGTTGTTAGTTAACGTTATTTTGTACTGTTTTGTAGTGCCCAAGATGTATGCAGTGTGATACAAAATTTGACTTCATAACTAGAAAGGTAAGAAATGAACAAAATACAATGTTTTAACTGTTGCAAAATGCTAATATGGAGCTCTGGTTTAAAATGTGGATGATTTCAGTAGAATATCATGCAAAGTCTGCTGTACATTCAAATAGTTTTTCTTTCTGTTCTGCCTTTTCTGAGTAGAGGACTCTTTTTTTCTTTTTTATGTTCTGTTTCTTTGACATTCCTCTTGCTCAGTGTGTTTGGGCTTTTCCCAAATGCTGTGTACCCACAGGATTTACATTCAAAGGAAGAGTTAGAGGAGCCCACGCTGGAGAAGGCTGCTAACATCAGTACTGACACAGAAACCAGATGAACTAACATGGCTGTGTCCTGGGAGATGAGCTTAGTTGTGGAAATGTAAGCAAATGTTTTCAGGAGTAATGAATTGCAATCTGACGTTAAAGGGCTGTATGGCTCAAATGTGGAGAGCCAAAAGTCAGATTGTCCGTCTGTTCTAGAAGTGAAACACAACTGATCTCACGACAGGAAAGGGGAATTTCTGATTAAAGTAGAAACTGCCTTGATTGCTGTGAACCATAATTAGGTTCCCTGCATGAAGAAAAACCACTTTTATGTAATGAACATATTTAAAGCGGACCACTATGGACTTGTTGCTGGTTTACAGAATATTGCTGTCAGAAAACCTGCTGGAACGGGGTTTGGCAGTCTCCCAAAAGAAGCCAACAATGATTTTAGGAGATAATAATGTTTCTTTGTATTACTGCACTGATGGGCGTTTAGCATTTGCTTGTGGAAGTGCAGAAAGATGTGGAAGTGTGACTTGCATGCATTGACCTAGGTCATGATTTGTAATGTATTGTTTGGAGGGAAAAGGAAGGAGAAACTTTAAAACAGACATACTGATGTGCTGTACCAGAGAGATGGAAGTTTTCAGAAAGACTGAAGAACATTAGGGTAACTACATTATAAGAACTAAGAGAATATAGACTTTTTTACTTACCTTTTAGTTGGATGAGTTAGGAGCATGGATTGGTTGAGAAGCAGTAATTCATCAGGCTGCTGTATTTTACTTGTGTTACTTTTGGGAAGTAAATGGAGGTAGCCATGGGTAATAGGTGCTTCAGAGAACTTTGCGTAATACTTGGTAGAAAAGTCTAACAGTGATCAGAACTGTAGTTTGTCAGTGCCTTGTATCAAGCTGTTGAAACTTGCTTTGAGCCACAAATCAGTTCTGGCTTGCCTGGGAGTACTTGTTCTGGCCTGAGATACTGTCATCACATGGAAACTTGCATCAGGAGGAACTACTGGGACTGTCACACCCCAGTAGTGATGGAGTGTGAGCCACTCGGTGAAGGTTTGGGAGCTGCTCTGATTGTATTACAACTTTGCTGGATTTGTACTATGCTGCCTGATATTTCTGGTAGAGATGGGGCTTTAGGTTTTAGGAATGAAAGTTCTTAGCATTTTCCCTGGGAAAAAAAACTTGAGAACAAGTTTTGAGGGAGAAGAACAGCATCTGCAGTTGAAGCTCCGAGAGATCTCTTCTTGGAAGTAGGAAGGGTTCTAGAAACCACTCTTCTCTTGCATTTCTACTGACAGGCGAGGAATTTGGGAGGGTCCTCTCAGTGTCTTCTCTGGTCTGATTTAAAAGTCTCTTGGCAGAGTGCCAACAAAGGCCTGTAGTGCTTTTCATACTACGCGCAGTCTTCAGGGTTCAGTCTTCAGAGAGTTCTTTCTACCACTACAGCAGCTCGATGTCATTTACCACTTGACTACTGTCCTGTCCCTTCAACATGTACGTTTTACACCTGAGAAACTGTGCTGTTTCTTGGGGAGGAGGATGTTTAATGTGGGACCTTTATCAAATTATTCTCTAATAATTTCTTTTGTAAATAAACAAAATCTCCTCTCATGCTTAGCATCACTGCCGAAGATGTGGAAAGTGCTTCTGCGACAAATGCTGCAGTAAAAAAGTGCCTCTGCCTCGCATGTGTTTTGTGGACCCCGTGCGCCAGTGTGCTGAATGTGCCCTCATCTCTCAGAAAGAAACAGAGTTTTATGACAAGCAGCTTAAAGTGCTCATGAATGGTAAGTACCAAGTGCACATATATGCTGTTTCAATCTCACTTAGATTTGTTCAGATGCTGTGTTAAACAAATCTGATAACTGGCAAGACTAATTTTTGTCAAATGAGCTGCTACATTGCAGTTTTGTCTCCTTAAAATGCATATTTGTTGTTGCATGTTTGCCATTTAATTTTATATTATCAGCTTATTTAGCAAGAAGTGTATGATTTGGGTCAGGTATTTACAGAATTCTTTAAAGACAAAGGAGTTTTTAATGCCTTTGAGGATAGATGTGTGTGGTTGGCACTTTATTAATGTAGTCCACCTTTTAGCTGTTTCTGTTAGTTACGCTAAATAAGGATGAAAATGCTTAACAGACATTTTTAAAACAATTAACAGGATGCTGTGCTTTGATCTTGTCCATGGCCTATGGCTGTGGTTGATGGCAGGTCGTAAGTGTGGTGAGTTGTGCACAGTATTAAAGCTACATGCAATACAGCAATTCATGTTCCAATTATATTAAGAAAGCTGAATATTCAGTTTTCAAAATATTCTCTAATTGTTTGGGGCCTTCTCATGGGCTCTTCACTCAGCGTGATGCAGGTGTGTATAGTTGGTAAGCTAAACCATGCCTCTGATTAGCAGTCTGATTCATTCCTAGGGAGATTCTAGGTCCAGACAGAGCTACATTTGTCCCTGGTAGTATACAAATCATTCTTTAACATGCACAGAAGACAACTTTTAAAAAAATATTTATTTTAACCTGAAGATATAATAAATACTAAAAAAGTCCTGCTTGCATTCATGTTACGCGATTAACGTCTGTAGTTATTCCTGCCTTGCTGTGGAGGTTCAGATCTCAGAGAAATGGCGATTTTGATCTCCATGGCAGTTGTGCTGCTGGTCCCTCTCTGTCTCATGTTGGCAGCAGCCTGGGGCCCCATACCAAGGGTCAGTGAGACACGGTGCTATTATGAAATAGATCGTGAGGTGAAGCTCTGAGGCTGCACAATTCAGATTGTGGAGATAGCTCACAGGCCAATTGACAGTGCCGTATGTTTGGTTTTGTTTTTTGATTTCCCAGACCAACAGTGTTGGGATTAGGTAATACAGGGAGTGTAACAACACATGGAGGAAATAAAGAGGTGGGCATGTAGTCTGCTTTATGAATCACATGGCTCATGTAGTTAAGGTGACTTTCCTGATGCCAGCGGAGCTGTTTGGAGCAGGCAGAGAAATACAACATGAAGGCTGCAATTCACTGACCTCAAAGTAAGACTGAGCTAGTCTTCAGTAGTGAGAGAGGTGTCTTAGTATCTATTAAGCATGCAGCTAAAGGTCACATCCTGCTATTTGATTCTTCTGTGTAATTTTAAGAAGGTAGGATCGTCTGGTTTTGCCATCTCCAAATCTGTACTTATTTTTGAAAGATTTATCTTAGAAATATGATTTACGTGATTTATCTACGGTGTAGGTGGAATTGCATCGTAATTGTGAATGGTCATATGGTGCAGAACTAACTGAAAACCTTTCTATACTTGAATGTCCTGTCAGTGTTTATCAGTTTATGTCAGTTTAATGTTCCAGTTAGTCTCCTAATTGAGCCGAATCAGTGCAGTAAGTATCCTTTTTGATTCTTGAATGTTTCTTCCCAAACTCTGCATTGAATACTGAAACATTTCTTTTCAGGTGCTTCGTTCTTTGTAACTCTGGGAACATCTGATAAATCTGAGCTCATGGTTTGTCGACTTTCCAACAATCAGAGGTGAGGAGGACTGATAGAAATTGCACTTGTGAACACGGCTATATTGTTATCATAACCCAAACAAAATACAAGCATAGCTTCCAGTGAGGATACTGGAAGAATAATCTGACTGAAAGGATGGATATAATGTTATTGTATATTATATTATTGGGCTAAGGGTGTGTGAATTTAATAGCAGTGTGAAAAAGGGGCCCTCGGAGGTGTGAAGCACTCCTCTTGCTTTGTTCAGTGAAGACTGTTTCCAGAAGCAGCAAGGAGCAGAAATGCTGGAATGCCTTGGAATGACAGAGCTCCGCTCCTTGATAATGTCTTGGTGGCACTGCAGTACAGTGTTTTTGACAGCTAACAAAAGGCTTACAGGAAGAAGGACCGGGGGAAAAAAAATCCATAGCTACTGAAAAAAAAAACTTGTTTCAGAATGATGAGTCCAGTGCTGCACAGTATTGTTTAACGTTACAGTCAGAGCATTGCTTTGGTCATCCCTAGAGTTTGGCTGGCTGGAGCACTTCAAACTCCACATTCTCTTCTTGCCCTGTAACTCTGGAGGAAAGCATTTAATATTTTGAAAAGGTCTCCTGGCAAATTGCTCTACAATTCTCTATTTTTTTGTTTTAAGTGAAGCACTTCAATGAAAAGTAACTTCACCTGCTTGGCTCTGCTCCCTCCTCACTCTGTGAAGTATACAGGCTACCAGTCAATGAGAGACTCTAACTTAATTCATTTGATTTGGACTTGATATTGTAAACAAGAAACTTAATAACATTTTATTTTTCATATAGATACCTGGTTTTGGATGGAAACAGCCACTATGAAATTGAAATTGTACAGATTTCAACTGTTCAGATACTTACAGAGGGATTTACTCCTGGAGGTAATTTTTTTCGTTAAATACAAATTGACTACTAAGAAAAAGATGAAGTGGTAATTATTGTTCAAGCTAGACAGTGCATTTCTGGTAGCTCAGGTGTAACTACATTATTGTATTACAGTGGTTCTCGGAGTAGAGTGTAGTGCATGGAAGCTGTCCATGTGGCTGATGGGATTTTAGGTGAAACAAGAATTCAGACATTACTTTAGGACTTTAATAATGGGGGAACTTCTTGATAAAGGTGATCGTCACCTGGTCTGATCCATTCTCCTTGCTAAACATCTATGGATTGGAAAGCTCACTGGAGGGAGCTATCACTCTTAGCTTCTGTTTCAGAATCCAGCTAAGATTTCTCTTCTATTTGTGCAAACAACGTAGAGGAGAGTAAGAGAAGCTACTCAAAAAAAGATAATATATATATTATGCTTTCTTAATTTCATTCAAGATGAAGGGTTGGCTAAGTGAAACTGCTAATATCTTGGAATACTTTGGTAGCTACTTAACGTATCTACCTCGTATCTGGACAGATTTCTTAGTATTTCAGGATGAACTTAAATATGATTTCATTGAAATGAGAGCAAACAAGGTCAGGAATTTTAATAATTGCTTAGTAAGCAACATCTCTGTCACTGCTGGAATTTTTAATTGGACAGTCCGTGCAGTGGCAGTACAGCATGTTAACTTTAATGAACTTGGTATTCAAATCAATCAGATGTGTTGCAGAGTTGCTTAATGCTCCTGTAATTTCTTGTTCATTACTATTCTGATCGCTTTATCTTTTTGCCTGCCTGCCTTCCTTCTTGATGGTAGAAAAAGATATTCACACTTACACCAGCCTTCTGGAGAGCCAGCATATTACTGAAGGTATCGCCAGTACCTTGTGTGAGCATGACTCACTTCAGCATGCTGTTACGACCCCTCTCCCATCTGTCTTCCCTTGCAGTGCTAGTTTTTTGCTTGATCTATAGCTGTTCAACTTAAGACAAGTTATGTTCGTGTATTTATCCCTTCCCATCTATTTAATAAACTGAGAATGAATGTTTTGTAACTGCTTGGAGGAGAACTGAAACACTTGATTCCTCCTTTAGACTACATGTACATGTCTGTGCTAGAAGCGGGAGGACTTCTACCCATCACCTACTTTAGCAGAGATGTGCTGAATTCTGTACACCAGGAATGAGCAATATATTGTGTGTGTACTGCCTAGTACCTGGTACGAGCTGTTAGGCTGACTGGGTAGATGCAGGAGAGCAAGTGATGGAGTTGGATTGCAGTCTCTCCTACCAGAGGAGGAAATAGCTGTGTCTGCAAATGCTGTCTGCAGGCTTTTGATCACATTGCTTAGACCAGGATTGTCTTTGTTTGGCTTCTTGGATATTACTGTCATGGCCTCCAGGACCCCTTCTTCTTGTGCAAACAGTCTTTGTAAAAAGAACTTTGCAAAACGTCCTTCTGTGTGTGGTGGTGCTGTTCCTGTGACTTAGTTCGTGGCTACTACTTCAGTAAATAAGCAAGCCAGTAACTGAATGTGAAGGATCAATGTGCTGTTTTACACAAAGCTTTTGTTTCATTTCTGTATTCTTGCTTTGGTTTATCTGTGCAGCTAGAGTAGGAGAGATGTAAACAACTTCTTACCATGCTGCTGTCAGAGCAATGTCTTTTGTAGTGGATTTCCTTCAGGAAATAAACAAAGTTTTTGCCAGCTCCTATTGTGGAAGCATCTTTCTCAACCTTTGCCAAATTTGGTGGGGCTTATCACTGATGTGCCAGACTTGGGATCAAGCAAGGATCCCTGTTTGATACCAGTCTAACTGGACAAGAGTAGTTCAGTTTAGAAACTGCTGGCTGTATTGTGAAGCCATGGTATCTATTTAAGAGAAGGCAGATGGTAACACTGAAATACAAGAGTTTTGTCTCTGTAATTAGTGGCTTCTACAGGCTCTGCCTCAGTGACAGAACTAGACAATACTGAGTCTGCACATTGCGCTGCCTGGCATTAACACCCTTTTGTCACCGTCTCCTGATGCTGCACTTGGTGCACTTGCAGTTTTTAGTGCTTTGAATCAAGTGGTGAGATAGCTGTCTTCAACTGTGACTATTAGCTAAAAAGTTGTGTTTATTTAGTTTGTGAAGTTTTGTTCGTGATTTTTTTTTTTTTTCAGGAGGTAATACTCGTGCCATAGGTATGATTCTACAGTATAAAGTACCAGGATCAGAGGAGCTAACACAGATGAAGTTTACAGCCAGTGAAGACTACACCTCTAACAAGAAGTTGTCAGCAAGCTGGCTGGCAGCTATGCATAAGGTAAGGGAGGGAGGCGTAAAGTCTTTGCAAGGAGCTTTGTTGCAGAAGTGAAACTTCAAGCAGTCAATACGGTAATGTTTTGTGTTTATATTAGGCAACAAAACTTCTTTATGAGTCTCGGGACCAGTAAGAACAGCAGACTGTTGGCAGCTGGAGGGAAGACACCAGCCTTGAAGGACCTGCCTCTCACTTTGCTAACCTGGCGGCTAGGTAACACTTGTTCTTCTTGACCTTTTGTCATTCCAGTGTGGTTCATTCTGTAAGATCTGGCAACTGCAATGTTTTATTTCGAACCATGAGTATTCACTATAGTGTGCAATATGTATACAATTAATGCTTTAAACAGTCTCACCTTTTAAGACTTTGTATATTTTGTTAAACCTTTATTGGCACTTAATATGAAAGTGACCTGCACTACAGCTAATGTACAGCACAACTTTTATAGTAACAATTATATATACTGTTTGCCACAAAAAGCAAACAAAGGTATATGTCTCTTCTGCAGAGAATAGCTTTTGGGTCTAGATCTCAGGTTTTTCCCTCTATCCAAATGTTTAAAAATCAATGTACAATAAAATCTGCCTTAGATATGATTTTATAGAAGTCAATTGATTTTTTTAACACATCTCACCAAATACCACCAAATTGGAATTACATGATTTGGAAACTTCCCTTCTGTAATAACTAAGCTTCCAGAATAATTTTTAGTTTTGTATTTTCTTTTTGGTAACTAGCTTTTGTTAATCTAACTGTAATGGTATCTGGAATTGTATACATTTTAATGTACAAAAATGAATAAATTAATTCACTTATTTAAAAAATGAGCTGATGCTTTCACAGTGTAGTTTCTTTAATGATAGATAGTATGGTCTCTGTCTGAACTCTGAAAGCTTTGACTTGTTATAGGCAGCACCCTAATCTTGATTTTAAGCTTTGATAATTTGCTAAAACTACTGGCACGAATCCTCTGCCTACACATGCTATATACCAGGCATCTTTCTGCCTTCCATCTCCCTCAACAAGCACGCAAGGCTCAGTTGTCAGCCTGTGCGCAGAGCATTTCTAGCCAAGTATTTATTTGCCACAGTTGGAATACTGCAGTTTATAGTGTAAGGTGCTTTAAAAATTATTTGGTAAGTCAGTTCCTGTGCAAGTGGTAAAACAATGAGGAAACTGCATCAACAGAACATGAGAAGCTATACAGGTAAGTTTTTTTTATGTAGACTATGACCAATGGCATGTCCACAGTTGCTATTAAAAAACAGGAGAATGCAGCCATGCCTTAGCAGTACTTTATTGTGCACATTTACATGTTCTCTGAATTAGTGTATCATAGGCTCTTGAAATCATCACATTCATGTAGCAAATTCTTCAACAATAATACCCTTTCACTTTTCACCACAATATATACAGTTAACGCTAATCTGTGGTAAAAGCAAGTTACAGCACTGCAGAAATGGATATATAAATTATACACAGAACTTGTACATGAAGAATTAATTAAATTGCATACTGTTTAATGGGAGAAAATTACAAGAAATATGGCTACAACTTATAATGGGAAATTCAAAATATACTTTTGGTATATAAAATCATGTACAATTAAAATTCCAGTGAAGTGCTTTTTTTTTTTTTTTGCTTGAAACTACAATGTAGTGGAATAGATTATTGCATAACTTGCCTTGGCAACAGATGTAGGCTGCCAAGAACCACAGAAACTGTCCTTAAAAATTACATATTGCCTTTCTTAAATCCCTCTCTATACCTCATTTCTTTCTTCTCCTCGACTTAGCATCTACACACCTCACTTTCTACTTCTATTCAGTCCTTCATATTTTCTTTTAGACTGACCTGGGCAGACTTCAAATTATACAATATAACTCTTACCTGACTCTTACCTTTCTCAACTATTGCACTTTCATCCATGCAGACATACAAATCCCTTAAGCTGCTGCAAGTTCACTATAATTGTTCTGTCCTGAATGGACAAACTGCAGTGGTTAGTAGGGGAACCTTTACATTAGTAGAGGTAACACTGGTGCTGTAGGCTGAATAATAAGAAAATATAACACCAAGTGACCTATTCCTTAGGGGCTTTGAGAAGCGTACAAATGCTGTTTGTTTGGTTAGTTTTCTAGCTTGAGTCTAAATGCAAATAATACTAGATGCTAGACTATGTAAAGCTTTTGTTGGGGTTTTCTAGACTAGGATTTAAGTATGTAAGCACGTTAACACTTAAAATCCTAGCCTTCATAAAGCTTTGGTGACTACGTACTTATGCATGTAATAGGTGAAGATTTTGTGTCCTAGAACCCAAAAAGCTGATCAGCAATGAGAGAACTCAACATTCACTGGTATTGAACAAAATATCCAAAATCCTGACGTGGGACAGTTACTGTGGGGTTGGAGCAAACTGGACAGCGTATCTGCACTTCGCAAATGACACCTCTGAACACTTAACACAAGAAAGCTCCTACCACGGAACTTTAACTTAATACACTGCTTTAGACAACAGTTGGTAGAACACTGTAGGTAGTGGAGATACCGCTCTCCTCATCAGTGGTGGGTCACATAAAACAATCTTCATTTACAAACTGCAGATCTGGAAAATCTTGGATGCTGTCCATTTAACAAGAGAAAGCACCATTAAAACTAAATATCATAGTTTTATTTCTCCATGTGAAATGATCAAAAACAATGGCTCCAGTGTATGTTTTAAGTTTCCAGTTACCATCAAGGTATTGCACTGTTGTATGACTGAAATCAAGCAAGGGTTCGCTGTCTAGGTTTTATTCGTGGATATAACTGTAAAAACAAAATGAAAATATTAGGCTTTGCATGGTTGATACCAGTTTAAATATAAATCAATTTAATTACAACCAAAGGGTACTTAAAAGAACTGAGTGATATGAAGCGTTTTATGGGTGTGAGATGCGTTTCTGCTTGTTAAGCTACAGCATGTTCTTAAGTTACTTCTGAAAAGTTAAACCAGCAACAGCGGGAAGCCAAGGGCTGACTTACTCCTTCAAAGAGCACTGAAACTACGCTACAGGACATATCTACGTAAGTACAAGAGTTCCCTGTTTAGCCCTAGAGAGAGCTTGCTTCAAGCTCTATAAGGCTTTCATACACATTTTGTCCTCTGTATTGCTCCACTTAGAGGCCTTACATTCCTGGTCTTTTGTGATAGCAGTGTTACGTTTGACTGAGCACAGCATAAATGACTTTCCTGAAGCTGTCACCTTCAAAGTTTCTTCCCATTTTAAAGTTGTATAAATGTATTGCTTACCTTGTGCCAGGTATTAAAAACCTTCCTAAACTTTTGGGCTAAAGCCTACAGCTGCTTAATAAAGCCACTGTACTTTGCACAGGGGCCTTATCTTTTAACCAAGGGAAGTAAATCTTACTATACTTAGTATATATTAGGCTGTAATAACTTATTAAATAAGTGTAGGACTAATCTCTTAATCGTAGCCTCTCCTTTCTGTTTTCAGTAATAGAGGCCTGACAGAATAAGGATACTCTGCTTTGCACAGCTTAATAGTGGAGCGTTCAGATGGTGCACAGAGGGAGTCTGACTACAGATCCATCTTGTGGTCCTATTTTCAAAATTAAAAAAAAAAAAAAAAAAGACAGGAGAAAGTAACTTAGAACTTACCCCAAGAAGATTTTTAGGCACATAGCCTTCTTTATCATTGAGGCGGGCCCACCACCACTCCGTTTCATTGTCATCCTTGCGTCGCAGAATAGTAATGGCATCGCCCTCGTGGAATGACAACTCATCATTATTCTGGGCTTCGTAATCCCACAGAGCGTACACCACTCCTTTATTCATCACTCCCAACTTTTCCTGCACTCCTGTTAACAACAAATTAGACAATACAATAAACGGTAAAATAATCTGTTTTTCCCCTCTGAGATGTTTAGGGTGGACATTGAGGCCCAAATATTAGTCTCATTAATACCATTCCATGAACAATTTTCAGCACTTCTTGAAACAACTTCAAAAATTTAACTATGTGACAAAATCAAATCTGGCAGAATAGTCAAAAACAATTTAGAGCATGAGGGTTTTTTTTGCTGTTGGTGGTGGTGGTTGTTTTCTTCATATATATAAATATATATATACATATATGTACAATGGAAACCATGGTGTTTTTTTTTTTTGTTGTTGTTTTGTTTTTTTTTCAAATAAGGAAAATAGTTTTGCAGATGTCTGGTGCATGTTTCTCATGAGCCTACATTCTGTAACAGATCTTCTATATAGTAACACTTGAAGCTTTTGTAAATCTGTACGATGTCAGGTATACAGAGCCGTAACAAAGCTTTTAGCCTTTCTCTGTAAATTAAATTTCTCTGCTCCATCGAGGTACTTTCTTGCAAAATATGTCTCAATGTAATCTGCTAAAAAATTGTGCATCTGGAAGTTAATGTCTTTATTGAGATACTTGACAACTCACTGTTACTGTGAGAACCTCCCACTGCAAACATTTCCTTGAAATTAAATGAAATTAATACTTAAAAATTAGCATTAGAAGGAACCTGTGAGCAAAGAAGGCAAGGATTGTAAGCGACATAACCAAAAGACTTTTTTTTTTAATATTTGAAAAAACATGCAGGGCAATATTCTCAAGTCTGGGGCCTAAGCAGATGTTTCAGAGTGACAGGAAAGGGAGGAATTTTACAAAGGCTAAAAAAAAAAGTTTGTAAAGTCTGATCACAGCTTACCGTACAAGAACTGGGAACACTGAATGTAACCTTCTTCCATCTCTTCACACTTATCTGCAGCAGTTTCGATATCACTTATAGTTGAAGCAAAAATAGCTGCCCCTGATTCAACCAGTAGTTTACACAGATGAACACTATTGCAAGAAGCAGCACAATGCAAAGGTGTCCTGAAATAAAGCAAACGTGTAGGCATCAAAAAAATAAAGTTCCAGGAATCCTATTTTGTCTTGCAGTACAGCATTTAGTCCGTCTGTTTTTAAAGCCAGTTGCTCTTTATGATTATAGTGTATATGTGCATTGTTCTAAACCTGCTGAACAACCTGGAGTGGATTCCAACGCTTACCTGACTCCAGTAAAGCCAAACATTTTAAAATAGATGTTAACAAAAATAGCAATTTTCATAGCTTGCAGGACTGCTGGACATAAAAGGATATTTTTCAATATGAGGGAATTTGAATTATAAAATAAGGTGGGGGAACAAGTGCTTGGCATAGCATGGTTTCTTATCTCCAAACTCTTTACAAGTGCTACATCTGCTTGGAAGGCTAGACCTATTCTTCAGAAACACAATCTGTGGATGGGTTACATAAAAATGAAGCATAAACTTTTGTCGCTCATTATTTAAATCACTTCAGCATGTAAACACAAAATGCACCTAAAAGGTAAAAACAAAATACAGTATAATTTATGATTCAAGGGTGATCGCACGTGGGTTAAATATCCTGGAGCTCTACATTTGAGTTTGTCACCATCTGGAGATTAGAAAGTGCTCATTTACTAGGAGAAACAGGGAAGGAAATTGTTCCTCAAACAGGTCTCCACTACATTTTGGATTTGCATCAAAATAGCATTTTTCTAGATGCTAAGTTAAAAATCTTATTACTTACCACCCATCGCTATCTGCTGCATTTACGTTTACCCCAAAATCAAGGAGAAACTTCACAATGTGGTGATGGCCAGCACACACTGCGTTATGCAAAGGTGTAATTCCTTCATCATTGGGCTTGCTGGGATCATCAACCTATTGAAAATATAAAACAGTTCAGCACTTTTTTTTTTTTTTTTTTAATATTTGAAAGAGGTTGCATTTGCTTAGAAGCTCACCTCGTATATGATTCTTTGTACAAGATCAAATTCTCCCTCCAAGGAAGCATCTAGGAGAAGAGCCAATGGATTGAACTTCACCCGCAAACCATGGCCTGTTCTTTCCGAGTTAGGTTTCTTCAGGTTGGTACGTTTGGTCTGGGTGGAAGTGAAGGTTTAAAGCATTACTTCAGGTTGCAGAGGTGTTAAAAAACATTCATTACTTTTTATGCCGATGAGGAATTCCATTTGCCTTGGATGGCCGTAAGAACTATGCAAATACTTCTATTACAGTCTACTAATAGAATACTCAATACCTTACTGTAACCTACTCAGTTTAAAATGAGAAAGCATGCTAGAAGCTCCTACTTAAAGGTAACAAGTACAAAGGACAAAAGTATTAAGCCAACGGTTTTTGAGCACCACAATCTTAGTTGTGTCTAATATGAGCTGAATACATCTCTGGCAGATGGTCTGAGACTGTGTCACTACTTTAGCTTAGACTAGAAAGCGTGACAATTAAACATGAGAATTGGTTTCTACTCAGGGGAATTTCTGCCTTAAATTAGTTAAATTGTCAGCTGTAGGTCAGTACCAAAAAGACTTGCTGTGAGAAAAAGTCCATAAGGCTATTTTATGTAACATTCTAGATGGTGTAATCAGAAGAAACATCCTCAAGATCCAAAGCACATTTAAATGTGTTTGAGAATATTCTGCATCATTCATGTCCTTGCCACTTTCCAGAAAAATAAAATCTACTATTAATTAGAGCTTTCCAGAATGTGTTTAGTCTGTATCATCACAAGGTCTGTTCTCATTTACGCCCGTTTAGCATGGCTATTTCGGTTTGGAAAATAAGCCTCCCAAGATATGAGTAATATCTGTTGCTAACAGACTCCATTCTTCCAGAAGTATCCTGGTTCACTTGTCCTGGAAAATGCACACAAAAAGCCCTGTGCACACTGCAGTCAAATTGTAAGAGGAATGCAAGGTTTCTGCTAAAGAATCTATGATAACTCTAGGTGAGTCAAGAAGTAGAGATATGTTTTGAAATCAGTGTTAAATGAGTCATGTTAACAACTAAGAATAAAATTCGTTTTGCTCCCCACCTTCAATTCTCCATATGCTGTAGATTTTGGTATTGACAAAGGCAACTAGTGTTGAAAAGACTTTGGTGCTGGATGAGGACTTGGAAAGCAATTCAAATTGAGACAAATCCCTTAGAAAAACATTTCTGCTAAAACAAGTCAGCTGTGTTTCTGTTAGTTTCGTCAGCCCTAGTCTCACCTCTCTCTACTGAGAGGGGGGAAAAGGAATGCATTTCTCCCAGAATAGCTTTTCAGCTTGTATGCAAATTAAAAATCTCCACTGCAATTCATAGGTTCATATAAACAGTTAGCTTTGTAGCCCTGGGGAAATGAAAAGTTATTTTTCATGATATCTCAGATACCACAGAGCTTCTACAACAATACTATATCCCAGATGAAGTTCTACATCCTAAATTACATACACAACCTCCTGTTGCCTGTGTCTTTTTTCCTTATTAAACAACTCCACTAGTAAAGAAGCTATTCCATCAGATTATTCCTTGGAGTCATTTTTTTTATATTACTATTTTAGTATCAAAACTCGTAATGCAAGCATACCATTTAACCTTAAGCATAACTGGAAGAGGGTAAGCTTAACACACAGCTAATTCCGTAGTTCAAAATTTGTCTTTTAGTTACTTACTGGAGGAACTGGAGGAGGAAGAGCAGGTTGCAAAGGAACTTCATCTTCTACTGGAGAACTGACCTCAGGTGTGGGACTGGACGACTCTTCAGTAGAAGGAACTATAGCGACATTGTTGTTGTTGTCTTCAGTTGTCTCAGGTGTTTGATTTGTGGTTTCAGTGCTGATCAGTTCCTCAGTAGCAGGAGAAGGTAATTCATTATCGTTGGCATCTGATGAAGGAGGGGGTGGCTCATCAGGAACAGGAACTATAGGTTGCACGGAGATGGGTTCCTCAATATTGCCATTGGTACTGGCGTTACCGTTATCAACATCAGCTAAGATGCCTATGAAGTCCTGGGGATTGCTTGGCTGATAGAAAGGAGCACTTTCTATTCCTCCAGCAAGAGTATTAAAGCGCTGATACAACAATTTTTGTATATTTGGTCCACTTGGGCCTTCTGGTTCTGTGATAGAACTACGCTTCTTTAGCGGCCGAGGAGCATTGGCCAATTTTCTCCTCAGAGCTTCCAGGTCAGCATCGCTTTGATATCGCAGGGGTGAGTGCACGATAGGTGTGAGCTTTGTAGGACTGAGAGGACGAGGAATGTTTTCCACGTTGCTGTTTTCACTGGGTGGTGGAGCGTTTTCCAGCTCTTGATCTTTTTCAGAGACCTCAGTCTGAGGCTGAGATTGTGGCTGTGAAGGAGTCTGGGCAGGCAAAGAACCATGAAGGAATGGCAGCGGCGAGGGTGAAGTTGAACCAGATTGTAAGACAGGCTTTCCATAAACTGAAGGAAAAAACAATGGAAAACAGTGAAGAACTATTCTCAAATTATGTAATAAAATATTTGCAAATAAACCAGATGTCTTTGTTGCTACTTGTTTGACACTAGTACAGAAAATAATTATGTTGGAATCCATCAAAACAAAAATAAGTACTCACCTGTTGGCGATGGCAACCACCAACTCTCTATGCACAATTTTTTTCAACTTACTTATAAAGCATAGATGGAGCATCCAGACTGTATTGTTCTATTCCTATCTTGTTTTAAATAAAAGGCAACTGAACGTATGCTTACTTATCACCCCCAAAAGAAATGGGATCATTCTGCTGCCATACTACAGACAAAAAAGCACACAAAACTTTTCTCACGGATTTAGAGAGGCTTATCAAACAAGATGTCATTTATATTGATACATAAACCTAATAAGCCTAATGAATAGATTTTAATAGTCTATTTCAAATGACAAAAAAATAACGTATATTCTACCTGCTTTTACTGACTTATTTAAGGTATTATATACAGCTTGCTGATAATTCTTTGGTGGTGTTGCTTGTTGAAGATACATTGAGTAGATGGAACTGGAGTTCACTGTCTGTGGCCCTTTTCTGGGAGACTGAGGTCTTGATCCTTTATCAGCTAGAAAAGGTCTGATGGCCACAGTTAAAGGCAGTTCTGGCCTGCCATCTCCTCCTGGGAACAAGGGGGGGCCAGAAGGCTGATACGTGGGGCTGGGAGGTACAGAAATCCGCTGCTGAATCTGCTGTGAAGAGCTGGGTTGATGCACGTTGCTTGGCGGCGGGAGTGGAACAGGTCTTTGCCGATTTGTTATACTCGTTCCGGGTCTGGGCAGGCTTCCATCCTTCCTTCTTTCTAGAGAATTTGTAGAACCTGTTCCTAAGGGAACCGGGCTTGGATAGGTCCCATAGTTTTGAGGTAACTGCTTGCTTACACCAGGAATTGTTGGTGGCACTTTCCCCAGGTCAAGGCCCTATGCAAGAACAAAAAAAAGTGTAACACCTCATTAAATAAAATACTTGCAAGCAAGAATATTCTTCATTCAACAAAACAGACTAATGATGTGTGACAAGAAAGGAGTCAGTGTAAGTAATTTGTCTTCCTTAAACACTACACGATTCTACCTGAATTTACCACCAAGACCTACTGTTTAGAAGCATCTTCAGTTATAATACATTAATATGAATCCAGAACTACTTGAGTACTTCAAAGCCTTAATGACCAGATCTAGGTTCTGGACCTCAGTATCTATTTGGTAATTGATAATGTATAATGTGGTAGTAGTGACAGTTTACCAAAACAATTTAAAGACAAGGCCATTATTCTTTAAAGATTATAGTGTTAAAGAATTCATGAAGTACAAGAACAACAGCGCAGACAGACACCACCAGTGGACTCACTGGAGGATGGATTTCTTTTTTTTTTCTTTTTTTTTTCCCAAGAGAAAGAGCATGTTGAGAAGTGGTAATTCGCACCAAGGAAAAACAGTAACAAAGATGTGAATTGGAAAAATAGGAAGGTGGGGAAGAGGATTAGGACAAACAAATGGGGAGAAAAGGGGAAACCGGATATGTGAAAG
Source organism: Netta rufina (assembly GCF_964035555.1). Taxonomy (NCBI): domain Eukaryota; kingdom Metazoa; phylum Chordata; class Aves; order Anseriformes; family Anatidae; genus Netta; species Netta rufina. The sequence goes on from NC_140128.1 coordinate 55,227,863, forward strand.
AACAGAACGTTCTATCAACAAACTACTTAGGCTGAAAAAAAAATCCATCAATTGTAATCTGCTAAGAATACAAAGGAAAAGGGGGGAAGGGATACAAAGGTAATTTCACTTGTGACATTTTAAATACTTATAAGCAGAGAAATAAAAAAAAGTGTAGATATCTGAAGCAAGTTTGGCTGTGGCAGCCAAAGGTTCATAATTTCAGCAAAACAGATCTAAAAATGCACCGCAGAGTAAACCCACCAGCTTATCAGTACTTCCTAATACTGAAGTTGGCAAAGGTTGGCTGGATATAGTTCCTTGTTTTAAAGCAGTGTCCATGCTCGATTCTTTCCAGTCTGTGTTGGAGATCTGAGGGGGTTTTACCACAGGGGCTGAGCTCTGCTTAAGTAATGGCCAATTTCCATCATTAGCTTGAAAACAGATGAAAACACTATTTAAAATAATCCATACCACCATTGTAAACAAGCAATAACAACACGCGAAATGGAACGGGTTAGATTACAACAGGATTAAGTTGATTCCAGAAATCAGATGAAGTGCTATGTTTGATTCAGAAATCAATACCCAAAGCCCAATCACTGTATATATAACATGCTGTTTGTTAGCCTTTGACATTTGAATTGTACCACAAATTCCTATAGAAAAAAGATTGTTAAAATTTTGCTTTGAGTGTTGCACATTTTACTATTAAAAGGCAAAGTTAAGTTCAGAGAAGAAGTCTTTACAGAAACACTTAAGCGTATTTCCTTTGGTACTCTCCAGGAACACTGTCAAATTATGACACACGTTAAATCTACGTCTCCATGTGGACTTATTCCAAATTTAACCTATTGTTAGTGGGCTCATTGACTCATAACAGGAAGTAAAACTCATTTTAAGAATGTGGTAGAACAAAAGCCTGCATTCCTTTACTGGATGTGGCTCCTAACTTACCTTTTGTTTTTTCCTCTACATACTCACCTGATCAGCATTGCCTCAGAGATTTAATTTTAAAGAAACATATAAGGTCAGCTGACAACAAGAAGTCACAGTGCCAAAATACAAGTCCTGGACTTTTATCTTCATTGCATGAAAAAAAATCATGCACAGCTGCATGTAAACTGCAGCAACAAATCCTTAACAAATCCTAGATGCTTTGATACATTACTTTATTAACTGCAACAGACTATTTACTTTCTGTTCCCCAAGTGAGAGAGTTTAAATCATTTTATAATTAGATCTGGCTTACAGTAACTCTGCAGATCCTTGGCTAGATTCTAGGGCTTAAATCTGCTTCTGACAGATCAAATTTTAGATGTCTCTAGAGTGACCAGAGATCATTTCTCCTTCCCTATCGCCTGCAGTTAACTTAGTGGAGCATTTAAAGATGGCATGTAACACTTTACTAGGCCAGGGCAACTAAGTGGGGGGAGGAGATTAACTGAGATTTCTGGACCCCACAGTAAACTCATAGCAAAAGCCTATAGTAAAAAAAATAAAATCAAATGACAACCAGGCAATGTTTCCTGTTTCGTTTCACTCTTAAGCCCCTAGAAAATAGAATCAGCAAGACTATTTATAGGATTTCATGCCATCCTCTGTCTAGTATAGATGACAGTCTAAGAACAAGGTGCATAAAATATTTTAATTACATTGAATTTAACTTCCCCACTACTTTCTACATGAGCCTCATCCTTTTTAAATCCAGACCCTCTCTCCTCTTCACTTCTGTTTCATTCTGCTTCTGTAACAGAGTGTAACCGCTCCCATCTTCACGTCCTTCATGTGACAGTCTGGCAGACTGGCAACTGTCACGCACTTTGTATGAGCACACCTTTCATATACTGCCACAACCCAAGGTGGATCTCATGCACTTAACTAAGCTGCTGTTGTGATCCCCAACTGCAGGGTATGGCACCAGGTGCTCACAGGAGGCAACCACGCAGCATCTCTCTTCTGCCTTTGGTTTGACTCTCAGCCACCCCACAGCCACTTCAACCAGCTGGATTCATTTTCTCTTCCAAATGTACCCTCTTGTCTACCTGCCTGTAAGACTACCCAACACCCAGTGCATTTCAACTCCCAACAACCAGATTTGTATTTACATAAATAAGACAGTGACATAGACACACAAGTTCCTGTGTATTTTCTCTGATTTTACCTAAAGATTATTGTAGGTCTGGATCCATGACACTTGCTACAGCAACTGAGGTATAAGCCAAGTATAGCATTTTTGTCCTGCTGAAATCAGCAAGATTCTTGCTATTGACCTGGACAAGGTGAGCTTTTATCCCACCTCTGGGGCCAGTGCAAAACAGAAACTCTCAAACTTTCACACAAAATAACTCAAGCTAAATGTGTATATATACATCTATCTACTCCGAGATAGACTAGAAGCACCTTTGGTGCTTACCACAAATTTTCTAATAATAATTCTCAATTTTTTTTCAATGAAGAAAATTCATCCCTAGAATGCTATTGCAATACTCTAAGGATGAATTTGCCACAAATCCATTTACTTCAAATGCGAAAAGCAACTTCTAAACAATTTTACATCTCAACAGCATCCACTACATACCAACCCACAACACAAGTTCTAAAGATGCTGTTTAATATGCATCTGTATGCAAGAGCTCAGATGACCATATTAAAAACTGAGTTCTTAGCTAGGCAAGTATCTTCTACGGACTCACAGTGCTGGGTGTCAAATAGAGTAGGTGCCAGACGGATGACATTGTGAACAGCAGACTGAAGAGAAGTGGGAGGTGACAGAATAGGATCCGCTATTATGTCTAAATCAGAAACCTTCCAGGTGTCTGGAGATTTTTTCACACACCCCCAGTCTGTTTCTATCGGACACACCAAGGCAGATCCAGTTACACAGAAAAAGAAAGAAAAAAAAAAAGTAGTGGAAAAATTAAAACAATGACAATGGAGAAATTAGAACAGGAACACACAGATAATGAGAAACAAAAGCATGACAGTTGAAAAAAAATCCCATTTTTATTTCTTCCAGGGAGCATATAAAATTCTCCTAAAATATCTTACTGGACTATCTTACTGGACTTCTTTCAAGTATGTTCAAAGTAATAAATACAAAGTCAGTCCTAAGGTAGAGTAAGTACTTTTATAAAAATCAAAGAGCTCTCATTCGTAGATCTTAAAACCTCGTGAGGTCAGTCCAGAAGTATGGATGTGTTTCTAGTAACGTTAAGACTTATAAAACAGTGAATTATTTGTGGTTTGTGAACTTGAAAGTTATGAACTGTCCCATACATTGGAAAAGAATTCACATATCCAAATCCAAAACTGCTGCAAATCTGTCTTTTCACCTCACAATTAAATCCTTCCATACTCTTTAATTTTTTCTATAAAAGAAGTGATTGGGTTTCTATAGCCTTTGAATCAAACTAAAGATTGTTAGATCACAAATATTGGAAAATGCAAAGATTTTTGTTTGTTTGTTTGTTTAAAGTTCTGTTGTTGTTTATGTTCACTTCCTGACTTTGGGGTTCCTGTTGTTCTTTCCTACACACATAGGGAGGTTCTGATAGTCTTTCCTTCAATCTTTTCCTCCCTGTTTGGAAGCATGTTGCAAGCTTTGCTGGCGTATCCAGTTTTAAGTATTGGAATGCATGTGAATATTGCAGAAGCTTTGGTCTAGCAGTCTCATCTCTTATCTCATTTCTATGTCTCTCCTAGAAGATCGTGCTAAATCAAGTCCTGTGATTAGATTGATTGGACTGTGCATTTTTTATTTTTATTATGTATATTTATTTGAATTTATAAATCAGTATTTATTTGTATTATGCATGTTAAGCTAGCCACTTATTAAGAACTCTGATTTTGCTAAGATGTGAACACACAAGGGAGCTGCACCAAAATGAAAACTTAATGCACAAGTGTCATGACTTGCTTCTGTTAGTCTCCAATGTAAATTTAAAAAAGTGTCTTCTATTTTACAATACAGATAGAATTATTAATTTTGGGAAACATGGGAATCAATTTCAGTTATGCAGAATACTCTAGAGGGGCAGCTCCTTCACTAATGAAGGCAGATAGAAGTAAACACCATCAATGCTAAGGTTATGCCACTTTAGAAACGCTTCAAGAACCACAGATACTCATCTCTCTGTAGGAGCAAAAGCTTCCCATCGTTTTATTGCATTCTCCTACTTAGTCTCCTTCTGGGAAGTAGTATTATTTTTACTAGTTCACTAGTTTTGGTTTGCTGTGCATATACTATGAATAGTTGTTTATAATATTTTTTGCCACCAAGTTGATTTCATTATGATATTCAAACACACAAACTAATTCAAAAGCTATTAAGACAGAACAGTTAATTCACAAAATCTGTAAAGGAACATGTAATCCTTTTAGTGTTTTACCACCTAGTAAAATCACAAAGAAAACATACTCTACCTTCTGAGAAAAACTCACGGGAAAGAGGTGAAAATGGCTCATACCAAACAAGTACTGTCCAGTGAACTTGAACACATCTAAACATGCCTTTTCTGCTACAGAAATTATCTCAACACAGGATCTCTTACAATTACTCCCTTTCTTATTACTCCTTTCCAAATAATATATATTAACGATCATCACACTTAGGTGCTTACCAGATTTTGATCTCCCGTGTGTTGAGCTAGAAGCAATGGTGAGAGACTGTGGTTTAACTGGATCTACTGGTACAGCGTAAGTGCCAGCACTTGGAACTTGGATGTAAGGTCCTACAGCTGCCACCCGTCCTGAAGCACTCAAAGATGATTGGGGTGATGAAGTTCCATTAATACGATTCAACTAAAAATCAGACAAATTGAAACGTGAATTTCCATTTAATCTAGGCATTTGTGCGTGAAAAGGAGGTCTGAATTTAATTATCTGGAACCATGCACTGTAGCTAATTCACTTTAATAAATTACTCCATGTTATGCAAAAAAAAAATAATAAAGAACTAGGAAGACAATTTTTTTTCCTTAAAACTAACACCTCAAAAATTAAATTTCTCAGCCACAGCACATACTTTTCATGAAGAAAACTTCTACTGCTAAAGGTCTCTTTTCAATGTACCTTTTGTATAAATGAATAAATTTATGTATTGAAATCAACACCTCCAGCTAGGAATACACAGGGGAATCCATAAGTGATGTCTCTAGTCCTCAGACAAAATGTCTACTGATTTCTAGTCAAAGTCCCAGACAACTATCTGCTAATTTTATCAGACCCTTTATTACATTTTTATCATTTTTTCTGTTCCAGGGAAAAACAAAGACAAACAAAAAACCTACCTTTTTGATGCTTTTATGCTCTAAAAAACAGCCCATAATGAAACTTCCTACAAATATGGTGTGTACAGCACGCACACAAAAAAGCAGCAGTTTTCTCTTATCTATGGAAAAACTTAAAACTATTTTAAGAAGTTTACTACTTCTATAATGGGCTCTTTAGATGTAACTGTACTACTCAGCTGGGAATAAAGTGACATTCTATGTAGAATTAATAGGCTGCTGATAAACTAAAGTGTGGCCCTTTGAATAGTTTATCTTACAGGAATGTTTTCTTTTTGACGTGCCTCAACTTTTTTCTTGTATAGTCGTTCACGCAGCTCATTGATTCGCTTGTCCATCATGGCCACCTCCATATTACGTTTGTTTAACAGTTCTTTCTGCTGCTGAAGCTTGGAGTTCTGCTCCTGATTAAGCCTGTTCCGGATCTGAAAGGAGAAAAAAATATTAAAAAGCAGCACTTGTTAGGACAGTTACTTCATTTTGCCTTTGCCAAGGTTGTTTTTAACATGTTGTTAAAAAAAATAAAATATGATGCAACATGGATCAGCCATGTTCTGACATCTGATTGTATGCTTCCACACAGCCTGTCAAATTACTATGAATAACTAACTGTTATAAAGAAAACATTAGGACATGCTATCTTTTGCTAAGCTATTGGACACCTCGTAAGCATGTAGCATGCATCCCATTTATACCAACTGGATTAAAGAATTAGGCAAAAATACATTTCATAAAGCAGTTCCAAAATGAAATATTAAGTCCTAGAAAACACTTGTTAAAAGTTACATTTAACCACAATGGAAGTTTGAATATCATGGAAACTAAAAATAAGTGATATCAAACTTGTACAAGAAATTATGCTCTTAATTCTGTTTCCAGTTCCACACAAGTTCTTGATGCCTGGAAGGGAAGTTAACTGAACTGCTAGCACCCGGTCTGGATACCAGTTTTTCTCTCTGCATGGGGATTAAACTGAAGCCTTCACAGCAGGTTTCCAGTAAATAAGGAGACTGATTACCTTTATAGTTTAAATCAACTATGACATCCTGACACATTAAGTATTCTTAAATATACTGTAAATTTTAAACAAAAACTGCACAAAATTCCAATGTGAATGGAATAGTTAATTATTGATGTGAAAGCTACTCTTCAGATGTACCAATATTTTTGGATAAAGATGTAAGATAGTGGTACAGTGAATAACATACGAATATAGTGTAGCTACATTAGTATGCTGTATAGCATACTGAATAGTGCAGTGAATATAGCTCAGCTTACAATTTTGATTATTTTCTTACAATGATACTTCCTATGTGTTTCTGTTTATTTACATTCTCCTTATAGCTATATTTTCACAATATATTTTTAAATTACTCTTATTTGCTGCCCAGTCACGTCTCCAAGCTAAGACAAAATCTAAGGGAATGTGCTATATCCAGTTCTTTGCAAATCAGAAAGGCACTGAAATGAAATTTTCTTTTGGAGAGAGATTACAAGTACTTTGTGCACATTCAGTATCTTCCATACTGCTCAGAAATGCCCTTCAGAACACTTTCACACTTTGCCCCATTATATGTATGAGCAACAACAGAAATAGTTTTGAAAGCTAATGAAATCCTGTTTTAAGAGGACGCTTGCATTGACATTCTGATATTTCAATTTTATGAAATCGCAGAACAAAGTGTCCACCCATAAAGCCAGTAATATGACTTATTTCAACTGTCATTTAAACTGTATTTCTCAATATTTTACCTGTAGCTCCTGATACAATTTTTTTAATTCTACTGCTGCAGGTCCTGTTACTTGTCCATTGTAAGACTGAAACCCATTCAGCTTCCCCTTCCGTAAGTCTTCCAGTTGCTGAGTAAGTTGATCCACTTTTAATACTGCAGCCTGTAGCTCCTGCTGCTTCTCCTGGAACATGGCACTTATATGCTCAATTTCAGTTGCTAAAATTAACAAGATAACAATAGTAAGTTATTGTTAACAGTTATAAGTTATTGTAACAAGTGCAGGAGATACTGATAATTTTTAATTCTACGGGTATTGCTAAGAACAACGTACTAGTTTTAAACCTGGTGTATTCATACACATAATAAACTACTTATAATGCATCGGGAATTGTTAACATTTACAACAGATACTCTAATTACTTATAACTTTATAAAAATAGATAATAAATTACACCATGTATAAATTTCCTAGAAATTTCTCGCAACCGTTGTATGACAAATAAATATTCTATGTGAAATCCTGTTACAGTGTATGACATTATTTGCCAGATATACAGTGAACAGCAAATAAAATTGAATAGTATACTTAGAAATTCCACATACACAGATTGCCATTCATGATCTTGCTATAATCCACTTGTCCTCTCATGGCACGGATTTTTTTCAACTTTGTCTCCTGGGTTTCAACACGTTCTTTAAGTTTTTGAAGCTTTTCACTCTCTGAAACAGACTGCTGCTGACGACGTTCTTGCTGCTTCAGGTAACGCAAACGTTGTTCCTAACAAAATAAAAGACAAAAGGTACTTGTTACCCTTGTATTTATAGAAAAAGTTGATTTAGTAAAGCCTATCTCTATGATCACTGGTTTTTGGTTTTGTTTGTTTTGGGGTTTGTTTAAGCTTATTTTCTTCCCAGCAATCAGAAAAACTTGTATCTAGTTAAAACATACACTTGTCCTCCTGAGGAAAAAAATACTTCTTTAAAACAAATTTGTTAAATTTATGGTAAGAAATTCAAAATTTTAGACCAAACATCAATTTTACATATTTGTGAAACCATGTATTGCTTGAAGAATCAAGCCTATCAGTGAAACCTTCCTTCTGGCATTTGGCTTCTGCTGCTATTAATACTTTTCCTACCATTGCACAATGAACTTCCAACAATGCGATCAAGCTTCTCAGTGAACACCAAATACTCCCAACAGAACATTTACACAAGCTGGCCTACTAGAAGATAATGTTCCAGTACTTAATGACAGTCCTCCTGGTGGACACAGTGAAAATATTTACTTTTTCTATGTTATTTCCACCAAAAAAAAGAGAATTGTTAGGTTTATTGCTTGTAAAGACACTGTGCCATACTCCAAGCATCCCATGTGTACTGTATTTTATAACACCAAGAACAAAGTCAAAAACATTAAACCCACTCTGTTTAGATTGTTGCACCTCAGACTTCAGAAATATAATACATGAATATATTTGAAATGGGCACATTCTCATCTCACATCACTGTTACTATATCGAAGTGAATGAGCGAGTATATATGAATATAGAGTCGTGGGTGGTCTATTACAGATAACAAAGTGGGCTTCACAAAAGAGAAAAAAACTAGCGATGTTTTTATAAAGACACACAACTGTTGCTTCTTTAACCACTTAAGCTTATTTAAAGTGACTTGGGTGCATTGATCTGTACCCCCAAAACCCACATTTGCACACACTGACAGAAATTTGTATTTATTACAATCCCTATATTTTGTTTGCTGCTAATTATTACCTTAGCAACCAACATTTGCTGCTGATTTTCAATCTGCTGCTGTTGTCGGGCTGCCATGTCTTGAAGTTCGGAGAGAGTGAGCTCAACACGTGGATTCCCAACCTGTAGATCACAGAACATTACATCAACGTGGTGATGTACACGGAATGCTCTGATGTTAGAAACTAAATCCCCACTTGTCAGAGGAAGGCTAACACTCCCTCCCCAGTCCTTAGAAGAAGAAAAATGATGGATAGCTGTTAGAGAGGAAGGAAGACCAAAGTATAAAGAAAGGACACAGTTCACACACATACCAGCGACAGAAAAAGCAAGAAGGGGAAAAGCAGATGAAAGAGAGGAACACTAAGAGACAAAACAAAGAGGAGAAAAGAGACCTCATGCTACATTTAAATTTGCTTTCTTAAGATGTTCTGTAGAATTGGCATCCACTGCTGATATAACACACACAATAGTAGACATGCAAGCAGGAATATTAAGCAGGAACTGGAAGCTGAAGCTTCTTCCCTTTGCTAACACTTTCAGTGTAGGTACCTTGGCAGCTTGAATTACAGTACGAGGGGGAATGGGCTAAAGTTGTACCAGGGGAGGTTTAGGCTGGATATTAGGAAGAACTTTTTCACTGGAAGGGTTGTTAGGCATCGGAATGGGCTGCCCAAGGAAGTGGTGGAGTCACCATCCCCAGAGGTCTTTAAAAGACATTTAGATGTAGAGCTCAGTGATAACAGTTTAGTAGAAGACTTATTGGTGTTAGGTCAGAGGCTCAACTCAGTGATCTTGGAGGTCTCCTCCAACCTAGATGATTCTGTTGTTTAGCATTATTTACGTTGTGCAGGACAAGTACACACGAGAACCCTTAAAAGAGGTTGTCACTAAGCTCACATACCAAGACTGTGAAATGTCACAGAATCCCAGTGGTTTGGAAGGGACCTTAAAGCCCACCCATTCCAACCCCCTGCCATGGGCAGGGACACCTCCCACCAGATCAGGTTGTCTAAAGCCCCATCCAGCTTGGCCTTGGGCACTTCCAGGGATGGGGCAGCCACAGCTTCTCTGGGCAGACTGAAGCATTTAAGATCAGAACCTGTGAAAAACAGTCTGTGCAAAGTGAAGTGGAGTAAAGGTGATCCACTTTGGATAATTAATTAGCCATTACTGTGCAAACACTGAATGAAGAGAAGACCCCCAACCCCAAATCCACCTCTATCAAAGTGAAGAACCAGTGCCATATGGAGAAGCTTTGTCCCCACCCTCCAGGAAAAAAGAAAAAAAAAAAAAGACAAAACAAAACTCTGTATTGCCTTTATTTAAAGATGTCAGGATTTATTTTTATTTAGCTGCTGATTTCAGTTTGACAGACTGAGCAGAATGGCAATAATCCTAGACAAGAAATGTTGCTGGAAGCACTGCAGGAAGATTTCAGATAAAAGTTGTTCCACACAGGGCTTGCTGTTCTACTTTGGGGTCAGCGAAATGTAGACTAGCATTTAGACATCTTTGGGGTTTAAAAAAAAAAAAAAAAGGAAAGAAATCTTTATTATCAATGACACCTCTTCTGTTACCAAAGCAAGCTTTGGAGAAAGACAAAAATCATGGGGGGAAAAAAGCTAGATGAAGATTTAACACTGGCAAATCGGAACTCTGGTGGAGTAGCAAAGACAGCTTTGTTTAGAGGTCAACCACACAGCAATAGATCACAAGGGATGAAGAAAAAGGGTGAAGGAGGTGACAGTCCAGTGTGTGTGCTACAGGCCTGCATTATTCCATGGCAATGGTGGTGCAGGTAACAGCGCTGCAGTATTAGTAACTGTGCCCCCGCTGCTCAACCAGTGGGGTACCGGACCTATGGAACAATTTCTCCAAATTTCTTCTTATCAGTGCTTTATTGTAATAGTACTGCTACAGCAACTGCCTATTTGGGGCTTTAATACAGTCTTTTCCCCTTTTCTATAAACAGACTTTATACATATACAATACACACAAAAAGCTTTAGCACAGCTAAAAAGAGATGGGAATTCTACTCTAAGGCTGGCAAATACAGAGATGGCAAAGAATCCCATTATTTAAAAGCTTAATGGTAGGAACAAGAAGGGCAGCTAACAATTGCTATAAAAATAGTAATCTTTGGTCTAAATTATAAGTGTTTAAGGCCTTGTACTGAATAACTCATAGACAGGAGTGGGGTTTTGTCACCCTTTTTGCATTTCAAAACTAACACATTTACAGAAGTCAGGGTACAGAGGCAATTATGAAAATTATTTAAAATTTATACAATTCTGTGACAATCTGTGTGTATTGTGTGTTTCCAAAGATGAATATCCTGTTTCAGTATGTTCATAGTTTTGCCACCAAAAATAAGTAATTTAAATCTCTACATTAAATTACTTCAATTCAACCCTTTTTTCCCTGCTATGCAATCGCAGGAAAGACTGCAGTTTAACAAGACAAATTCCAGAAGCTGACACTTGCAAATACCTGCTTTGCTACTCAAGGGAAGACAGAAAGAAGGAAATAGGGAAAAAAAAGCCACAGGCTTTGGATTGCACATTTTTTTCCTGAAAGAGAATACCAGCCTTTGAAAAATTATGCCCAAAAGCTGAAAGTTCACAGCAGTCCAACATTTGTTGGAAGGTATTTTACACGTAATTCAGTCAGGTGATGGATCAACACAAAAGCCAGACTACCACACTGCAATACTTGAATAAACAATGGAGTATCTTCACCAAACTACATGACAATTACTATTAGTAAGCCACGCTGAAATTACGTGATTTCCTATACCCCTTACAGTACATCACTGCTGAAAAAGCAAAAAGAATTAAAAGTTTTGAATATATTGAGAATAGAGGTGTGTTGAATGAGTGCTTACAAAGTAGAATGTAGTCTAAAAGTTTTATAGATTAGGAAAAAAAATAAAAATCCCACTAAACACATTCCCCACACCAATCAAGGAAGTACCAGATTTTAAATCAGATCAAACCTGATCCCAGAGGAAAGCTGCTCTACTTTTCTGGGCCCACTCCAGTGACTTCCAACACAGTTCTGTAGTGATCCCATCTGACAAGATCCCCTACAATGCCTGTGCTCCACTCTAGGCAAAGTAAAATTCTCCTCTAAAATATTGTTGACACCAAGTATTTCAGCCACTCTGAGTGTCTTGTTTCATATTCCTACAAATTGCTCAAATATCATTTCTCCAACCAATGCATAATATGGAACTGATTCTTTAAGCTTCAGTCAGGAAAGGAAAATATTTGTTTTAAAATAGATTGCCTTTTTTTGTACACTTGAGCTCCAATTAGTGTTTCATGTTTCTCCATGTAATTATTGAATACATCTCAAGATCAGTCACTAAAACAAGCCAGATTGGGAACGCTAACTTTTAAAAGTTGTTGTATCTTAAATGTACAATATAGACATGTCAGACTAAAATTTCATTATAGAGAGTTATTGTCCTTCTTTGAAGATTTTCTGTATAATAGATTATGGAGCAGAATTTTAATTCTTACTGGAAATTACAAACCCTCTTAATAGTCATCAGTAATTAAAATTATTTTTGGTGCAGAGGTCAGTCAAAAAAATTATGTATTTATGTACAGATACAGCTGTATAGAGTAGTGGAACTGAAACAAAAGGTAAAAACCATCCAAAGCACAGATTTTTGTATTTCAAATCTGCTAGTGAACACAGTAATTAAAAAAAGACTGAACTTAATAGTGTGTATTTATTTATTTATTTTTAACTAGCATGACTTATGATAGATGATTTCTTCACAACATTCTTTAATAAGGCCAAACAACTTGTGTGTACTTGTGCTGCTCCCAGGAGGTGTTCTGGCTCTGCTGACTTCTTTGGCATGGTTTTCCATCAGAAGAACCTAAATCTCTGACTCTGTAGGGAAGTATTAAGAGGGACTCAGAACAGTTTGAAGTCTACCCTCTGGATCGCTGATTTTAAAAAGTCAAAATAAGGGAAAAAGCAGTAGTGTTTTTCCAATACACATATGCTCTGTTTCAAAAACAGTCAGAAACAAGTTTTAACCTATGAAAGTTATTCCCAATGCTTCTTCTCCTTTCTACTTTGATGATCAGTTTAAGTTTACACTGACAACTCATTCTATTTCTAGTAATACTTTTCAGTCTAACGCTGTCCAAGAAATACATGGTTTACATTGCTAAGAAATCTTGTTAAAATATACACCCAGACTCTAGTTGTAGTAAGCCTACAGGGGTTATGCATTTTTCAAGGTAAGCAAGCCATCTTACCTTGTAAAAATTACAGATTTCCTAAGTGAAAACTGTAACCGACAGTACACAATGACTATAAGAACCCAGTTTGTAAAAACACCAGTTACAAGAAATAGTTTGACCCCAAAGCTCAGAATTTTCACTACTTTAAATAAGCATATTTGAAAGTGTATCTTACAATGCCTGAAAAAGGTACTGCAACATTTTGCATTATGCGAAATAAAAAGAATTGTGAAATGAATAAATATTAGCTTCTCCTTAAAGCTATTAACTTCAGTAAAATATTCCATTTACAAAGTGCAATGTCTAGAAAATTTTTATATAGGGAAAAGCATTGAGAACACAGGAAAACAGTTATAATTAGCCATTCTTATAAATGCCCCATGAGAAATGTCTTCACGTTTACCTCACTGAATACCAATGTATGACCTTTCCACTTAAAATAACTACATTATACCTAGGAAAGAAAAGAAGAATCTGAAGAAACAAAGTTTTAAACCTGTAGCTTCACTCGCAGTTTGCTCTTTTTCATCCACATGGCAAAAGCAGCACACTGACCAAGCAGAATTCCTCTTCAACATTAAGTCAGGTATTTTCAGAAAGACTGTTGCTGATTTTATGCCTCCACAACAGGACAGCAGCATTTTTGACAAAGCCTGGAAATTAGTGAATCTTTCTCTTGCAGAGATCTAGTTGAATCCATTTGCTTAGAGCATTTTGTATTAGTTGAGTTGGCTCGTAATAATCTGTATGCAAATACCACTACTGGAAGAAGTCCGTCTCAGTCCTTCTTCAGAACCTCGTGCTATGCAAGGCAAATGGATCAGGGTATGTGCTCAGTTCTTTAGTGAGGTTGTTGGTTTCCCTGTTTCTTAAGTTTGTACAGTTAATAACCAGTATGAACGATTTCATACATGAAGTGACTCACCTTTCATAACAAACACGAGCCTATTACATTTAAGGTCTAGACCTCCTCCTCTCTCCTGCAGAGAAAGAAACCTACCTCCCACAGAACTGCCTCCTAAAGGAGGTACCAAAAAAGCCACTACAAATATCTACTCCTCCAGATTCCGCAGATTCATTTGCTACATGGTGATACATCAAAGGAGACAATTTTGCTGAATTGTAAATTTCTTTTCATTGATTCACAGAAGCATTTACACACAGAGATGAACTCCTAAATAGAATCACACTGAACACACACTGCATATTAGGCACTGAGGAATTATTACAGATGTTTCATACAAAAATACTTTACTCTTATATTCCCTAATTTCTTAAAATTTACAAGAATTTCTAAGAGAATTGTATTTATTTTGTCTAGCATGCCACTTTAAAAGGTCATGATGAGAATTTGTAATGAACTGCATTTTCAGCTTCTGCCATTAGCCTCCTACTAGAGACTGGTATTTTACCATTTGATGATTAATATTTTTGGGACAGGTGAGATGAATGGTACAGCAGTAATTAAATAGTTTGGAAACCAGTTTACAAGCAGCCTCAGAGCAAGTCATACCTTAGATATTTAATTAAGAGGGAGAACCTCCTTTAATAATGAATTCTGCGCATTAGCCTTGTCACTCAAAGTTCGTCTTCTTGATCCTCCTTCACTTCTGTCCTCACACTATGCTGCTCTATCGTCACAAACTCCTCAGTCTCTCTTTACTCAGTCCACGTGCTTCTGAGCTATTATGAAATGGTTTACTCACTGACAACCCGCAACAGTAAAGGAAAAACTGCATCTGCACTCAATTTAGTTCCTTGACAAGCAGAAGGTATTGTAGTCAAACATTTAAGCCACAAGGGCAGATTCCAATTGGTTCTGTGTTTTTACTCCCATTGGAAAGTTATTTTTGAAGAGGAATCTAATCATGGCAATATTAAAATCAAAAAGCCAGGAGACAGAACTTCAAAATAGATTATTTTTAAGAGATGATAATGAGGATGTGATTTGATTTTATGGATCAGGCAGTAAGGCAGAGAAATAGACAAAGATACTTTGATTTTCTAAGTTTGCATTAGGAAGAACAGAAAGCTACTTTGAAAATAAAACATCTACCACACCCACACCTGAGCCTGCTATGATTTCAGAAATATCAGCTTTAAAGGAAAACAACTACTGTCTAAAAGCTTCACAGACCACCTCAATGACTGGCAATATCACATTTAGGCTTGGTAACACCTAACCACTCAAAAAATAGCCAGCGTAAACCGTAATTCAGTCAATTCATTGAAAAAGAAAACCAGAACAGACCAAGAATTTATCAACCACTTCCTGTACAGTGTCTCCTCAGATCTCTTCCTAGGTTTGCAAGAACCACCACGTCATTAACTTCCCTTATCTACTCCTTCCCTCTTCTTCAGATAGGTGTTCACACCCGTCACCCACACAATTCAGCTCTGTTCCCAAAGCTCTGCACTAGAAAGTTTAGGTTCAGATACCTCAAGCCTCCTGAAACTAGCCGAGCTCCACCCTCTCCTACGTGTATTCCTGTGCCATGAATCACGTACTTGAACTTTCTCACGTTTTCTAGCCTTTTTCCTATCATCACCTCTACACTTACTCCTTAATTTACTACTTCTTTTAGTACTTAAATCTATCCTTCTCCTTGTTTTTAACACTTCCCATGGTCAGAGATAATTCTGAGGTTAAATCTCTATTTGCCAATTAGCCAGCATGACCTAGATAAAATGTAATCAAGCAGTGAGCAGGCAGGTGAGACAGTCTGCATCCTAGCTTGGACACCAGGATGGCTGCTTCTGATGCTGGCTGTCAAAAGGGCTGCCCACAAGTCTTCTGCTCGTATCCCGCTACTTCTTAACCACCAATTACTTCACTGAGAAGCCAATACAGAGCAGATACCAGAGCAGATACTGGAGATAATGCACCACATAATATGGTGCGTTAAAACCCAGCCACAAGCTAGCTACACTTTGAGTGCTTTATAGCACAGGGCAGGCTGCCTCTCTAGAATTCTAGCAGAGGTAAGGGACATTGTGGCCGAATGGGATGTTGAGATAAATAAAATCCCCCACAAAACAAACACAAGCCTTCCCTTAAGAGTTCTCCGCACACACACACACTCCACTCCCTCCCCAAAAGGTCTCTTATGGGAAAAATAATCATACCCCCTACCAGAATAAACATGAAAAAAAATCTTCATCAAGGTTAGGACAACAGCAGCATATCAAAAAGGTGGAAGTTTCCCCCATGTGGAGGAAGCAATTTTTTTTTCCAGCAGTAAGACACGCAGCTGTACCATGTCAAAAAGAAGTCACTATCTTCACCAGCATGATAGGGAAGATGGTGAAGGCCAGAAAGGTACCACAAACTGCTCCTGAGAAACCTTAAAACACCTACACAGAAATGCCAAACAACGTAAAGGCTCTGTTTTAGGAGCACTTACAGAAAGACTCAGCTCTCTATAATCTGTAGCAGTTTTAGGTAGTTCTCCCTTCCCAGGGCAATACCAAACCTTCCTCAAGACCAAGATTTTACCTTTGTAAGGCAGCCAACCCCATGCAGCTTTGTCACAGACACAGAACTGATCGCTCTGAGATTAAGTGTGAGAGTGCATGAACAAAGATGACCATACTTCCAGCACAAAGCAGCTGACAACTGCAAAACAAACAGGGTAGGTTGGCGCGCTCTCCTGCCAGTGAATTCCAGACTGGGATCAAGGCTCCGAGAAGTCTCAGCCGTCCCAAAACCCTGGAGCTCTCCTCTCACATGCCCATCCTTGCATTTTCCTCCTCCGTTCTGCACATACAGGAAAGGCAGAGCTTTGGCTCTCAACAGCTCTGGCTGCTCACCTGCCAACCTACCAGAGCAGGAAAGAAATGAACAGCTTGCTTCGATTGCTCAATCTAGCAAAAGATGTCTTAATTCTGCTGTTCTTGTCAGTTAGCATGGCAGAAGCCCATCAGCCACACGGAACTTTTCTGCCCTAACCTTCATTCAAAACACCATAGCTTAGGGGATGCTCTCACTTGCCCAGTTAAATCTCTCAAGGTGTCTGATCAGAGCAGCCCTCGCACACTGCTGGTACCTGTCCTCAGCAGAACAATAACAATGGGGACAACACATGGAAGGGATGGGAGCTTTATTTTCTTGTACTCTGCTAGTGCTGTATTAAATCTATCTTGGATAAAACACATGTGGTTTCCTTGTGCTACCTGAGGAGGAAAGGAGAAGAGGATGGAGCCATCTATTGCAGATGACCAACTCTGATGCACTTACATTTCTGAAAATACTGACACGCGGTCCAGAAAGGCTGCACATCTCCACAGCTAAGAATGCTAATGGATTTTGAGCACAGTTTTCATACAACCAGATTTTAGTGCAAAGTACAAAAGCAACTTAATTTCATGTGAAAGATCACGCATAACACTATAAAGGGATGAAAGAAAATATGTTTCTATTTAAACTAAAATAGATTTTTTGCTGATCTCGACATGGATGACATTATTTCCAGTTTAATGGCTTTATCCACAGCTCTGCCTGGCATTTTTTTTTAATTGGGTCAGAAATATGCCGTTAGCAGAAATCCATTTTAAAGAATCCAATGACAATAGCATGTGCCTCTCTTTTTTTTTTTCTCCTTTTTTTTTTTTTTTTTTTTTTAAGCTTAATGGAAATGAACAAGCTAATTAAATCCAGAAAAGGCACCCAGAATATTGGGAATTACAGAAAAATACAACTAGTGTGTGCTATCTCCTGATAATCAAATAAATTTGAAATTAACATCACAAATGTAATCTGGTTACTTAATTCATAAATTTGTAATAAAAGCAGTATTTTATTTGCACAAATGAACAAACTAAGAGTTCCTTAGAACTGATAAACTTACTTCAGGTACATTACAATTTGCTGAGAAGTCTCACATTATCTATATTTGATAAAACCCCAACATCTTCCCTTAAAGTACAATACTTTGTTAATTCCTCCAACTTGCTAATACAACTAGGTAATTTGACATAATAAAGATTTAAAGTCTATTCAGCATAAGCCAGACTCTAGATTTCCCTTGCTTACTACTGTTTACACATATTTCTAAGAAATCTCCCAAGTGAGACTGTCCTCTATTCCGGACAGAGCAGCTAAGGAAAGGCAGAACGTAATTACACAAAACAAAAATTAAAAGAACGTTAAAATAGATTTTCAAAGTTACAATTGGATTTAAGCACGTATTGAAAACCTGCTACATGTAAGTACCCTATAGCTAATTTGAAGCAAACCTTGTACTTCTCCAACAAAATAAAACTATTTTAAAAGAAATTTTGCATTCATTTAGGAGTAACAGATCACTCGTGCACACAACTTCAGACCTGTTTACAATACCAATACTTTTACTCAGAGTAATTATAACTAGTGAGTCACATTTCAATCCACATTGAAAATACATTACTCAAATTTCTTTTAAAATAGCCTTGGAACTGTATGTTTGTGAGTCTTTATGAAAAAAACATCTTTTTAAAGAAAAACACATTATTTTGATAGGCTACCTCATTATGGTTAAGATGTATTTATACGTCAGAATAACACGTTTAGGAGCAAATAGATGTTTATTCCTCCCTTAAGTAATGGTTTCACTGCGAAGTTGTTCTGTGGTGCTGTAATATTGTTTATATGAGAACAACAGAATAGGACATTTCCAAAACAACCAAAGTACTGAAAATAAATATCCTGTTTAGCATAGTGTTGCACATGCCACAAAACTAAAGTTGCTAAAAACAAAAGTTGACCACAACACTTCAAAGTAACTAACTTTTCGTAAGGTCTTATAACTTAAAAATTATAGCAAAATCATCAGCCAAAATCTTGATTGACTCAATTTCATTTACAAAAAAACAAACCAGTCTATGTTCTGGCCATGTGACAACGAAGCCCACAATCACTTAAAGAAGTTCAAAAGCAATAACGTATTTAAATAACATCCACTAAAGTGTAAAACTTTGGAAAAGTAATGAATTACCTGTTTGCTATTTTCCCACGTAATTGTAAGAGAGCACATCTTTATTTTGCAGCACTGCCCATCAGCTGTAAACACTTGTGTTGCTTCAGCATGTTCCAACTCCATCTTTCTGTTATTTTCTGTCTACACTTAATTGCTTAACCGTTCGCTGTGAGCAAACCAAGCCAACGACTACACGCATCTTATGCATTCTTGTATGGCTTTTTGCCTCAGTGCAATCAATAGGAGGTAGGATATTTTTAAATATTATTCCATATGAAATAAATGTTTCCCCAATCATTTATCAATATGAAAAACTGTCTCTCTGCATTCATCAACAATCAGCTAACGGAAAAGGCTAGTGGATTTTGCCAGCAGTGAAAGACCTAATCACTGCAAGATCAAGCCAGCTGTCAACTGTGATCAGCTTGATTCACTGCACTTCTCATATTCAATGGAAAATGTCGAGCAATACACATTTCATTCGCAGTTACCAGGTTAAACTGCAAATATGACAACACAGAAAATTTAGTTTTAAAAGGGCAACAAATTATTTGCTCCGTTTTTATTCTTGTAGTATTACAAACTCTGAAGAAAAAAAAGAATGCCAAAAAGAACAGGGAAATCATTACTTCTTGTATTTAATTTAATTGTTTAAAGTGACAGGAAACTCAAATTTTGAAAGTTCACTTGAAATTTAACAAAAGCAGTTTATTTAACTAAGACTGCCTAAGATAAAAACGCAAACAGTACAGTCAAAACAGAAAAGGTTGTTTCCAGAAGACTATCAATCGGTGTTTACTATAATGCTCTTCACTACCTAGTTTTGTCTTTTTCTTAAATCCTGCATGCAAAAAGATAAATATTTGAGCCAGCAATGAAGCTAAAACACGTGTAATAGCATACATCAAGAAGTTTCATGTCAGAGAAGATTGCAGCAAGTCAAAACCTAGAATTCAGGATTTTTAAATGCTGAATATGAAAGAAAATACTAAAATCCACTACCAGTTTCTTATGTCTATAAAAATGATAATAGCATGCAAGACAAAAACATAGAAAGCTGTAATTTACCTTATAAAACTCATGAATTGCATGCAAGTTCACTCCCTCCCCATTCTTTCAAGAAAAGAATTCAACGTGATTCAGTGCACTTACACAAGAGATCCAGCCAAATGGGTCTCCATAAGGACACTGAACAACTGTATGTCAAAGCACGATAAAGTGAATATTCCAGCTACATAAAGAGGCTTATTTTTAGCAAGCATGAAAAGGTATGAGCTATAGAATAAGATCATCCAGTAAGAATAAGGGAAGAAAAACAAGTTCAACTCCCCTGCTCCTAAATTAGCCACGGGGACTTTCATTTTCTGTACTTTGATGTGAGGAAGACTGCAGGGGAAACAAACCTAAGTACAATTAGATCAGGAGGCAGTTGTGGAGAAAGAGAAAAGGAAAGGCTCTCTTGCCTGGGAAAAACCTAGGGGTGGGAAGTAGGTAGGCTAGGTGTCCGAAGGCCAGATGGACAGGAAACTAAATGAACAAGTGAGGGTGCGTCAAAGAAAGGAGGCCAGCACTACATGCGCATGCACGCACACATGCACAAAAGCAAGTGCCACCACACACACATGCTGAGGAAGCACTAGTCTGCAGACAACGGGGCTGCATAAAAGAGATGACTGAAGATGGCCTGAAAAGGGGCAGGTGGCTTTGCAAGTACCAGAAGAGTCTCCTGCTCAGAACTGAAAGATGCTCAGACACAGAGGGACAATCTGAACTCTCAAGCTTTAACATTTAAAGCTCTTAGAGCTCTGCACTGACACAGAGAATTTCATAATCTGTCTCTTGTAAGGAGCTACTGAAGTAAGGGAAAGGGCAAGTCCCATCTTCATTGCAATAAATTTGTATCAAAATATTTGGTTTAACTTAAAATTATACTAATGCAACTCCAGAAGGATACAAGCATGGCAAAGGGCATTAAAATTTACAGCAGCAGTGTAAGGACTGGGAAAGCAACACCTTATGAGAAGTAACAAGTGAGCTCTTCAGGTAACATTACGCACATTAGGTCATAAAATAAATGTTATGTGTCAGCTCACACACACCTATATTCTCAACTACTCCACCTTTATATAAAAGCAAGTTTGGATCTCAATGCGCAGTGACAATTGGAGGCAATTCTCCACAAGCTTTGTTTAGTTCAAAATTTGGAGAAAAGTGTGAATCTATTAGGCCAAGTTCACTGGATGAGAAATAGATAAAGATGTACCGTACTTTCAGGTTCAGCAAACCGGACAGGACTTTTCACCATTCCTCTTCCATAGACATCCACAACTAAGTGTTGCTGTAAAACTAAAGAGCCATGCCTGAGAGAAAACAAAGTCACACCTGCAGAAGTGGGAACTAAAGGTGTAAATTGAGTAAATGGTGCAGTTTAGGTCTTTCCTCCCCTGCAAAATATGGGAAGCCACCTGTTGGCTTCCACAGAGTAGCACATCGTTGTTCCCTGTAACCTGCTGCACAGAACTATCTTTTGGTGCCCAGAAGAACAAAAGAACTACTAAACACAAGGAACACTACAAAACCCCAATACTCAGGGAATGGCGAATGGACTGCAAGAGCTGAATGGAATTTAAATGAATGAGAAGGCAGCAGACAAACAAGGTTAAAATATATCCATACGCACACAAGAAGTGAGTAAAAAGTGCAAGTCGCTCTCACATCCATAGCCATTTAAGTAGATGCTTGGTATCTCTGTCTATAGAGATGAAAAATTATGTAAATACATAGAGAAGACATGTAGGGAAACAGTCCCTTCATATGTTCCAAGAGGGTTTCCTGTTCCCAGTAAGAGAAATTATCTTTAGATTCTTCAAAGCAAATGAAGTTAGATATTAAGAACTAATATTAGTCATAAATTTATGCCATCTTAATTAAAATTATAACACAAAAATGGTCACATAGTAAATAAAACGTGGCGATTATTTTCATAGCGTGTCAGTATCTAGTATTTCAGTTTATACTGGATGAAGTTACATTTGAGAAACTACAGGACCCATCAAAACACTGCTCGTGACATTCCAAATCCCAGAATGATGTGATTTTGCCTAAAAAGCTTACAAAAAGCCTCAGAGTAAAGTACCAGGTCAGGAGCATCTGAATTCCCTACAGTTTCATGTAAATTCTTCCAATGAGATCACACAGTTACTAAACTTGTACAGATGTTTCCAGACAAACTACCCTTTACCAAGGTGTGAAGAGACTGGGACTTTTTTTTTTTTTTTGCAACAAAATTAGCTTTAGACTGCCTTCCCCCCCTCCCTCTCCCAATTTAATTCCCCCTCCCTCCCCTGAGGTTTCTTAGTTGGGTTAGCTTTTCTATTGATTTATTATTATTCTTTTTTTTTTTTTTTTTTTTTTTTTTTTTGAAAGAGCAAGATATAGCAAGCTTTTAGGAAAATGCTTCAGAGATCAGATTAATCTTTTTTTTTTTTTTTTTTTTTGGTCAAATCTGCTAAGTTGACCCCCAGCTCTTAGTAGATGTCTGAACTGAAGGTACAGGTAAGGCTCCCCTATCTGACAAGAATTTTAGGAATGAATAGTGTGTCATCTTTTAATGAATTTTTTTGTTTAGACTATGCTATGAGACCCCTAAAAGGATCTAGATTTCCACGACTGACACTGTCATTTGCTCATTTTGAACAAATGCCATTAAAACTTGCCTTATGTGAATGGCAGCCTCTTCCAAATACATCATTAAATATTATGAACGGAAGTACTTAATACTTACAGGCTATTATCAAATTGCATTTGTAGCTCAGATCTGAAGAGCAATTTCTATTTCCGACTAAGCTCTTTATCCCTCAACATTTCAAATGAGAAACTTTAAGCAATTATGTATAATATATTTCCCTTCTCTTTCAGTTTTCTCTTGAGTTTACTACTAAAAAAGTTAACTTGTTTGTGTGTGTGTCCCCCAATTAGATTTTGGCAAATCTTTGCCTGACAGGCTGTGGAAAGCTGCACAACTAACCTCGTAAAAATGGTTCAGCCATTTTTTAAGCTTATCAGAAGATTGTTAGAACACGTTTAAAAAAATAATAATTGTGTAACTGGATATAAGATGTTTAATGCCTTTTTATGGGGTTGCAGTTGTATCATTCGTATCATGAAAATTAATAAACAACAAAAAATTCCACTTATGAATTTTGGTACCAGCTATATATCTATCTAAATTCTAAGCCTAGAGTTTGACAAACCTTACCACATGAACTCGAAAGCAGTGTATATTCTTTACTACTACTTTTAATGCAGAGACACTGATTGCATTGGATGGTTCTGCCAATAAGAGCGTAACTGCTCCCAAGTTAAATCAGTACTATTAAAAGCGCTTTGTGTGTACATAAACATTGAAGGTTTTACCTACCTGTTAATGGAAATTCCACGAGCATGAAATTGTAAGGTTCTCCTGATACTAAAACAATTGGGCTATGTGTTGCAAACCTGCTGCAAAAAGCCTGACTGGAGCCACTTGAACAGTAACGTTCACTTCTATTATCTAACAGCAAAAAAGAAGTTAATTCTCAGCTATCTGTGTTGGTCATAGTTTCAAGACAAAGAAAATTTAAAGGACCGATTGTCCAGTTAGGGGTTTTGTTTTACACTAAAGCCAAAAATTTCTTGGGGAGCAATAAAATCAGGTTCCTCCTTGCATTTCTTGTCAAAGGCTTTCGTCAGTATCAAGGTAAAAGCATATAGATACCAGTTTCCCTGAAGGGGGGTGGGGGAGTGGGGCAATTTTAGTATTAGAAAAAACAAAATGAATTAAAGAAAGAATGGTACATAAGAGTACAAACTGATAGTTTATTCTCCCTAAGTAAATGAAGAAGTTTAAGAAGTAGAAAAATAATATAAATTATGCATTTCCTGCAAATGAGTTATCTGCCATCACGTACAGACTGTTTTCATCACACTAATAGAGTTCTATTCTGTCTCATACACTTCTCTTCTCTTGTGTCCCTGCACTCCATTTTTTTTCTCCTGACTTGCATTTGCTTTCTCGTTTTCTCATTTCCAACGAATTTCTCAATCATTAGATTACCTTTTCATCTGGAAAACTGTCATTACCAGGTCAGTCCTGTTTCCAGAACTTCCTTTATATAAGACTATGATCCATTTTTCCTACTGATGACTGATAGGGTGGCTCCCAGTCCCTCTCCTGTGTACCACTGACCTCCAGTGGATAGAACCGTATTTGCTCTTTCTCACTGTGTTCAGACCACTGTCATTTCTATGGAATGAAGTTTGGATCATGCTAGGACATCTATAAGAAAACAAAACCCAGCATTCTACAGCCACTGTTTCATGGCCACTGATAAAAGGCAAGAAATGGCTAAATGGTAGAAGGAAGTTTGCAGCATCAGTATAATGAGGATCACAGTATCTAAAAAATAAATTTCAATCAACCCTGCTCAAAGATGCTCAGGACCAAATTAGGTTAAATTCTGAACCTCCACTAGGATGAAATTCCACAGACTCCAGGTAATCTGTTCCAGAGCCTGACTACTGTCATTGAGAAAAGACTTTCCCTGATATTTAATTAGAATTTCCCTTGTTACAAATTGTGTCCAAATCAAACTGGCTCAGCTACACATGCAAAAGAATGGAAGAGGCAGCTGTTCTCAGAGAAGTGAATCCCTCGAGACACCAACCAATCTCCCCAGCAAAGGAAAATGTGTAGTTATGTAAGTCTTATCTCCACATAAGTATACCTTCAGGATAGTGGTGGAAAGAGATCAGGCCCTGATTACAGCGTAATTCCACTTCCAAGAGGAAAATTGTAAACAAGAGCAAACCCACCGAGAGGTCATTTCAGGAATAAGAGAACCACTCACATAATTTTTCCTTAGACTTTGTTATGGAGATGCAAAGCTCTCAGATGAGCACTTACAGATAAGTATTCTCTTCACAACAAAGCACATTTCATGGTCTGAAGACACATAGCCTATTCCATTTTTAACATTCAATCTTCATTTAGAAGATTATCTGATAAAATTCATATATTTATGTAATCTTCTGATGTTAAGTTCACCGTTATTTAAATAATTGCTGATCATGCACACAGGAGTTTCACAGAACAGAAAAGAACATTGCACATGACAAAATATCAATTCATGAAGTTATCCAAGTTGAATTCCAGACAGATCATAATTTTTTCCCAAGACTACTGATTCAAACATGAAAGCAAACATGTTTCTAAAAGTTCTCTATGCATGTCACACTTCCAACTCAGCCCCAATATTAAATACAAATCAATCATTTCATCATAAAAACAATACACGTAGTAAAAAGATACCTTAATGCCGAATATTTGGTAAGATTTGAGCTCTCTTCAATGTTTCATTGGTTTGTATTGATTTTAGGGCTAGTCTAACATTCAGCATGCCAGTAACAATGAATAAGCCTAATGCATTACGTAAGTGTAAGCTGATTAAATCCTTGATCCCAAAGCCACCTCTTTACCCCCCCTCCCCCTCCCATTTAAAACTTGGTACAGTTGAAAAATCTGAATTTTATAACTTTTAGAACCTGATTTGTACCATTTATGGCATAAAACCCATGAAAACTTATAATAATAAAATCTCTTCATGTCCTTCTCATCTTTTAGTAATTTCATGAACTTACTAAAAGTGTATTTTAAAAATGATCAGTTCCCTAATAATTCTTAATTTTGTGGCCAAACTTTTATATAAAATATGAATGGCACACAAGTAGCAGTGTTTATCAAGTTACCAGGTCTGAGCTTTACCCACAAAATTAACAGCAAATCAAACTAAACACAAAGTTCAGTGCTGCCAAGAAGTACAATTAGAAGGCACATGCTAGTTCTGATTTCCAGAAACTGTCGTCTCAAATGAAGTATGTGAGCTATGAGGAATGGACCTCGGAAGGTCATTAAAGAGTTATGCTCCCTTAGCATACTAGAGTACTGTGATCTCACTACATTGTCAATATGACAATGGAAGCAGGATAAACAGATCCATGTAGATGATGTTATCAGCTAGTGTTCTCTACAGAAAAGAAATATAGAAAGCAATACATGATTAACTGTTTTGAATAGGGAAAAAGATTCCTTCCACTAGCCCCACATGCCATATATAAAACCAGCTGCTAAAAGCTGAAAAGTAACTAAGCAGTTGAAAGGAAAAAAAGACAAACTATAACTTCGCTGCTGCATGTTTAAACACACGTATGAGATTTTAGATGCCAGTTGTTAGGCAATATACAAGGACAGAGTCACTTAACCTGCACAATTGTTTTTAACATTTTAGTTGATATTTTAAGACATCTCAACTTGAAAAATCTGATTAGTTTTGTCTTTAAACTTCTCTGAAGTGTTACTTTACCCAGACAAAAGAGCTCTAAGGCACGTTTAGAAATCAACAGTGTTCCAACAGACAATACAACTATGAATTAGTGAGCTCTTCTTGAAATTCAAAAACGTTAAAGAATAATCAACTATATCTAAAGTGCCTCAGAAGATGCAGCAAAATGGTCCTGAGTGAATGAGAACAGATTATGGTCTGTTGAGTCTTTATTAGAATTGAGGATGAGAAGGGAGAGAAGAAAGTAAAGGGAATTCCAACTCTGGAACAGGTTTTTAAGCCATGGCAATTTTGAAACAGACAACCTGTATTTTACTTGTAAAAGAGATGATGTTCAAGCCATAATTCACAGAATGCCACCAAGCAGGTACTCTATGCTATGCAATATGTTTTTTAAATAAGCAACTTCGTAAAATGATTTTTTTTTTTAAAGCATAGAAATGAACCTAGTGTGCAAACCAGTATAAAGAGATGGCTCTGAAGGGTATATACCTCTTCTATCAGTGTTTGAAAACATTCCAATCCATAGATATATTTTCATGTTTTACCTTATGAGTCTACGTCACAAGATCAGTGTTAGTGAGAAAAAACAATCAAGAAAAGATGCCTGGACAGGCAATACTCATATGCAAGAGTAATACAGCTGCTTTTTTCCTCACACAGGATGAATAACAGAGAGCAAAGCAGGTGAGAAAATGCAGTAATTAATGAGGCTGATGGCTTCTCACTTCACAGAAGTGAATTTCTTTCTAGGCAGAAAATTTACAGAAAAATGTTGATGAAAATCACAACAGAACAGGCATTAAACATTTTCCACTGGTTCCTACAAGAGATTTTGCAAACCAAACAAATTTAAAACTTCAATATTTGAGTTCATTAAAAACCTGTATGATTTATTACTTACCCCATTCTCTGTACGCTTCTCCACAGGTATGTTTATTCCATTTCTTTGGTTCTGGGCTTGTCGTCCACCTAAAAGTGAAGCATCATTTGTAGTGCAAAGTTCAGTTTTCAACACAACTGGTTCACAGTCTTTAATCTGTACTTTTCATGATTTATTTTTTACATAACATTTTACCTATGAATTTTCATTCTGCTAGTTTTGACTCTCTCATTAGGTTATTCTCTGTACACAGTGGAGTCAGCAGAAATATGACATAACTTCACAGACTTCCTCTGTTAAAGGTACAGACATGTAGGCCTAATTTTCTGACTTGTGTTTTGGCAATGATATTATGAAAGGGAATGTACTGAGAATGACTACTGAAGTTTCACACTTCTATGTCAAGAAGCAGCTCCACAGAAAGTACTATACGTTAATATATAAGAGGAAACTTCTGCAATGCCTTGTAAACAACTTCATTCTACAAATTGATCCACAGGTCAATAATGAATTAATAGGCCTTGCATGCTTCAGAAGGCACATTTTCTTTGTACATTCAAATGTGGCTTCATGTGTATCTTAAATTTCTTAACATACTTTAAATTAGAATTGCCCAAAGAATAACTAAGTATTTTACAAAGTATCTAATTAACATATATGTAAATCCTTATATATTAATGGACTTGCTACTTCTGGCACTCAAAGCAACCATCAGCCACTTACAGATATGAAAAGAAACCCCAGCTCAAAGCAATAAGGACTTAGCCAAAACTTGAAATTCAGTTGTCATAAGTAGTCAGGTTAGTTGAATGAGTAAGGATTGTCTGAGCATGCAAATATACAACTTACTCTGAGTTTCCTTTCCTCTCTCTCAGGCAGTCTGAGAGCCATAAAGTATAATGCACAGTCTCAAAAATCTTCTCATAAATTAAGTAGTCTATACTACTTAAATCAGAAACTTAAAATACTTTAATTTTTATCCCAGTCTTTAAAGAAAGCCCCTAATGTAATATGGATTTTGTAATTTATGGATATGGTATGGATAATGTAATTTTATATAGACTTTTTCTGCAAATACAGACAGTCCAGGGATTTTTCAAGGTGTGAATTATTACTACCAATAAATATATCTACAGAAAGTACAGAGAAAGTAAAGCTTGTAAGACCTCTGTCAACGATGTCTGTAAAAGAGATTTGTTTCTAAAGGATGCAAATTAGTTTACTGAATCTTTTTTGTGGGTGCAACTGAAAGAGCAGGAAGTCAGGAAGCACAATCCCACCCTCTCAAAAACATTGTGACTTTCTCTCAAAAGCAAAAATGCATTAAGTGTCTCATATAACAAACATTTTTGGAACAGTACTAAGCAGAATAGAAACCAATCTTACTACAAAAGCATTACTCAGATTGATAGAAATTATTCTAGATAAGGGAACTTGAGAACATCAATCAACATGACACTGAACAATGTTCAAAAAGACTTTAGTGTAAGGAAGTTGGATTGCCTATACCTACTGTTTACTCAAGCAATTGATAATTGAAATCACTTCAGAAAACATTTTAGATATTTAGGTAACAGCATTAGAAGGTAAGTGTACTTACTCTGTTCATTACTTTCAGCTGGCGACTCCTCATGACGAAGAAAAAATTTCACCTCTTCCCTCCGGGGACCCCATTTCTGCAGGTGGTCATACATCATATGATCAAAGGGTATGGGACGTTCTAAAAACAGTAGAAAATAAACAAATCTATCACAACTATTTTAAGTTAGGCAAAATTTTATAGAACATTAAAAATACAAATGTCTTTTTTTGTAGTAATTCAGTCCATCCAATGTGTTTTCACTTATGCAAAGTCAAAGAAGCAAGCATACACCAACAGAAAGTAGTTGCACTGTGTTAAAAGCTTGCTTGTTACTATAACACAGGTCACTGCTTAACAGCAATACATAACCAGTCTGCAGAGCCATACAAAAACTAACAGTGTCTACAAACTCTGGTTTAGCTATGTCAGGAATTCTTCAACACAACCTTTTTCACAGTGCTGATCTTTGCACCTTTGCTCCCCATCAGCAGATGGATATTTTGCTCTATTATGCAGATGATACATTCTGTTTGAACCTCAGGGCTTCCACACAGACAAAAAAACACGTCATTGTATTGACATTTCACCTATTATGAACTTGGGTGGGTACTTCCACTCCAATACACTAGACTGGATGTTAATTTCTAGTACATGTGAAATTATTGGCAAATCTTTGAAGAGATAAAGGCTGTTCTACGCAACAGTAATCTTTGTTTTCCCCAGAAGCGTAGAACATTCTCATAGTACAGTTATTTCTTCAAAATCAAATCTACTATTACTAGAATGCTATGCACTATGTATACAGTATCTCAAAATGAGTAAGTATTTCAAAAGAAAAATTTTCACTGTTTCTATAATTATTGTTTAACTTATTTTGAAGTATTTTGATTTAAGGTAAGAAAAAGCTTAAGAGCTTCCTAATACTAAGCACAGTATTAAGAGATCTCTCCTGATCAGAATACAACAAACGAAATAGTGACATTAGAAGAGATCTAAATCAGTTGTCCTACGTACACTTCATACAAGCCACCATTACTACAGAAAAACAGGCTTGGATGGAAACCAGAAGGTGGAGTTTGTGTTCTTTAATGTTAAAAGGAAAATCCTTTATGTCCCCAAAAGTCAGACCACGCTATCTCCTACCAAGCAGAACACTGCCAACAATGTTAGACATTTCTAATTTAACCCGTTTGATGCAAGATGACAGAAATGATACAAAGATATATGACATACCTTCAAGAAAGCTTGGAAGGAAGGATTACAGGAAAAAACAGAAGACAAAACACATGACAAGCTACATTTTTTTTTTTGTATATATAATGAACTGTGTAAATGTTGACACTACTGGGATACTTCACTGAAATATTTTGAAGACGATGCATTTAGATCACTTGATTCAAAATGTATTTATTATTGCAGTCATCTTGTGAAAAATCTGTCTCGTCAAACACCCTGATCTCATCAATGCCTTGCTAAGATCTCCCCAACATACAAATGAGCACACCCTAAGGCACTGTATTTTAAACCATTTAAGAAAAGAAAAAGCCAAGATCGTGTCCCATTCTACATTAGTCATTTCCTTCAAATCAAGCAGAATTCCAAGAAAACTGCGCCTTCCAGGGAAAGGAGTTTTCAGCTAGAACTAAAGGAAGTGTTTTACATTGAAGATACAGAAAAACCATAATCCAATACAATGGATTTTATGACAAGATCAGACAAATTCACATACTAGAAGGTACACCTAGAAGATAACACTATAATTATATTGTTATTGGATAATATCTGGTATGTAATAGGTATATTTCTTTTCTATACACAGTAGCAATCTTTTAGAAAAATTCAGTTATTCAGTTTCATTCAATTCTACAGTTATTTCAAAAGTATCAAGTACAGCTCTACAAATGCTACTGCTTGCACTTGCATTTTATCAAATACTACTCTCCATGAAGAACATTTGGTTTTGGAGAACATTTGTTAAGCTTGGATTGTTAGATAATCTTTTTTTCCCCCCTTCTTTTTGAGGGGGAAGTGGTGTGTATGTTTTTTGTTTGTTTGTTTTAATCTGAAAACTGCCAAACTGATTAAAAATACTCTGCAGAGGAAAACACCTCCAGGGCACCTCCTCAAAAAAAAAAAAAAATCTCCACATGCTTTTTCCTTATTCTATTTCCAGTCTTTTTACACTGTAAATAGCCAAGGATACAGATAAAATGATACTGATTATAGTAGGCATCAAAACATAAGTCATCTCTGTGGATTGATCACCTGTCCACATGGGCCTGTTTTCTCTTTCCAGTAGCAGCAAGCAGTATATGCTTGTGGAAGCAGCATACGAAACAGAATAAGCAGAAATTGATCCTTTCCCTTATCTACCCTTCTAGCTTCCAAGTCAGGCTTTGAGAGACTTCCTAAGATCAAGCAAAATCCCATGTCATCAGCCACATGTTCGATATCCAGGGGGTTCTGTCCTCTACAGGTGCCCAGAGGACCACCCCAAAATTAGCCCCTGTGTCTGAGAGCGGTGTCCAAATGCTTCAACTCTGCCAGGCTCGGTGCTGGGACCACCACCCTGAGGAGCCTGTCCCTGCACCCAGCCACCCTCTGGGTGCAGAACCTGTCCCTAACCCCCAGCCTGACCCTCCCCTGTCCCAGCTCCATGCCGTCCCCTCGGGTCCTGTCGCTGTCCCCAGAGAGCAGAGCTCAGCGCCTGCCCCTCCGCTCCCCTCGTGAGGGAGCTGCAGGCCGCCATGAGGCCTCCCCTCAGCCTGCTCTGCTCGGGGCTGAACGACCAAGGGGCCTCAGCTGCTCCTCGTGCATCCTCCCTTCCTCAGGCATCTTCCCCTCCAAGCCTCCACTGTCTTCATAGCCCTCCTTTGGGCACTCCCTAGTAGCTTTTTTTTTTTTCCTTTATTTATCCTTAGCTATTCACGTTGTAAAGAGAGCTTCAAGCATTCCAGTATTTCTGGATAGGTCTTTGAAGAAGGAGAAAATAGTTCTAATGGAATGGAAAAATAGGGAAGCAAAAGAGAAGCCAAACAAAAAGAGCAGGCAGAAGAATGCAACAGTGACCCATATAATCCCATTATCCAACACGTGCAAGATCAAGTTTAGAAAACAGGCAAAGGATATTTTGAAAAACACTCAGTAAATATACAATGAAATATCTAAAGTTATTTGCAGAGACAAGCTATTCAATTTCGGAATTACCCAATAAAACACCTTTCTGAAGGTTAAAAGAAACGTACTATTCTTCTTTATTACCGTCTTGATAATTGTCAATATGTTACTACTACATTTACTGCTAATGCTTCTGAAGATTTTTCAAAATTCATAATCCAAACAAAAAAATACCCTTGTGTAGCCCTGTTACTCATTTACTATTTAGTGTGCATGCTGGATCCATTTTTTTTCCTTAAAGAATTTTACAGGACTCCAAGTACAGCGATTAACACAACACAGCCACAGTTAGCTCCAACTGCTTTCAGTGGGGAAGGGTCATTTAAAACAGAAGCAAATTTTATTCATCAGCCAACTCCTTGCCTAACAAAAAAGGAAACAGACAAAAACAAAAAACAGAACACCATATTTAAAAACACAGAAGCTTTTATTTTCCTTTTCTTGTCCCTCACTCATGTGGGCTCCAAGAAACATTGTAAACAGTGTCTGTGCATACAAGGTTAAGGTCAGGAACTTAGTAAAACTCAGTTCTTGAAAAGGAATTTTAAAAACATGATTTTCAGGTTTTTCAGCTCCTCGTGCGAGGTAACATTTCAAGTGCTTTCAAGCACATCCACTAAAATTGCAGCAAGAATCTTCTAAAGACCACAAATGGTAAAATACCTAAAAATTACCTAGTTCATGGACTTTAGGACACAGAAGATCTTAAGCTTCAGGAATTTTTCCTAAATAAAAAGATTGTCAACTAAATATAGTAAGTAATGATGCTTGATAATGAGTACCAAGAAACTGGATGTCTGAACAGGGTTGGGCTAATTCTGGCACGGTGAGGAGTGGCCGCAGCACGGCTGCTGGTTAAGCAGGTCTCCCTTTACTAGTAAGGCCCTGATCCCAGGAGCTTTAGGAGCTTTTCAAAATAAAAGATCCTGTTTACATCATAGACTTGAAGAATGAAGGCTAATAATTTTCCAGACATGACCATGGAGAGAAATGGGAAAGATTTTCTTTTTTTTTTTTTCTTTTTTTATTTCTTTTGCAATACTTCCACCAAAACAATTTGGAATATGAAGCCCTAAATTAGAGAGCAAGCTGCAGCAGTACTGAAACAGAAGAAAAATGACTTTGTAATCATTTGGCACAACTTAGGCAAGTGAAAGAGACTCGGAAAATAAAGAGGAAGAGGAAAGGGACATTAACATTTGACACAAGAAACAAAGAGTTGAAGTCCCTATTCCTTCCTTCAGTTTAAAGCCTATAAACCTCAAAAAATTGCAGGTAGAAAACTTGATCTAACGTTTACTGCAAGTTAGGGTAGCACTAAGAAGCATTTTCTGGAAATACTTGCTCTTTAAGAATAAAAAAACACTTCAGTTTTATGTTTAAAGCTGTAACAACTAGAAAACATTTTTGTCAGTAATTGCACAAATAGAAGAAAAGAAAGAAGGTGAAATAGGAGAATATATATGGAGGAGTAATTAATAGGATTGATCCCTATGATTTAACAATAATTTTTAAAAAATTATTTCTATGAAAAATGAAAAAATGTCATCTATGTATAAATTCAAAATTACTTGCAAAAACTATTCAATTTTTAGTTAGACAAAAATTCTCAAAGATTAACTTGAGCAATGAGCTAGACACCTTTTCTTTGAAGCAAAAGTTTTGAGGTTGGGTGAGTTCTAGCTATCCTGAAAGACCAAAACACGGATACTGCATCGGTGTTTTAATAGATAATTGCAAAAATCGTTCTGTTGAAACTATATATCTTATATTTAAAACAGAGTAATTTTTAGGCTTCATAATTTGTTCTTATTCTGATTACATGTATTCTGTCATCTGTAATAAAATGTGTTTATGCCTGCTATACAGGAAACCAGAACACAAAGTAATGGATTATGTCCATAATTGGGAGTTCACTGTAAGATCAGAAAAGCATCTTTACCTACGCAGGTTTGCAGTTGTATACTACAAGTATACTTCCATTTCTTTCAGTCACTCACGTCTAGGCTGTAATTAAATTCAGGAAGACCAACAATATCAATTGCTAAAGGCCATTCCAGATGTAAATGAAGTGGATAATTGGGTAATGGACAGATTTAAAAGCTTGAAATCCATTTTCTTTTGAAACGCACTACAAGTTCCTGGCATCATACCTATCTTTTGACCTCCTTACCCACCATGACTCGCAATAGCTGGGCAACAAGGAATATGTTTCTTTTCCTCCTGCCATAGCCTGAGAATTCTATACAAAGCAAGGAAACTTCAAGCTGAGTAAACACAAGGTGCTACAAAATTAGCTGACATATCAGGCACAAACGCTGTTGCCTTTTTTCAGCTATTAATCACCTAAAGAAACTGGAGAAGAATAGGAACAGAGAAGGAAATAATAAAACCAAATGCACATAAACCAAATACTTATGTCATGAAACTCCAAGAAGAATCAGTTTCTTAGGTGTAATACAAACAGCTCCCAATCTATTTTACAACTCTTCAGAAGCTCCTCAACCATTTCTTTAGCACGCAACAACAGAAAAAATTAAAAAAATACTCTTCCACTGGCACCGTATACAGCAGTTTCATTGCAAATTGCTTCCCACTTCCCACTCCAAACCAATGGTTTGAGTTGTTTGTTTTCACTTCTTAGTCTCATATTTTCTGTGACAGATCTCTGCTCCTGGCTAGAATTATTTTTAAAATTTGAGTGGAAGGAGCTTAATGTAGCTCCCAGGAGCAGCTGAAGGAAAATTATCATCCCACCCTCCTTAAAAGAAATTTCAAGTTGTTTCACTCAGAAACTTTAGTATCCACAGACTTTGGGGAAAGAAGTTGAGACCACCAACACAGATTTTACAATGATATCCTACATCTAAGAAAAGCAAACAAAATGCTTGTCCTGAAATTCCTGTCAGACAGACTTAAAAACAGTGTGCAGGACATTTTTTGCTGACAGTACAGGTCTGTTTGAGAGCTCCAGAAATGTAAGCAGGTGTTTCATTTATTTATTTTTAATTTTATTCCCTCTAGTATTTTGCATACCTTAAAGGAGGCTGTAGCGAGATGGGGGTTGGTCTGTTCTCCAACGTGCCTGGTGACAGAGTAAGGGGGAATTGGCTAGAGTTGCGCCAGGGGAGATTTAGGCTGGATATTAGGAAGAACTTCTTTACCAAAAGGGTTGTTAGGCATTGGAATGGCCTGCCCAGGGAAGTGGTATAGTCACCATCCCTGGAGGTCTTTAAAAGACGTTTAGATGTAGAGCTCAGTGATGTGATTTAGTGAGGGACTTGTTAGTGTTAGGTCAGAGGTTGGACTCAGTGATCTTGGAGGTCTCCTCCAACCTAGTGATTCTGTGATCTAGATCTTCATGGACTATAATGGGACCAAAGACACACAAATCACAGGATAGATACCCAAATTTAGTTTTAGTTCCTCCATCACATCTCCCAAGATAAGTTTTATTTTCCATTTCATAGAAACTGTTAGCTTCAGATATCCAACATTTTCAGAAATAACGTTATATCCGCAAATAAAATATGTTATCAGTCTTTGAAGTCATTATAGAAAATTCATGCTTACATTTGCCACAGTTGCAAGGCATAAGTGCCCCATAAAGATGCTGTGGATCACTGGCTAGAATTTCCAGTCACCTTTTGAAGCTAGCTGACAACATTCTCTGCATTTTTGCAAAGTACACCCTCCAAGTATTGTGAAAGCAGAAGGACAAATAATACCATATATGTTACACTTTTACAGACCAGTGGTTGCAAAGTATTAGGGATAAGTGAGTGCATGCAGATCCAGTTTATATATGTTACATACTTGGCATTTTGACTCTTTGTAACCTAAACTTCTAATTTGAAAAAAAAAAAAAAAATAGCAACCTTCCTATAAGTTTTATTCTTAAAGACAGTTTTATAAATACAAGCTAAATTTGTATG
This sequence comes from Netta rufina, assembly GCF_964035555.1. Classification (NCBI taxonomy): domain Eukaryota; kingdom Metazoa; phylum Chordata; class Aves; order Anseriformes; family Anatidae; genus Netta; species Netta rufina. The sequence goes on from NC_140128.1 coordinate 55,263,798, forward strand.
CCAAGAATTGCAAACATGCTTAGCCTCCCTTCTGCTTACTCTTGCCTAAACTCTACAAATTCCCATCTAATTAGGAAACAACTTCGAGGCACCTTCTCTCCTTATAAAGTCTTAGAACCATTAAAAAATAAAACGATATCCCAGTAGGAAACTATTTTAGTTTGCTAATACTTAAAAGCTCCACAGGCATCTGAATAATGCAATAAACTTCTCTGCTTGACAAAATGAATAAACAGCCCCTGAACAAAATATACCCCTCTCTATAAAAAAGTAAGAATTCTATATCAAGTTATGACCTCATTCTTTATACAGAATAGATGACAAACCGCTTAAACAGGGGTAACCTTAGTAATTGAGGTAGGTAAGAACCTACCTGTTATCCTCAGCCATTCACTGATCCTACTCATATATTGATACACTATCATAACCTGGAAGCTTGCACTACACTTAATTGCAAGAACTCATCTAGAAACAGAATGCATAATAGGGCTTTTCTGACACAATCCTGAAAAGGACTGCTCATCCCATCATTCTGTGAAATAACAATTACAACACAAATAGAAGACAGGCACTACTACCTGCCCCAAGGGAAGTTATTGAATTTTTGACAATACACTTCCATGAAGAAGTTGGAGATGATTCTGGCACAATTCTGTATGAACTTCTGTTAGTTACGATCCAGGAAGAAAAACCCATACAAATTATATGGTTCTATGATTCTGTTATACCAATTCTTAAATTTCAGGTTGTTATCATGTGGGTAACAGTGAGGAAACAGGATGGGAAAGAATCCAGTTGGTAACCTTCACTCACTTCTTGTATAAGATCATCGCTGACGTTACAAATTATTTAAACCCTACTCCAACCCTGAACATGCCGTATGCCTATTTGAAATAAATGATGTGTAGAAGTAAAAATACAGCCATCCTTCCCCCCCATTTTTAAAAGGCAGATACTGAATACTTCATGTAATCTGAAGATCTGAAATACAAAAGACTAACACATCTTACATATGCCTTTTATCAAATACTCCATGCTGAGAAAGGAAAACGAGGAAAAAAAATAATCAAGAACTGCATTAGTCTCTACAGATACTAAATACCACACTCTGCATGAAAGTTTGCCAAGAAAATAAAAAAGCTTTAGAACAATTAGAAATTATTGATACTGAAAAGTCAGTCTTACCATTTCTTCTAATTGTGACAAATATTTAAACCAATTTCCACCAAACATTTTGCTTACCGTTTCCACGCCATACTTCAGCCAGATGGCAGCTTCCTTCTCCAGGCTCTTTACAGAACTCTACTACATCGCGACAGGTTGTTTCTGGTGTAATTGGAACTTCTGTCAAAATCTGCTCATTGTTGCTCAGAAACACGGTTAATATCATCTGAAAGAAAAAAAAAGTAGCAGAATATTCAGAAACATGACAAGAATATGAATATAGGTAAGATTTATAAACCCTCTGTAAATGGAACTATATGCTTATGGTTGGTCAATATTATCATAAAAATAGTTTTCAGTTTCTTCTAACTTAGCAAACGATTTAGTCCTTTGTGTTGATTTTTTTTTGGTAAGTGTGAATGGAAGGTTTTTCTTTTTTTTTTTTTTTTCTTTTTGTTTTGTTTTTGGAGGGTGGGGTTGGTTGGTGGTGTTTGTTTTTCCTCTTTCATTTCAGTTAAAGTGGTATAGTTCTGTCTGACAATGAGGCTGGGAGGGAAGGAATGAGTTTTGCTATAATAGATGTTTGAAATCATAGCATTTAAATGTTGCAAATAAATTAATACTTTGTAAAGTAACATAAAGCTCCACAGGTGGGCAACCCTTTGCAACTTGTCTGAAGATCCACTCACATTTCATTGGATTGGAAGCCTTGGAGTAAAAACCAAACCACCATACAAACAGGGGAAATAGAAGTGTCACATTTTGCAAGGGGTTGCATTTGTTTAGTTACTTGCTAGAGCTAAAACCTCTGAGAAGTCAGTTGTTTCCACATTACTTCAGCCCCCACCCTGCACTTGCTGTGTAGACCAGATGCACACGCAACCTGCCCGCAGAGGCACTAAGCATGCTCTCCTGACTTGTACTTGTACAACATCAAAGGACAACTTTCCCTCGAGTAACTGCTCCCAGCTATTCCAGTTGGAAAGCTGCCACAAAATAGTTTTTCTTCCCCTCCCCACCTTAACAATATTCAAAAGAACTTGACATCAAGGAAAACAGAAAGAAGAAAGAGTACAATCCAATCTATAAAGGAGCAAGCGTAGCTCTAAGAGGGAGCACTAAGCTCAGTTGAAGCAAACTTTTGTTCAAATGCTTTGCTCCACCTTAAGCAAAGGTGTGCACAAACACACAGAGCTGGAGCTATTCCCATCCCTGCTCATGTTAGTAAAGGTACCTTGCTGCAAAGTCAAGCATTCAAGAACTGCACATCAACTTCACCCACCTCACCCCCTCTGTGCACTGTGTTCTGATATGGCCATTAATAATACATTTGTTTGCTGCACTCCTCTATCAGGGACCTCTCCCTTACAGAGCCTTCTTGATGAATTTGGTTTGTAGGCCCTTATGGCATTTGCTGCAAGAGCTGGAAGCGTGTCCTTACCAGCTGAGGGGCTTGTAAGGAAACAAAAACAAAACAAAAACAAAACAGCGAAGTCCCAATACAATAATACTAAAACGATTCATTTTAGCCCTGAGTGGGACTGTTTTGAGGACCCGTTGAGAGTTGTATACAGAAGCATGTTTTTCAATGTAACACTAAATTGTCAGAAAGATACTCAGCCTTCAGTTCCTGTTCAAAATTAAACAAGTATTTTTAACTATGTTATCATTCCCTCACTCTCTGGCGCCTCAATTTACTATCAGTACACTAGTCATGATACCATTCTGTAAACTTAGGGGGATGGAGATATGTGATGTTTAAGACATAGCTACCATAATAGATGTCCCTAATGAATGTGGCAAAATTATTAATTTTGTCTTCTAGGAGGAAGACAAAGAAAGAAAGAAAGTTCTTTCTGAAAGAACTTTCTCTGTAAATAAGATTTAATATCACATATTGAACCACAATGATAAAACCTAATTATTTAACAGCTCTTCATTAAATAACCACTCGCCACTTAACCGGAGTTGTGCCTCAATTTGCATTGGCATATCTTTAAAAAAACAAAAACAAACACACACATTCAGAACACTACTGGGACACATTACATGCACCAAACTGGAGATGAGCACTAGTAACAGCTGGATACTGAGCAGGAGCACTCCATCCCAGCACCGTCAACTTCAGAAGTAAGCACGGGACCAGTCCCAAGAAAGCCCGGGTTCCCAGCCCTCAGTCTCCTCGGCAGACCTGCAGGCTGTTCCAACCCATCTTCCTATTCTCCCTCAACCTGCCAAGCTTGTATGCAGTACCCTGAAGTTCTCACAGTAACTGCATTTCAATGTGAGCAGCAGTCATCCAGGGCTGTAGATGTACCAGAGCTTCACCCTTGAGTTTCTCCAAGAGTAGCTCTAAAAGGAGCTATTGTAGAGCTAGGATGCAACCACAGCTAATAATGCAGATGTCTGGAACCACCTACTGTTTACAGCTCAGTGTTATTTCTCCACAAATGAAAAAAGGTCCAGGCCCGGTTAATCCTCAGTGGCTGTGGAATCTTTTACACAATAAACACCTAATACAGATTCTAGTAGTGGAATCTGACCTCATACTTAAGAGGGGAAGTGTCACATATGAACACAAAAAAACAGGCTTTGAAGCAACCTGAAGAGGTCATCCCAGCCAGTCTCTTGGCCTGGGGCAGGATCACCTCTAGCTCCATCATGCTGCAGAGATGCTTGTTCAACCTGTTCTGAAAAGCCTTTCATGGCGGAAACTCCACAACTTCCCTCAGCCATCCACCCCAGGATTCCTGCTGGAAGGAAAAGTTCCTTAAAGTCTAGTCAAAACTTTCCTTGCCACCATTCAAACTAGTTAGTTCTTCTCCTAGCCACAGGAGTGATAAAAAACACTTGTTTGACTTTTTTCTCCACAGTTACATTTCAGGTATACCTAAAAAAAGTAACCAATAGTTTTTTAATTTAAACTCCAGCCTGTGAATTATTAATGTCAGTATTATGAAGTGATTTCCCTATAACACTTGACAGTTTTTATGAGAATGCTCAGAGACACTGGCACTCCCAGAATCAAGAGGAGGTCTAGGCTTCTTCATGGTCTGTCCCAAAGCCCTGTTACCTCGTTGTGAAAGACTAAACGGCACAGCTTAACATCACGTGGTTTCACATGGCTTCCAAGTTTCGATTTCTGTATTGTTGTAAAGATAACAGTGCCCCAGAAAAGTTGTTTCGTGTATTCAAGGTTATCTGCCTACATCTGCAGACCAGCTGAAAAAGAAGGCAGGCCTTGGAGGTGCAAGTTATCCCATACAACTCTGCCAACTCTCCATAAATTCAAACCTCAACCACAACATAAACATATAGTCCCCCCTTTGCAAGAGCAGGCCCAAGTTTGCTGTACCTCAAACACAACATTTTCAGCTCCCTCAGCTCTCAGCCTGCCCCAGCACTGCCTTCTCCGAAGCACACTGTCACCCACAGCGCCGGCTGGGGGACAGCCCAGGGAGAGGTGTCCCTCTAACGAGGCAGCAAGGTGCTGCAGCCATCACACTACTCCCCAGACTCGTTTAAGTAAGGATTTGTATTTATTTTTAACAGGTGGTTGGAGTAACACCGTGGAAACTGAAGCATTGTACTGTGAAGCAGATGGCCTGAAGCATACAAAGAAAGACTCAAAATATTGAAAATTATTAACATATTGCAGTATTAATTAGATTTTCAAGTCAGTGTCATAGCTATCCCTATTTATGGTGAAGGCAGAATAATAATCCGAGGTAATTCAGGGAGATAAAATACAAAGAAGCACTGATGGAGCCTGGAAATTTCCTGCTGAAGAATATGAGCGAGGCATACGCATGAAATAGACAGTACACCCACCGAAGGAAATTAGCAGTATTAAAAATGTTCTTAGCCCAAGATGAGGATACAGGAAACTGGTAAATCCTTCTCATTTTAAATGGGTTCCAAACATGAACAATTGCAGAAATGCATGTTCTTAAAAATGAGATCATAACCATAGCAACATTTCAATTCAATCATCAAAAATCTTCAAGTGTGGACACAATGGCACACAGTAAGATCTGAAATGTAACCTCAGTGCTTCTAAATTATACTTGGTTTCCACAATAATACCAAGCTCCAAATCTTACCCTTTCCTCAATACAGATGCAGATGTTACCTGTCTGCTGCTGTCCTCTGCAAGCCCTGCTTCCCAACCAATGGCTTTATTCCAGCTTTCATCAATTCCTGGATCTTTCTACTCTTCTCCACCAACCTCTAAAATATTCCTTCACAGTTCAGGTCTTTCCCATGCCAGATGGGCTGTATCAGCCTCACAACCGAACTCTTACTGTTGTTTCACTCATTTCTCAGCTTCCTGAAAAGCTCCTGCTAGGACAGCCTCCGAATCCTTCCCAAATCTTCTCTGCTCAACGGAGTCGGGCTGGTGCACATGTTCATCTTAGGATGTTGTCTCTGCTTCTCTGTTCCCATCCCAATTCTCTCCCATCGTATTTCGTGGGTTATTTGAAGGGCACACATAATCATCCCCGCCGTTTCTCACGGAAATAGGAGGGAGGGATAAATCCTCAAGATCTTTATCCTCATTTATCATCTCCTCTGTTTCCAAAGACTGATAATGTCACCCACAAATTTCAACAGGCACCTTCCAGAGCGATGAGACAGTTTTATCTGTCCAGACCTGATCCCTTACTGAAGAATCTGAAACCCTGACCATCTCTTGTGAACACCTGGCCACCAATTCAAGTTCCACGTGGCCATCACAGCCCTTACCCAGTTATTTCCAATGACTCCCTGGATTTCATATTCACGGTAACACAAGCATACCTATCATTATGAGCTGTAATACAGACATCTTTCACACCAATTATTTTCTCAGTCTTGTGTCCCAGATCCATCCACAGTACTCCTGTACAATATTGAAGGCACGGATAATCTCTTCTATCAATTGGTGCAGCTAATACTCTCAGAGCTTGGAAATGTGGCTGTTGGTTTTCTCAAGTTTTCATTAATGTGCCTTTCTTTTTTGAAAAAAAAAAGTCACAATGTATAAAAAATGATTTTTCAAGCCTATGGCTCTATGGCTTTAACCATGTCATCTTTATGCATTAATTTTCTAGTTTTCACTTCCCCATTGTGATATGGAGTCTTCCTCCCTATTGCTTTTCACTCATTTATCAAGAAACTGATGCCAAATCAGTCCTTTACACCAGTTTTTCTACTCTCCATACATTGAACAGGTGTTTTTATGCTTTCTTCTCATCTAACTCATCTACCACGGCAAAGGTCCCACAGGGCCACAAGTGAGAGTCCAACATCCCTTGTTCTCTGTGAGCTTCTGCAGGCTATCCTGTTTTGCAGCTCCAGCTGCACTCCCCTAGCACAGTAAAAGTAGGAGAACTGCACAAAAACAGAACAGAAGACAGCAGCTGATGTTCTTAGTTGCAAAATTGCCTAGAAAGTTAAAAACTCCAACTTCTGAATGAGGTCTTTTTTCCTCACCATTTTTCTGCAATCTTACAAAAAAAAAAAAAAAAAAAAAAAAGCAATGCTTTTGATCTTCTGCTGGTACCTCAAATTAAGAACAGGGATGTTTTTAATTAAATCCTCTTTAACAACAATTTTCATGGAAAAAAAGAAATACATCTTACTCCAAGATTACCTTATGCTACCAAGACATAAAACAGTGGTGCTTGAGTAGAAATAAACCTTACATAAAGTCTCTCCATTGCCTTACACACAAGTTAATTTACTAACTCCGATAACACAACAAACGCTGGCATTTCAGGCTAACAAAATCCAATCTAAGCACATATCTCCTGATACCCTACTCCAAGAAAATTGAATTATTTAAGCTTTCAGAAAGCAACCAAAAAGTAGTATTTCAGGACATGCTGAAATATTAGGATTTAAAACATGTTAGAGTTGATTTCCGCTAATAATATTAATATTCAACTAAAAAAAGAGAACCAGTAAGTTCTAGGGATGAAGATCAATTCACCTGATCTTTGCTTTGTATGTTTGCCTTTTAACTAAAAGCCACGCTTCCACCCAAACACGGGGTTCCTGACAAAAACGGGATCAGAAAACTGTTCCAATTCTCAAAGGTAACTTACTTTATATCCACAACTACAAAGTCACTTAGAAAAGTCTGTCTATGAAAGATTAAAATGAAGATCAAACAACATAGAAAGGGTTAAGAAGAAAAAACATCCTGACAACATGAAAGACACTATTTTTTCTCCCACTTTTTTTCTATCCACTGCTTTCCTTTTCCTGGTATTAAAGCTACAGTGGACAATAGATCTTTTTTGTTAAGAACTTCTACCATCTTTAGAATTATCCGATTGTGAGTTAAGAATACACTGGATACCGAATAACTTAATATGGCTAAACTCACAAGCAGCTGTTTAGTCTTATCAGACTTTTCATTTGCTTTTTTTTCCTTAAACCAGCCTAGAAACTTCATTGTGTAAACGTTTTAAAAAAACAAAACCAATAACCTCCACCTCTTCCAGCAGAAAAGTGGTTAGATGCTTCAAAAATACAAAATGTGTATTATTAAAACACTGACACACAATGGACTGAAAGTACAGAACAATTCTGGCAGCAATGCCTGCTTTATTCCCTTTGTTTCGTGGGAACTGGAATGCATTACCTTCTCACCAGGCATCTCCCCCTAATGAAGCGTTCAAAAAAAAAAAAAATAATAATCCATTCAGGAGCTTGTGCTTTGCCATTTCAGATAAAGTCATGGTTAAGTCCATAGCTGCCATAAGTCCAAGTTGAGAATAGTCAAAGAAAAAAAAAGTCTTCTTTTACACAGTAGAGACCTCAATATCTCCCAACACATTTTGATAGCCTCCCAACCTTGATTCTGCTGGCCTGGGAGCCCAGCCATTCTCTGTATTTATCTATATTTAAGGTGCAACTACAATACAGCTTTAACTGAAACATTAAAAATGTTTCAGTTAAACATTTTCAGTAATTTTACTGAAATTCCGAAGTCCCATCATTCAAACAAACGTTGATTAAGACTGACATTTTCATTTACTAGAAAAATCAGCTCATGCGACACAAGAAAAACTGCGAAGAGGTGGAAAACCAACCCTTTGGTGATGAGACATGCCAGCATTCCCAACCCTGCACAAAGAATGCTCAGGAAAAAAAAGTCACAAGTTATCAATCATTCTGTGCAAGTTAGCTTGCACAGAATTCATGCCACTACATAAATTTTGCACCAGCTAAAGCTGTAGAAATTCTAGTTGCACATCTCCAGCACCAAAGCAGAATTTCATTTCCTTTGCAGTATGAACATTCTCCTTTTTAAGACTGCGGACTTGATTAGATGAAGCTTTAAGCAATTATATTTTGAATGAAATAAGACTATGAAATTATAAACAAAAAACTGTTTTAATTAAAACCACCTAAAGATGTGTTCTTGACTCAAGTCATAACTATTTCTTTATATCATGAGATTTTAGAACAAATCCCAAGTAAGTCTGATGTTCTTATATGTAAACACCTGAAAAGGAGTAAGATTTAACCATCTCATTTCCATATATTAAAAAGAAATCTTTAAGTGAGTTATTCACCAGCACGGTTTGTCCCAATCATTGTAAGTTATACTTTTTAAAAATAGTTTTCTTGAAAGTTTTATTGCAGTATGTTCATGACATTTCATATAAGATTATCAAGACAGAAAGCAAATTTCTTATTGCTTTTCATTGGGAGATTTCTTCCTTTTAACGTCTTTTCCCCTTTCCCACGTAATTTCTTATTGATAAGAAATAACAATACAAGTTCTATATTCTGGAACACATTTTCCTTACATCCAAGCTACACATAACTTGAGTTTAGGCCAAAATTTAAGACTCAGTCATGCCTATAGACCACATTGGTAAAAATGCAGAAAGGTAGTGTCAAAGAAGTGGAGTAGAGTCTTCAGTTTGCAAAGAATACAGAAATGAGTAAAGTTTTCTTTCTTTTTTTTTTTTTTTTTTTTTTTTTGCAGACTCACAAAAGCATTTTTTTTGCACAGGCTCATAAAATAATTGCATCATTAACTTGCTGCTTTGCAGTCACTGAAACATCTACCTTGACATCCACCTTCACAGGACTCTGCGCAAGACAACTTTGTTACATAACCAAAAGAAAAAGATAGCTGTGTCAGTCAATACTTGTACCAAGAAACTTGGTGATGGAGTATTAAATTCCTTCTCTTCACAGAGCACAGAAATTACTTAAAAAAATATATTTAATACCTCTTATAGAAATATGGAAGTAGAACATTAAAAGAAGTCTTAAAATAAGATCTTCCTTCAATTTTGTAATGTCTGCACATATGCAATAGCTTAATGGAGAGGATAAAGCCAAAAAAATTAAATAAAAACCCCACAGATGTTTCCTCTCAAGAACTTTACCACTGTTGCCTTTGTCTTCTTCAGTAAATAAGCTTTCATGTCTAACAGCAGGTGTTCAGCAGGATTCAGACTATTTCATAAACCTATACATACTTGCTCTTTATTTGCTGAAGGAATACTTAGGACACTTTATTGTTCTTTGTCACTGACAGAGAAAAAGCTTCAGCACCAGTTATAGATACGGAACGTGGAGTCTCTTACTCTTCCAGAGGTAGACTTCAGTAATGTCAGAGAAATAAGCCAGCAGTTTTGCTAGAGGAAAGAGCACTATCATCAGGCATTTAAATATATTCAACTACACAAGACAGGTCTGCAGATTATTAATGAAAGGTATAGTAGTAGCTGACTGGAAGGCTTCCAGTGCTCCAGGAAAACAAAACCTAATGAAACAATAGCAACTAGAAGGACTAGATGCTTGTATAAACAACACGAGCAACCCACAGACTCGAATGGTGTTCTACAGGCTGCGAGGAACAAGACATAAATGGGGCCAAAAGAAACAAAAAAAAAACAAAAAACACAACACACGACTCACCAAACAAATACTAAGTCTCTAGCATCTGCTTAAGATAGAAGTGATCATTTAGACATTACAATCCTATACTTTGTTGTATTAGAAGCCATAGTGCTGTTAACCCACATCCAGCTCTCCTGGCATCATTTTTATACAGGCTGCTTGTTGCTTGTCACAACACTGGAATGCTTTCCTTTAGATTCCAATGGTTCCTTTGAAAGCAAGCAGCAGCTGGGACTTTGATAAATTGATTTAAAAGATGGGCAATAAACATGTGGCTACAAAAGGGAAAACAGGTAAAGCCGAAAAGGGCAAAGTTAAAAAATAAAAAGAGGTTAAAAAAAAGTTGCACTACAAATAAATCTATTAATTTAAAAGGAAATCTGTCTAAGTGCAATATTTAACGTCATGAGCTAAAGAAACACAGCCTGAAGTTAGAGAAATATAAGACATGCCTCTTGTGATGTTTTCTAGTGGAAAAACGTAATTTGGCACTTGCAACAGAATGAGTTCAACATCCCTGCATCATTATCTCTTGGCTTGATTCCTAAATTGCTACATCTGGAGGAACAGCAAGAGATCTTGTTGTTGCTCCTTGATGCAAATAATTCCACTAAAGGACTGCCAAGACACTAGTTACCACGTAAGAGACTTCGGGGATACATCTAGATACACAAACACATTCTTGCTGAGCACATTTCTTTCTGAAGGCAACGTACCGCTTAAATGCAAAGATTTATTTCTCCATAAAAAAATAATTCTGCTCCACTATTTAAAACACTGTAGGCCATTATACCATCTTTCATGATATACACAGCCACTGTTAAAAGGTGGAAGTTGGAAACTTCTTGAAAGACTAGCATTCACAGTTCAGAGAAATATTCTCACCTTGCAAACTGGTATTGTCTGATTTGCTATAGGAGTCTTTGCCAACTACTACCCACAAACAGGCGACTGATCTCAGAATCAAGCAGTTCTGAGAAAGACACAGTTTTTCTATGACACTTGCTGGCCTCATCAAGGGCACTCAGATTTTTATGTTTTAGAATACATTTTGTCTGTAAATCTTAGAATGACAAACCCTCATCTGTTACCGCCTGCCTAATTTCAGCAAAATTCATCTATTGCACCTGCAGGGGAAAAAAAAATAAAAATCAGCAAGCACATCAATTCTGTGCTGGTTGTTACGTGAAGTAAACAAAATTGCTAACTTATTAAAAAAAACTAGCAAACACTTGCTGTATTTAAATACAATAACATTTGTTCACATATTTAGTTAATGAGAATTCCTTAAACAATGGATTATACTGAAAATGCACAAACCACACAGCAGAAGTGTGAAGAGGGCCAACTGCACCCTGGGGTGCATCAGGCACAGCGCTACTGGCAGGGCCAGGGGAGGGACTGGCCTGCTCTGAGCCCCTGTGGCCTCACCTCCAGCACTGCGGGCAGTCTGGGGCACCACAAAACATAAAATAAGACACAAAACTGTTAAGAGAGTGTCCAGGGGAGGGCTACAGAGGTGGTGAAGGGCCTGGAGGGAAGGATGCATGAGGAGCAGCTGAGGCCCCTTGGTCGTTCAGCCCCGAGCAGGGCAGGCTGAGGGGAGGCCTCATGGCGGCCTGCAGCTCCCTCACGAGGGGAGCGGAGGGGCAGGCGCTGAGCTCTGCTCTCTGGGGACAGCGACAGGACCCGAGGGGACGGCATGGAGCTGGGACAGGGGAGGGTCAGGCTGGGGCTTAGGGACAGGTTCTGCACCCAGAGGGTGGTCGGGCACTGGGACAGGCTCCCCAGGGCAGTGGTCACAACACTGAGCCTGACAGAGCTCAAGGAACATTTGGACACCACTCTCAGACACAGGGTCTGATTTTTGGGTGGTCCTCTGGGGATGCAGGAGTTGCACTCGATGATCCTTGTGAGTCCCTTCCAACTTGGGATATTCTGTGATTCAGTGATTCCAAACTCAGGCAACAGCAAGACTCAAGATCAAAACAATAGCTACATTGGTACAGTCCTCTTTCCTGAGCTCCATTTGTCCTTAAGCTGAGATATAAATAGTTTGGTAAAATACAAACATGATTTCCACTATTTGTCACATCTCCAACTCAGCATCCTCTAAACCAAATGGTTCAGAGTTAAGTGGGGAACTCCAGTACAAGACGGGGTGTGGCCCCCTAATCTCCTGGGGGAGAAGGGAGGAATGGCTGTGACACTACAAGCACATCTCATCATCTAGCACAATTCAGTGCTCACATTCACAGCTCTAAATCTTCCCTATCTGTCAAGGTGATCAGTACATCACATAACAAGCATATGACAAGCTTGAAACAACAGTTCACCAGCTGATGAGATATGAATAATATGTTTAAAAATACTATTAAATATTTGACTTTCCAAACCATTAAAGAAGACATGATGCTGAAGAACAATACAACTGTAATTCCTTTAAATTCTGCAGTAAACTCAGGTGAACTGCCAACAAATTAAAAGCAAAACCAAATTAATTCAAGATGACTCAGCTTCAGACATCATTTTATTAAATATGAATCTCAGCTTTCCATTCAGAAAGAAAAAAGGAAAGCTGTATTCAAACAGAGAAGTTAAAAGCAAACAAACACACCAAACCCTACAAACAGGACCTCCCCCTCAAAGACTCAGGAACCATATGTCAGATTAAAAAGCCAAAAAAAAAAAATTATTTTAGTTTTTCTGGGTGGGAGATATGTGGAAAAATCTTATTTAAGGTTTTTGCATGTGGGAATTAGCAACACTATAAAATACTATAATATACTTGGAAAGACAACTCATCATGACAACACAAGGCAAAGCTGAAGAAGAATTGAGTTAACTGTGAGGTTTGGGGTTAATTTTCCTGAAAGAGCAGTAGAGCCTTCAAAGTATGCATGCAACAGAAGTGTCCCACAGAACTTGTATCACAGAACTGAGTGTTCTCAAATTATTAAAAACATTTTGGCCAAGGCTAAGGAAAGGGAGGTGCTGATGTTTCTACAGTCTTGTGTTCGACCTTGTCAACAGCTACTGCAAAGTCATCCAAACCCCACTGAATTCCAGAAAAGCCTGACCAAACTACTGCATAGAAAATAATCTCATCAAAAGATTATAGGACACGCACAGATATTTGTGCCTTTTCATTTACGAGTTTTCAAAAGAAAAATCCATACCACATAAAAACCGACCAACTAAAATAAGATCTTCATTGAAGATGTGCCTTTGGTCAATTAATAAAGACTATTTGGGGCACTGAGCACCACTTTTCCATTTTACAAACAAAGAACAACTTTTTTGAAGTCTCCAGACCCACACCCATATGTAAAGTTGGGACCAGAATCAGTGCTACTCTTTCCTTTAATCTTCAATAGATCAGAATAAGAAGGGACAGTCACAGCTTTCTCCCAGGGAGTGGAAAGCATTAACAAAATACTGATTGTTTAGCACATTGCTTCCAGGGAATACCAGCCATTCAATCTGAGATCTGGCTTGGCAAAAACGTAAAAAGTGAAAACAGAATATAACCTCTGGGATTCAACAGGCAGTTTGCAGTTTTCCTTCCATCATCAGGGTGGAAATTGCACATAATAGAAAATTACTCTTTCCAGTCCATTTCTGGAGTTTTTACATGGAAGATTTAAAAATTAAAAGTCCTTCTATTTTCCTGTCAGATATCCATTCTGTCTGAATCAAAAAAAAAAAAAAACAAAAACACAGAATATCCTCCCTTCTCCCCCCCACCCCCCAAAAAAAAACACTTAACTGAATTTACACAAGGTAAAAATTAAAGTTTCAGGTATTTCATATACAAAAGAGACCCATATAAGGCAATAGTCTCTGATTTTCAAGGAAAAATCCCACATACAACATTCTAAACCATTATAAGAAATCACCATTAAGTTTTACAAGACAAAATCACAAAGTGTATTATTTTACAGTAAAGAAACAAAAAGCAAAGTAATCCCACCTTCTTTTTTATAACTCTGTCCTTTGTCCAGTTTCTAGAGTTAAGTCCAGTCTTTCCTGATAGCCAAGATTTCTCTTTTGGTGTTTTAATAACATTGTGAAGAACCATCCTTAAAATATTCTTCATGTGTAAATAGTAGTGAATAGAAATATAATAGTGCAGAGCTAAAGCCTAGAGCAGTTTGTGTGCAGCAACTGCAGTGAAAACCCACTTAAATGGAGTATTTTTGGTCTACTGGCACATGAATTCAAGCAGCGGTGACGAGCAGTGATAAGATGTTCTAAGGAAACAAGACAGGCCACAGTTGTGACAGGAACAAGATAGGCTAGATCAAGTTTCGCCTAATTAGGCAAGGTTGCAGTAGGGGAGTTCTGCTATCCTCTCATTGTGCAATAGTCATCTTTGTTTGATGTTAGAATAATGAAAAACATTAAGTATTCATCCGAAGTAAATTTACATATAAGGCTCTGTCTGTCTCAGGACAGACAGAAGTGATTTTTTCCATTGAAGGGGGCAATAGGGAGCAGAAGTTCAAAGAGCAAACGATGCTAGCATCTACCAAAGATGTTTACACGATGCTTTTCCTGAAATTAGTGAAACTTTTGAAGACAACTAACCAGCTTAAAGACAAAACAACAACAAAATCCACTGTGTATTTACGCCTAAAAATACTATAGTTCAAGCACTCCTCCATTCTTGGCAGAGTCTTTCTTCTTGCTGGATGTAATTCAAGCAGCAGAGAATATAAAATGGTAAACTATGTTTCTGATTGCCTCTTCATGTCAAGGGACAGGGAATGTTTATCATCATTCCTGTCAACACTACCCAGGATCCAGAGTGAGGCAGACAGAGATGGCACCAACAGTGCATTCAGCTCTCACTCTACCATTGCAGCAGCAAAGCGCGCTCTTCTGCCCGACCCATTCCCTTAATAGAGAAAACACAGAACGAGTGAGCAAGTGACCCAGCGTGGGGGGAACAAAAACACACAAAGATACCAACAGTATGAAAAAACAGCCGAACTGAAACAACCCATCTCTCTCAGAGCAGATTATAAACTACATTTTCTGTGTAGCACCTTATGCATGAACTGCAGAAGGAAGAGTAGTAGGTTCTCGGTTTAATTTGCGATGCACAGAACTGCTACATTACCCTTCCCCACGAGCAGCAGCAGAAGGAAGAAAAAACTGGTAAGGTTCCATATTTAGCCTGCTTCAACATTCAGAAATAGCATTGTCCTCCCTTAATGCATTTTGTCAGAAACGCAAACACTCCGATCCCATGCAGTCTTCCTTCCTCCTTAGCAAACAAGTACCGTTGATAGGTTTACTGGGAATATAATCAGAAGAATAATTTCAGATTTCTAAAATGCAGCAACTTAAAAAAAAATAAAAATTAACCTCTTAGGAACTGAGGACATTTTAAATAAATTTGAAATGGGAGAATGTTTCTTAAAAGGGAAGGGTTGTTTTGCTTCGAAAAGGATGGAAAAAATCTAAGCTGGTTGTTCTCCAAAAGCAGATCGTATCTTTATCTGCCAGAAAAACAAACTGTATCACATGAATAAATATTTGAGAGGCAAAGCTGAGCCTATATTAACACACGTTGTGCCCATCTTCCAACTGTTGCTACAAGCTGAATGCTTCTGAACAAAAAAAATCAAAAAATTTTAATACCTTACTTGGTATTAATTAATAGGAGGGCTTAACATACATGTGCATTTGGGAGGTATATGGGAGGGTCCAAATCGAAAGCCCACCATCCCTTTGGATGATCAGGATCTTTTAAAAGAAGCATATAACTTAAAAGACATATCACTGGACTTCCTTCTTTTTACTCCCTTCGGAAGTAATTGAAAATGTCTGTATGTACTTTGTTAAATCAGATAAATAATAAAAGCCATACAAGCACAGTGTAGCCCCTTCCTTTTTCTCATATGGTCCATAAGCATATTGTCTCTAAATTGAGTATCTGATCCAGTACAGTTATGTGGCTGACTGATTTGTAACTGTTACTTCTAGGAAGGAAATTATAAATCTAGGAGGGAGAGGAAGATAAGGATACCACAGCTACATCCTCTGGTTGCGTAATGTATTATCAGCCTCAGAACTCTACGTTAAAGAAATAAGGGGATTCCTCCTCCACACAGCATGTAAAGAGGTTTGAATGCTCTAACTGCAGATGAGGTGCATGAAGTTTTTCACAGGTATAAATTCTTACCTTACATTAAATGCAGCAACTACATAAGGTCCAAGAAGACTTGCCCTGTGTAACAAAGCTCGTATTCAGCAATGCTATACAACTGCAGATGACATAAATCACTCAGCGGGAAAGTAAAACGCAGTCTATGATCCTACTAAAGCACTTTATCATAAAGACATTAATGGCCTCTGAAAAACACATGGAATGATGTAGGAAAAAGAATATAAAGTAGAACTGGAAGTGTAATTCCATAAAGCACAATTCTACATCAACTGCAGAACAGAAAATTACTTGACATAAATCTATAGATTAAAATTGGTAGATGCAAGCAGCCCATACAAGGAAGCAACACACAAGTATAATTCTTCTGAACTCCTGCTGTTCTTTAAACCCCAACACCATATTTATAGTATCATTACATTTAAGCCTTTTACTTGTTTCGGTAACTTGGATTCCACTTTGCCACCCAATCTCCCTCTCACTATTTTCACCTCTGTGCTCCTCCTAAGTAAGCTTTATTGTAAATGCCTAATACATGCAATTCGTTGATTTTGAACACGCTTAACTACAAACATGCGTGATTACACAAAGGGCCTCTAAGCCAGGCTTGTACACACTTGTGGAAACTTCAACTAAATAGGCACCTTAACTTCCAGATGAAAATTATGAGAATTTGTACATTCAATAAGACAATCAGCTTGCTTGCTTTATATACAGTCTCCTTTAGTTTCTGCAGTATGATCAAAAATCCATGGATCATACTGGGGAAAGAAAGGAAGCTCACACATCTATGATCGTTTTTCTTCAAAGTTAGTTTTAAATTAATTATACTTAATGAGACAGGTACCTAGATTCACTTATCACTTCCACTTAGGCAAACTGACAGTTTAGTTTACATATTTCTGAAATCTATTTTACTGAGGTAAAAATATCATGTTCTATTACACTATACCAACTGTGAGCTCAACCACCTATGCAGAGGATGCGTTGTAGTGAGCGTGTTTCCTTTTTCCCCAAAGCTTCGAGAAAATCAAAGCCATAAAAGAATTTGAATTAAATATGTCAAATATGTACATTTAAATACAGACATTCAAAAAAAATGTTCTTCTGAAGAAGAACATACCTAGCGTGCTTTTCCTGGGGGAGAAGAGGGGAAGCTTTTTTTCTCCTTGTTGTCCTCCAGAGGATGCCAGAAGCAGGGGGGCATTCCTAGCCCCCTGCACACCAGGGAGCTCGTCCCAGCCAGGCCCCGCACCCCGATGCACACACACCTACCTACACGAGGAGACTCGTGCTACTGTGCCCGCTCCCATGTCAGAAGACACCTTTTCCTCAAAAAAAAACTGCAGTACTTGACAGGAGGAGGATAACTGAGTAACTCTGGCCCCCGTTAGGGTGGTGAAAGGAAGAGAAAAGGATGACAAAGGAATTCAGACACAACCAAGATACGCTCAGCCCTGAGCACTGGAAGAGGCTGCTGAGACCTCACTCCTTTAAAAATTTCTGTGTAGTTTGTTCAACAGCAAGAAAAAGCCAATCGAAAGCTTTATCCTGCTTCTGAAAAGGTACAGGCAAGTACCTGCATGCTCCAGATTATGCTCACTTACAATTTTATGTCATCAGTTCTTCCGAGCTCTGGGAGCGCAAACGGAATAGTACTGGGTTGCTTCAGGACACTTTTTTTCCTCAATCAGCTAGGATTGCTGGGGATAGGGGCAGCAGTAAATAGGGATAATGCAGTAGCATCTAGAAGACCCAAATCACAGCCAAAGACTTGTTAGGTTGAATGTTAGGAAAACTCCAGATACACAAATACTGGAAACGCTGTATAGTAAGTTCTTTTATTTAGTGTAGTTTATACATCCCCAAAGTGCTTTTTCTGACTGAAATTTCGTAATGTAAAACCAAAAGTCTATATAAAATGCTATCAAAGAAATCTAAAGGTAGGCAAATGTGAAAGTGAATTGAAATTCAAAAGCCTTTATCTCTAACAAAAAATGAGCAAAAGGACTTATATTGAAACAATATAATTTATGTGTCAACTTAAGTATTTGGGTTGGATCCCAGAAGCACACTGAGGTCAATAGAGCAGCTTATAGTTCAAGCTGATTTAAACCTAGTTCAGAACTTCACCTCCTATCAGCACTACAAAAGCAAACACTACTGCTATCCATCATCCGAAAAAGAAAGGTAAAGAAAGTGCCGCAGTCAGGAATTTGGGCTGGGGGAATGGGCTGCAAGCATCGCACTTTGAACTGCTTTGTGTCAATGTAAAGCCTTGATTCTTATGGCACATTCCCCGTAAGCAAACGGAGCCTTGCTGAAGTGCTGGTAAATGACAACAGAGCAGTGGACACACTGCAGCATCAGTACTCCAAGAAGCTAGTCAGAGAAAGGACTGCAAACGTTTCCCAGTGACACGGGCTAGTAGACACCAATCCATGTGGCATGGTTTTTGAAATGACTGCATTGATGCTGACATGATTAACAAGTGTAAAGGAGGTGAGCCATTACACATCTTTTTCCACTAGCAGAAAACCATGATTCAGACGTGTAGCTAAAATTTTCCAAAACTCGGATAACTTGGGACAATAAAGCAGTGAGGAAGAACATTAAGCATCAGGCATGCTGAGACGTTCAGAGCCGCATGCAGAGATGAAGCTGCATACAGAGATGAGTTTCACAGTTTATTTTCATAAGACACTGTTTCAGGAACTCAGTCATCTCCCAAAGTGTACATACAGTCCCACTGTTTGGAGCCTGAATAGTAATTAACCTATTCGTTAGCCCATTCATTAGCCTGCAGAATCATACAAAACTGTTTCATTTCCAAGAACTTGCTGTTTTTAAGTACACAGCAGGAAAATCTAACCTCTCTCTGTCAATGCATCTGCACAACAACTTGAGCTACGAGGATCCTGCTTGAGTATTTCTAATAAAGCCAAGTATCTCACGCAGTTAGAGGTGGTAGCTTCTATGCTGACCACATCAGCACACAGTATGTGCTCTGGCTAATGTGTTGTTCTCTCTACAAAATCCTTACAGCCTGAGAACAATTTCACAAACACTCAATATTCTATAGAAACGTGCAAGTACCCTCTTCTTACTTATCTTTTCAAAGGAAGTGTCTGAGCTATTTGAACACCTGTCTTTGGCTAGATGGGATGGGCTCGGATTTTGACCCATGATATTGGTTAAGATTTTACAGGATATCCACATACTTTCTGAAGCCTGTTTTATTTTTCTTCACCCAAGAGCAGTAAGCTTTGGGAAAAAGAAAAAAGTTGAGCTGCACTGCAAGTCCCACCTACAGAAGAGCAGTAAGAATGCCAACAGGTGCTGCACTCACTGTCTTGAACCATGTCAGACAAACTGCATTAAGAAAATGGATTACAGAAAGATTTCCTCATGCAAACATGTTCAAAGTGCATCTCTAACTTAAACTGCACCTGTTATTCTAAACTAAGATTTAACCCAGCTTTCTGGAGAAACTACAAAAACATTTATATGCAGGTAAAACCACACTTAATGGCTATGGCAATCTTGCTGGTCTCAGACCACCCTGTTTCTTTTCCTTAAAGATCAGAGAGCAGCACAAGCATTACTTTTGTCTATGTATTAATAATGCAGCCCTGAATACTGCTTTTTTTTTTTTTATCCAACACTAACTCTCACAACCCTCAGCTGTTCACCTTTGGAGATCTAGATGGATATATTCTGAGACTGGCAAACATCACTCTCCCCTGAAAAAAAAACAAAGAGTCAAAAATTGACTCCCAGGAGAGGAGCAGAACACGATTAATTCAGATGCTAGCTAATGTGTTGCACTTACGTGCATGAGGTCAACCCATAGGATTTGGGATCTGTAAAATCCTCCTAGATCAGCCTGGCGGAGCCCTGGGGCACTGCACTGTTTTCTTGTTTTCATTTCAGAGAGCTGGGAAATTTGCCACCTGGGACACAAACCACATACCAAAATCTTCTACGCGTATCTCAGCGTACTCGTGCACTACCCTGGAGTTCTTTCAGGCTGAAAATCCCAATGGTAATCTGATAAAAGCGATTACGCCCTTCTGGCAACCTCCGCGTTTCTGCCCTTTCTTGTGCTGGTCCCGGTGCCTCTCTGACCCCGCAGCGAGGCGGTTTCGGTGTGCTAAGCTGGCAGAAAAGTACCCCGACAAAAAAAAAAAAAAAAAAAAAAAAAGCAAACAACTTCCTGCTGAGTTAGCAAAGTAAAGTGGCTCAGCACTGATTCAGAAAAACACCAGCGCACGAGAGGGGGCAGCAGGGAAGGCAGCCTCACAGCAGCCCCTGCAGCGACACACACACCTGAAGCCTCAGTTTCCCCCAGCCTCGACTTGTGAGCAATATTTTAGTCATGGGAAAGCTGAAATCCTTCGGTCAAACTTGAAGTAGGCAGATACATAGGTGAAACACACCGTCTGCAATGAGTTTAGATTACATGAACTCTTGTTACCTGCTGAGGTTGGAATTCCTTAAATAAAATATCAGTTTTACAGCTGCAGTCTCCTCACCCGTAAATACAACTCTGCTGCTAAGCAAAGCAATGAATTGGAAATCAAAAAATCTCAACTGTACTTCCAACTAGTGAACGTCTAGGCTAAGTTACACTATGAATCTTAGGAGATTAGGTGAGAATAATTGGCAGAAGCCAGAAGGAACATAATACTGCAAAGTAGGAAAAAAATGTGACAGCAAAGTAGTGGCCTCAACCTGAACATTGCACTTTAATTTTATTTTCTTTGGTCACAACTTCTTTTGTATTTGCTTCTCCAGACTTTCTCTAAGACCACACGTCGCACCCCAAGCCCTCACTTGCTCCCGTTTCAGGGAACACAGATAAAGCATTACTGGATTCACAAGCAAAAAAAGAAAAAAAAAGTAAAAACTGGTAAAGCCATAACTGCGATTTCTGAAGATCTCGGCAGTGTAATAACATTATTCAGTTTAATTTCACTGTTCTACTGATATAGCAAGTATTAAGGGAACAAAATTCAAGATACGTTGCTTAGGGTCCAGCTTCTACCACCTTACGACTAACCTGAGTAACCACCCTAGGCTGAAACAGGAAGACTCCCCCTTCCCTTCTGTCCCTCTCAGCCAAACAGCTTGCTCCCTCCTGTACTGGCACAGACAATAGAAGTCATAATACGAACTGATTTAATGCACTAGTCTGGCAAATTATACACATACACATGTGTGTATATTATATCTTCAGCATTCTTTGGATACATTTTTAATATTATTTTTTAGTGCCCTCGATCGGTTTCCTGAGGCAAGCAGTACAGCATGCTCAAAGCAAACAGTGGGAATGGGCAGCAAGAAGCAAGGAAGAAGGAAACAGGCACTTCCACTGGCCACAGGAAATGGTGAATTCAGCTCATCTGCATTGTGAAACCTCAGCCTTGAAAGGAATCCAGTCGCTCCAACATCCTACTGCACCATCGCGATAAACCTGCACGCTCCAACACAGGCAAGATCACACACACTAGCTTCTGAGCAAGGCTGAAGCAAAAAGAGAGTGTGACTTAAAATCTAGGTGAAGCAACTAAAAATTTGGGTTCAAGACAGTTCTTTTTCTTAATTAAACAGTTCATATATTTGCTTGTCCTTTGATTTGTTACAGATTTTACACTTTGTCCCCTTGAGAGCGTTAAGGGTTTTGACACTCAAATCAACCCCTGAAGGACCGCATCCCTTATTGCACAATATATTTTTACTATTACCTGTCATAAAAAATTGTTTTCAGAAACTCAAAACACTGAACACATTCAATTGGATATAATCCTTAATACATTACAGATTCTTACACGCTGCCAAGTTTAATTGATTCTAATGGCAGAATTCCAAACTACCAGAAAAATGTACCTACCAACCCAACAGCATGAAGTGTTAAAACTTTATAGTATTTATTTACTTAAAAGTCTTGTAATTTAAGAACCAGTGAGACACAGGATACAAGACTAATGAAGAAGATGCTTATGGAAGTGACAATGATATTTTAAAATACCTAAAAACAACACTTTCCAACAATTTAAGGAAAATAAAAATAAATGACTTTGCTGGAGTCTGGCAAGATCTAAAAGTCCCTGAATGTTTAAGAAGATATCTGAGCTTTGATTTTAACATAGAGCATTAGACTGCAAATTCTCCTTAAAAAGACAATGTCTTTATTCTATGTATGAGCAACTCTTAGCACGATGTACATACCTGTACACTGTATTAATATAAAAATTAGAAGAATAAGCTAGAATGCTTTTTATAATATAGTAAGAAGAGTTGCACTTTACATCAAACTTTAACTTGGTAGATTGACATAACTTGATTTGATGGAGTGGCATTTTGCTTTCAGGTTAAGTACCTGTCCTCTCTAAAGTCTATAATGGACAATCTGATCTACATTATTAGTTTCTCTTCATCACTAAATGCAATCATGTGCCTCAGAATTTTCTCATGTTTCATTAGAATCCACAAGCCTCTATTAAGTATATTTACATGCTCTAGCATCAGAGTAGCCTACAAAGCATCCCTTTTGTTGACATGGTGAAGGCTATGAACTCACACTTCCCATAGAATAGGCCATATTCTGACATCCTAAGAAAACAGTGACATGATCCAAAAGAGACAAAATGGCCTTTAAGCTTTGTTGCAATAAATAACTCCATTAATAATGGCTGATAAACTTGCAAATTATTCTCTGCAGTCAGTTCACATTTATTCAGCAAACAAGGATGGTATCAGTACTGCTGCTAATTATACAGCTATGAATTAATTGCAATATATTTTATCTCAGCATCACCGAAAATTCCTAGTACTAAGTATATGACAGCGTATGCCTTCCTTCAGACTTACACAATGTAGAATTATGTTAGCAGTGACCTTTCTAAGCAAGAGAACAGTGCACACTGATTTGAAAATATTTTGCTTTTAAATTAGAAATAAACGATGAGCACTGTGGACTTGCTGGGAAAGGTTTTAGACTGAATACACGATAAACATATAAAAAGGATATTTTTTTTCCAAATGACTATAATTCACCTGGAAGACAGCTTAATTCAAAAAGAACCACTGCAGATACCCATCTTTGGTTTGTGTTTTATCAATTGTTATCTATCTTCACAGATCAGGAACACGTGCAGCGATTAGGAAGATATTAATGCACATTGTAATATTCAAGATCCACTTGTGTACTGTCTAGTCTAATATAAAATATGCCTCAGGGATGATCTTTCAAGAAGAGCTGCAGTTTCACACAGAATTAACCAAAGCGCAGTCCACATCTCATTACTCCTTGAAAGCCAAGCTGTATTCAGAACTACCAATAAAGTTGCTTTTACATTTCATAAAAACAAATTAGAGTAAGCAACATGTATTTATATAGAACCTGGCAGCAAAAGAAATCACAGATGATGAAACCTTTCAGAAGTAATTCTATTCCCACATTAAAAAAAAAAATCCACCACACAGGAAAAAGAAAAAAAAAAAACACAAATATATCTCGATAATTCAATTTTCTACTCTTCAGATATGACTTCTTTCTTAAAATTGACAGTATGGAATGTAAAAACATTATGAATCCAGAAATGGCCTCAATAAAGTACTTCAACTGTGATAAATGCAAGTCACTAAAAAAATGAGAAAAGTTGTATACTTTTCAAACATTTCAATTTGTTGACAGAAAACTGTAGCTATGCCCACTTGTTACAATTCAATAATTGTAGTATTATTAGTCTCTCCTCCTACTATTATTATATACTTTCGCTAATTATGGAAAAAAAAAAAAGAGAGGATCAAGGAAAAAATGTTTCTATGAATTTGAATACAAGGAATTCCATCACATAACTAGTTAGAGTACAAGCTTTTCCCTTTTCAGGCTAAGAAATCTCAAAAAAAAAATTAAAAAAATCACCCAGTACCACAGCCACATGTTCACATTATCTTGATATTATATGCCGATGACTCCATTAAGTATTTTTCCCCCCATCCTTGCAGTCCAGAAATAAAATACTTGGGATAAAAACCTGGCAGACTAATGGCGCTGTCAAAGTGTCCATTTAAATGCACATGTTCCCAATTACCTTCTGACAGACAGTCCGTAACAGCATTTAAAAGCTCTTCAGAAAGGCAAAATATTTATTATTCTAGGATTCAGATTCAGTAAGCTCTAATCTGGAACATTACTACCACTGCAGCGAGGTAATTTGTTTTTATTAAGACTCAGCCGCCAGTATTAAAACGCTTTGAAGTACATTTCAAAAACATAACACAAGTCTGAATCTTATAACACTTCCAAATAACCACAAGCGACTGCTATATTTAAACAAGCACGAAGGCAACAACACTGGCAGAAACACTCATCCAGTAGTTTAAAAAAACAAAACACAACACAAACACAAGAGGGACTTTTACAGAAAGCCAAGCGCCGCACTACGGAAGTTGTGACATTCACCTGAAACACACACGAGGCAGCAATGGGAAGCAAATACATTCCTGATGACCTAGCCTGTCATTGGCACGCCGGGCTTTCGGTAAGAATGCGATGAACGTAAAGCACAACCCAAGGTGTGCTGGAAGCTGGGAGAGCTGACGGTTACCTCTGTGCTGCTTTGGCTAGCCAACGGCCAGCTGGAGCAGGTGATACTGGGGAAGAATTTGGGGATTTTGGTATCTGTTGGCAGGAATTCTCTCTCAGTATCAGTGTCTTGGTACCTGGCAACTAGAAGCTGAGGCACGGCGACGAGCTTGCCATAACGCCTGCTTTTAATCGCTGCCTGCGCTCCCCAGCCTGAAACTTTATGTCCAGGTGAAGCTCTTCGCTTCCTCCTCTCAGCCTCGGAGCAAAGCACCCGATACCCCCACCGAAACCCATTCTGCGGCGGCATCTGGGCTGCAAGCACTGCAGAGGACCTGTAAATAAAACCCTCTTTTTCCCGTGGAATCAGCGCAAACACGTGAGCCCTTCCCCAGAGCATCTCCTCAGCCCACGCTGGAGAGAGGCAGGGTCTGGGGGGGACCCCCTGGCAGGAGGGCACCCAGGAGGGACCCCCCTGACAGGAGGGCACCCCCACGACCAGGGGGACCCCCAGGAGGGACCCCCTAAGCCCTCGGGGCACCCAGGAGGGCCCCCCCAAGACCCAAGGCTCCCCCAGAGCCCTTCGTGTCTCAGTCTCGGTGCCTCCAGCCCCGACCCCCAGGAGCTCCCCGGGACCGGGGGGGGCCGCTGCTGCCGTGAGCAAGCCGCGGGGTCACCGACTGAAGCCCAGAAGGGAGCCGGGCCGAGCCAGAGCTACCTGCCCGGCGGGAAATAACATCAATTAACCCTTAATTTTTTTTAAAAATGGGTGTTTCGAAGGGGTTAAAAAAAATAACAATCACCCGAACCGCGGAACAACCGCACCCCCCCCCCCCCCCCCCACGGACACGAGGGGGCGCCGGGGGCCGGGCACGGGCGGAGCCCGGGGGGTGCCGCGGCCCTGGGCCTGCGGCAGGGCGGGCTCAGCCCCTTCCACTCACCGGCATCATCGCTGCCGCCGCCGTCACCGCCGCTCCTCAGCCAGCCCCGCCGCCACCACCACCGGGCCTCGCCTGGCACCAGCCCGGAGGCCGCCCTCCTCTCCTCCTCCTCCTCCTCCTCCTCCTCCTCCTCCTCCTCCTCCTCGCTCGGCCTGGCGGCGGTGACAGGTGCCCGGTGCCCTGCTCGCTGCCTGCAGCGGGCAGAACCAAGGGGCCCAGGCGGCGGCGGCAGCAGCGCCCGGCTCCCAGCCCCAGCGCCCGGCTCCCGGCTCCCAGCGCCCCCCCCCGCCCGCCGCCGCCGCCTGCCTCCTGCCTCCGCCGCCGCTTCCTGCTCCGCCCGCGCCGCGCCGCCCCGTCAGGGGTTAACGGCCGCCGCCGCGCCATTGGCCCGGGCGGCAGCGCCGGGGGCGGGGCGAGGCGAGGCGCGGGCACGGCGGAGGGGGAAGCGGGGGGGGGAGTGGCGCGGGAGCGCGCGTCGGGGCGGAGGGGGCGTGGGGAGCGCGGGCTGAGGGGGGCGGCCATGATGGAGGGGGGGTGTGCCCTGCCTGGTGAGGGGCGGCCTCAAGATGGGCAGTGGGGTCCTGGTTGTGGCTGGGAGTGGGCATAGGTGGTCTTGCAGGTGTCTCCTAACCCAAAGCACGCCATGGTTGTGTGATTGTGGTACAAAACCCTACATAACAGCACTCCTCCTCAAGGAGCCTGGCATCACGCTCCACCATGCTCCATTCCCCTCTTTAATATCCAACCTTGGTTCCTTCGCTTCGCCAGGGCCTCTCTTCCGAGAGCTGCGGCAGCAAGATGAGAGTTAACAGCTTGGAAGGAGCCAGGCACGACGCGAAGTCAAAACAGCACCATATGCTAGTGCTGCCGCACATGCGATGTAGACAAATTTCATATTGTTGTGAGTCTTAAATCCCAATCTGGAAAACACATCGACCCACACCGTTCCCGTCAGTGGCTGATCGCCAGCCTTTGTTACTTTGCTTGTAGAGCACTGCGACAGATCTCGGCTGGGAGTGAAAAAAAAACACACATTAACTTTGGAAGTTTGGGGGAGGACCTCAGGTACTGTTTGCATAGGTCTCTGAGGCTAAGCAAGATAATATCGACGATAATTGCATATTAATCTCAAACATGAGCTTGTGTGTTAAATTTAACCTATACCATAAGATTCTGTAACAGATAGTTGCATACATTACTTTAATGCATATGTGCCTAAGCCCTCATGACGTGTCCCTCTCAGTGAATTTACAGGATCTGGTTTGAACATTGTGATAGTCAAAGCTTCTGCTTCTCTCAGTCCTACAGGAAAATCCGATTAGCATCACAAGATAATACTTTGTTGGTTTGAAATTATTTTGCAAGTATTATTTGGAGTGCTACTAGCTGACAATACCCCTATTATCATACTCGGTTTCTTGTAAGCTATGATTCCACCTCCCACACACAGCTTTAGAAATAGGTAAGAATGTGATACTTCTGACCTAATAAATAACTTTCAGATCTACTGAGAATAGTGGTATTAATTCTGCAATTAAGCTGACCTGAAATAAAACAGGCTATAAGGTGATCGTAGTTAAATTATCTTAAAACAAAAGACGGGGGTGGACTTATCTTCAGCAAGTTGATATTGAACTTTAGTGAACAAAAGAATAACAGAATAGATTTTTTTTCTCAGTATTTGTGGTGAAATTCTTAACTTTATCAACAAGGTAATTATGAAACTTTGTCACAAATGTTCTTTAAAAGTTACTGTCTTGTTAATTAACCAGGTCAGATATTTTTTTGTTAACCAGAGATTCTTAACTTATAAATTCTTTGCAGGCATACGTCATAGCTGACTTTTCCCTGTTTCCACTGATTGTTAATATAAGCTGAAATACTAAAAATACTACCCTGGTATTGCTTTCCCATTGCATTGGCAGGAGTGCTGACACAATGAAAATTGGGAGAACGGGGTGTAGACAGTTGCCACCGGGAAGGCAGGCACTCCTCCACGCAGTGCCTCCACTGGAATAATGGCCTCTGGTATAAAACCTTTGTCAGCCTTTAAGACAAGTTGCTTTTGGCTGGTGCAGGTCCAACCTATTCAGCAACCAGATAGACTGGATACTGTGGACTAGGAGGAAATGCCTTTAAAAGGTCTATTACATACTTTATATGCAAGTCTGCTCCAACTCCTATTTCTACTTGCCTTGGGGAAAACAAACAAACAAACACAAAACCTATTGCTTCATCCCTTCCCATCTCCACTTTCCCATAGAAATTATGAAAAAAAAAAAAGTTAACCAATCTTCACGAATCATAAGACTGAAAATTGTGCCTGTACTGTGGTAAATTAGCATATTTCTTGCAGAATAATCTTCTTAAGAATCACTCTTTTATTGGCCAAGAGGTAGAGCAGCCATTATAAAACCTTCCGATTCCAACTATTCTGACTTAAAACGTCTACAGGTGTTTTGTTTACTGTGAGCAGGAAAATATTCACTTGTAATCATGTACTTTTGTTTTTCTTCCATGCTGCCCAAGCATTTCCATACTAAACTACTGGTCTAACTGTAGAAATTATGTTGCTTGGCCAAAGGGGCCAATGATACCTACAAGCCAGTTGCCTGTTTCAGATAAGTGAGGTTGTGTGAAAGCAGACATGATTTGAGGAATGCCTGAGCAGATAAGGCAAGAGAATTTGGAGTGCTGGTGGAAGCAGATAAAGCCAGAGATGCAGAATCCAAGTTACTTGCTTCCCAATACATTCTTTGCGAGAGGTACTCTAAATTCGTGGGCCTTTTTCTAAAGGAAAGTAAGTGTTTATGCTAATTTGTTGGTATTAAAACATATTATGCAAATACCTGGTCTGCTTGGTATTAAAAAAAAAGGCAAAAAAAAAAAAAAAACACAACAGAGCAACACTATTTAATTTCTGTTGAAGCCACTATGGGCTTAACAGATCTTTGTTCAACCTATATTCATTAAAAATGAAGATTTGCTATTGCACACTTGCAGTATAATTAACTTCTGAGCTTTGGGCTGAGCTCTTGTTTAGCTGGAATTTGAAACTTGATCAAAATGTATGAATTATCATCAATATTTTGTGAAAATACTTCCATGGGTACACAGAGAAAAAAATATCAAAGTATGTTTTGTATTTAACACAGATTTATTAAAAAAAAAAAAAAAAAAAGTATATTAACTGTAGTTAGTAAATTGGCTGGCCTTTTATATGACCATGCACAACATTCTTAGGAGAAGCAGTTTCCTAAAGATGCAGATGGGAGACTGGACAACTAATGAACTTTTTTACAAGCACTGTCGACAAGGTTCCAATTCCTTTTGGTGTGTGGTTTTTTGTTTGTTCGTTGTTATTTTTTAAGTAGCTAATGGCCAAGTTTTCAAATGTACAAATTTTTAGATTTTTAAAGCTACCAGGTCTGAACTTTCCCTGCTTGTTTTTTTTTTCCTGCATACATAGGAGGATGGAAATGAGTTTTCCTGCCTTCTTGGATCCAAGCTTTCTCCAGTTTTGCATTAACTGGTTGAGGTGCTTTTCTGGAACGTAGGAAAATGTTTTCAGGCTTCAGAGGTGTCACAGGAAAATAAGTGCTTATTTTTAATTAATTTAAGACTTAATTTTGTGGGAGATTATTTTAAATAACAGGTACGACTATTTATAGACAGAAATAAATGTTCTCGGAGGTCAAACATTTAGGGTGGGATACATCTCTCATCCAACCTTAGTAATTTAGAAGTTAGACGTGTAGTCTAAATCCATCATCTGGGCTCCTTCTGTAGATAAGCTGGGATGGGAGGGAAGGGAGAGAGGCAGTTCTGCAGGCAATTCATTCCATTCCGAGATACTCATCCCCCTATCTCAATGTCTTGGTCTTTGAAGGTGCCTATCTCGTATTGATTAAAGATGGAGCCTGGATGACTAGCTGAGATTAGAGGGGAGGCTTTGAGATAGCCACAGTTAGGGTGGGTTTCCTCACTTCTGGCTGAATAAAATCTCTAAAAAGTGAGTAGCAGTCAGTTAGTTTTTTTTTTTTTTTGTCTTTGTGTATTACAAAAATGTTAATCTATCCTTTTTAAATAGCTTAGTGGATTACTTTATTACATAATACAACTCTCTTTCCAAAAAGTAGATTTTGTGTTTGCTGTAATGCTGGAAGAACTGGACAGGAGCAGGTAAGCGATTTCAGAAGCTGAGTTTTGCAGGTACTTCTAACTTCCCAGGCTTGCAGGTGCAGTGTGCTGTACTGGTTGGTACTGCTAGTTTAAAATCTTCACTGAAATACTGTGTAAAGTAAATGTGTGTGTCTAAAGGAAAGGTATTTAAACGTGTTACTATGGCCTTTAGTAGCCTTTCGTTCCAGATTCAAGCATATTTCCTAAGGATGCAACAAAAAGGAATTGATACCGAACAATAGTCATACGCTGCCCTGTTTGAATTTGTGTATAGCTGGTGCATTCCAACCCCACCAAACCAGTTCAGAGATAAACTATAAATAATAACCTAAAGGAAACACTTTGATGTCTGTTTTGTATACACTCTTTGAGACACGTGAATAGGAGAAAGATACTTTTTCATCCCCACCTTGTAATATTCTAAAGTAATGTATGCTGGACCAGATGACTAATGTTTTAAAGTTTGCACAGCACAATGCACACAGTGCATCACTCTGAAAAGGAGCATAATAATTAAAGCAGAACTGAAGCCCTATGATCTGCTTATAGGCGAGCTGTGTGCACTTCTTGGGGATTTGGATGTCTGATACATCATGTGTTCCGGCGCTGCATTTAGTGGATTAGAGATACAATTTATGTTATTGTTTAAAGAAATTACATGCTTAATCCAACACACATGATGCAAGAAAGCATACTTAGTGGAGAATGCTTTGGCCTCATTGGGAATGTGTTGCTATACATTCTTATAAAATTCTTACAGTAATAGGTATTGTTAATTTTTTATGGTGTAGCTACAGAAGATATAGCTGTATAAGACATTACACGCCATTCTTTTTACAGGTGCAAAATCTTCTGCTCCCTGTAATTTGTGATGCAGAAAGCATTAACTATATTAGGATGAGGGAAAGCAGTAAGATCTCCTGGAAGAGATTCTCTCTGCTTGTACCTTTAGGTTTATAGTCAGGCTCTCAAGATGTTTCTTTTTTTTTTTTTTTTTTTTTTTAATTCTAAATGTGGCTACGTGTGGCAGCATTTGTGACTAACTAGCTGATGGGATGTTAGTTGAAATGATAGTTAAAGATGGGAGAGTGTAAAAAGTCAATCCTTCAGTCTTTATTCCTTTTTTTATATGCCAGTTTGTTTTGTATGTATCACTTTCTAAAGTTTGAGGGGAAGAAGGATGGGTCATGTCTTAAGATCGAGTCCATCTGTTTCACTTGTTCCTGTAAGTCTGAAATTGTTCTTAGGTATCTCATGCATGATGCAGTGAGTCAAGGACTCAACTTTTCTTGACAATTTCTGTATGAAATGATTTAAAATACTCCCTCCCAGACAGAGGCCTAACAAAGAATTCTGTGATACTAGATTAGTTTTAACCCCATGCTGCAGGAATGGCGGGCTAATCTTCAACTTTTCTGTTAATCATCACTTCCTTGGTTAAGATAGGCAACTACTTTATTTACTATAACTGAAAACATCCTGCTTTGCTCCCTAATGCTTACCACTGGATGCCAATTTGTGTTCATTTTGTGTTATTCCCATACTCGAACCCAGTAATGCCTAATTTGAAATACGTTTCTTCTAGAATACGCCTTACTGTTGGTTAGCTTACTTGAGGTAAGTAGTTAAGGATTTTATATACACACATATATATGCTTGAGGGTGGATTTCAGCAATTACTGAGACAAGGTGATGTGCAAAGGAGGCTTGCAGAGAAAAACAATATTCACATATGGTAGGAGAATGAAATTATAAACCAAACTAAATGTGTGCTTTTTAAAGAAGTAATAATCTGTTTATATTCAGTATTTAAGCCACCAGATTATTAGACTAGAGTACTGGAAATAAAAGCATTCTTTACTGTTTTTTGGTGTGTTCATTGATCAGATTTTATAGATCTGAATACAGAAGGTAAGCTGACTCCAAAAACACAGTACAGGGTAACAAATCTGTTCAGGTAAAATACCATTACAGTTGGGAAAGAGGACATAGGTATGGTTTAAGATACACCTCTATGGAAAACATTTCTGTGATGTATAATGTGTTTAAAAAATGTAAGTGATCACTTTGAGGGTTTTTTTATTACAAATGATTGTCAGAGCATCACTGTTTTCTATACAGGTGTATACAATTTGTTTTGAATCCAAGTTTCTCTGTCAGAGACATTTTTTAGTATTGCATTTTGATTGAAGAGCACCTGCACTCTCACAATCCAACCAGCAGATGCAAGCTAACATATTTGCAGTGTTCTTTCCATGCTGTAAGTGAAAATACCCACTGTTTATACCATATTGATGCTTAAGGTTCATCCTTCTAACTGTATAAACATTGCTTCTCCAGGTAGGGTAATGATGTTCTAGGCCAGGGAACTTAATGAGAGAGAGGTTGGTGGTTGTTGTTGTTTTTTTCCTAAGTGCCTTTGGCTCATAACCTTCCAGAACGGTATTTCTGGATAATTCCTATTGTTACTGTTATGATGCCATGACAAGGTTTACTTAAATTGTTAACTGGATAAACAGAATGTCAACAGCAAATGGTGACGAATTGTATTGGCATTGATGGAACCCTTTTGAAAATGACTGAGTTAAAAGCTTTAGAAATTGTGACAGTAGAAAATGTATCACCAGTACATGCTTAAAATCTATTTTAGGTTGATTTATTCAAAGAAGATATCATAATATGCAGCCGAACCTCAGGAGATTGGAAAGAATGGAAAGGACCACGTTCTTCACGGTGGAGTACACACAATAATCATCTACTTGCTTGGAGATGATTAGATGCTATTTTAAAGGTTTGTATATTGCTTATGTCTCAAATTCAAAACCAGTATTTCTGTTCTGTAAAAGGAGAAGCTGCAGCACAAGTTAAAGTAACTCGTCTTTTCTGTTTTTATTCCCACTGCTATATGAAAGTTCCACACAATTTTTTCTTGCCTTCTGCTTCTGTCCTCCCAGACAGGCCTGAGTACATGTTTAAATTACTAGCCTTCATTTAAAAAGGGGTGTGATAGTTAGCATTAATAAGAAAGAATGCATAATCTGAAAGCAAAGTGAAAATATTTTTGTT
Source organism: Netta rufina (assembly GCF_964035555.1). NCBI lineage: Eukaryota > Metazoa > Chordata > Aves > Anseriformes > Anatidae > Netta > Netta rufina. Next base: position 55,296,832 of record NC_140128.1, read on the forward strand.
AAGGTACATGATTCTAAGAATTAATTAAATCAAAGTATGCTAAAAAGTATTTATGTCTTAGTGTTTACTGAAACAGACTGAGATCCTTTGTTAAGACTGGTATGTCTGCAATTCTTAGCCTCCTGATAGAAAGGCAACATTTAATTTTTTGCTAGTTATTGTTTGCTAAAAACAAGTTTAGAGATTCTAACTGGGACCAATTTTTTTTTTCCCAAGCTCTATCTGATATGATGCATGGAATACAACATGACTTACAAAGGACTCTAAGGGGAGAACTGTCATTTCAGATACAGGAGAATTCAAAGAAGGCTATTTTTGTGTACAAGTACACTCAAGTAAAAGATCTGAAGCATCAAGACTAAAAAGTCATTGCTGCAAAACAGTATCACTTAAGACTGGTATGTGCATACTCAAGGCAAGTATGGAGTTAATCAAAAAAGTGGAAATGCTTCTAGTGCAGAGGGGGGAAAAAAGTATTCTTCCATGTATTTTTGGTCCTATATCAGATGTCTTTTCACATTCTATTCCGTTCTATTAATCCCCTCTCCCCTCTTAATAACGTTCTAGTTGTATTCAGTTTAGTTGTTGCAATTTTGCTTGTTTATAAAGCATTCCATATGAAATACCTCACAACAGTTCTACTTAATACCTAAAGAATTCCCCCTTAATTGCAGTAATTCTTAATATTATCAAAAGTATGCTAAACACAGCAGGTTAAAACAAGAAATAAAGGACTACAACTGATACTGCATGAAAAATCTGTGTAGGCAGAAGTAGTCATCACAGATGGGATTCATTCAGTATACTGCTGTTAGTTCTACCACCCACAGAATCTTATTATCATTTCCTACCAAATACAGTTCATTAGCTCTGAAGAAATCTCTATTGTTTGTTTCAGCAGATAATTGAAGTTAGTGTGATGATATATGGATATTGAGTAGTTAAAGGTCATGCCAATTAAAAAAAAAATTGTTACTTTAAGTTTCTGAAGGTCATAATTAAAAGTGTTTTCATTCAATGACAACCAGTATAACTTCTGATTTGAAGAAACACTTGAAAACTTATCCTTTATTACTGAAACTGAAAGTATTCTTTCTGCAAGAATAGAGCATCAAGATGTTGTCCATTCTCTACTTGTTCGTTTTTGCTTTTGTTCCAATTAAATTATAGTAGAAATTTGAGCAAGTGACATCCTGCCACAGAGGAAGGAAGCAAGCTTCTACCTTTTTGCGGAAGCTCAAGCTGACATTCCTGATTTGTATACAGGGCGGAGTTCTGCATTCTTTTTATTGCTGTGAGTGTTGACAGTGATGACAGTTCTTGAAGGAGAGACGGTTCTTTGATCTTGTGTGTCACTTGCTGTGAGGAGGAAACTTGCACTAAATTATTGTAAGGGACTTGACTTAGGAGAGCTAGTAGAGTGAATGGACATAAAATTCTGATTCATCTGCCACTTTCTTAGGAAAAAAAAAGTCTGTTATAATGCAAGTTATAAAGCAACTATGGTGAAAATAGCTGTAGATGGATCCAAAGTAAAACATACAAAAACCCTACATGCTTGCTTTCCTACTTTAGAGAAAAACCTAGAATTATTAAAAAACGCCCAATCTTATTCACAAACTGTTGTATCAGCACAACTAAGAGAAGCACAGCACTGTGGTAGAAGGGTGGAAACTCCACACGCAGGCAGAGTACTCATTCTGTTAATCCACGGCCAAAGAAAGTGCAGTACATTTAACAGAATTTAATTAAAATTTCCAAAGAATCCATTCTGGCCGTGGTCAGTTCATTCTGAGTTAGGGAAGAGTAATTGTTTCTAAGTGGTTTGCCTGCAGCAATAGAACAGAATTCAGGAATTTCTTGTTTATGAGTTCCTCAAAAATTACCGAATCAGTCACATGGCTGTCTAAAATAAAGAGTATTAGCTGCAAAATGTTAGTTGCTAAAGGTAATGAAATTAGGATGAAGAGCTTGCTGTTCAAGAACTATCTTGTAATTTCTTCTTGCTCCTGTTTACCAGATTGTTAAACAACATATTTAATGCCTAAGGGAATCTCCTATCTTACTATTCCTTCCTTCCTAGTAGCTTTACAGATTTCCGTGAATGAAACAACAGATTTCAGATGTTGATTTCCTCACTTAGTTTCATTGCAGCCATCTGGTGGTGACATCACACATAATCACCTGTGTCTAACAAGCACCTGATAGTTCTGCTTTGGGGACTGAAATGAAGGTGCAGTACACACACATAGCAGCTCAGTATCAGGGTGTATTTGTACTTCAATGATTTACTATCATGATTAAGATACACAGGAGACAACTTCAGCTGTTTTAGTTAATTTAGATCATTTCCTGCAACTTTACTCATCCTCCCCATTAACATGAAGACACATTTATTTTTTTTTCCCTGAGGTATACATTAAAGAGGTTAAGTAGGTTGGGCCCTGTGACTAATGATTCCTTGGCTCTGACTGTATTTTGCTCTTCTAGAGTATTCCATGACTCTTTATTAGCATGCAGGGGATAGATTCTCAGCTGTAAGACAAGACTTGGAAATTTACATTCTAGAAATCTCATAGCTTCACAATGAGGAACTGTAGCTCTAAGACCGAGCTTCGAGGTACAAATACAGAACTACTTAAATGGTAAAAACAAACAAACAAACAAACAAAACATCTTGCATTAGCATTGTCATTATGGTAGCTCTCTGTTTCTGAATTTTCATGTTCTGCACTGATTAAAAAAAACAAAGCACAGCACACCACAGCAAAACTTGGTCAAGGTGATGCTGCAGTAATTGAATGAGGCTTTTCAAACTCTGTAGGAGTTTGTTGTTCCACTAACACTGCAAAAGCTCGTTTTTGTCATTGCCAGTACCTTATCATAGGCAACATATGAAAAGCACAATTGGGAACTACTTCACTACACAAAGCATGAATTTAATCCTCTCCTTTTAGAAATGTCAGCAATATAAAGAGGCAGCAGCTAAATGAATACACCACAACCTGACAATAAGTAATAAACATTTCCTCTACCAGTGTCGAGTTGTAAAGGATGGTTAGTATTACCTACATGGACAAAACCCCTGGTTTTAAATGGTCATTTGCATACAAAATGAGCACATTCAAAAAAAACACATTCTAAAATGAGTATTCACTGCAGAGATAGCATTGTGTAGCGCTTCTCTACCTAGGGCTACGTTACAGATGCCAATGCTGCAAGTAAACTGATCACTCCTTTCATATCTCACAGTTTTCTATGCTGTAGCATATACTTCCACTGAGGAACAGAAAGCATATCAATAGTACTACAGGTATCACCTGATGGGTGTGTTGGTTTCTACTTTTGAGTCAAGCACCTGACTGTCAGTTTCCTCAAGTGAAAAAAATGGAAAGATACACAGCAATTTTACTTCCCTTACCCTTTGCAGAGAGTCGTCTGCTAAGGATCACAAATAGGAAGGAGTATTCTGAAACAGTCGAAGAAATTTACAACAGAAATACAACAAAGAAAGACCCAGCTGCAGACAGCATTAATTTCCAGCAGAAAGTGCAATTTCAATAACCCAGCAGTGTTTCCCATGTGTACTTCCTTTTCCTATTAGACAATGAAGCAAGTCAGATGTTGTGTTAGAATTGAAGTAGGTGAAGTTTACCTAAAAGTGCAGTTAACTGTGCTCCAGGGGCAGTTTTGCAAAAGCTCCTCTTGCTTTTCCATTAACATCTAAGAGACCTGACAGCATGTTGATGTAGCTCAGTTCCACTGTGCTAGGTTCTATAGCTAAGGAGAAGCACATCCTGAAGTGATTCATGTTTTTTTCCCTAGCTTGTTTTCCTCAGCTCTGTAATTGAAAATTGCTAAAGCATTATTTGAAGTACGTGTAGTATCTTAGGAACTAACTCAGTGATCATAAATTTGCATCACAAGTGCACATATAGCATCTTACCTGGCATAAATTTTCAATCTGAACCACTCATTAACTACACCACAACTATGACCCACTCTGTAATCACCACTGGCTAATATCTGTCAATTTGAAGCTCCCTTTCCTACATTTTATTTTGTTCCCTTCTTTTAGCGCCTTTTGGTTTTATGTAGAGAAAGAAACAGTAAAGAAACTTCTCATTTGTTTTTTTTGGGCGGTTAGAAAACACAGCAAGGGCAGAAACATTGAAAACACAGAAAAAAAGGACTTGATGGGGAAAGAATCAGATAAGCCCTACCGAGGGAAAATACAGAACAAGGAAGAGAGGAACTGTGGAAGAGAGGTCAAGAATGAATGAAAGATAGCTATCTATTCTTTTCTAATCAAGTGAGTAACAGTATACTGGCCTTTAGGGGAAAAAAAAAAGCCACCGCCTGCAACTGACATAGCCCATGTCAGTATGAGTACTGACTAGAGTTTTCAGAGAAGTACGATCAGTAATTTTACTCTTAATAGGTGTAGATGCCAAGCTGAAGCAGAAGTATAAATTCTGTAGAAATTAAAGGCAACGAGTATTTGGAATGTTTACCATGTCATCAGCAGGCAAGGTTGTCAAGCTTGTGACTATTCAAATACAAAATATTTAAGTTACAGCCAGATATTACAGTAAGAGAAATTGAAACACAAAACCTTAATCAAGCTGAAAGATTTAAGATGTTTCAGTGATGTAGTTAAAAAGATGTACGTAAGCATGAAGTCATTAAAATGACTTAGGCCTCTTAATCTTCTCAAAAGCAGATTAAGCTGAACTTAAACAAAACATGACAAAGTAAAATTTTGATTTTATGCACTACGTATCCTTGGTATGGATGTTCAGTTCTGAAAACTCATTTTCCTAAGGTTTTTGTGTCCCCAAAATATTGCACTGCAAGCTGACAGTTACATCATCACACTTGGCACACTCAGTTAAGATATTTTTAAAGGCAATGGAGTATTTCAAAGGTTCTAACTGAAAAAGATGCTATGAAAAGTGGCATAATACTTTTATATGAAATGTTGGCTAATTCTATTAAGTTTAATTACAGAAATTCCTTTTTTTCCCAAGGTACTATCGTAAAAGCTTTTATGTGGAACGTGGAAGAACTGCAGAAAACAAACATATACACTAAAAATCAATTTTCAATACACTCCAGTATACTGTGTCCAACATGTTTAATTTCTTGTTGTTCAACAGATTTATTCTAAGTACAGAAGTATACCAGGTACAGTTTTAGAATTAACTTCCCTATGGTTGTAACTTGCTTCATGTACAGTGAAGATGATCAAACACCAAATTCATTCTCCAAGAAGAGATCTTTAATGGTGGTCAGAAGACTCTGAAAAAAAGACATGATTTAGCCTGTTCAAACAGTAGAGTAAACCAATTCAAGAACATAGTTCAGAACCTAGAATAGATGACTGTATCTAAATCTGAGCACAATATTTGGCAGGTTCAACTGTCCTGATAAGTAAATCTACCACACCAAATGAAATACACAACAAATTCAGCTAATAGTAAGAATCCTTTTTCACACATTTTAAAATGCTATTGCAGCAAACTCTTCCGCAGCCTTGGAATGGTTATTGGTATTGGTTATTTATAATTACAGTTTATTTATGCTATTATCCTTAAGTCTATTATTGTCACTAATTATATATATAAAATGTAAATAATGTTTACATATACAAATTCAACTGGGAGCAAATGACCTATCTATAATGGTACAGAAAGTATACTGAGTTATAGCAGCTCATGACAAATAAGAGGGTATTATGTAGTTAATACTTACTATCTGCCACTGCTTTTTTGCCTAGAGGAAAAGAAAAAACAAAACAAGCTGAACAATTACACTTAATTTCTTGAGTGTGAATAAGATTTTAAAAAGTGTATGAGATGTACTTTTTATGGTACATTTCCATAAACATTATATATATAAATTATTTTTAATCAACCAAGATTTTAAACATTATATATATAAATTATTTTTCATCAACCAAGATTCTATGTATTTAGAATTCATAGCCATCAAGACTCCCACTATAATTCGAGGAAAATTTATACAGAATGGTAGTTTTGCATAGTGTGTGTGTACATATACACACAAAACTGAAGGATGTAAACTGAAGTAGTAACAATACCGTTTGTCTTAAAATCTTGTTTTGTTATTAAAATAACTTATTTCACATTCCCAATTTAATTGTTCTCCTAAAAGTCTGATTTATGGTGACCAGACAAAAACATAAAGAAAAAAAAAATCTTCGTAAGGCAGGCAGTCATAAGAGGCTGTAAAATCTCCATCCTTGGAGGGACTCAGTTGAATTCTGACTGGTGCTATCAGCAACCTGATCTAGCTGCTCTAAGCAGTGGTTTGGAGCAGGTGACTTCAAGAAGTCCCTTGCAGCCAAAGTTATTCTACAACAACCCTAAACTTTAGGAAGTGCTACAGCTATTAAAAGCTATTTTCACTTTAAAGTAACGTTTAGCTTACACTTCCTCCATATCAAGGTTCTTGTAATTCTTAGTGACAGGTTGCAAAGGGATTGGCTTGGAAATTTTTCAGCATAGCCCAAATTGAAGAATAGGACGTTGAATATAACAATCTGTTGTAACCTTTTGCTTTGAGGGACCTGACCCACTCAAATATACTAGCTTTACATTAGATGTTCCATTTTTTCTCTCAGAAAGAGATCCAGCATCACCAAATAAAACACACTTCAATGTTCAGTGATGTGATGTACCTCATACTTGGAGGTGCATCAGCCCAAAATTATAGTACTTAATACAGTTCACATGGGAAAACATTCTTGAAGTTGCATTTTTTTTTTTTTTTGCAAATGTTAAGAAAAAAAAATCAAAGTTCTAGTTCAAAACAACGTTACATTCATTCCGGAAAAAACTAGAGAAAAAGCCTCTGGCTATGCATTTCAAGTTAGATGTGTGTTTTTAAAACCAGTGTCCACATTATTTAATATTCATAAAGCAGGCACAGTTACACTAGCTTGAGTGATTTTATTAGTGTAGCCTTCTACACTGAACATGATAAACTTTTATGGCAAAAACTTGGCCTTAAGGAAAAGCGTTACTTTCTTATTTGCTAGATACGTTCAAGGACAGTTTGAACTGTTATGGGCACTCATTCTATAAAGCATGATTTTAATTAACAGTCGATGAAGATTAAAATGTTTAACTTACCACCATATGAAAGTTTGTAGTAGGTATAAGCTGTTAATGCTATACCGACCCATACTTCTTGATAAACTGTGGAGAAGTAGAACTTCATGGATCTCCATGACTTTGGAATCATGGCTTGCATCATCTGAAAGGTATCAGAAGTTCTGCAATGAGGAGTTTTGTAACTATATTCTTACCTGCTATATATGTATGTGCATGCACTTTATATATACTTTTATACATCTATGTGTTATGCATACCAAAGTAGTATACACGTGCATTTGTACTTTATATGTATATTTATATATATTCTTCATATATATTATACACATATATACACACAGCAGCAGCAGCAGTTAATGGGTTTGAAAAATAATCCCCCGATGTGCAAAGGTACTTATTCCAAAGTAAGGCATCGAAAATTCAGAATTAAGGTTATAACTTAACGGGCTAACACACACAAAAATGTATTCCAGCTGATGAAAGGACTCAAAGATGAACAACAGAGCATTTGCAGAGCAGCAGTATGTAGGCTCCTCTCATTTTATCGGTGACTTTTTATTTCCAGACTCTCTCTGGAGCAAAGCCTTGTTCCACACAAGCTAGACAAACTCTATCCTTACACTACCAAGTCAGTTTCCCTCCCTCACCCACATCTAACATGTCTTCCAACATGGTAATTTCTACTCAAAATAGCAAAACACAAGATAAGCTACTAAATTCAAGGTTTATCATGAATATATTACTTTTAAAATATGTCCTTAGAATAGAGAGCCTACTGATTTTTTTCCTCCTTTGTATCCAGCTTTGTTAGCCAAGGTAAACACAGAAAGCTGTGTAAAATATGTTTTAAAATAAAACTAACTCCTGTACAGCATGTTGGCATACCATTTGCACCACATTACATAGTAATACAACATGTTCTACTGTTTTCTACTTAAACAAGCAGAACACTTTACCCAATAAAATACAACCCATTAAAATCAGTTATATACAGATATGGATAGTCTATGTCAAGCCAGCATCCCAGGATAGAAAAACAGGTATTTTTTTTTTTACCTTCTGTGAGGTCATTTTGACCTTCTGTGAGGTCATTCTCACTTATTTCCCAGTGCTACGTGTAAAGCATCCTTTAGCAACCATCAAGGGTAAAAAGGAGGCAAGGGCTGCCAAAGTCAAAACAGCTGGAAAAATCTAGATGGCACTTACTGAAAGCATCCTCATGGAAATCAATGTATGAATACAGTCAAGTCCACATTTCTCTTTACTAGTTTATGGAGAGACATCTCAATCACATTCATATTTCCTGAAATGGTGCTGTGCTTTCACCTGTGCTAGTAAGAGCAGTGAAAACCACTCCCCCCAGGTTTTTAGCGTTTGTTCACAGGATCACAGCGTGGCCGAGGTTGGAAGGGACCTCTGGAGGTCACCCAGTCCAACCCCTGCCGGGCAGGATCACCTGGAGCACACTGCACAGATGGCATCCAGGCGGGTTGTGAACATCTCCAGAGCAGGAGACTCACCCAGGAGAGAGACACAACCTCTGGCCAACCCGTCCCAGTGCTGTCACCTCACAGCACAGAAGCGCCCCTCATATGGAGCCGGGACCTCCTGCGCTTCAGTTTGCGCCTGCTGCCTCTCATCCTGTGGCTGAGCATAACCGAAAAGAAACCGCTCCCATCCCCCCATGCCCACCCCTCAGGTGTTTTTATATATTAACGAGGTCTCCCTTCAGTCTTCTTTTTTCCCAAGCCAAACAAGCCCAGCTCTCAGCCTGCCCTCACCGCCCAGCTCTCTCCAGCCCCCTCTCGCCATGCCCTTTCTGCTCCCCCCTCCCAAGCACGCCCTCAGCGCCCCTCAGAGCGCGGCCCCGCGACCCTCCCCGCACCGGGGGGCGCCGGCAGAGCCGGGTCACGGCCGCCCCCCCTCACCCAGCACCTCCCGGGGGCTGCCTCCCGCGGCACCCACCCTGAAGGCCGGGGGGGAGCGCGGCGGCCGCCGAAGGTCACGGAGCGGGGACAGCCGCCGGTACCGCTGCGGGGGACGCCGGGAAGGGGAGGCACCGGCCGGGGAGGAGCCGCCGCCGCCCGGGCAGCGCCCTCTGCAGCCGCGGAGGAGCGGGAGCCCGGCTCCCGGCCGCTCCTCACGGCACCGGGGGTGCTCGGGGAGCGGGCGGCACCGGCAGGCAGCCCCCCGCTGAGGCGGCTCCGCGCCTGGGGGCTGCTTCCCTGGGGGAAAAGAGGGATGTGGTGGCGCACCCCGGGACCGGGAAGGGGTTGATGCTTCGTGTAGTGACCGGGAAGGGACCGTGCTTGGTGCAGTGACCGGGAGAGGAGCGCGTGTCGCCCCGGGGGAAGCGCAAACGGGAGCCAACACCGGCCCTCCCCGCTCCGCCCGCCGCCCCCCAACAACATGGCGGCCGCCTCCCCTCAGCGCCGCCGCCCGGCTGAGGCACCCGGTCACGTGGTGCGGGCGGGGCCAGCCCGAGAGCGGGAAAAGGGCGGCCGTGTGAGGCGCCGCCGCCGCCATCATGCTGCGGGCGCTGACGGCGGAGCAGATCCGCGACTGGTTCACTGTCGGCAAAGCCGTGACCGCCGTCGAGTTTTTGGGGGGTGAAGCGCACGCCACAGCCCCTCCAAGTCCCCTCGGCTGCCCCGATGGCCCTCGGGAGTCCCTGGTGGCCGCGGGGTGAGTGCGGGGCTCCTGGTGGTGGGGGCGAGGGGCTGCATGTGGGGGCACCTGCAGCGCCTTCCCTCAGTCAGCTCCGTGCCTGAGGTAACAGGGTGAGTGGTGCGTGCCCTACACGGCCTGTGTGTGCTTCAGCTGCCCTTCAGTTCTTTGTGCCTGGCATGGCTGCAGCCCGGGGTGCTGCTGTTGGCTTCCTGGGTTGCGCGAGCTGCCTCCTTCTGGCTTTGTCTCAAAAGTAGTACAAAACTGGCATGTCGAAACGTCTGTCTCCTCTCAGCCCCTCATGTGAAAGTGCTGCTGGTACTAAGTTCTGAATTACTGATGGAGGTCTGCTCTTTATACAAGGAGTTAAAAAAAAAAAAAGCATAAATACAGTAATGGCTAGACGGGGTGGAATGGGCTAAAGTTACATCAGGGGAGGTTTAGGTTGGATATCAGGAAGAACTTTTTTACCAAAAGGGTTGTGATGCATTGGAATGGGCTGCCCAGGGAAGTGGTAGAGTCACCATCCCTGGAGGTCTTTAAAAGATGTTTAGATGTAGAGCTCAGTGATATGGTTTAGTGGAGGGCTGGTCAGAGGTTGGACTTGGTGATCTTGGAGGTCTCATACAACCTAGATGATTCTGTAAAACACTTAAAAGTTTTCTGTGTGGGAAAAAATGGCTATGCTCTTTAACTTGCGTGTCACAGGTCCAGTTGTTTCCAAGTTAGCCCTTTTTTTTATAGCCATTTGGCTAAAAGCGTCACAGGCTGTTCTGCCCATCGCTTGTGCAGGTGGGAAACATTGCTGCTCTTCGATATTACTGCCACTCACCTTTCTGCCAGCAGAGTGGTTTTTGTTAGCTGCCTGCTGATGGCAAAAATATCAGGATTAGTGTGAGGAATCGCAGTTTCACATCACCTCATGCAAATCGTGTAGGCCCTAAGTAAAAAGCATTTAAACAATTGTGTTCTCAGGCAGTGACTGTCAGCAGGGAAATGATGGCTGGCCTACTACAATGATACTGCTGAAAATATTCATATTCTGTAAGTTACCTCTCAATTCTGTATTTAAAAAATAAATTGACAAAGTAAGGTGTTGGTGGACCACATTTCTTCAACCTTTGGATGATTTTTTCCTGTGCCACTTCCAGTTCCTAGGTTTCTTTGTCTCCTTTTTGCCCTGTTTGTTGCTGCTACAACTGGGTATTGTAGCCTAGTCTCTGTTTAATCAGTAAAAGGTGCCTAAAAGTTAAGAAGAGTTTCTGTGCTTTTGCTTCGCATTGCGCTGGGGAATAAGTGACTGTGATGCCTAGAGTTTTTTGTTATTATTCAGTAACTGCCTTTTAGCATGTTTTAGTGGTGGTCCTCGTTTCTGGACTTGGAAGCCTGCATTTGCTTGTATTAAAGTGAAATTTATGAACAATGGAGAAGTTTTGTCAGTGGTCACTGTGTTTTTGACACACACACACCTACACCCCTACCTACAGCCTCCATGTTTTGATGATCACGAAGGTAAGTGGACCCCACATGTTTACTGCCCTATCGTTTTCCATAAACTAAGATTTGGAAGCTACATTTGTGGGGTGTTTTTTGACCTGTTTTCCACTAAAAAGTTGTGGAGCTGCATGTTTTAAAAAGCTTTTCTTTATATGAATTACCATTGCAGGGATCTTGAACACTTCACTAAATAAAAAATGTTTTCTGAAGCCTGTGTTGCAGATGTTACTAATACTAATTCTGCTAATGTCTTTGATATGCTCAGTAATTTACCTTCTTGCTTATAGAATAGTACTTGAAGCTTAACTCCTTGAGGGAGCCTTGTTAGTGAGAAAATGCTTGCAGGCCATCCTTGTCCTAGTGCAGGGATCCACTTCTGGCTTGGTTTAGAACTGCACAAAAAGAATCAGATCTTATTCTGTATTCATAGAGCAGATTAAGTTGAAATGAAAGCTTAAATTTATTTTTAAACCAGCAGCTAAGCAAAAGGAGGGCAGAGAGTTCATACCAGCTCTGAGTGCAGATCTGAGTTTGCACAACATACGAAGTTTCCCATATTTAGCTTATGGGAAGTGGGGGGACTCTTGGTGATGAGCTGAATTTTTTAATTACTGTAAACCTGTAGGAACTGATTAACTCTAGCCTTGTAGTAGTTTGTTAGCTAGCTTTATGCAAGAGTTTTGATGGTTTTGCCTTTTTTGTATCTGGTATTCCACTCTCCTGTATGAGATGTTCTCAAGATCTGTGAATTTTGCAAAGGCTTCTTCAAACTATATAGCTACCTTCTGTGGAAGATACTGTGCAATTTGTTTCACCCAATTTCTATTGCATTGCAAGGAAATTCGTTCTTAGGTGGAGAGTAGTTGTGGCCTGTGTTTTTGCTGACTTTCTGCTCTAGTTGCCTGCTGTGACCATAACTACTGTGTGTGTCTGATCAGTCTGATAAGACTTCATTATGAACACACAATGATAAAAAATGGCAACTGAAAATTTGAAAAGATCACCTCTTTTGCAATGATCTGTTGAATATCTCTGTCTGTTAAAGAAAAGTTTCATATTTTTTACATGTATTTTACTTTGTTTTCACTTTAGAACTTATTCTTGAAGTTGAGAAATAATTGTTCAGCTCCAAAAGGTATTTACCAGTTTATTTGGTACAACTGATACTATATTAAATCTTACACGGTATAAAGTTCCCACAGAGCCTAAAAGCTGTGTGACAAATACAGAAGTTTGTACCTAATGCTTTGTGGAGTGGTGCTATTTCAAAATACAGAAAGTGGTCTTTTCCTGTTTATACATCTATATCTGTCTACGTGTATGCTAAAAGGAAAACACCTCAATGTTTTATCAGAAGCAGCTATGTTTTTTGTTAAAAGGTACCTTCAAACACAACATTTTAAAGGAACAATGAAGATAGGAGGAGGGTTTATACTTAAGGTTTGTATAATGCACGCTAGCTATAACCAAGGACTTGGATTTAACTTGTATAAAAAAGGAGCGTGTCACAGTTCTACTCCTACGTTTGCGGATGGCAATCACAACAAAGGAAGACAAACACTACAAAGCTTTTTGAAAGAAACATGAACCCACTCAACTTGATGGGTAGTAATACGGAAGGTTCCAGATTCTGTCAGAGAAAGTAGGAAACATGCTTTGTGTGTTCTTGTCAACATAACTTGAAACAGTGGGAATTTCATCTTTGTCTGATTTGGTAGAACTGTCTCCACGCAGGCTGCAGTGTTCAGAGCAATTTGTATTCCATACGTCTACCAGTTGCTCTTGCTGGTTTTCTCTCTCAAGGGTAGTAAGGAAATCTTTTAAAACTTGCTTGAATATGTAGACTATTTCCCAAGGTAAAACATCATTTTCTGCCAAAACTTCACGAAATCTAGAAACAAACAAGAATTTAAATTGAATCATCAGGGCTGACAACTCTTTTTTCCTCGCTCATCTTTTGAGGGAAGGGGAAGGAGGAGGAAATGACTGCGCTCTGGTGTCATTTATTCCTTGCTGCCACATTTCCCCACACGCCTCCCCCAAAAGATTGCAAGAGGAAGAGAGCTCTAACAATGCACTGGAAGCGGTCCAACTATTATGAGGACTGTTATTCAGTATGCTTTTCCTTTTTTTTTTTTTTTTTTTTCCGTCCTCCATCTGGGTAACTTGATTTAAACTGACTTTGCCCTTAGGTGTATTCTGGGCTTTAAAAGGCACATGGGCGGCTTCTATCATTTCTACATGCCCCTGGAAAATATATTTAAAATACGAGTATAGGAGAATTTTACATGGTAATTCCCCCCCAGCGTTTCATATTTAATAGATAGTAATCAATTTACAAGTAAATTGTAATTGGTTACAATTTAATATTGGGGATAATGAACAGGAAGAAATGGAAGTATTGAGAGGTCACATTTTTAAGAATGCAAGACTTCCCTTGTTGAGGATTAAACCAGGAAAATCCCGATATTCAACAACTTCACCTGTACAACATCATAAAGCACAGGTGTAGTTTCTAAAACATCTATAAAATAACACTCAAGCTGATGGTCATTGGTTCTGATCTTTCTGCCAGAGTAACATGCATACGCTTGGAAAAGATAAAGAAAATATAGCTTATTTATGCTCCAGTACTCAAGGCTAGAGGAGTAGGAGTAGTTACCTGCTGAGGACAGTTCCAGTTTGGCAGGGCTGGATTTGAGAACAGAGAACTTCCAGCTGCCGCTGCTCCGTGGCTGGGATTGTTGCTTGAGGATTTTGGTAGTTCTTCAGCCAGTTGTAATCCGTGCCAGGTTTCTGGACTTTCTGTTCATTTTCAATCTCTTGCACTAATCTTTCACGCTCTTTCAGGTGCCATTTCAGTTCCCTCAGCAAGGTTTTGGTAACGAGTTCTGATCCAGGATACCTTGCGGATTTGTAGGAATCGTTCTTTGACCATTTCATCCAGCCAAAAAGTGGCATTTTTAAGCTGTGGGGAAAAAATAAAACAGTGTTTTGCTTATTTCTCTCATACTGGTAGTGTTTATACCCACAGGCTTCCTTTTAAGCTGCTGACTGTTTTAAAGGAAACTTTATTCCTGATGGTAAAATTTCTTGCACTACAATATAAGAAGCGATAATAATCGGCAAGCTGTAATTAAATCTGACAGGCCTTACATTTTATAATATTTTACATCTGTTTTCCAAGTTAACACTTTCAAATACTGTAAACTTCAGAGTTGTAAGTACATATTTATCATCTTGAAATTATGTCATGTTGTTTTTCCTGAGAGCATATGAGGTAGTTAAAAAAATAAATAAATAAAAAATTGAAGTAATTCTTGAAAGTTTAAAAAAAATAAATAAATTGATAAAGTTAAGTGCTGCAACTCCGTACAAGTCCAGCTTAAAACTTTTGTATCACTTTGTATTTTTACATAAATTCCTATTGATGTAACCTCTGGAAACTGAAATCTGGTGGAATAGACTTCTAAATTGCAGTTAGTTACAAGCCATGCAGACACAAGCATACAAATCAGAAGGAAATAACATAAATTACCTTAGCAGTTGTCTGACCAGTGTTGTTTCAGGTGAGTTTGCTTGAAGGTCTCTTATTCTAGCATATCCTGTTTCCAGGCTGTTACTACTGGTGGAAGAAAAAAAGCTTTTTTTCTTTATTTACTCAAACTGTGCTTACAAAAAAGACTTTCAGTACTGAACATGGCAGTTTAAGTTTTTCTGCTTTTAATGTTCTTTCTCACCCCCTATACCAGAGAGCAGCAGTAATCCATTTAACCTAATGTGGTCTCTCTGACTCTTCCTACAAAGTCCATTAAAGTTTCCTACCTTTGGATTGAGTTCTGATGGCAGCAATTTAAAAAATAAAATAAAATAAATTGTAACAATTTCAAATGCTTGTTGCTAAATCCATCTGAAGGTATTGGTGGCAGTGAGATGAATAATGATTGTCTGGAGCAACTCCAGACGCGCTTCTAGCTGAAGTTAAGGCTGTCGGATGCTGTGATGCTTGGCTGTGCGTAGCTGTAGGTCACGGTTTAGAGCTGTATTTTTATGCCTGTGGAGTGCTAAAAATAGCTCTGTTGCTTTTATCATCAACCTAAACTTTCAGGCCAGCGAGATGCTGAAAGACTTTCTCCCCTTAGAGGGGGGAGCAGGATGTTGTACCGTCACTTCTGAACGGCTAAGAATAGGCTTCCTCCAGCACAGAGCATCTCGAGCCTTTGTTCGCCGAGTGTTGACAGAACAGAGCTGTTTGACAGTTGCTCAGGATTTTGGTCGCTATATTAAATACTTTTTCCAGATGAATTTCATCAACCTCATGGTACTACGCTTTTTCGTTACCGTGCATAACATAGCTGTTAGCATTTTTAATTAACATTTCAAATGTGTTTAAAGAAGCCAGTCTGTAACACCTACGGTGTGCCATGAACGACGCACTAATCTAATTAAAGGAGTGGAATGAGAAGGAAATGCAAATTGAGGTCAAACTGATGTAAAAAGCCCAGAATGTAAAGTCTTACCATGGACTTTGCTTCCCTCTCAACTGGCTGTCAGTTGCCTTTTCCCTCTTCCCTTGATGAGCGTTTTGAGCAGATCCATTTTTAAGATTAATTTCCAGGGATGGCGTTGCGCGCAATAAAGGTCGCTGAAGCAGCCATTTTCCGTTCCAGTTCTCTGGTCTCTTCCTATTAATCTAAACGATAGGCATGGTATATGAAGTGCCTTCCCTCCTTGCCTTCCTTGTTAGAATGGCTAGCTTTGCTCCTCTAAGTATTTTGCCTTCCTACTTTTTTGCCTCCACTGGTGTGTGGAACTGTTGGAGGAACGAGGCTTCTGTAAATTTGTTCTAGATGTCATACAACATAAAGGATGACGTGTGGGGCTGTTATTAAAGCTGATATTACTTATACATTGGAAAAATCCAGATGTCAGTATTAATCCTCTTCAAGTGGAAGGTTTTCACATTGCATTGTATGTGGTACTATGAAAAATGAAGGGAGCTAGGTTTATGATGACAGAACTGTCCTGACAGATTTTCAGATGAAATTAAAATGTTCCTTG
This sequence comes from Netta rufina, assembly GCF_964035555.1. Taxonomy (NCBI): domain Eukaryota; kingdom Metazoa; phylum Chordata; class Aves; order Anseriformes; family Anatidae; genus Netta; species Netta rufina. The sequence goes on from NC_140128.1 coordinate 55,313,196, forward strand.
CCACCTCCTTTACAGCAGTTACCATGTCACCGCTTACTTTCCAATTTGATCCAGAGGAGAAAAAAATGCTGTACAGTGTAAAACCACTGTAATGTCTTTCTAAATTAAGGAGATGTGTGCTGGAAGGTGTGCAAATTAATGAAATAAGAAAGCTACAACAGTGGGTTTTGTTGTTCTGCTGTTGTTTTTTCACCTAATCTTTGTTTATACCATGAAATTTTGTGAGTCTGGATACTGAGAATGATGCTTACCTTTTCACTGGAAGAGGAACACTAGCACTGAAAATCGTGTTGCTTCTAGTTCTGTACGTGTTTCAGATCTGCTTTTGGGACGATATGGCTGTTTCTGTGAGTCTGACACTGGGAACTGGAACTTGATTCCATCCAGCCTGCAGTGTACCAGAGTTCTGCAGTGCTGTATCGAGATGAAAGTTGCAGCTTGACTTCAGCAGATCGTGGGGCTGTTCCCTGACGGCATTAATGAGTGGTCTTAGTGGTGTGTGTAACAGCTGATACATCTTAGCCTGGGGGAAGTCTATGTTTTGATTCCTCTCATTAATTTTTAGGCGCAATACAAATGGTGTGAAGTCATTATTACTTACCTTCAGTGTTTGTTTTCTTGTAAATACACATTATTTGAGTTATTACTGGGGGAAAATGGTGTGGTTTCCTTGACAGTCCTGTGGCAATCTTGCACTTCAATCTGTAAATCCAGGGATGCTGTGCTTTTAGAAGTGATTTAGGTTCTGAGTTTCTTGCCTTTGTTTTCCTTTTTCTGAATCTTTCACTTCTGGTACTAGTGGCTAAAACACATCACAGTACTCGAGAGAAACTGTAACATTAGTTACATAATGATGAGTAATTTTGTATTTGTTAATAAGCCATGACTTACTCTGCCATTGAAGCAGAACAGTTGTTAACTAACTGATATGTTTTGGGTAAATTAGCCCTAATGGTCTGTGTGTAAAATATAAAATGACAGTTGAAGATGCTTTAAATCTTGCTTTCCTTCAACCTCCTTATTATATATTTTCCTACTTTTCTAGGCAAAGAATGTAATTCCTAAAGCATCCATTTCTGTAGCTTTTTTTTTTTTTTGAATTGCAGTGAACACTATCTTATGTGTTGGTAAATCAGATTTTTTCATACGTGTATTTCTTAGACTTGTTTTCAAGCTAACCATTTTTCTGTAGTGGGTTTTTAGGCTTGTTTTCTGATGTTCTCAAATTGAACTGAGGGAGCAGCAACAATTGCTGGAGCCAAAGTGCAGGTTTCCTTTCATAAATCATCTCGGACAGCTTCGGTAGCCCTTCCTTGCTTGCTGTGACAGATCCCAGGTTCGTCAGCAAAGAGCCTTGTTCCAAAGGAGTAGCTTTAAAAGAGCACAAGTTAATTGGAAATTAAGCAATTGAGGAAATAAGGGAGGCAGTCAGTGGCTGAAATGGTATCTCTTTCCTAGCGGTCCTGTGTGAGACACAGGTTATTTTTTTTTTGTTTTGAAATGCCTTTCTACAAAACAGACTTTCTTGAAAAGCTTCTTGGCTGCTTATATTTATCCTGTGGACTTCCTGGCACCAAAAAAATTTATTCCAAAACCTTAAGGTGTTCCTCCTTCTGCTATACTCATTGTCTTTACCCAATCTCAAGTAAAGATGAGCTCCAAATCCAAGTTAGTACTTCTTGAACTGTGAAATCGAGTGTTCTACAAAGATGTTTGCTGCATAAGCAACTGACTAGGAGTCTGCATAGCTAGTTTGTAGAGATGTTGGGTGAGGCGGAGAGAAGTGGGGCTTCTCATTTTTCTTCTTTCTTGAAAGGACAGAATGCTTTTTTCTAGCATTTCCACAAGCAATCACTAAATGATCATATTCTGCTGTGCGTATGGTTTGTGCACTGTGCACACGCACAGTGCAGATTACTCCTGCTGTGCATGCTAAATAATTCCATGCTTCTTGAGAGCCTTTTCCTAAATTCTCTGTAGAAATGGAGGCTTGGGGAAGCTCTTATTACAGCTAGATGGCTTGACTTGTGTCTCCTGTGCCATCAGACCATATGAAGAATAAATGCTTCATCTTGAGGATGGCTGAATAGAGCCAGGCAATCTAAAACAAATTTCCATGACAGAGCACATATGTAACATATATAAGACCCTTAAGCTTTAGCACCACTAGAGGTGTGAAGACATCTGCATGTGAAATGACAGAACTGCTGAAACCCATCTCTGTGGTAGTGGCTGCTTTGAGGTGGATTTTATGGGTTATGGTGGATGTGTTTGATTTCTTCGTGTCTTCTAGGTGTGTTAGTTTCATGGCATTTGGTTTACAAATACAGGAGAGAGGAATCATTGAGATAGCTTTACTTACGTTTCCATAGTTATGTGCACAAAGCAAGCATAACTTAATTGAAATTACTGTAGAATAGGTTAATGTTGAAACTGTTTTTCCCTACTGGCTTCAGTAAATATATGTGCTGCCTGTAATTTAGAAGGGGAGAAGGGAGTGTCAATCTAGTGTGGAATCATTACAGGTCATCTGTTAAGAATTCCTCGGAAGACAGCACCACATCCGTGACCAGGGTTGTGTCCTGGGTATCTTTTGTCCTGATGGCACATGCCCAGTGTGTGCTGTGACAAACGTCACCATTGATAAATGGTTGTGTGTCGTGTGTGGCTTGCTGTGAAGGGTGGAAGCCTGGGCCATTGCTCTCATGTTCAACCTGATAATGCCTGGTACCCAGTGTCTGTTCTGGGAGTTCCTCTGTCTCCTCCTGTTCCCCCTCACAATTGGAGGGGAACCTTGAGTAAGATATTCTGGAATCAAAATACCTGGTATGTGACTGCAATTATTTAGCACTTAAGTAGAAGATTTGTTTGCTTTTAAAGTTCTGCAAGGTTAAAATCTTTCAATTTCCTTGTCAGGTCTCTTCCAGCTTATGTTACCAACTAGGAGCCCTTGGCTCCATGTTAAAGGCACAGCACAACAGCAGAACAAGAACAGTTGCATGCACTTGTGATGCAAATGCAACGGAAAACAAGGATTTAAATGGCTAATACCACGGGTACACAGCATGTTCTGAGGGTGCTGAATGTGCCTGGAGTTTGACTGTGAGACAGTGGCAAAGCGTAACTCCAGAGAAGTACTTGAAGAATAAAGGTGAGGAGCTTGTGTGGATGTTCACAGGACACTTACTCAAGGCTAGGTGATAGCAGGGGAGAAAATGGGGTGGGTTCTTAAAACGCAGTAAGTGAACCGTGGAGTCTGGCATCATGAGTTCCTCACTAACCTAGATACCAGCTACTTCAGAAGATTGAACTGTTCCTGGCAAGGTAGTATTTCTTAGCTAAAACGAGGTGACAGCAGATGTTCATTTTACTCTGATGCTTTCCAAAAGCTTTAGAAAGCTTATTTAAAGAACTAAGTAAACTAATCTCTTTAGCACAGTAAACTTGAATATTTGCACTGGTGTGTGGTTAAGTAAGTTTAAAGTTCTGATTATGACCTTTTAGTGCTACTGTAGTAAAGGATTTGTTGTAATCATGTAATGTAGAAAGTGTGTTCTCAAAACATTCTTGCAAAATCTGAAATCCTCAGGAAGAAGGAAAGTTCTCTAGGGAGCAGCTGTTCTTCCAGTGTAGTGTTTTCCTAAGAAAAGTATTGTTCTGTAACCATATTCTGGGAACTAGTGAAACTTTTCTACTTTGTCTTGGGAGAAAAAGCTGCAAATCCAAGTCAGCTTTCAGTGCAGGAAGGAAGGCTTTAATCTTTCTGTACATCTTAACATCACATACATAAAGGAACTTCCTAAACTGAAAAGCTGGTCCTGTACTGAAATAAAAGCAGTCTACTTAAACCTGGAGTTACTGCTGTGCTTGTCTGTATGAACTACAAATTCCAAAGTGGTTTGCGGTGGTTGGGTGTGTTGTAGGCCACAACACAGTATTCTTTGACAGAAAGCCCATTTGAGAAGTTACTGACCCTGCACACGAGTTAGTTCACCTGACTCAGTGTGCCATGGGGCTGGGCTTTTGAACAGCCTTACTGAAGTGAATTCAGGGGAAAAGGAAACTGTAAAAACGCTTCTATTTAACCAAATACTGCACTGTGACAAATTGCAAGAACAGGTGGAGGAGAGAAGGTTCTTATTCTTTACTATAGAAGATTTAGGACATCAGTACCATCTGTGATCTGAGATGCTTCTGACTTGTGGTTGAAAGAGGCAAATGCAGTTCTCATTATGAATGAGAGACTCGTAATAACACACCAAGAAATTGTCATCAATAGTCTTGTTTGCCCAAAAGTATTGGTAGCAGGTTGTAACCACTGCTAGCTAGCCGATGTTTTAACAACTTAGTGTAGTGGTGTGTGCTCCATATTTGTTTGTAGGTTATAGTTACACATTCTGGTTTGTCATGCCAGATTTTGTGAGGGGTTGGTGCTTCAAGTTATGTATGAAGGTTACCACCAATACTACCAGTCACCTGAGAAAAGAGATTTCAGCTTTGTAGCTCTCTGTAGCTAGCAGGTAAGATGATGTGCCTCGATTTATAACCTGTCCCACTCCTTGGATTTAATGATCAACTTCGCAGTGCATTTTTCTTTGATATGGCAGAACAACTCACTGGAGCTGTTTCAGGCTGCAGACAGATGGTGAGTCTACCTCCTCAGATCTTACAGACAGCCTTGGATGGCTTTCACTTGTTAACAACTATGAACAAAACTTGCCACAAGCTGTGACAGCTAACAACAGTAATAATTCCCTCTTAACAGCGCTAGCTGACAGAGTTGTGTTAGCTATCACTGTGCTACCATTCCTGTGGTGAATGTAACCAGGGCATGCTTGAAGCTGATGTCTTCCAGTCCCACTTTCTGTAGCATTCATGTCTGGTGCTGGTGACACATCAGTAATAGGCAGTGGAGTTACAGGCATTAGTTAGAAATCGAGAGGATCCTGCATTTGATACTTTGCGGGCACTTTTTAATTTTTAAACTCTTAATTCCATTGTAATTCAGAGCTTTTAGCTGGTTTATACCAAATTGTTCATTTTTTTAATTGTTTTGAGGATTTTTTGGGTATTTGGCCAAGTTCCTTCTCTTTATGCTTAGAGCGGAGGAGATGAATTCTAGAGTTTCAAGGAGTGTAAGTGCTTTGTGGGTATTGCTAAGGGGTCAGAAGCCATGCCTGATAGTCACTGTTTTTGATTTATGTTGATGTGAACACCTACCTTTTACTACAATTCATAACTAACTAGAACTCTAATTTCCGTAACTGGCTGACTAGTGGGGAGAGGTTTGGGTGTGTGGCTTTCCACCATCTGCCTCAGGTAATAGCTGCCATCTTCTGCACAGCCCTACTTGAGCTCTCTGCAGAAGGGAGCTCATAAAACAGCTCACCTCCAGCAAAAAGACCAGTTCTGAAGCCCAGAAGTTCTTCCCAGTCTCCCCAGTGGAAAATAAATAAATAAATAATAATAATAATAAAAAACAGGGACCTGTAGGGACAGTAAACTTGAGGATTAGGGCTGTTTCGTCCCGGCATTTGTGGTTGTTACTATTCTTGCATTTTAACTGTGGATGAGGTAGAAGACAGGAGGTTTCACAGAGCTATTACTCTGTCAAAGAACAAATATTTTTGAAATGTTGAGCTTACCTAGTCAGAACTATTTTAGTGTGCTCCGTCCCCAGCTAGTTCAGGTTTGAAAACGGTCCTTCTGACTAACTGCTTGCCATGAGGAGGAGTCATATGCGTATTTAAGTGCCTTGATAGGAAGACTTCAGCTACCCAGATATTTAGAACAGTGCCGTTGTGTTTGGGGAAAAAAAAACAACACATGCAGCTCACTGATTCTTAGATTCTTAAAGTGATGTGCAATTTTTTTTGTAAAACATATTTTAGTATTTAATGGTTTAGCTTCACTTATTCTGAATCTAAGTGGTATCTTTTATTTTTTAGACTGAAACATGACATCTTTTGAGTGACAGTACATTTTCTTTTAAAGTTGGTTGTTTGTGCAGGTAAGACCAGTCTTCTAAAAGTCCAGAATGCCCACTGCCAGTTAGGAGGAGAGTCATTTTTAGTATGTCCTTCAGTAAAGCCCGTGGAAGGTTATTTACTGTCATGGCAAATGTTCCGTTATGTAAAGTGTCACATTATTTTAGTTTCAGAGAACAGACTTTGAAATGGTCTACTGTATATATTGTACTAAAATTGTACAGCAAAATATTCCTCTGCATGCCATAAAGCCAAGGGGCTTTTCAAGTGATTTTTCTCCATCTCCCAAAGTTCTCTAAGAAGGTTGGTGACTTGTGTGTGATAGAAGCCAGGACTTAGGGCAGTCCTCTTGTGATCTGGGAAATGAGTGACACTGGTTTTACATTCACCTCCAGTCCCATGTGAACAGAGACTTTCATGGCAAATGAGGCAGAACATAAATGAACAGAAAGGACAAGTACAAGTATTGTTAAGAACACTGCCATAGAGCACTGGGTTTGTTTGCTTTTTTTTTTTTTTCTTTTTCAGTTGTTTGTCTCTGCAATACAAATACGTATCAGGTTATATAGCTCTGATAGGAGTTCCTATCCACAAAATAAATAGCTAATAGAAAATATCCTGAAATTCTTCTTTATTGGCTCTGCAGCCATCTTAATCTTTGGAGTGTCATTACGTATTGGAATATTTTCTTTATACAACCGTGTTTGCTGAGTTGGCAGTGTTCTTCAGGGAATAATCCTGTCTGTTTCTCTACATTTAAAAAGCTGGTTTGTTTGTTTGTTTTCCAAACCTCACTTCTAGAGACATTAACAGTGTTCAGTGCGTGTATTGGTATTTCAGCATATGTTGCTGTGAAGAGCCAAATAAATCACCTGTCAGTTGTGATTGAGGGTTGGCGATTGATTCTGGTTTTGAGAAATGAGTGTATACAGAAGTGGTTGGTTTAATACTTCAGATGATGTTCAGATATTAAGTTTACTGAGTGTATTCTGGTGTGATGGCCTTGTTGACTTATTAGAGGTCACTCTGTAGCTTGAAGAAAAGGAAGACCTTTCTCTACTTGAAGTTATTTAAGGAAAGGCACCCTCTATGGATTTGAGAGCATTTGGAATTGGATGTGTCAACGATTTCTGGTGTTAAACTGTGTTTCCCTTCTAGTAATTCCCCTGAAGTGGCAGCTGCATTTAAGTTTGTAATGATGCTGATTTGACCTTTAAACCCAAATAAAATATTAAAAAAAATTTTCTCCCAATCAAATCCTCAAACTTATTTTTTTGTAAGTCACGTGTGCAGAGATCAGTCATACTTCAGAAAAAGGTTATATTGGTTAAATTACATGCTAAAGAACAAGGGAAGTAACCCATCATCTCGTAACAATATTAATTAGCACATTCTTTTTGCAAGATACGTAATGCCTCTTTGCCTGTGTAGGAGCCTTCTGCTGGCCCCGGCCACTCAGGCTTGAAGTTGCTGTGTCTGCTCCTTCTGGGAGTATTTTGCAGAAAGAGCAGGTAGGTCCTGAGTTGCATACAGCTTTATAAGTAGCTGATATGTTATGTTCTGCAGCTGTTAGGACTTAACGAGTTAACTTGATGACAGTGACATTACTGATTGATGGTGTTGTCAGTGGTTTATCATTTTATCAGCCTCTGTCCATGTGGGGTGATGAGTTTTAATGTCATGTATTTCCTGCAGGTTCAGCTGCAGAAATCTGCCTGCTGCTGAGGATGAAATGTGCTCTGGATTTGAGTAAGATCAACCCCAGCCTCCCCACCCTGTTTTTTAATAAGGGGAAAGGGAGGGGGAAAAAAACAAAACAAAACAAAACCACAGGACATCTCATCTCCTGGTTTTCTTCAAATTGAAATAATGACTTTTTTTCAATAATCATGTTAGAGTCAAGAAAATACTTCTTACTGCCTCTTAATTTGTTACAATTACGAATTTATGTATGCAGCTGAAAAGTTTTGTTTGCCTACATTGTAATTTATTTAGGGGATTAGAAGACCCAGAGGACTCCTCAAGTAGCTGATTGCTGAGGCTGCAATCTGAAAGGCGTAAGGAATATGCCCTATAATAGGGCAGGTATGCTGAAATGCAGGCTCTCGCTGTGCTGGAGGGAATGGAAGTGGGGAAGAGAGAACTGGTTTATTGGGCAGACACATCTTCATAGGGGAATCTTGACAAGTCCTTTCATTAGTGTTGTCCTCTTCTTACATGGAATGGATCTCAATTTTCTGTGTCTTGTCATTCCTCAGCTGTCAGCAAATTCTTGTTAAAACTCATCAGAAAAGTACTCCATCCCTTTCTGTTTGTCCATGTATAGGATGATGCCTCCTGATGCTGGGTTATTAATGCTTGTGCAGAAGGGTTGTGTTGTTCTGATGACCCATGAGACTGCCAGAGGGTTCAGAAGGAATTTCTTTTTCAATTTGCTTAAAAAAAAACAAAAAAAAAACAAAAAAAAAAACCAAACAAACAAACAAACAAAAAAAAACAAAACAAAAAACCACACATTATTTTGGTAAGCTTTTTATTTTATTGAAGCTGCAAAGTTCAGCATTAAAACATGGAGAACTGATGTAATGAAGGTTGTTTGTTCATTTCGTATGCCCATATGCAATTTCCCAATTACATATGATTTTCCTTGAGACTGTAGCCTGGTTCACTGCAAAGAGTGAGCAATGTTCATTCTTAATGAGTGGCTATTAAATATTTTCTTCATTCATTGCATAGCCTCAGGTTTATTTTCTGCATGCTGTGTTCTGAATACAGAAAACATCACATCTGAAAGAAAATACCCAAACATGCAGACAAAAAGTAATGCATTGCCTCCAATCACTGAGGTCACACTGTCCTCATTCTCCTGGAGTCGCTCAGGTAAAGGTCAGAGCTTGTACTGCTGGGAGCCCATTTTGAAGTGCTTAATACTTCTTCTCCAGGACTGCTCGTTTGAATATATCTGGTAATATATAAAACAGGGTTTATTAATTGACTTCAGCTTACGTGCCTGTTCCTCTTCAAGCTCTTTACAGGAGATGAGGAGCACAGACCTGTCTTTCTCCCCCCCCAGATGCTCCCTTTTAGCAGAAGCTTTTTGGTGAAGTGGTTTGATTGTGGTTGCTTGGGGTTCAGATGGTTCATACCCACTCTTTTATGGCCACGCTTGCTGTCTCAATCACTGCTTTGTTGTTGTTGTGGATGACTCAAGGACTATTTGCATTTACTGCATAATCAGGTTTATTTCTGTGCGTCCGGTGTGCTCCATGAGGCTGTAGTCTCAGGGAAACAAAAATAATTGGCTACATCACTAAAATCTCTATTGTATGTGCGTGCAGTGGTGCCAAACAGAGACTGCATGGTAAAATTTAATTATGGTGTTTTCAGCTGCTGAATGCTTGACTTACAACTTCATCGTATTTTGTGTTTAATATATATTCAGTGGAATAACCTACTTAAGAGGTGGGCTGACAGGATGTGTTTGAACTCCTTGAAATCCATCCTGAGATGGAGGCCTGCTATTTGGGAAGGGTTCGGGCGGTAACCCTGCTGTAGGCTGCCCTCTGCACATGGGCAGCTGTTTCTCTTGTGGCAATTGCAGTTCTGCACACAATCCTTTTGAACCCTGTGTTGAGATATTCAGGAGTTGGGGAAACGTTGACTTGGTTCTGCACTCAAAATATTGTTAAAATAGGATGTGAAGCCATTATGAAGGCTTCTTTGTTGTTCCTCTCACATTTTGTTGACAGCAGTGTGGTGATACACGCGTGGTGCTTTCTGTAGGAGGACATAATGACTGATCCCAGTGAATCATCTGTGGCAGAGCCAGGCTAGTCCAGAGCTTGCCTTACCAGAGAAGGTGGGCACTTGTGTTATCAAGGCTTTGTGAATTAATGTGTGAGAGAATGCCTTGTTCAAAATCTCTTGCTGTTCTCAATTTAACTGCTTTGGAGGTCAATCTTGCTTAATCACGGAATAGCTGGAGTTGGAAGGGACCTTAGACATCACCCAGTTCCAACCCCTGCCATGTGCGGGGATCCCACCCACTAGATCACATTGCCTGGGGCTCCATCCAGCCCGGCCTTGAACACATGGGGCATCTACAGCTTCTCTGGGCAACCTGATATTCATATTCAGGTTAAGAAATAGAGGCTTTTGTCCAGTTATAAAATGTTTCAAAGCCACAGACAAACAGATTTGCTATTCAGTACTTAGCATAGCAAAAGCTTGCTGTTGTGGTTTAACCCGGCTGGCAGCTAAACACCACACAGCCATTCGCTCACCCTCCTCCCTCCCTCTCTGGGATGGGGGAGAGAAATGGGAAAGTGAAGCCTGTGGGTTGAGATAAAGACAGTTTATTAAGACAGGAAAATAATAGTAATAATAGTGATGATGATAGTACTACTACTAATAATGTGTATGAAACACGTGATGCACAATGCAATTGCTCACCCCCAGCCTAACCCCGAGCAGCCAGCACCCCCACCCTGGCCAGTCACCCCTATATATTGTTTAGCATGATGCCAGATGGTATGGAATACCCTTTAGCCAGTTAGGGTCAGCTGTCCTGGGTCTGTCCCCTCCCAGCTCCTGCTGCAACCCCAGCCTACCTGCTGGCAGGACAGAGCAAGAAGCTGAAATGTCCTTGGTTTGGTGTAAGCACTGCTCTGTGACAATTAAAACATTAGTGTGTTATCAGCACTCTTCTCATCCCAAGCCAAAACATAGCACCCTACCAGCTACTAGGAGGAAAGTAAACTCTGTCCTAACTGAAACTAGGATGCTTGCTCAGGGCCCAGAGCTTAAATTAAGGTGCAAAACCACAGTTTCGACATGTTTGTGTCTGCAACTCTACAATATTCACATTCATTTAGGATGTGTTTTTAAATACAATTATTGTATGTGTTCTGGTGTATTCTCTAGTGAAATCCATGTGTCTTTCTTCATACTGTCTATGTAGAACAGATTTTTTTACTCCATTCTGTTGGGTCATGGATAGATTTTCACTCTTATGCGAAATGACATAACTGTGGTTTTGTACAAAGTTCTCTTAGGGTTCACGTTAGTATGTTTTCTGACCACCAGCAAATCTTGGTTCAAGGACAAGTTCTTTTCCCTGAAGTAGTGAGGAGATGGTTTGCTCCTTTCCACCGCTGTTGTCTCTGAGGAGTGACGCGAGGATAATGTGTATTTTCTCAATTGGGTTGTATTAAGAATTTATGAAAGCAATCTATTTAATCTTTGCTCAAAATAAATTTTAGACTTTCATTAGGAGACAAATTCCTAGCTATTGCAAACTTAGAGGATGATACTTTGGGAGCGCAGTTCTTTGGAATCCCAACAGCAAGATTTAATATGGCACTTTCCTCAGGCTAATATCTTAACTGCAGAGACAAAATTAACCTCTGAAATTTTATTTGTTCAAGTAGGTACTGCATGATACAGGATCTCTGAACTTATGTGTAATGCAGTTACTTCCATACAGATCTGTAACTGTTGGATTAGGAAGCATGTACTGAATTGTCTTTTCTTTTTTCTTTAGGTTGCCTAGCACAGAGAGAGGTGAAACTGAGTATGCTGAAAAATACAGACAAGTGGAGGCACAAAAGCTTGATGTATTTGGAACTGATCAGTTTGTCTATAAGCTAGGTAAAAAAAAATTCCTATTCTAACAGAGGCTTACCTGTCCTTTTTCTGTCTTCTTCCCCCGGATAAAACTGTGAAACCTCACTGCATCTTTCCTGTTTGTTTAATGCTGTGTGTGTACATTTGTTTGTGTAAGGCATGGTGTTAAAAAAAATAATATATTTTCTGGGTTCAACAGTGTATAATGCTGATGCATAGATTTATGTGCATACATCTGGTTTATTGTCTTGAGAAATGCAGATAAGTTAGATTGAAACATTTGCAAGAAAAACAACACCCTGGACTCAGTATGTCTCTTTTTGTTCTGTTTTTCCATTTTTGTCTCCATGTTATTTCTCTGTGTACTTGGTTGTTGCTTTGTTTGTCTTTAGAGAGAAATTTGATTGCACCTCTTTCCTAGGAGCTCTGGTAAAAGCAGTATGAGGCTGACTCAGTTGTCAGGACAACTTAGCTTCAAACTCTTAACTGTGCTTCTTAATTTCCAAATTTGTTAATGTAGCTGATTTCCTAAGGAAAGGACACTCGTGTAGTTTCTGTTCTGCATGTCATTCTCTCTAATTTTTTATCACTTTGATTTCCCAAAATTTGGAAAAAGGAGACATTTTCTAGATATTACTTTCCTTCCGTGCTTCTGCAAAGTATGTGACCTCTGGAACTCGGGTGGATCCTGCAGCCGTTTGCTTGGCTTGTCATCAGCTGAGGCTCAGTAGGTGCAGTTGGCTTGTCCAGCATGTCCACTGCATCTGACCGTAGGTCCCAGCCCCGACGTGCTGGCTGTCTCTGGTCCACTTCAAATGGCATAACATTTGTGGGAGACAAGGAGGCATTGAAAATGCAAAATAAGGGGATTGAAAGAGGTATAGGGTGTTGTAGATTAGTATCACAGTATTCTCTAGTTTTTCACATGCTTTTCTTGTTTAACTCATAAAAGTTAGTCATTTTGGTTAATTTAGGGAAATGCCATAAATCAGTTATGTCTTTGAGCTATTAAATAAGACTTATGCCTGAGATAGGCTAACAGTGCTGCTGGCCTGTTTTGTTTTGAATGGAATTGATCCTTGCAGTATTTCTGTGGAAGAAACAGTTACAATGCGTTCTTGTTAGGAAATATTTCTGCCCAAGCACCCTGGTATATTATTTTTATAAATACTTATTTTCTTTTGGCCTATCATAAAAAGTTTCTCCTTGATATTTAGAACTTATTCATTCTTGCCTGCACATGAATTCATGTAGTTAATTGTGCAGATTGTAAGGCTTCTACAGAGCATAGTAGAAATGATACTGCTGTGAAAAGGAAGTTGATGTGATCAGGTAACAGAAAATGCTTCACAATTATTTGAACAAAGGAGAACATCCAGCAGTAGTTCTTCCCTAACACATTGGGCTGGCTGAGTCAAAGAACTCCATGCCCTCAGAAGATGTTGTGCAGAGGGGTTACCTTACAGAGCTGTGTGTAGTTTTCACATATAGTGGTCATTTTCCTACTTTTGTTATTCTGTGGAAAACAGGCTTTCAGATTTGGGTATTCTTTATGTATTATTCTTAATATTCTTTATGCTATATTCCTTATAGCACTGACTAAATGTATTGACTGTTAGATGGAAAACCTGACAAAGGTGGGAAGACAACGCTGCTTTAGCAGGATTGTGCTGACACCGGGATCTTTTCCCTAGCAGCTTGAGATTTCTTCCAGCATTGGTCAAATCCTGCAGAGTTACTGATGTCTCAAAAGTGACACGTTTGTGCCAGAGGGAAGCCAGTCATCCATTGTACAGCGTTGCTGTGACAGAATGCTCTATATGAATTTTCCAGGGATATATATGAAGAATCTTTACTGAAAGTCCCTTTTAAAAAGGACATTTAAAATCATCATCCCTGGAAAATATTAAGTTTGTTTTAGTATGTGTTTGTTAGCGCTAAGTAAATAGCCGTGCAACAATCACCTACAGCTGTTGTTGCATTATACAGAATCGAGATTAAAAGTCGATCTTGTTGGAGAATATTCTGGTTTCTAGTGTTTTATGAAAGTGTCCTAGCTGCCTAGGTTTTGGGGCTTTGTGGTGTTTTAACATGGGAATAATTCATTTTGGATTCTTTGACATTCAACAACAATTAGGGAGGTTGGAGCACATTCAGGTTCACTACAGAGACAAAAAATTATTCTGCTGGCTTCCGCTTCACTGCTGTGCAAGATTATTACTAAGCCTTCCTAAGAAAGGAAGCTCTAACTGAGCAGTCAAGTATTTAGGCTGTGGCCTTTATTTAATGATACCTATTTTCTTTGTAAAAAGAATACTGCATTTCATTCCCACTACTGTGAGTATTACGTTAAAAAAAATGACTCAACATAAAGTGAAGTCTTAAACTCTTATTATTTGAATGCAAATAGGTAAATAAAATTAATTATTACACCTGGTGAAGGCCATTTGAAATACATCATTTTTCTACCCAATTGTTTAACTGTAACTTGGAAAAATTACTTGCCAGTTTTGCACTGGTTTTACCATTCTACACTTCCCTTGTCACCCGATCAGTTGCTGTTTTATTTGTCACAGTCAGACTGACAGCAGACTTCTGAGCAGGAAATCTTGGTACTACTGTAAAATCTTGTCCTGCATTAACTGTGACTAACTACATTTTGTGTTCTCTTGGCAGTGGTGTCACATTGAAAGGTTATAGAGATTCTTAAAAAGATTGTTTAATTAAGAAGTAGAAAAATAGTGATCACACATAAGGATGGGTACACAAATAGGCATGTTTTCTCCAGTATCATTAAAAAAAGTTCTCAGGAACACGTGGACTTTGTACTTGTAATGCAAACTGTGCAAAAATGCTGGGTTTTGAGTTAAGAGGAAAGCAGAGAGAATTACAGAACTGTGTATGTCCTTGACACTGATCATGGTTTATACACAGTTCTTCTAGAGCAGCCGCCAGTAAAACAGCAGTTGCTTTAACAAAGAAAATCTCTACAGTATGTTCATAGTAAAAATTATTATTTCTATTAATACCCCTACGTATGTGACTTAAACTTTGTAAAAGTTAGGTTTTCAAATAGTGTTTGTATTCCCCTGCTCATCTTTCTCTTTCTGTATTGTGAAAACTTATTCTTGGTTATTTTTCTGACTAGATACTGCCCTACCTAAGTGTGAGCCAAGAGTTGGGAGTTCTGTGCCAATATCTGACTATAAATATGCTGATATGCCTATAGCCAGACACAAGGAGGAGGTAATTGCACTTTCTCTTTGTGGAATAAAGCTGAAAATCGTGTGATTGTTGTTTTGATTGGTGATTGGTTTCTTTTTTACATTTCTTTGGGGGGGGGGGGGGGGGGGTGGAATGCTTTTTTCATTGCACAAACCATTGCACAAAAACCCTTTCAGGAAGAACCATTCCTGTTATACTGTTTTTATAGATGTATATGTGAAGCCTAGAAATGTGAGCATGTGCACATGTTCTTTTCTGTGATCTGCTAATGCCTAAGAGATGATAGAAAGAAGGCATAATATTTTAGAGACTTGTTATTCCACTGAAAGCTATTGATAATTTGAATCTGTTTGCAATCTGTTCTAAGTGTTTTCATAGACTTAAGAATTTTCTTGAAAAATTGTTTCAGATAGTGTCTCTGATAGAAAGCAATTCAGTTGTGATTATACAAGGAGCAACTGGCAGTGGTAAGAGCACACAGCTTCCACAATATGTTTTGGATTATTGCACTCAGCGATCTATCTACTGCAATATTGCTGTTACCCAGCCTCGGAAAATTGGTGCCAGCAGCATCGCCAGGTGGATTAGTAAGGAACGATCATGGACACTGGGTGGATTTGTAGGCTACCAGGTATAACATTTCAAATTGTATTTAAAAAAAAAAAAAAAAAAAAAAATGAGCACCTTATCTGCTTTCTTGGTTACCTTTAATTATATGTAGCACACTGAAGAAATGTTCTGGAATGTGCTTTTAAAATGGAATTGCAGGGTTTTAGCTGTCTACTGTTAAACATTGATAAATAAATGTTTAAGCTTTTAAAGTTAAACAAATGGAGATGTTAGTTAGACTCCAGAAAAATAATTTGTCTGTGTTCTGGTAATTGGATGCATCTGTATCATTAATCACTGGAATTGTTCCAGGAAAATTACATTCTGTCATTTTTTTCCCCTTTACAATCCTGAATTAACACACTTGATTTGCTTGACTTTATTATGTTTACTGTCAGCTATGACAAAACTTGCATGCATTATTTCACGAATGTCCTGTCATAGTTTCTTATTTCAGAAACCTGAAACAGTTTTTCAATTAAATCTACCTCCACCTTTCCCTTTGCCAAATTCAGCTGTTCTATCCCTCCATTTATAAACTTACTGTCAAATTTTGACACAAATACTGGTGCTTTAATGGTCAATAACTGCAATAAAATGCTGTGGTCATTGTTTCTGATGGTACTTCGACAATAGCTGCCTCCAGACTTAGCTTCCCTGGGTACTAAGGCTGGTGGGTTTGCACTGGTATTGGCCGTGGGGAGGATGTTTATGGTGAGTTGTCTGTTTCTGAGAATCCTTTGCTGGGATACTTACCTTGATGGTTTCTTCTTTCTCACTTGTTTGTTCTTCCTTTTTTTTCATCCTTTTTCCATCCACTTAGGGTCATGCTTGCTAAAATGCTATGACCACTTCGTTTTTGCATTGGTTCACAGCTCCGGGTTACAACAGAATTTACTATGTATGGTGCCATTTACCTGTGTTAGAGACTCTTTGTTCTGTTACCCATAAAAAACAAAAACAAAACAAACAACAAAAACAAACAAAAACCAACTGACCAAAAAAAACGCAACATGTTTTGTACAGCTTGCGGTCTTTTTTTTTAACTGGACTAACTGACCATTACGAAGTTGTTTCTATCATGAGGTCTGCAGTGCCAAGACGGGGCTCATCTGCTCTTGTCCTATGCCAGCTTTCTTCTGTGCCACATCCCATGTCTCCGCTTCTCAGGGCTTCTGCTAGTGTACCAGGCCTGTACTTCTCTACACAGCAGTTGAGGATATTAGTAGAAAGTTTCATGTATGCACCTTTAAAAGCCTGTAAAGAATTATTTTCAGGCTAGAGCCCATAGCTAGACCAACTGAAATTTTTATCCTTTATTTTATAAGCATCTGAGACTTTTTGATTTTTCCTAGAGAAAAGTGCCTTCTGAGGTAACTTGTTCTGGGTGTTGTTAAAACCTCTAAACAAGTGTGTTTCTAAGCTTAAGTGAATAATTGTGATGACTTTGCACCATATTTCTGTTTGGAGTTCTTTGAGATCCATATTCAGGAAATAGATTGAACATCTGTTCACTTCTATATTATTTGTTTCTCAATGTGTGTTAGGTAGCTTTAGAGAAGGTTGCCACAAAGGAGACACGGTTGCTCTACATGACAGCTGGGATACTTCTTCAGAAAGCAGTTTATGCCAAAAGCCTAACTGAGTTCACGCACATTTTCATTGATGAGGTAAGTTGGTGAAAAAAATTTAATCTCTATTTTAAGAAAATTCTTACCTTTTGTCTGTCTTATTGTGCTGAAGAAAGAAAAACGCAGGTATGTACCTTTACAAATGAGTGAAGATTGTTTGTATACGTTGTCTAAACTAATGGTTCTTGAAATAGTGTTTTCTTGGTGTTCTTTGAACAGTGAAGCTTAGAACTGAGGGCTTGGGGAGGATTTTGGGGAGTGTCTAGAGATGAGTATGAGCACCTTGAGATGGCTTCTGAAATCTACTGCTTGGATTTCAAGAATGTGTTCAACTAGGCGTATGAGGAAGGGGCCACTTCTTTCTCTTGGATGTCACTGCCTTTAGAAAGAGCCTTTATCCTTCAAGGATGACCTGAAAAACAGGAATGAATGTAGACCTTTAGAAGGTTGAGCTCTGGAGGAAAAAGGAAAAAAAAAAAAGCTGTTAATTGTATATAAACTGTAACAATTCAAGAAAGGGATTTGTTTGTCATTGATAATGTTGAGTGGAAGTCTTTATTGAACTGTGCAAGAAGCAACCAAAAAAGTCAGATGCTAGGATGTATGAAGAATTGGACAGAAAATGTTTTAGGGAGTAGTTGGGTATTTTGATCATGCCTAGCAGCTATATGGAACAAGAGGAATCTATTTGATCTGCCCAGCTGATAGACAAGCAGATATATTCCCTGCCTGGATCATTTGTGATCCTCCCGGTACAATTTAGTTACCCATCCTTGGTGTCACTTTAGCTGTTACTGTCAAATCTAGAGCCCATCACTGGTTTTCTAGTCATTATGCTAGAAGTTATATGATCTAACAGCGTCATATGAATTTTTAAAAAGGATATTGCCGTCATCTGAACTGCTGTGTTGAGATTTAAAACGTGATTAAATGCGTTAATCTTAAAAGATGCATTTTCTGCCATGAAAATGTATTGTTCCAAGTTACAAAAGTGCATGAAACAAAAATAAGCAGCAAAGGAAGAGATTACCAGAAAGAAGAGCACGACCTAATGAAAACCTGTAAAAAGTGAAATGGTGGATTCTTCCAGGTGCACGAGCGTACAGAAGAAATGGATTTCTTGCTATTGGTAGTCCGTAAACTGTTGCGTACAAATTCACAGTCTGTAAAGGTAAGTTCAAAGCATGTTCTGGTAGTTTCCTTCAAGAATAAATTGTTACATGTTTTTGATTTACAAAGGGTAAAATTTTAAAGAACTTGCTTTAATATTTGTTGTTATTTTTAACTAAAATATTTAGTTTGCTAGTCTTCATAAGCAAGTAAGCTGAAGGGCATTTTTTTCCTGGCTAGTATAATGTGTTCTGAGAGACTGTTTTTTTTCTCTCATGTTAAAATGCATTAGCATCCAAAGTCTGCTTAAGGCTAGAAAAATGCAAGATGTCTTTTTAACTAGAGTTATGTATTGGATATTGAGGGCAGTGCTTATTCTTGGTTAAATATGGTAACATTAACTCTGAACTTATGGCATTGTTAAGGTTGTTTGCAAACCGTAAAAAATAGAAATGTATTGCTGTTTCTAGGCAGAACTGGTAGTATAACATGGCTGAGATATTTGCTTGTCTGCTAGGAAACTTTCTTCTTACTAAAACACTTTGCAGAGATTTATCATGATGTGTTCAGTCTTTGTGGTCTCAAAGGGACAGACTTGTGAACTGTAAGAAATTTAAATACAGGGGGTGGTAGAGTTAGGCTAACCCAGAGCATCTCTGTGCCCCTGTTTGGGATGGCAGGATTTTTATAAGACTGTACGTGTCCCTTAAGTGTTTCAGTCAGCTGTTGCCTTAATGCAAACTGTTCTGTTCAAAACATAGACAACCTGAATCTATGCTGTCTTTTTTGTTGCTAAAGTAAGGGAATCGGGGTTCTTCTGCACAATCAACTGCATTGATTCCAACTCATAACTTAGTCTTTAAGTCTCCCAAGTGTGCTGTCACTCAGAATGCCCTTCCTGTTGGCATAGGACATGTCTGTGTACTTATATTTTATTTCTTATCCTTTTTGTTGCCAATAAGAAAACTCCCTATTTGTCTTTGATTTCAGAGACATTAGCATAAACCTATTCAGCATTACTTAGAACTTGGCTTAGAACTTTGCCAAGAATGGCAAATAATTTGATTGTACTCAGCTTCTGAAGTTTGCCATCGATGCTGATTTTCTGGTTAGTGTCAACATCAGGAATCTCTTCAAGTCCTGTCATCTTTTCAGTTTGAAAACATTTGTCTCTAAAAGGTTTCTGAATGATTTTTTTTTTTTCTTGGTCTCCATAATTCTGGTTAAATTCCTCAAAATTTTTATTGGAAGAGTTTCTCTTTTGCATCCTGTTTTGTAGTTGACACTTCATCTAAATGTTCTTCATATTGTATAAATCTGAGACGATCTTATATTTATGGGTGCCTTCCTTTCACCCCTGTAGAGTTTTTTTTTTTATGGCAGGGAGATGGCAATTCTGGCACTTAATTGCTGCATTTTAGCAGAGCAGAATGGGTCATTCATTTTTGAAACTATGTACTAAGCACAATGTCTCCTACCTCATTCCCTTTTGAAAAACTAAAGGAGACTTTGATCATGTGGCAGATTGATTTAGAAAATGCAGGATTTTTTGGCTCTCTGGACAGGCCTGGATTTGTGAAACAAAGGGGTGCAAGGAGGCCTGTTAAAAGGGGAAAAAAAATTTTACTGTTGACAATCATACAAAAATACATACAAAGGATATGTCTCTTAATTTGGGCATTGCAGGCTTCAGATGTAGCAGATAATTAGGTATTATATCAGCTAACAGGATGGTGAGAGTATGGAGTACAAGATCTGCCTGTTATACCTACCAGCTACGCTGAATTTTCTGGCAGGCTTTTGCTGCTAGATCATAGGGCAGACAATTGATGGGCTCTTCTAAGGATGGTATTTTAAAGAGTGGGGTCGTTGAAAGAAAACCGAAGAGTTCTGGATTGGCTCTATTGGGTCAAACCCAAGAGGGCAATTTCCATAAGCAGTTGTTTGACGCAGTGAAAACTCAGTAACCAAAGTTACTAAGCAGGTATTTGTTATTACGGTCCTGGGTGTGTGGGGGATCGCTCTGCCTAACACACACACACACCGAGGGTTACTGCCAAGGTGCTTATATTAATGGGATATATACGTATTCATTTCATCCCCCCCATAAGTCTATTGCATATTCATTAAGTAACCAAAGAATTATTAACAGAGGTTCCTGCCCCTATTCAAATGTGCGCTGGAGTCCTCGGGTGGTCAGCCAGTGTACTCTGGTGGTATTTTGATGAAGGCCAGAAGTCCTCCTTGGTGATAAACTTCTGAACCTGCCTTTCTTTCACAGACTCAGCAGTCCAAGCCAGTTCTTGCTGGTTCTATTATCTGTGTGTATGAAGTCTTTTCTTCCCTTATCTTTTAGGGTCGTCCCGTCCTTGTACTCCCTGCCTCAGTCCTGTCCTTGTGGTTGATACACAGCATACTCCCTGCGTTAGCTAAAAGCTGCAAAATCAACATGCTTTGTTCGCTGCCTCAATTAGGGATAGTGGAAACAGGATAAAGATAGTGCTGTTTTCATAGAACAATCTCCCTGGTTGTAGAAAATGTCCATTCAGGGACATCTTAAGTTGTTCTCATAGTGAATATTTTCGGTATCAGATGATGGGGCTTTAGACATAGCCATGCTGCACAGGTGTTTCTGGACTCCTTGATGAAGAAAAGAACTGCCTGCACTGATGGCAGTTCTCGGCACACCTCCAGTGTGTTCTAAACTGTTGACATTATCTGTTTCTTGCTGAACTTCTGCGTTGAAAGTGGATCAAACTTTTGTTTTAGTAATGGGATCCTTCCAGCACGCTGTTGAGAACTAGTCATTTTCCTTTCAGTTTGAAAGCACTCTTTGTAGATTATTATGAATGCAAATTACAAAGATGTTGTCGAAGTAGTAGTAATTGAATATTGCTTGCCTGTAACTGTGGTTAGAATAATTTAGATTGAATTTTGTTTCAGTAGCCTTCAGACAAGGTTATAATGAGCCTGTTTTCCTAGCAGAGGTGAGCCCCTACCCACTGAGCCACGAGGTAGTTCATGCTGTAGTGAGAGGGATTTCATAACGTGCACAGTTGGATCCTTTCAGATTTTTTTCCTTCTTTCAGGATCATGAAAGACATAGTGATTTAATCTTTTTTTCTGTGTTTCCTTGTGCCTTTAAGAGTGTGTGCTATGGAGATCAGTGAGCACTGTGGTACGATACTCACTTCATTAGCTTACCTGCCTGTCAGGCAATTCCTCCTTCATAGGAGGAATGCTTTTTCATTGCATTTTTGTTTTGGGTGTTGTGTGTATTTCGTCTTATTTTTGAATTTATGGAAGGTGTTGTGAAAACAAGAAAGGGCTGAGAGTGTTCCGGTTCACAAGTAGTGCTATAAAAGTAGCTCGGAAGACATGAGTGAAGAAACTGAAAATCACACAGGTCGTTACAACTTCTTCCTTTTTGTCCTTTTCCAAGTTGAATCGATCCAACTTACTCTAGCTGGTAGTGCTGAGCAGTGGGACCACGTTCCATGTAGAGGAGTTAGAGGGTAAATAACTATACCAATGCTTCACTTCGTTGTTCTCCTTTCCTTCATCCTTCACATATTATGAATTTCATAATAACTAAAAAAAAAAAAAAAGAAAAGGCTTCACCAGGTAGTATATGTGACTTCTGCTTTTCTGTTTGCAAGAATACAGATTAAGAATCTTACTAGAGTCAGCAAACAGAAAGGAGCTTCATGTGATCCTTGAAAGTTTTAAGTTGCATAAATTAATTGAAACGTAGGTGAAACTTGACATATTTCAAAAATAATTCTACTAAAATTTTTTTGAGGCTGGGGTATAATTGCAGGTATTAGACTCATAGGAGTAAGCCTATCTTTTGATAGAGGTAAAGGCACCACTGTCTATTTGGGGGTTGAACTTGAACCACAGGAAAAAATCTTCCCGTTGTCTGCCCTGGACATCTAGCCTGAGCTGTTCCCTTAAAGGTGCTTACTTTTCTCCACATCCTACACTGGAATTTTATTTAACATTTAGCTTGGGTTGTCTTAAATGTACATAGGATACATGACTGCAGTAACCAAAATTAGATTTTAGAAGAAAGTAGAGATTGGTAGATTCCAGTGTGGCATGACATTTGGCGTTAAAATGAATGTTTTACATTTACTGTGCCATTTTTTTAAAGGTAATACTGATGTCTGCTTCCATCAACTGTGAAGAAATTGCTAATTACTTTGCACTTCCAGTTCATAATGGTCTGAATCCAGCCTATGTATTTAAGGTGGAAGGCAAACGTTACGATATTGAAGAATATTATCTCGATGATTTGAAGCACATTGTTCATTCCCAGGTATGGTAAATGTCATTCTATTTCATTGGACATAGTAAGAAAGAAATTTGAATAGTCAGTTGAAAGCCATGTAACAAAATTGCAAGTAACTGATTTTACATTACAATTCTAGATTTTAATTAGAATTTGATGATACAACAAGAGTCATGAGTAGCTTAGTTTTTCCTTAACATAATAGAAAAGGAATGAAAAGGGCTGGGGATCTTGACTAGTGCACTTTATTCATCTTTGAAGGAAACTACTGAACGATGTGTAAGTCTGCAGAAAGTAGCATTTGAGGGCTTTATAGATCTTACAGAACCAACAAACAAACAAAAAAAACACACCACAGTTTATGGAAAACTTAGAAGAAAATAATGGCTTATTCTGTACACAGGACAGGTATTGGTTATGCCTGAACACAGGCAAGCCAGATCAGGATGCTCTCAATTGTTTTAAGCTTTAATGCAGCCCAACAACAACAAAAAAAACACAACCCCACACATATATAGCATTTGGCCTGTCAACATGTATATGTTAGTGTGGCAGCCTGGATAGATAACACGGAGGACTTTATGTAATAACGTGGTTTTTTTGTAAAAGATTTTTTATTATAAATGACAACAAAAAGATAACCAAGAAATTCAGTAGGAAGTCTACTTAAGTCGAGTTGCATTTGTCAAAGCTGATGCATTTTCAGCTGGAGGTCAGCTGCCGTACCTTTCAGGTCAAAGATCATGAACAAAAGGAAACTGCTTTCAGTCCTTATGCCTTTTTATATATATGTTATTTTTTTCTGCATATACAAGCATTTAACTTTGATTTTTAAGTTTTCATTTATTTCTTAATGTTGTGTTCTTTCTGGCTATAGCCATTCTGTTTAGTAGGAGGAAAGGAATATGATTGTTCAAGGACTTATTTTATCCTAGGGCAACCTAGAAACACAGAAGAGCTCTTGAATGTTTTTAATATTTACAAAAAAAAAAAAAAAAAAAAAAAAGAAATAGAATTGGAAAACACTGATGTTTGGTTTTGCATTTGTTCCTTATGGAGCTGTGTGTTGAGATTTTCTCGGAATAATAGATTTTAGAGAAATGCTTAAAAACATGGAAGGTCTAAGATGATTTATGTAATGTTCTGAAATAAAAACAAAATAAAGGCCAAGCCTGAGAGTTAATGCAATTAATAATGTGAGCGCTGTCATATTAAATATGCTAAAATCAAAATCAGCTGTCTGAGGTGTACTGGCTTTAGGCTGTAGTTCTAAATATTTCTATTTTTGCCTATACAAAATTCACACAGAATACAGTATTGAATAGAAACAAATACTGTGTTTTTTAGGCAGATTTTGTTTTTCCAGGTTTCATCTTTGCTTTAAAATTCATAGCTATAAAATCAGGCATCATAAATCATAACTCTTTGCTTAAAGCTTCTCAACTTGAATCAGTTCAGTCATTTAATGGTCTAGTTTGCTGTGAGGTATGAACCTTTGTCCCTTCTCAAAAAATCCGCCTATCCAGTTACTCTAATTGGATGCTACTGTATTAACATAGAATTGTTTTATTCTGCAGATCTGTTGGCTTGAATATTCGTCTCTCATTTTTGTAGGTGATAATATTTTAAAACTATGCTTGAAAAGAAATTTTTTTTTCCTTGAACATTTCTGCCTTGGGTAACTTGGGAATTCACTGATACCAATTGTGATCGGAAAGATAAAAAGAAATACCAGTCATTTTTCTGTCTTCTCCATGCCTGTTTACTGTAAACACTTTGCTACGGCTCAATAGATGTTGCTGTTTCAAAGATAAAGCTTTCCTCTCAAATGGCTTCATTTGTAGAAAAGAGTAAAAAGAATAAAAAGAAGGGAGAAATGTTTTTTCAGTACAGCACTGGCTTACTCTTGCCCAAATATTTGGTCATTTATAGGTGCTACTGTTTGTTTGAGTAAAAGTCTGTAGAAGTAAGTTTCTTTTCTCTCGGTGTAATGACCTTTCTAAGCAAGTACATTGATCTGGATATTTAAGTGGATCATTATTTTTGTCATATCAACACTGGTTTTGATTGAAAAGTGTATGAGGGCTGTGTCTATAGGCAAATTTACAGCTATTTGTGTCCTATAAATGCTTACCTACTGCAGTAGGATAGCATTGTAGATACCAAATGCAAATTGATTGCAAATTTAATTCTGTAAGTAGATTTTTAAAGTGTGTGTGTGAGGGGGATGTCTTGATCTTAGTCTTTGGTGTGAAATTCTGTGAAATTCCATCTCTCTACTTCTTACCTATGGCAAAAAAGAGAGCTCCAGTTTTGGTTTGCAAATCTGAAAACTCCTTCACATCCCTGGGACTGAAGTCAGAGTCCAGATGAAAGGTAGTGAACTGCTGTCAAAAGCAATCCCGATGATGTCGTATTATTTCAGGCAGTTCTGACTGGGCTTTTGGACTTGCTGTTTCTCACGTTGTTACCTTTTATTAACAGTGATGTGACAGCCTTGTCATGTTAAAGAATACTAAAGGCACAATAGGTAACAAAACGGAAAAGACAAATTTGACAATTTTTAAAGCATGGATAATCTAAAAACAATACGTTTGAGCAGCCCAAACAATATAAAATTGCTTAGATTGTTGCATATATTGGGAGAAAAAAAAATAGTATTCCTTAACAAAACTGCTGCTTGTATTTTCCCATGGACTAATCAAGCTTCAGGGGAAAAACATTACTATAGAGAGTGTAAAATGCAGTGAAGAAGCTCTGGGTTTGACAGTGGTACACCTGGTAAGTCTGCCTGGATGGGTCATTTCAGGGAGGAGTTGGAGAAGTGGAGAAACTCGTAGACTGCTTTTTTCATCCTCCAGTCCATCTTGTACAACAACAAAGATAACTTTCTCAAGGTTTTTAGAAAAGCAGTTTTTCTCCAAGTATCAAGGTGACCTAGGGTCAATGTGATGTAGTGTTACAAGCAGGCTGTTCTACTAGGAAAGGTGAAGACTGAAGTTGCAGAAGCAAAAGCTGATCCTTTTGTGATTCTATTGTGAGCCACTTCAAGAAGGGATAGGTTCACATGGGCCTGCATATCTAGCTTGTCCAGGTCCCTTTGGATGTCATCCCTTCCTTCTGTTGGATCACCACAGGTCTGTGGAGGTCTGTGATATACTTGCAGTCAAGTAGAAACCTGTGAGAAGGACTTATCCTTCCTTATACAAATTCCTCTTCTTGTCATCTCGTTCCTGTGCACTGGGACTAGTCACGCATGCTTGCTATGTCTGGATAGGAAGCAGGTACTGCAAAAGTTAGGAGATGAAGTGTGGGCTAGTGCTCATCATAAGCAAGTAAATATCCGAAGTAAATTTTCTAGCATTATTTTAGCATTAGAATGGTAGGACACTGGAAGGAAAATACGTATTTAGAAAGCAATGAATGCTCGAGATTAAGTTATTGCTTTGTACATTTTCTGTGCAGCATCAGTTTTAATTGAAAAGCACCTGATAAATCACTTCAGATGTAAGTCAGACTCTTTCAGGCTGTTTTGATGTGTTAACCTTATGCTTCCTTCTCCACACAGCTTCCTCTTCAACGAGCTGAGAAGCCAGTGATAGTAAAGGAAATGTATGAGGTAGCGGTGTCTTTGATTCAGTCATTTGATGAGTTGGAGATGAAGTGCAATGGGTAAGATACTGTTCAAGATCTGTTACCGGCAGTCCTTAGGGGACATGAGACACGAATTAGGGAACAGGACTTAAAGCAGCCTGTGTAGTATTGTTCTTAGTAGTTCCTCACTTTCCTATGCATCCCTGCTTTTATTTTATGTATTGGTGTGATTTCTGCTCTGGCTGGTTATATTAAGACTCCATGTCTTATTGAATGTCCTGTGTTCTTGAAATACACTTTTGGCTACTGGCTATTCAAGCCAGCCATTTCATGCAGAAACTGCATTTTTTGCTGTTGATCAGAGCTTAATCTTACAGTAGTTGTGGTTTTATTCTTCATATAAATATTTTGTATTGTGAAATAATACATACATTAAGCCATGAAAGAAGAATATAAACAAGACATTAATTTTCACTGTTTATGTAGTGCTTTCTTTTATTGTCTTTTGAAATAAGTATTTTTTGTATGTGTTGCTCTACGTCTTGTAAATTGATGTTTGGTTTCTACAAAATACATTAAAGTAGCTTCTGCAACTTCAGCCTAATGCAGGGTGGATGTTTGTTGGGGTAGGGTTTGGTCCCAAGTATTTTACCTGTTGGTAAATGTATGCTGAAGAAATGATTTTGTTTTGGAAGCTTAATTTTTTCAAATCTTACTTAAGTTTTGGAAATTTTAAGAAATCCTTGCATAAGGTGACCGAAGCAGTTACCAAAGTACAAGTGTTGCTGGAGTTATATAAATGGGATAAATTTGGCAGCAACTTACGCACGTGTGCACACACAGTAACTTCAGTGTAAATATATATATGTTAATATAGCTTATATAGCTAGAATGAAATACTATTTACAATATATTTATAAATGTCTTCTAAGCTTTTTTTTGACAGTTCCTTTTTATCTTTTCAATCAAGCTGTTTTACTGTAGTTCAGAATAGCCAAATATGAACTACAGTTTACTAATAAGCTACCTTTTACAAGCAAGCACGAAGACATCAGCATTTCAGCGGGAATGATTACTACTAAAAAATAAAAACTCTGAATTATGTTAAGGTGATTTCAGCCTCTTGGCTCATAACCGATAAGTGTAGAGGATGATATTTTTGATTAATGTTGTGATCTTGATAGTTTTTGATAATGGTTAGTTTTCTTGCACGGTAGACCTTAGTTAAAGGAATCTAGTGATTATTTTAAAATGCAAGACCATTAACGTATACTTGAGAAATTACTGAATCAGTTTGTATGGAATATAAGCTAGTACTGTACTGCCTTTTCATTTTAAAATCTTGAGTAAGCTATTTGATTAATTTAATTGGTAAATAAGAATGCTTCTGGTTTGAAGACAAAACTAAACCTAATGATCTAGTTCCAATTTTTATATGTTTTATCAGAAAACATAATTTTAAATGTTTTAAATTCCATTCATGAGGAAGTTTGAATGATATATATTACAGAAGATAGTTGTTCTTGTTCTTTCAAGATAAAATATATTGGTGGTAATAAAGTAGCTTGAGGTTGTAAAAACTGATGAAATGATGTTCATTTAGGGAGAACAAAACCTCGAGTCTTCCATCAGAGCGTGGAAGTGTGCTAGTGTTTTTACCAGGTGAGTATACATGTAGATCTTAACTTCCTTATTCCTTTCTTGTCATTTAACATGCTTTCTCCTGGCATTTCTTCCAGTTGTGTTAAATACATTTAACTACGGCTAGTTGATTTCAAGTATTGTTTTCCCTCAACTAGCAAGCTTGCACATCCACGAACACTTTGAAGACCCTTGGGCACATTCAAGGGGAGAAGCACCTTGGAGCTGGGAGGCGCAGCTCTTTCCTTGGGCACGGTGATGTCTGGCCTTACCAGGACTTTCTAACTCCATAAATCTTTCTGAATCTCCATGCTGTGCCAAGCTTAGGAGTAGGCATGCTAGCAGTAGTGCTAGAAAGACAGCACTTCCACTTCCTATCTTACCTGGTAATACAGGTAATACAAAGATACAAAGAGCTATGTTAACTGTAAAATTGTATTTTTAACAGATATTATATATATGTATTTGTGTATTTATATATATGTGTATACACACACACACGTATTCCCAGTGGGCTGCGTTAAGTTTGC
The DNA here is from genome assembly GCF_964035555.1 of Netta rufina. Classification (NCBI taxonomy): domain Eukaryota; kingdom Metazoa; phylum Chordata; class Aves; order Anseriformes; family Anatidae; genus Netta; species Netta rufina. The sequence goes on from NC_140128.1 coordinate 55,341,442, forward strand.
ACAACCAGTCTTTAATTCTGGCATTTTCATTGGAACACTTGACGTAGTGACTTTTTAATTGTTTCTTGAGCATATCCTTTGGTGTATGGCTCTTCAGGCTTGTTACAGGGAAAAAAAAAAATGGAAAAAGAGCTTAGGTTGCGCTGACTGATCACTGAGCTAGACTTTCAAGTAATATAATATGCTTCTGCAAGACTAGCTGGTAGGCTAAATAAAAGCAATAACCGTTTGTCATCCTCTTCAGGAGCTTGAACAGGATGGGGATGGCCTGATTTCTCTGTTCTTCACACACACCTGCTGATGGCAGGAATTTCATGGCTTAAAGCTTTAGCTTTCTTTTAAAGGATTGTGCTGCTACTGTCCTAAGTTTAATCTGTTCTGCTCATGTCAACCTCTTTGTCTGGTTTGTATTTTCTTTTTCAATTCTCAATGTACAGCTCTCCATACTGCATTAGTGTGTTTGCCAGATTTTGTTACTAATCACTTTTTCATTCCAAGATCTGCTTTTCCTGTTGGCATTGCTTTTTTTTTTCTTTTTTTTTTTTTGATGGAGTCCCGTTGAGCTCTCATTGCTTCCAGAAGTGGTCAGCAGATAATACCTACTGTGTCTAGAAGGCAATTAATAGCTAATGTTAATATTGTTTATAGCCTAGTAATCAGTCTAATTCTGCCAATCATGGATGAAGTCTCTTTTAATTATCTTTAAACAAATTGGATTCAAGCTTTGGTGTCTTACTCAAATATGTAATCAGGCAGAATGTCAAGTAGGAAGCATTAAACAGCAAGATAGTCGAGCACTACTTAGTGGGATTGAGTAGATCTGGCAGGCTGAGTCCAAACAGCTCCACATCATGGCGTTGTCTTTTTTTTTTATATCTTTAATTACATGGCTCTGGTTCATTCATGATCAGATAGCATTATTTACAGTTTATTATTATACAGAAAAACATATCTTCTGTATGTTTTTGTCTACGATGCTAAAGGCTTAGAGCTTTGTTAATTAGTTGCTTGGACTACAGATTGATTATTGTGCTAGTCAAAGAACGGGCAGTGGAACTCCCAAAGAACAGATGGGAGTTGAGAATTAAAGTGGAAGTGAGAAATGGTTTTAGAGTTATTAATGATCACTAAAAAGAAAAATCTTGGTTACTTTTTCCCCTAGGTTTGAATGAAATAAGCTGCATGCATTCATGTCTCACAAATATATTTAACAAAAGGTAAGTTAAACCACATTTATTTATTTCAGATTGATTATACTTGAACATGAATCCCTCATCTATGACTTAGCATAGAGGTGTAATTAATTTTTATGTTCTTGCATCACTAAATATTTAATACGTTTTCTTTAGGTGGCAGGTGTACCCACTCCACTCACGTGTAACATTAGAGGAACAAAGCAACGTATTTTTGACTCCAGTTCCTGGCTACAGAAAAGTAAATATTGTTAAATCATTACTTCTATTAAGTGTGCAAAGGCTTTTGCTATGAAGAATATTAACTGTGCCAATTAAATTTAACTGCATGAGGGCGAAGCAGGTTTTTTTTTTTTTTTATACTCAAGATGTAAGCTGCTGCTCTTACCAAGTTTTAACTAGTAAAAATAAAAATACTGCTTTAACTAGTATTTAGACCTCAAGAGATGTAGAAATAACAGGAAGTTACCCTTAAATTACTGTGTGACACTGCTTTTATCCTGAAGGATAGTTTGTGCATGTCGATTCTTCTGCCTGCGTGACAGAGGCACTGCAGAGCAGAATACTCCTTCTGTATGGGGGGGGGGGTCTCCTGCTTTGTGCCCCCCCGTTTTGCTTATTCACTTGGTTTCTTTATTGTTGCTAATACTGAGTTACTTTGTTATGATGGAGGCATGAGGAAATACTTGCGTTCTTCATGTTTGTCATATACTGTATTACTTCAATATACTTTTTTGCTATGAGGAAAATAAAATGAAGGCTTTCTTGTATTGCTTGTTCTTTCACATGCAGAGCAGAATTATTATGTTTACACCACAATTATATTTCATACTGGGTTGGATTTTTTTCATGTAGACATGTTAACTAGGTTTTTCTTTATTCATTCCTTGTTCCTTTCTTGCTTCAAAACCCAGATTATTCTATCTACAAACATAGCTGAGAGCTCTGTAACAGTTCCTGATGTTAAGTATGGTAAGTCTTCTAAATTCTGAAACTGCGTGTGCATTGTAATGTTTGCCTTACTTGTGCTTGCCTAACTCTTTCAACACGTCACCGTTTCACTAAGCCTTTAAGTTGGAGTTCAATTTTGACAGCTATTGAGCTCTTTCTTTTACAAGAGGAAACAGTTTTAAACCTTGGATATATGGACAAATAGTAGAGCTGTTGAGCAGGGTGCAAATTTTCATCTTTTGCTGGAGGAAAAGAGACCCCTTATTTTAGATACAGTAACAAGCAGATTCATACCTTATGACACCACAAGTACCTGAAGCTTTTTATTCACATTCTGAATATATTTTCATTTTAAAATATTTGTGTCTGTTTAGGCAAACTCAAATGTAGAATATCTAAATGCAGAATGATTGCCTTTTGAAGATCACTATTTTTGACATTTATTATATTTAAGTTTAAATTTATTTGTAGTGCTCTCTAAATTTATTTGTTAGTGCTCTCAGTAGCCTGGTTCTAGTTGTTAGAAAACTAACAAAATAATGGATATGTCAATGATTGAAACGTTCCTTCTCTGATAACACAAAATCAACAGTATTCGTTACACTGCTGTGAGGATGAATTATTTCTTAAGATTTTATTTTCTTAATTGCAGTGATAGATTTCTGCTTAATTAGAACTTTGGTTTGTGATGAGGAAACTAATTATCAAAGTTTGCGACTTTGCTGGGCATCTAAAACCAACTGTTATCAAAGAAAAGGTAAGATGGCAGGAAGGAATGGAAAGGAATTTTAGAAGTTAACCTTGATGAAGAATTCTGTTATTTTTTTTATTATTTAGTGTAAAGCATTAATGATCTTTGTCGTGGGCTGTTTATACAAAAATTTTATTCCTTACCATGTCAGGGTATTAAAATTGGTTTTAGAACTATGCCTGAGTGCTATATTTTGTTCAACTGTTTTTTACAGAGGTAAATTTTGTGTATTATTGTAAAAATCTAAAATTAATGAGCCATAAAACTTACGAGGATTTGTTATTTAAGTTACTTTTTTAATCATGTGCCTTTTTTTCTTTAAAGGGAGAAAGCTACTGCTAGATATTGACTACTCATGATTTTCTGCAGGAAAAAATTCTTTCATGTCTATTTGTTGCTCAAGTTAGGGAAAGATCTACAGCAGTGTCTTCAGTGTATACCAGTGTTTGTAGCCCAAGGTTAAATGAGAACTGGTATTGCCTATTCTAATTAGTACTTGTTGATATCCAAGTCTTTAGTTTCAGTGGTAAGGAGTAATAAATAAATGTGACATCTTTAGATATAAAAGTATCTATTTTTTTTTAAATCTGAGGACTTCACAGTCATATCATTATTGCTTTTTGGTTCTGGGTCAGTGTTGGTTATGACAGCTGACCAATACGTGACCAATACAATATGACAGCCAACTAGTAGCAGCAGCAGCATTTTGCATAGCAGGAGACTTAGATTTTTTTTTTTATGCACATGACTTAAAAACGTGGCCTTACACTCTGGTGGCATATCCCACTGAGTAGAGTACCCTTTAGTTTGTTGAAGTGAATGCTGTATGGAATTGTGAAGACAGACCTTCAAATCAATGTGTTGTCTATACGTAGTGGATCATAAAAATATTTTGCTGTTTGTCATAATATGTAATTGTTGTTCTATAGAAGGTTTTTGATAGCTATAGAGTGAAGTAGGAAATCCAACTATGTTCACTGTGCATTTCTATAAACTCAAAGCCTCTTGACTCTGCATGTAGGATCTTCAGTTTGAGGGTATGCCAAAACTTGTGCTGACATATTTATCTGTATTAGACTTGGTAGGACTTGCCTTTTCTTGGTTTTGAGGAAGTGTCTTTTAAAGCAGGATGTCTCATCTGTTCAACTGAGATAAATGGATGAAAGAAAAATAACTACTCCAAATCAGCATCTGTGTGGAAGAGGTATTTGGGTGAAATGTACAATAAGTAACTTCTGTTAGAGCTGCTGTGAAAGCAAAATTACTCTATATGATGCATATGTAGGGAAGGAGAGAGAGTCTTTACTGGGCTCAGCTGTTGCAAGAGAGCAAAACACTGGTCTGCCTGCAGCATCAGCTGTTGCATACTGTTCAGCTGTCCAGAAATCTTGTAGACGTGTTTTGGACAATCAGACTTAGGCAGTTTTCAAATTATTGTTTTGCTCTTTTGTGAAGGTCGTGCTGGACGTGTTTCCAATGGGTATTGTTACAGGCTTGTATACAAGAACTTCTGGAGAGACTGTATTCCAGAGAAGTCAATACCTGAGATACTGGTAAGAATTTGGGGAGATGGAAAGGACTTATTTTTCTTAGGTGTTTGGATGTAGCAGAGACTTTGCCTGAAGAGAGTGTAGTGGCTAGTAGTTGTACCACTAAATAGAATTGAATTTGACAAACAGTTGATAAAGACCATATGTTGTTTTGTTCATGGTGGATGCATTATAACAGTAAAGTTGATGTGACTCCAGAAATTAACATGCTATTCAAAATAAAAATATCCTTAGTTAAGCACAATTAATTTCAGGTTTTACTGAATTACACACTTACATGTATTTTATGATAAATTACTTTGATATAAAAAGTAATTATATATACTTTTGTATATAGATGTATATACATATATATATCTACTATATATAAATTATTTATACTTTTTATATAAAAAGTAATTATATTATAAATTAACTTATAAACTATGCACCTTGGTAAAAAGTAACAATAGCATCATCTTCCCTTCAGTGTTCTCCATTGGGAGCTACGGTGTTAAAAATAAAAAGGCTTGATATGGGGGAACCAAAAGCCTTGTTGGCAACAGCTCTTTCTCCACCCAACTTCAGCGACATTGAACGTACCGTCCTTCATCTGAAAGAGGTAGGCATTCTTTTAATACTGTTAAAGTCAAGGTAATCAAAACTTACCATATTCTTTGTTATTTAAAAGGCAGTAGTAACCTTAATTGGAACTTAATAACTGTGTCTAGAGAATGTTTTGTCATGTTTGGCTGCTACTTGGTTACCATCCTCTCTGGCATAATTTCTGCAGTTGCTTCATTTATAGAGGATTATAATTGAGGATTAAAAGCAGAATCTTGGAGACATTATACTGTTTGTGAACTAACATTTGCGATGAGAAAGAACAGCAAAAAAGTTACAGAACTTGAGCTCCATAGGTGAAATTGTTTATTAATCAGTAGCAAAATCACTCTTAGACCTTGTGATATATAGCAATCAGTTTGAACATCCCCCTTTCCCACCTGCTTTGAGAAATTGGTGATTTGTGCTTTTTGGTTATAAATTCGGTATGGAGAAGAATGGCAATTGCATTAAAGTTAATTCATTTCCAAAGTGCATAAGAAGTGATGGTTGTATACAGTAGTTTGTGTATATACTGGATGCGTAGCAAAAGTTGTGAAATACTAGATTTTTCAAATTGATCTAAGGATGCCAACTTAATTAGGTAAGGCTCTAATTGATGTTGCTTTGAGATTGGTTTGTAAGAAAGCAGAACAAAAAACAACCAGCCTTAAATTTACTTGATTAACCTTTACAAATAATTTTAATTTCTCTAGCTGGGAGCACTTACAACTTCTGTGCAAGCAGAAGAAAATCCACATGATGGTGAGCTGACTTACTTGGGAAGAGTATTGCTACATTTGCCAGTGGATCTGCATCTTGGGAAGTTGATAGTCCTTGGACATATCTTTGGGTGTTTAGAAGAATGCCTTATTATAGGTAACAGAAAGAAGAACATGTGAACAACTTCCTATAAAAACAAATAACTTCCAGGTTTTCATTTTGATTTGTTTTTGTTGTAGCTGCAGCACTCTCTTTGCGGAACATTTTTGCAGTGCCTTTCAAACAGTACATCGATGGATACAGGTATTACAATAATCCTTGATGGTTTATGTCTTCCTGGTTACCCTTGGGAGCAGAGGGCGAAGCTGACCACAAAATGTCATTTTTAGTGTCGTGAGTTTAACTGCACTTTTTGGTACTTCGACAGAAAAGAGATGCTTTTTCCAGAGCAGCTGAGGTATTGAAATATTGCTACATGAACCAACTGGTATCACAGAATTAACCAATTCTGTGTGGAAGACCTTCTTCTGCTTTGTCTTCCTGATGTGGACATGTGGCAGTGTTTATTAAAAATAAATACCAAAAATAAAATCCTTGTTATTCTGCCCGCACAGCTTATTAGCAAGGAAATGTGAATAAGAAAAAAATAACAATAAAAAATGTATTGACCTTGTTTATTAAAGTACTGGAAGATGCTAATAGTGTAGCTGTATAAAAAATTCGACATTGCAATAAGAGTATGATAGATAATTCTTTTTTGTTTTTGTTGCTAGGAGCAAACTGTTTTTTTCTGGCAACAGTAAGAGTGACTGTATTGCAATTGTGAATGCATTTAAGGTAAATCTTATTTCCTCTGTGATCTCACTTTATCGGGTTTCATTGGAAGGTGAGCAGCTTCGCCTTTATGATTGGTGGAGTGTTTTTGCTTTGAAGTTCTTAAAAACTTCACTTTGTACCTAACCTTCAAATTATTCAGATTACTAAATAGCTATCTTGCACCATATAACACTACTAGTATTAGTATCAATTGTAAGTCAAATTTTACTGCTGTGAAGGAGCAGCACAACTTTGTACCAAAGGCAGGCAGCAAGAAATGGGGTAAAACAAATTGCATCGCTCAGTTTCTGGGTATATTTCCTGCTTTTCACAATCTCCTATGGCTTTTGAGGTATTTGTTCTACTAAGCAGCTGGAAAACGGTGTGAAGAGGAGAGAAAGGGTAGGAGCACACCATTATTTCAGTCTCCTGCTTGTTAGAAGTAGAAGCAAATTTTAAGCAAGACATGAAACAGTTAGGTTCTCTTGACCCCCTGAGATCTTTTTTACATGGGGAGGCAGATTATTTCCAACCAAAAAGGTGTATCTGTATAATTCCACATACTATTAAATTGACGTCTTGTCACTTCCAGCAGAGCAAATGGTAGTTAATCAGTAAGCAAAATAAAGTTAAAAACATCAATCACTTGAATCACATAACGTTTGCAATTCTTGCATGTAACACTTCTATGACCCAGCCACACTTTTCAAACCTTCAGTAATGCTTTCTTAGAGCTACATTTTGCAGCCACATCACTGGGTGTGCTTGAAGACGAGCAAAAGAAAACCCAGAGTTCTTGCAAACCTTCAACAAAATCAGAGCAAGAGTGCTCTTAAGGTTTTTCTTACCTGCCTAGGAACCAACCAAGCAAGAACCATGTTAAGACTAAAATCCTGAAACTGAGGTTGAAAAGGAACTCAGGAGGTCTGTAGTCTGATCTCATGCTCAAAGCAGGTTCAGTGGTGAGATCAGTTAAGGTTATTCAGGGTTTTATCTAGCTGAGAGTTTGGAACCTCAGAGGAGGGACTGTTCAAAGTGTATGGGCAACCTGATCTGTCTGATTGTCCTAGCAAATATTGCCTAATACCCAACTGAATATTAAAAGTAAAGCTATGTTACTAAACTTACGTTCCTGGATCACTTTTTAGTACAGTGTCAACTTATGAATTCTGCAGTACAAAAGACACTGAGATACCATTAGTGTAGCAGAATGCCCTGAGATGACTAGGGTGCTGGGACACATTATGGGAAGGCTGGAAGGTGTGTGTGTTCAGTCCGAAGAAGAGGGTGCTTAAAGGGTGATCTTAGTTGGTAACTTCATCTACCTACCAGCGGAAGGTAGAGTAGAGGGAGGGAGCCAAACATTTTTGGAGGCCTACAGCCATGGGACAAGAGGCTGTGGACACAAACTGCAGTGAGAGGTTCTGTTGAGGTGCTACAGTGTGGAGGGGTGGAAATTGACTGTAAGATGTATTCAAACAGTAAAGTAAGTTGTCCACAGAGGTTAGGGCATCTCCATTCTTGGAGTTATTCAGAACTTGATTTGATAAGAACCTCGGAAATATGATCTAAGTTGGCCCTGCTGTGTGGGACTTTGGAACAGTTGAAGAAATCTCTCAGAAATTACTCAGTGATTCAGATTTCTTTATGCTCTTTAACATTTGTAGTATCTATTAGCCCAAGGGCATCTCTGGTTTTTAAATTAGTGCATCCAAAGTATCCTCAGTAATTGTAGTAATGTGGGGAAAAAAATCATGGATTTCAATGTTCTGTGATTTATTTATTTTTTTTTGGGAAATAATTATTAACAACACTCTCTACCTGAATACTAAGCCACTTCTTTCTTAGGCATGGCAGATCTGCAGACAAAGAGGAGAGTTAAGACATCCTAAGGTTAGTTAAACTTTCTTCTTTTCCATTCAAGGTTGGTCACTTTAGCATTGGCATATTTGGTGTTCTTAGTGTAAGCACTTTGGGCTGACAGTCTTTCTTTTTCATGGTTACAGTTTTTCATAAGTAAATAAAAGCACGGGTTTCGAGGGATCACAGCGAGCCAGTTTGTGACGCCAGTGCCACTTACTTTTAGATAACCCATTATGTTGTTGCTTTCATAGACGGATCAATGGCCAGAAGGTTTGAAATCCAAGCAGAAAAGAGAAATTGAGCTGTAGTTGAAAGACATTTTTATAATCATAGGTGTCAAGGGGGGTCAGAGGCAAGGGAAAGTGGAAGATCTTCTGTACATCAGTCTCAAAAATTAGCCATACAGTTTCAGAAGTCAGTAATACGCACACAATAACTGCCTCTGGTATTTTTTCTGTATGTAAGATAAAACTTCTTTGACTTCTCCACTTCTTTCAGGCCATAAAAATTTTATGAACACTAGTGCATAACATGCACTGAGTTACAACCAATGTCTGAAGTTCTTCATCCTGATGTTCTGTTTGTCTGTTGTCATGCTATTAAAGCAGATTCTGTCATAGCAGCACAGAGGAGTTTATGGTTTATATGAAAAATCTCAATGTCCTGCAGCTGCACTGGTGGTAACCGAAGTAGAGCTTTAGTCAAATCTGTAGTTCTTATGCCAAGTACTTGATTGGATGCAAAGAATGCTCTGAAGTAAGATCAAATTCTTCTGTCATTTTATGTAATTACTATTTGTATCTACATGGAAGAATATGAGGGAGAACTTACTAGTAGTATAGGAAACATGATTCTAGCAATTTTTGCGTATGCGTTTTTTTTGCTTTCTTTTCCAGGATGAGCTTGAGTGGGGTCGATCAAATTTTATTCATATCAAGAAAGTTAGAGAGGTAAGCTAAAACAGATCATTCTTATTCTTATGTAAATTTTTCTTAATTTCTACAGATGTTAATACCCTGAATAGGCCTACTTAGACAATATTATGTATGCATCTAGGTATATGTTTTCTTTAAACTGAACACTTAGTATTATCTCTCAACTTTCAGAGAAACAACAGATGTTTAAAGTGACATTAAATAATTAACCATTAGTGCCCAGAGGAGGCCTACAGAGGTGGTGAAGGGTCTGGAGGGGAGGATGCACGAGGAGCAGCTGAGGCCCCTTGGTTGTTCAGCCCCGAGCAGGGCAGGCTGAGGGGAGGCCTCATGGCGGCCTGCAGCTCCCTCACGAGGGGAGCGGAGGGGCAGGCGCTGAGCTCTGCTCTCTGGGGACAGCGACAGGACCCGAGGGAACGGCATGGAGCTGGGACAGGGGAGGGTCAGGCTGGGGGTTAGGGACAGGTTCTGCACCCAGAGGGTGGTTGGGCACTGGGACAGGCTGCCCAGGGCAGGGGTCACAGTGCTGAGCTGCTGGAGTTCAAGGAGCATTTGGACGCTACTCTCAGACACAGGGTCTGATTTTTGGGTGGCCCTCTGGGGACCCAGGAGTTGGACTCAATGATCCTTGCATATTCCTTCAAACTCAGGATATTCCATGATTCTAACCATTCAACATAAATCTTAGAACTATAGAATGGTTTGGATTGGCATGGACCTTTAAAGATAATCCTGTCCAAATACCCTGCCATGGGCAGGGACATTTCACTAGGTTGTGTTGACTAAACCCCCATCCAAACTGAACTTGGAATACTGTCAGGGACTTTGTTTGGTGTCACTTAAGAACTTGAGGCCTGCAAGAGGCAAGAATAAAGCCTGAACTTGAGGCCTTGAGGCAAGAGTAAAATCTAGTACTGCAAGTTGTTCTAAAACCTAGAGTAGAGATGCGAAGCAGTATATTAGGTGAAACACGTACTATTGTCACATAAAAAGTAAGGGGGTTTGCACACTTGCTTAGACTTGTACTAAGCTTTAGTTTTCATTTGTGGACAGTTCTTAACTGTAATTTATAACTTAGAGTTGGAATTTCAGGTGGCAGAGTTATTTAACCTCTTGAAAACACGAGTCGGAGAACTTAACATGTTTATTAATACTCAGCCATCTGCTGTGGATGAGGAATATCTATGTAAGCAACGCTTCATTTTGCAGGTAATGCTGTAATGACTCTTTGGGGCATTATTTACAAAGGTTACAACTGGATGTTTACATAGCAGTACTGACAAATTAGTGTTATATTCAGTGTTTCAAAATTTACCATGAGTGCTAGTCCTTTGGTTACCTCTTCCAATTCTGACAGCTCATCAAAATAAAGCAAGGTGATACCGAGACAAATTAAAGTTTTATCTAGGTTAATCTTTGTTAAAATCATAAAAATACTCTGAAGATGGATGGTTTGAGTTGGAAGGAGGGGAGCTAACATTTATGAATACAACCTTTTCGCTTGTTTTGAGTGCTCAGTTTGGACTGTCACTGGCTTGGTTAGTTACTGGGGAGAAAAATTAGATTCCTTTCAGCTACTGTAACTTGTGGATTTTTAATGACATTTCTTTTCCTATTTGGACTGATTAGTAGGTGTTTTTTTTTTTTTTTCATGGATCTATTTATCATATATTTATCATGCCAGTGGCAATCGCTTTAACTGTGTTAGCAGTGAACTTTCCAGACCTAAATCATTAAATATGGTATGATGTAATGTGAAAAGTGAACAGCTGTCATAACAGTATTTTTATGTGAGTTTATTAAAAATTGAAATGAGGGTTAACCATTATAATTTTCATAGACTAAGTCTGCTTGCAGAAATACTAAATTATTGTTCCAGAAGTTGAAGTCTTCTCATGGAAGTATGTTTTTAAGGGATAGGATTTGCATGAGTTAAGCTTTACTTTGAAACTGCCGTAATTATTGGTAAGAGACAGACAAACATATGAAAATCTGCCAGTATCTCTTTATACTGCAACTATATCTCTTTTTGAGGAGCTGAATATAATGAGCTGTAACTTGCAAAATGTTTTCATGATTTCAGGTTGTAATGGCTGGTGCTTTCTATCCAAACTACTTCACTTATCAAAAATGTAATGAAGAAGTGGCAATAAGAGACCTTGCTGGCAAAGATCCGAAAACCACTGTGTTGGTATGTTAAGATAGTGAATGTCTTAATCAAGCATCAAGTAATAAGAATATGTAGTGTTAGGGTAGTATTTTTCATTTTATTTTTTTTTGTCCTGGGCCTGGACAGAGATAATTATCTACCATGATCTGCACTTGCTGTCTTCTCTCCCATCTCCCTTTCATTTAATGTAATAAACATTGTGTGGGTGGGAAATTTAAAAAGGATTCTTACTGAGAACTGTGTCTATGCATTAGACTGGTACTGTCACACAGGCAGCCAATTCCAAAACACTACAAATATTTTAAAATGTACTTTTTATGAGTACTTTTTTTTAAGAGTACAACATTAGGCTGTTTGTAAAATGAGCTGTTGTAACTTCAGTGTTACTTGTTTGTAATATCCTTCTTGGTACTATATGACACGTTGTTATTGTGAGGTTACTCAGGTGTTGCACCCTTCCTTTTTTTTCCTCTGTAGACATATTTTTAGCTAACTGAATAAGTGTAAGTTTTAAATGGTTGACTTGATTTTGCTGAATGGCTTGCAGTTTAAACTAGAAAATATTCAGTGTGTCCGAAGTAGGTATAACACTGTAAAATAACTATGCTTTATGCTTAAAGAAAATAACTCTACAAGTCAGTGAGCCTCATTGAATAGACTTATATTTGCACAAGAGAAAATAAGTGAAAAGGAAGGAGAAAAAGCATATTGATGAGGAATTTTGTCATGATTAACTACATATCCAAGAAAAGATTGCAGTTCTGCACAAAAGGAGTTTCTGGCATGGCATTTATTGAACACAAATAAGTTTACAGATTACGCCAGGCTTAGATCATGAAGAAGTAGCTGCTATGTGCTGAGCCCAGTGGCTCAGTCAGGTTTTGATCATGTTGTAGGCCGCATACTGAGACTTTGATAACCCAGCTTGGATACAAGGGTGCTGTGAAAGAAGACCATGTAAAAATATTAACGTACCTGAAGGCAGATAGTCTGCCACTCTTCTCTGTTACGCAGATCTGGCCAGTTTGTGATAGTAGGTAATCAAGTTGATCAGGCATGACTTGTTCTTGATAAATTGATGTCTGTTTCCATTCACCTTCTCAATCGTATGATTGGAAATGGTTTCCGAGAAGACTTGCTCCATGATTATCTTGGTAACTGGAGTGAAGCTGACCGGCTTGATGTTCCCTAGCTCATTTTTGCCATTTTAAAAACAACTCTGATATGTGGTAGTTCAGCCAGAGTGTTCAGGGCTGTAGTTTCTCCAGTTTCCCAGATAGTGCACATTGTCCATCATTGAGAACTACATCCTAGGCAAGGAAGCTCTCCTGTTAAGAGCAGAAAGGGATATTATGCTGCTTCTAGGAGAAATTATCAAAGAAATGTAACTACCAAAGAAGCATTTTTGCTTTGTAGCTAGACAAAGAAACTAGTTACCTGCTGGTTTGAGGAGGGTAGGGCAGCATTTCCCCAGAGAAGCTGTGGATGCCCCATCCCTGGAGGTGTTCAAGGCCAGGCTGGATGGGGCCTTGGGCAGCCTGGTCTGGTGGGTGGCATCCTTGCGCATGGCAATGGGGTGGAACTGGGTGGACTTTAAGGTCCCTTCCAACCCAAGCCATTCTGTGATTAGCAGCCAAACTTGGATTTTAATATCTTTTCAGATTCAAGAATTTAGTGTGTAGCAATTTTTAAATTTGGGTTTTAGTTTGAGTATTGCTATTGCAGCTCAATGAAGGAGAAAACTAACAGATGACCATTTAGGTGAAGTTAATAATACATTAAAATAGTTAAATGTATTCAAGTTTATTTTGTTTTTCTTAACAGGTAAAGAATATTCCGCCCTATGGATATCTATACCATAAACAGTTGCAGTCGCTGTTCAGACAGTGTGGGCAGGTAAAATCGGTTCTATATGATGGATCAAGGTAAGTACAAAATATTTTAAGTATCATGCTTTTCTCTTGCTCTCAGTTCTGAGGCTAGTAATCGACTTTTTTCTTTGTCAATGGTATACTGATAAAATAAGTTTATTATTTAATCTGTTTGGAATCAGTAAATTGTTTTTAATGCATTGGCTGGAATAAGAAAGATAGCTTTGAACTTCAGTATGTGTTGATGAGAATAATATTTGGTAAACTATCTCCTCAGAGACCACCTTCTGTTGTTTCTTCTGTTGTGTAACAGGGGATCTTAACTGCAGCTGATCTGTCTGTATTTGTTTCCAATTTATTTAGTGAATTCAGTTCATTGGTACCATGAGATTGGTTTGCACAAAATGTGTATCTGGCTGGTTTAGCTGGTCTGCATGCTGTCTGTGGGCCACAACTGCTCAAAGATAATTCATGTACATTTTCCAATCTCTAATTCTTTTTTATTTACATATATTTTAACGCTTTTTAAACTTGTATTAAATATGCTCAGCAACCACAAACACAAGTAAAATTTTAAGTCCTATAAGATTGTTAGGTAAAGTATGTGAGGAGAATACTTCTTCCAGTTTTCTGTCCTACTATGATAAGGACAGGGAAAAGAAATAATGAATTCTCTGGTTTTCTTGTTTTGTTTTTGATTCTTCAAGTATTTGTTTTTATTTGGTGGAATTTTTGGAACAGGGCTTTCGTGGAATTCTCCCATAACCCAATGGAGGGCTTTAAGATTCTTCCTGCAGTATACATGTCAATCAAAATGTTACAGCTGAAAATTCCTCTTGAACTGGAAGTTCATTATCCAGATGATATCCAAAGGCAGTTGCAACATGTGGCAGCTACAAGCATGGAGTCTGTAAGGTAATCATATTCCATAGGGGAAATGGATTTCTGTGCAGTGAAAGTTGAAATGAGGTATATAGGATTCAGTGGGATTTTCCTTGGAAGTGTCAGCAAGGGAGAGGTGTTAAGCTCAAAAAACAGAGACATAAACTTTGTATAAACAGAATCTTTTACAGAGATAGAAGTAAGAGAAATCTGAGCGTACTTTGTCTTTCTTTAAGGTTGTAGTCCCTTTGCTTTAGCCATATGGAAACAGGGCTTTATACAGTATTTTTGGTTCATGACAAAGTAGGGATTTCTAGGATAAATAAAGGAATGACATTTGGGGAAATAACAGAAGGGGCAGGGAGGTAATGTAACAACAGAAGTGGGGGAGGAGGAAAATAACAGAAAACACTGAGGGATGAGATATAGTAAGTCATCTTTGTCCATGTCTGCTTGTTCTAGACAAATCTGGCACAGGGGTTTCATTGTTACATTCAGTCTGTGAATCTTAGCATTACCAATCTGGCAAGTTGGCCATATGTCCTAGCCAAATCAATCTGTCTAGCTCCTGATTGGTCTGTAGTCATTTAAATATTTTAAAATCCAAAATCTAAAATAGGAAGGCAGGAATGAACTAGGAAGGCAGGAATGAACTGTGAAGGCTCAAGTGTGAGTGAGTACTTCACTTCCAGTTGATTGTACTTAATTATTAAAACGCTTCCAGCAGTTTCACTGTGCCCCAAACTGTACTTAAGATCTTCATGAAAATTAATTTTTAAGGGATTCAAGAAGGAAGTCTCTTAAGCCAGAAGGCTAACTTCTGTCATGTAAAGGGAAAGCTATATTTCAGGGGAAAAAAAATGATACGCTGAATGTGTCTTAGTGCTGTAACATACTCAATTTATTAAAAAGCAAACAAACAAGCAAAAAAACAACCTTCTAAGGCATGCCATAGCAAAGAAAACTCACTATTTATTTAACCTTCGTTCTTTGGATTTCTAGTAACCTGATTGCACAGTTTCTTCTTAGTGTGTATCTTTCTGTATTTGGTCATAAAGATGTTAGTTTCTCCCATAGTACATTGTTTCTCTCTACTAATTTTAAGTTAAAATCTAATTAATATATTTTTAAAATAAAGGTCTTATGTACATAAATGCATCCTAGGTACTTATCTTTTCCTTGCAAAATGTCATGACTTCTGTCAATTAAGTTTTTTCCCTTCACTGTGGATGCATACCTGTGTGGTGAGTCAATGTAAGTAGGAGTGAAGGCAGAAAACCCAGAATTTTAACTTATGAAGTATTTAACATTTTTATTCCATAAATGTTTTAGAGTAAATGTGGACTATCAGAAACAGACAGTAGAGCCTGTGGAAATCTCATTTGGTACTACAGAACTGTCAAAGATGATTCCAAGTCGTCTCCTGTCCATCAGTGTAACAGAGGTAGGAATGCTATAACCCTGAAGTAAGTCATATCTAGTAATCAGTACCTAGCTAACTTTGCAGAGATGGGTTGGGCCAACTAGCTGGTTACAGTTATCTGGCAAGTTTTATTCAGAAACTGCAGGTGTGAGACATGAGTTGTTACTGCATGACCACTTCAAGAAAACACTGCATACATAGAAAGTTGTGTTAGGAGAAAATTACGCGTATGTACAAATACTTCTGAAATCTGAAGCTGAAAATTTTTAAATCTCATGTTCACTATTGTATTTTCAAAAAAAAAAAAAAAAAGAATAATATAAAGCAATATATATGCTGCTGAAATTCAAAAAGTAAAAAATAAAATATATCCAAACCATTAGGATAATGGAAACTACAGGCTGAAGTATTAAACCAACTCTTGGTAGAAGTGACATGTTTTTCAGTGGCAGAAAAGAATTTTTTCCTCAGTTTATTCAGCTAAGTCTCTTGGTCCAAATAAGTTACTGGATTTGATGATCAGATGCATTCCAGTCCGTTAACGATCTGTGCTGTACAGTTTTGTTCACTATAATTAGTTTTAACTAATGGTCCTATGTATTTATTTCCACTGTGAGCATTCTTTTTTAATCACATTTGATGTAAAATCAGAAATGGTAGATGATATCAGTAAGCAATCCAAAAAAGACTTACTTTATTCAATTTGATTTGAAATAACGGTGTTCATTTCAGTTTCCTGAAGGAATGGCTAATCATAACAGTAATGATGCTGATTTGCTGATGTATGTAGCTAACTCTGGTCTTCTTTAACTAACAAGAAAGTGCACCATAGCTGTGTTCATCTATTTCATCTATCTCATATACCTTACATTTTTAGTGTGTTGATTTTGTTTGGAAGTGGCCTTCTAATAAGTACTTTTTGCTCACTGCTTATCTAAGAGCCTATTTAGATTAAATGTGTGTTGTAATTGCACAGCAGAGACATAAAAACAACATTATATAATAAAGACCAACCTTTTATGAGAGGGAAATGCCTCACTGCATTATTCCAGTATGAGAATGCTTCTATGTTTGTCAGGAGTAGGACTGTTTTCATGTATTTTGCTCAAAGCTGTTTTATTATTTGATGTAAAAGAATGAAATAATGAGAGATCTGAAGCTGTCTAATTCTTATACTTTCAGATAGTAGAAGTTGGACACTTCTGGGGATACAGGATAGATGAAAAAAACAGGACTGTTCTTCAGGCTCTAACTGCTGAAATTAACTACCATAACCTGGTGGATTTGTCAGTGTCTCCATATCCAGAGTTGCTTTGTCTCGCACCATTTACTTGTCTGGAGAACAGAGTATACTACAGAGCTCGTATTCTGTATGTTTCTGGAGATTTTGCAGAGGTATGCTAATATGTTATGTCATATTGAATTGGTATGATATAATTGGGTTAACAATCTTGGAGCTATTTTTTTTTTTTACTAAGCAATTTGACTAAGCATTATTTTCATGACAATTATAAACATTCTAGTAAAGAAACCTAGAAAACTAGAGCTAAATTAGTCTTAATAGAATGTTGCCAAAAGAGATGAATAACATTTTTTTCCAGAAGACAGGAGTATTTATTTTAGTCTTAAAATTAGAGGATACAGTAAAGTGTTGTGTATGCTGAAGCAGAGCAAAGCAAAATAAAGAAGAAAACTTCTGGCTTCAAGACTTGTTTTAGTTGCCTTTTGGTAGCTTTTTCACATGGGCAACCTCTAGTCATCTTATGCTTGGTTCTGTTTCCTTGATAATTTACAACTAATTAGAAGTGCCATTATTATTTATAAATTCTATAGCAGGAATTATAATGACCTCCCTAAAATACGACTTCACACGATATTTTTCCCCATTCCTGTTCAGTTCTCTGGCCCATTCCACCTGACCTTTTTGTATCAGTATTTGTTGCTGAGTTTTCGATCATCAGCGAGTTTCATCAGAATGTTTTGGCCTTTGGGGCCAAAATCAGCAATGAGAATTAGCACCACAGTTCAAGACTGATCCCAATTTCCCAAGCCAGTACTTTTCTATTCAGCACTTAAGGACAGACCTTTTGTTTTTTGTAAAACTGACCTTTGCACAGTCCATTTCTCTGCTGAATTACTCAATTTTTATTTTTAACATACCTTGGTGTCACCATTATAAGCAAGCAACAAGGCTCAGTATCAACTCTAAAGTTGTGAAAAACCAGTGAATAATAGTGCTAACCTCATTGTTGTCCTTGCTTCTTTAAAAGCAGTTAATTTAGGTAGTGCTGTTCATTGTTAAAAAAAAAAAAAAAAAAAAAGGATATACAGATTTAATTGCAGGGAGAGAGAATTTCAAAGAAATTTACTTTTTTTCTAGATTTAGCAGATTTGCATTACGAGTGGATGTGTAAGCAAAGGGATCAAACAATAAATATACAATTTGACCTATTATTCTTGACATGTCTTCATATGCGTATTTTTCAGATTGAACTTGCTTCTCTGTCACTTGGTAAGATTGTACTGTAATTATTAAACTTAATTGTCACTTTTCTTGCTTACGATTAGCATTTCTAATTCTGTGGAATCTCTGATGCTCTTGATGCTTTTTTATTTTTCTCCAGGTTTTTTTTGTAGATTATGGCAATAGATCAAAAGTGCCTTTAAAAAAACTGAAAGAGATTCCGAGCCATCTTCAAGAGCTTCCTTTCCAGGTAGGGGTTGGTGCTATTTGCTGCTTAATGGATATTTTCACATCGTATCTTCGAATCATAATGCTTTTCATCATAATAACAAACTGACATGTATTTCGGTAATGTCCTACAACCTGCAAACCACCTTTACTCAGGTGGATAAATGTACATCTACACAGGTGAAGTATTTCTTGTGTGTGTCTGATGGCTTTATATATAATTGTAGAGAAATGTTTTGTCCTTAGGGGCACTTGCTGGGGAAAAGGGGAGGATACAACCCATGTTGTATTTTTTCTTTAATTGAATGTTTGAACTAAACCTGTTTCTGTGACTCACTGGGTTCCATCTCCCACCTGCAATCACAGGAACAGTGGAAAGAGGAAATTGCTCTAACAGCTGACTTAGGTTGCTTGTTGATTTTGGTCATCAGTTGCTTTGCTGTTATCAGTTCTATGAGAAGCAGAACTTCTTCTCTAGAAAGTGTTGTTTTGGTTCCTGTATTGCCTGCTTACATGATAAGCTCGGGAATAACAGGTTGAGCAGTAGATCAGCTGTGCTTTTGTTTAAGAACCACTGAGCAAATGATAGCTTCATTTATAGAGCCTAGGAAATGGCCTGGAGAGGAGAAGCTGTCAGTGACTAGTTCAATTTCTTTTCCTCTGCTTAATCCCCTTTGTTTCTGCCACAGATAAGTGGCAGTGTAGGATCTCTGCTTATCTGCATGGCAGAAGTCTGTAGTCACAGTATCTTGCATAATGTTTGCATGCAGGGTACTTTTGCTTCATCAGTGCTCCTGCTGTGCTATACTATTAGTCACAGGACAAATAGATGGGAGAAAGCTTTCTTATATTTAAAACAGGTAGAAGGCTCTGGTTTTGCTTTGTACCACTTTTTATCATTTTAGCAAGAAACATTCTTTGAGTTTTCTTCAGTTGTAATAAAGGGAAAGCTATTTCTATTCCATGCCTAATCTTTAAATGACCTACCCTTATACCTTTCCAAAATTATGGCTAGAAGAAAAGAGTTCCTGGTTAAAATTAATTCAAAGCCATAATTACATGTAGTGATTGTGGAAATGGGTTAAACTAGAGCTGACTGACTCTTGCCTGCCAAGGGCAGAATAGCTGTAGCTGTCCTGCTATTTTTTCTATTACCATGGTCAAAAAACTGCAGATTGTAAAGTTTTCCCAGAGAAGGCATTTGTAGTCTCAAAAGATTTTAATGTGGATGGTGAATTAATACTGAATTATCTTTTATTTATGCCTCATTTGCAACTATGTACTAGTATTGAAGTGATGAGAGATGCAATGTGTAGCTGTGTTGGCAAATACAGAATAGGAATTATACCGGTAGCTTTACAGCAGTCTTAGGAAATTAACATAAGCCTCTGCAATAACGATGAAATAACTTTATAGTTAAGTCAAACTGTTGAGAAAATGGAAGATTTTTGTCCTGATTTCTCAGCACGTATTCAGGCAAACATTGCTCTTACTGTTTTTGCTCTAGGCTTTAGAATTCAAGATATGCAAGATGCGTCCATCTGCAAAATCTCTTGTATGTGGGGAACGGTGGAGTTACAGCGCTAGCCAGAGATTTGCCTCGCTAGTAAATGGTTATACTCTGCTGGTGAAGGTGTATTCAGTTGTGCACAATGTTCTGCACGTGGATGCTTTCCGTTACTCGAGGCACAAGGACCTTGTGAATATTAGAGATGTGCTTATTGAAGAGTGTTACGCTGAACTAGCGGAAGAATCATACAAATCACAAGTATGTTCAGTAAGCTTCTTTGGCTCTTCTTATACTAAGGTATTTCAGCTCAAACTGTCTGAAGTCCTCAGAAGTTGAGCGAAAGTTTTGAAACTGTGCCAAATGCGACTAGACAAGTAAAAATATGTAGTCCTGTTTAAGCATTTTTATGTGTTTAATAAATATTGTGCTCTTACAAAAAGCATTGCTGCATTGAGACCCCTTTTGGAAGAGGTGTTTGTTTTTCAAAAGATAATGGAATTATTTGAACTGCTTCATGGTTCATTGAAACTGAGTTTTAATTCCTGCATTTTTCATGGTTTATATCAGAAAGGCGATGAAAGCATTGGTTTTTTGTACTTCTGTGTCTGTGTTCCTTGTGTACACACACAGAAGAAAAACAACCATAGAAAAACGTGTTTCATGGTTTTAAGACACTTTCATTTTTATGTAGCAAAGCCATGATTTGCTGAAGGGGTTATATATTGACCAAATGAAGAAAGAAGAGAAAACATCGGTACCTTCAATAGAGGAAGAAAAGCATTTAATTGAAAGATTATTGAACTGTTTTTCTGGCAGTAGATCTGGTGCACCAACCCATAAGGTAATGAGTTTTGGTGTGGCATTATGTGATCCTTTGTCTCACATTATTAGAACACAGATGAAGACTAGAAGGACCTTTAATAACAAACCGTGTTGATGCTATTCATAGTGTACTCTACATCCTGTTGGTAGGAAGCCATGATGTGACCACCACTGCAAACTAATCTATTGCAGCTTTTAATGAAGTTTTGAGGCATAGCCTTAAGAGCTAACTGAACTGGCTACTAGCAAGTTCCAAGGCAGCTCTTCAAGGACTGCAAGATGTAGGTAAAATTGAAAAAGTGAACGCCAGTGTTCCAGTGCATAGACATCTTCATTATGTAAGCTGCAGCAAAAAGCAGGGTTATGACCCTATCGATTCTTCTGGAAACTTTGACTTTTTAAAAACTATACAGAGTGTTAAGCTAAGGAATAACTAAGGTGACACAGGGTAAGTGTTTCAGAGAATGCTGTGCTGTGTGATAATAGTGAAACAGTGGGTGTTCTTCAGCTGTCAATCCCAAACTGAGAATTTACTCCTACTTAAGTATTTTGAGACATTTAGTCACTACTAAGCTGGAATATAAAACAAGGTTGTATAGGATTGCGTCCTGTTCTGTGTTCTGGTTACAAGTTAAACCTGGTCTACATTATAACTTTACCCATTTCAAACCTGACAAAATTCAGGCTTTCAGGCACCTACTTGTGCTTAGGTTACCCACAGGAATAATACTGTTTAACTACTTACATTTTCTAAAGTGTGATATTTCCAAGATTAAAGACCTGCTCATGTAAATAAAAATAGCCTGATTTTTGTTAGATGCTTTATGAAGTCTGAACTTAAATTCCTTAAGCCTGTGGGAAGTTGTGAATTCCTAGTACCCGTGAAAAGACACGACTTTCGCTTAGGTGCCTCAGCATGCGAAGCTTGCTTTAGATGGGTGATATGAAAATGTTACCTGTTCATCAATTCAGTGTTGCTCAGTGCACACACAGGATCTTGAAATGCATTCTGTATTTTCATTTATAAAGTATTTTCATGGGGAAAGTTCCTTAGGCTGGCTAATGAGAACGTCATTTGTTCTTTTATTGAAGGTGACAGTTTCTGGCCCATTCAGTCCTTATGAGGTAAAATGCTACAGTATGACCAAAGTATCCAAGTTCAGGTATGGTAATGATGGTAATGCTTTCATTGTGAAGCACAGACATGTTCTGAACTGTTCCTTCTCATAAACTGGCAAAACCCATCCTCATTACTCTTGCAGATTTGTACAGGGTTTTTAATCATTGAAAATACAAAAGTAGTAAAGCCTCAATTGCATTGAAATACAGACTACTGCTTTAAGAAAAGTAGTTTTATTGAAGATGTCTTAATGCCTTAACAGAAAATAGTATTAAGTTGTATACATCCACTAATAGAGATTCTTATAAGTTAAATCCATTAACTGCTATCCATTCAGGTTGTACTCTGAAATAAAAAGGATTCATTTCTTACGTTTGTATGTTTGTTTTTTTTTACCGTTGGAAATATTTTTCTATTTTCTCCTCAGAAGTGTTTTCGTACACAAGGAAAGCATAAATTCTGTTGTTATCGATGATGCTCCAGAAGACTCCTTTCAGCAGTTGTTGGTTGCCGCATCTTTGTCATTAAATGCCAATGGTAACTCCTAATACAAATGTTTGGACAGTTTTTCTGGGCTCTTTTATATGAATAGCTGTGTGAACGAATATGTTACTTCAGTTCTACATTACATCTTTTTGAGATTAGCACTTTCATTATGTACTTCTTAATTTTTTTTGTGCTGACAGGATCTACCGTGCTTTTAGAGGAAACATCTTTGATGCCTCCTATTCCTGGCCTACTTGCACTCCTTAGCATGCTGTTTGCTCCTGCTATAGAACTTAGGTATTAATGTGTTCTTAAAGTGGCTCTTTATTTTGTTTAGGACCCTCAGAAATTGGCGACAGACTTGCTTGTTCTGATTTCATTATTTAGTATATTCTCTTCATCCCTGTTGATACAATTCTTACCTTCTATCAGCTTTATTATATTGTATGCTAAGACAGATTGTTTCACGTATATAGAAATCGGCACTGCAGACTTGATTCTCACATTGGTGTAATACAGTTCCTGACAATTGTGCAGGAAGTCTAGGAAGATGAACTGTAGAACTGGGCAAGTTTTAAATCCACATGAGGAGAGAAACTTGCGTGATTTTTGTGAAAGCTGAGCTCTGGCAGTTGGATTAATGTTAGGTTTTGTTTAAATTCTCATATCTGTGGACTGTTGTTTCAACACAGGGAAACTGGCTTTGCTTTATTTAAGTTTCAACTTGCATATGTGATTTTTTTTCTATTTTGTGACTGTTTTCAATATTAGATCTTTAGCTTTATTTCATTACCTTAATAAAAAAAAAAATAGAAGTAGTGTGACTAGATGTAAATGTCTAAAAGTTTTTAGCTTCTTTAAAACTCTTGTATCTTGTTCTGCATAGCTTAGACAAATTAAGTCTGTTTTCATATAAGTTTAGTTTGTTAATCTCTAGGTGTGACCATTTTCTTTGTACAGGATTGATGAAAGTGGAAAGAATTTTACTGGTGTTCTGTGTGGCTTGGGTTGGAGTCAGACTCGTCGGGTTCCACTGCTTCCAGAGAATGACATGGAGCTGACATTTGATGTGCATTTTGGAGTAGATGACATATCAGAGGTAAAAACATGTATATTTATTTGCCTTATAGTAAGAATTAAGTAGAATTTGGTACATCAGAACTTGGTAACAGTTCTAGTAGCTAGAATCTAGCAGTTGGCTATCTTAAGAAAATTGTTGAAGCTTTTTGTGTCTGTACTGTTTGTTTAGAACCTTGGGCTTCTAACAGAGAAAAATAGTTACCCCCTATATGTTTTACTGAATAAAGTCAATTATTACAGTACAATACTTTGCTTTTGTTTAGAAAAGTTTACATTGATTTTACACTCCTCAGATATCAATACTTGTTATGTTTTTAGAATTACTAGTTTTTAAAGATGAGCATAGTGGTTTTTCTTTGCAATCTTCAGTTTGATTTCGCAATTCTGAGAAGTCATCTGTAGTAAGCTTCTCCTGGAGCAGATCAGTCAATAGATAAAAGCCCTTGTATTCCTCAATACAGTGTTTTTGTAACTTGCAGACAGGTCTGTCAGAGGACAGTATGTACGCTTTCTTGTACAGCATAGTAAGCTGTATTTAACCTGTGCTTCAGATTTTAGATACCGAACGACCTCACATAACCTGAGCAGTTCTGTGTACAGGTATAGCAGATAACCAGTGTATTCTAGAGGCTTTTTAAGGATGTAGTGGACATGCTAGTGTGCAGATAAGGTGAAGTATTATTTTTGAAAGCATTGATTTGATGTGTGTGATATCTGTAATCATGGCACCATACCTGTAATGGTAGCACCAAGCTGTTGTATTTTTAACAATTATGGACAGATTGAGAAAATCCTTAAAGGTTTCTATGGAAGGAATCTGTGTTGGAGGATATCCAGACAAGTGGTAAGTAGCCTGTGTCTTCTGTAGCATAGCTGATTAAACTTGAAGATCGATTTCAAGCAGCTGGAACTATAAACCTCTTCTACCAGCAGTGATGCATCTGGAGGAAGAAGTGTTTCTAAAGCTTCAGATGTTTTTGCTTATGTTAATAATATTTCAGTTAAAATTGAGTTTTATGGGTGCCATAACCACCTTCTGTACATGTCAATATGCTATAACCCAGAGCTAGGACTGGTGTATAGTACTTCATATTCTGTCACTTACTTTTACAGATAAACATCCTGAGGACAGCCATTAATAAGCTGCTCTGTGAATGTGCAGCGTACTCTGACCAAGAGAAAATGACACAGCTGCAGGAAAACATTCGTGAGATGCTTCTAAGGTAATCATTTGTAGAAATAAGAACTTGTGTTTCACTTTCTCAGCAAAAGCAAAATAAATGATTGCTTGAAGCATAGCTCAGGTTAGGCTTTGGGGAAATGATAATATAGGGTGTTTTCATTTAATGATGCATTTAATTTACTTTGCTTATTTATGAAGCAGTATGTTCAACAACTTTAGACTGCTTGTGGAAGCACTGGTTCTTCAGGGAAGCCTGATCACTTAATAGTCATAAAACCTAGACTGTAAAACCTGTTCCACAAGATACCAGTTCTGATGTCTTTGCTTTTGTGCACCCAGGACAAAGCTACTGAAGTCCTATGACATAAGAGCACAGGAAAATTTAGATTTTTTTTCTCCCTCTAGATGAAATTCGGAATGTGTGCGCTACCTTTCCTCCCTCAACAGGCCTGTCGAGGGGAGATGCTGCTGGAAGTCCAAAGTTAATTTACGAACTGAAGGAAGGTCACCTGCCTTTTTCTCCAGCAGGCCTCCCTGCTTCTCATAACTGAAATACTGACTCCAAAAAGGTTGTTGTAAGTCAGTGCAGCTAGTCTTGAGAACTCTTCCAGCTTGCAGTGTTTGAGAAAGGTTCAGGGGAGCAAGGTCAATGAAGTTTCCCTGTAGCAGTTCCTTCCAATATCTGTGATGGCAGAGCATGCCATGAAAAATCTTCCTTGGTTTATAAATGTAGTGTGCATTTTTAGTGCTCTCTACATCATCATCAGTAGGCTTTCCTCATCCTTACCTGGCTCTGTATTGAACAGATTTCAAAAAAGAGCTGACTGGACTTAAATTAACTTAAAGTGAAGTTGTTGTGCCCTCTAGTATTGCTCTTCTGTGTAGCAAATGTGACCCTTTTCTACAGTAAGCTCTTCTAAAGTAACTGTGCCAAAATGAGGTAGTTTCTCATACTGATACAGATCAGAAGCTTTTAAGCTTAACTGCTAATACCTTAGGTTATCAAAATGGTTATCAAAGCAAGCTGTTCATGCTGAATTAGTTTTCAGGTGTTTCTTGTTTGTTTATTTTGAATGTACCTGTTCAGTTGATTTTTTTCCCCCTCCAGCTGTGAAAAGATAACAGCCTTTACTAAAGGAGTATGGGTACTTGCTTTAATTTCCAATATTGGAAAGAAAATGAAATACAGTGCATTTTATAATAAATTAACAAGTGTAGGGGCAGTCAGTCTTAGCCTTTGAGGCACTGAAGAGGAAATGAAATTAAAAAGCCATAGAAAACTGCCAGAAGATGTGGGCTAGATGATACCTAGCATAGGTTAGCTGACCAGCAGACATCTCTTGCAGGAACTTGTCAGCTTCAAGCTAGCTATTTGTGGTTTGTGTGTACATCCAGAAGGGGGTGGAAGAACTTCGTGGAAGCTGTACCTCAGAGATGTACACTACTTGCACTTCCAAGTGAAGTAGCACCAGTGCAAACTGCCAGCTCCCTGTTGGTGTTTTGCATCTGCAAAATTCTTGCTAAAGTACCAGCTGTTGGATGTACTGCTGATGCAATAATTAATTTCCTGTTTGTGTCCTAGTACCTCAGGCCAGTTGGTGTCTGTGTTGCTTTTGGACACTGTCATCTACTACCCTGTTTAGACTTCAAAGCTGAGTGAAGTTTGCTTGCATGATTCATGTGGTAACTGCAGGGAGAATTCAAGGAAAGTGGAGAGAGAAAGAAGCATAACCACAAGACGTTTCTGAAGATGCCTGTTTGTCTGTGACAGTAACAGTTTACACTCAGACATCAACTCTAAGATGAGAAGTTGAGGACACAGAAATGTCACTGCTATTTCTTGAAGTTTATGAACACTTGGTATTGTTTCAGGACTTCTTTGGGGTTGGTCCCTCAGACATTTACAGCCAGTCAGGAAGGGAAGGAGCAACCACAGGTCCTTGGTGTTGCTGTCTTTACTGGCTCAGTCAGTGCTGATGCTGACAGCTTTTCTCAGCTATTCTCAGCCTTCTGGGTGTCTGTCTTTAGGATTTAAACCTTCCTGTGGTGACGTTTTCCCTCCTGGAATCTTTATGCTGCTACTAATTCTGTCCCACCAGTCCTACTGCTGTTTTTTCTACCTTTCTTACCTCTTTCTGGCCTTTCCACAGTTGGTTCTTGGCTGTCTGAGTCAAGGCTATTGAGCCATTCTGTGTTTCCCTCTGGGACACAGGCAGCTAAACTTGGGAGCTTACAGCAGGGGTTCTGCATCGTGGGGAGGTGTCATCCTATCAAGAAACTAGAAGTGATTGTCTCTTTCTTCTAAAAGGTAAAAGAATGTGTTACTTCAGAAATTTCAGAAAAAGAATCCAGAATAAAAGGAATACTCTGGTTATTGTCATGTCCCATTCCTATGTTTAAGATCTTTGATAATTTTGACTATTTTTTCACCTTAGTTTAAGGACTTGAAGGAAAAAACAGATTTTGTTAGTAATAGTAAATACATACAAATGTAGCTTCAACAATCTTTAATTACTTTTTTGAAAGCTAATTATATTTACAGTGTGTCACCGCTGCTTAAGACTAAAATGTGCATTTGAAAAACACATCTAGACAGAATTAATTAAAGTCTACTACTGCTGTACTTTGCACAGCTTGAGGAAATAACAGGAGCAGACAGACAATCTATAGTAATAGAGTTGTCTTGCAAAACAAAATGCCCTAAAAATAGCTTTATTATATGTTATAGTGAATAAGCATGTAAGCATAAAATGTACAGAATAAATGATATTTGCAAATTTTAGTACTTTATCAATTTAATAAATAATACTTTCTTCAAACAAACTAACAACAAAAAAAAACAACCCCACATTTACTGACCCTGTAAGTTTATCTTTCAACTTCTTAAACTAAAGGGGCGAAGTACAGGTAAGTGAACCAGTTACACTAAATTAACATGGAAATTTAAGATTCCTTTCAGCATAGACACCTTACAGACACACGGCTGTGCCTGCTATATACATTTCTTATAATTAAATGCAAGTTTATTTCTTAAGGTTATATTTATTTAATTCCAGTTTGATCTGCAAATCACGACCTCGAGATAATACTGTTCCTAAGTGGTATGAGAAGCCGTATCAATGGAATCAAGTAAGTGTAGAAATGCAATTTAAAAATAAATAAATATATGAAAATGGAGTACCCCAGTATACTTAGTTAAGTGGTCAAAGGTAGAATTTCCTTTGACAGGAAGTCTTTTGAGCCTGAGGGTAAAAAAAAAAAAAAAAAAAAAAAAAAGCATACTAAAATTGAAGATACTGAAAGCACTATAGGACTGAATTTTAGGCATAAAAACCGTTCTGCATGCATCTGCCTGCATCGAGAAGGTATTTTTGTAGTCTTTTTTTTGTGTACAGATGTTTAGCCTTTTCAAACAGAACACTATGATATTTGAGTTGAGCTTGTAGAGGCAGCTTTACCTTTGGAAGTTAAAATTTTGTATTCTTCCTATTAAATAGTTACAACATTAAAGATAAATTTTTCTTCAGGATTTATCTGGATGCATATTTTAGTTTGTTTTGGGTTGCTTTTTTTCAGGTAATTTTTCCTCTTAAGCTGACAGATGTGCTATATTTTAGAATTGCTGTGATGGGATCAGAAGACAGTGTTCTTGAAATCTGGGAAGGTTAGAGCTGAGGAGTATAGCTTCCTACTCATAGAAATCTGACCTTTCGTAAAGGGCCTCTGCAGGCCATTAGATTCCTTGTGTGGTTCTCATGATAAATGAGTGCATATTCTTAAGTAGAAGTGAGTGAGAAATTGCAGAGTGAAGGAATAAGAATTGCATATGCACCCTCCATGTCACTTTCTTACTCTAAGGCATGTAAATAAGGGATTTAGGTCTCTTCTGGAAAGACTGACAACAGTGGATAAACACCAAGGGCACATGTTTCCAGTAGGCCTTCAGTAAGGGTCTCGAATGTGTCTTACTGTCTTAAGCCTAAGTATTTTTATATACAAATTGCTTTTTCTTTGGTATTGTCAAGATCATCTCTTGCTCAGCTATGTTAGTGGTTAGCTTTTTGTAATGTGTTAATGGATAAACCCTGTATCAGGATTGCATTCTAGTTTAAACAGTTTCAGGGCATTACTTATGTCATCACTTAACATACTATCTGTAATGCCCTGGAAATGACTGTGGCATAGAATTCTGATTCAGGCAAATCTTGAGATAAGAACTATTATTATAAAATGTCTTATGTTGAAATAGGTAACATACTGAAATGCCAGTATGATTTGAAACAGTCAAAACCCTTCGTAAGTAGAACAAGGCAGTATTTT
The DNA here is from genome assembly GCF_964035555.1 of Netta rufina. Classification (NCBI taxonomy): domain Eukaryota; kingdom Metazoa; phylum Chordata; class Aves; order Anseriformes; family Anatidae; genus Netta; species Netta rufina. The sequence continues at coordinate 55,370,365 of NC_140128.1, forward strand.
CCTTAACTGTGTTGTATAGGGAAGCATTTATTAGACTGAATTGTAACTTTGATCTGTTGTCTTCTGATTAGGTGGATTCACAGCATATCATTGACCAGTCAGAAAAGCAGCAGGAAAGAGATGGTCTTTATCAGCTACATAAGCTTGTTGTGTTGAATGTTTAAGTATTGCTTGAAGTCCTTCAGAGGAAGAGGTATTACACGTAGTCTAAAAAATTGTGTTCTAGATAAGCCTTGGATGTTTGTTTTGCAAGACTGTTCCTTAAAATTAGTGTAAGTGTACTGAAGTAGAGCTTGGTGTATGTTTGCTCTTTAAATCAAAAGTATGCTGGCCTAGAGCAGATGGTTATTCATAAAACAAACTTACTTAAAGCAGGATGCAGTTTTCAATTTAATAATATTGCTGAGTAGGTGTATCACAATGGACATGAAAGACAAAGCAAACCTGGGTTTACTTGTTCCTTTTCTGTCTGAATGCTCATGAGTAATGGGTCATGATTTTTTTCTTTATTTTTCTTTGTCTAGTTTTTGTAGTTTCTGAAGTCATATAATGGTATTGTCTTTGTAAAAAAGTCAAAGGAAGACAAAGATTTGGATTATGTTCTGATCTGAAGTATAACTTTAGATACAATTTTTTATTTTTTTCATACAACAAAAATAATGTTTCCTTTTCCTGTATGGCAGAAGAATGCTTTTGAGTTACTGATTCATTATACCTTAGTTTCATCTTTTCAGCTTGTTTTTCTGATCCATGAGATCTTTAGTACTAAAAATGAGGTCAGTGGTTTCAGTGTTATATGTAGAACTGAAATGGGTTTGTCTGTTCTGTTGTGCAGTCATGCTTAATAAAAGTTAAATTTAGTTATTAATGGTGTGTGATTGCGTTCATGAAATACATGAATACAAAAGCAGTATATGGAAGAATATTCATCTTTTCTGTTTTAACTCAGTGATTTGAAGATCATGTAATACTTAGTCTTCTAGACAGAAACAATTGTCACAATTTAAAATTAAAAAAGGAAGCAGATTTGGGGAAAATGGGGTGATGATTAATTTAAAGAAATGATGTTAAGTTGTACTTAGAGTGAAAAGGAGCAGTTGTATATTAGGCAATTTCATTAGCTTATTTCCTCCTTTATTCAGTAACATTACTTTCTCAGATCCATTTTAGTAATTCCTGTGAATCATAAGCTATCATACTTTATAGTGAAATGGTTTAACAGATTTTCTTAACACACTGTTTCTTGGACAACAGTATTTCTCAACTGAGTGTTGTAAACAAATTGTGTTACATCTAAACACCCTTGGGGGTAAACGAAACACACAGAACGGCAAATCTTCACTCTGCCTACTAGTGATGGGAATTTCTGTAGGAAAAGGTAACTTTGTAATAACATCATGTATATCATAGATTTTGGAATTTCTTCAGAAGGAGTCTTCATAAGGAATACTGAAGTTGACAGAGGAACAGTATGTATTTACTATAATCAGATTTTTTAATCTATTGATAATGTGTTGTGCTCTCCTGGTTGATTCATGTGCATGTGCTGCCATCTGCTGGGGTTATTAATGTGCTTGTTGCACTTTGAACTTCCACTTGCATGATGTAATTAATGCCTTCAGTAAAGAAGAGATCCTCTGTAATGGCTCGTGTCCAAATAAAACTGGTAAGTTTCTGCTCTTGTCCTTATAACAAGAAGAGTTAATAACTCCCCCCAGGCCAGTCCAGTAACCCATAATCTGCCATCAGTAACTTGATATGTGTGAACTTTTTTTTTGGATTGGGGTATTTTTGTTTTGTTTTTAACTCTTCAGAGGTCCCAGTTTTTATCTTAAGGTGCTCATGCTGTCAGAATGAGATTTCATTTGTCACTCTTCACTAGTAATCATTTATATTGTGTATTTCTTCCATCACTAAGTTCAAGGCAAAAACATTATTTGAATGTAAAGTATTGGTCTTATTAGCTAGTATTTTAATTCTTCACAGCCTTCAGTGGTAATGATAAAATGATTAATTGTGTTGATAGGTGCTTCTATCAATAAGTGCAAGTCTGAAGATGGACCTTCATTGTTAGTCATAATTTCACCCACAGCTGCAATGAAATCAAGTAGCAGTTATATTTTTAAATATATATATTTTTTGCCATTACACATTATTAATTTTGGAACTTAACTGCCATAGGCTGTGCTAGAAACAAAGCATATAAACAAGTACAGAAAATAATTGGAACTCCAGGGAAGGCAGATCCTTCAATAGCTGTTAGAAGTGAGGGACTCAAACTCCCTACCCTACTGAATTTCAGAACTTGAGGAAATGCATTGGAGGAATGCCTAGTTTTTTGTCCTTTACCAAACGTTTTCTTTTGCCACATGTCAGGGTGAAGAATATTGTTTACTTATCCTTTTAAAGATTCCATAGTGAGTCAAACTAATTCTAAAAATTCCTTTTAAGATTGAAACCTCATCTTTTACTTTGGAATCAGCAATAGTAAAATTACATAGTGAGGATGAGCACTAGTGTAATGAGATGTCATTTAACAAAGTACACACACTAAATAGGGTTGGTCAGGATATGTAGTCTGTTCTTTGCCTTACTCTCTTCCATGGTCTCCTACTCCTGTTTATGTAGGATTCTCTAGTTAAAATGACACCAATAGATGTTCTCCGCACTCAGATCTTTTCTGTTAGGTGTAGAACTTCCAGATGCAGATATGTCATGCAAATACAAACAGTCCTTGTCAAAAGGACTCAAATTTGAACGTGAGGTGCAGTGGAATGCGATTATGGACAAATACAACTTAAAAATAATAATAATAAAAAAAGAAACCGTTGCTAGTTGCTACATGATTTATGACTTCTCATTTCTGTAAATTAGTATTTGAAAAGAATTTCAACTGTTGAAGAGTTTTAGCTGATAATAGATTTGGTAAACAGCCTAGATCTTTTAGTTTATACTGAAGACTTGCAGTTTTCATAGGTTGCTACTTATCCTGGTTACATCTGGATTAGAACATAGAAATGAGTTAGGCAGAAGACTTCTGCCTGCCAGGCAAAAAATAAAGACAACTTGGGGCACTTTTGGAACTGCAGTTCAATATATTAACTATATGAAATATCTGACTCTTGAGTAAATTTGGCAAACCCGAAGTACAGTGATTAAAATGCTGAAACCGAGAGAGCATATGAATTTCTCTAAAAGAGTGACAGTGTCACGACAGACAGTGACGTGGAGTTTGGGAAATCGTTGGGCTGGAACTACTGTAGCCTCAATTTGAAGTCTGTCATGCTTGCCTGAGGCAATGATAACATTACTATCCCCAATGTAAGGAAAACAGTTTTCATAATCTATTTCTTTTAAGCTATTATGAACATTGTTGTCAGCCCAAGCCAGCTGATTGCATTCAGCCTCAGTACCCATCTTCGTTCTTCAAATGAGTATATTAATTGCTCCTTATCAGTTAGATTATCTCTGTAATTTTCCTATATCCTTAAACAGTGCAGAGTAAGGTGGTTTCCAGAAAGGCAGGTTTTGAGAGGAGAGAGCAGGAAGGATATGAGCAAGATCTTAACCTAATGGCAGTGTTATGGGTTATGTATCAAAAATAATGATTCCAAATGTCTGCTAGCATTTTTTGAGGAAAGCTGCTGTGTTTAAAAAAAAACAAACAAACAAAAAAAACAAACAAACAATGCATAGTCTAGACAATAGCAGCAATGGCAGAAGTACCTAGTGTATTGAAAATGCCCAGACTTCAGTGTCATCTTCCATTTGCATTGAAGAGATTGGGAGTATTCTTTTTTTTTTTTTTTTTTTTTTTTTTTTTTTTTCCAAACACCTTTTTTAGCACTCAGTTTTAGACTGTGGAAAAATCATAGATATGGAGCTACTGGAGAACGGCCAGTGAAGAGACATGAAGATGATAAAGGGCTGGAGTGCCTCTTCTATGAGGAAAGGCTGAGAGAACTGGGGCTGTTCAGTCTAGAGAAGAGAGGGCTCAGGGTGGATCTCACGTGAATGTATATCAACTGTCTGAAGGGGGGGTTTACAGAAGATGGAGCCAGGCTCTTTTCTGTGGTGCCCAGTGACCGGATGAGGTAATGGGCAGAAACTGGAACACAGAGGTGTTGTATCTGAGACTGGTTGGAACTGGACAGTCAGCTGGAACTCTCCATTTTTGGGGATGCTCAGAAGCTGCGTATACATGTAGACCTGGGCAGCAGGGACATTGGCCCCTGTGATCTCCAGAACCTCAACCTTCAGTGATTGTGAAAGAGTTTTTGTTTGTTTTCCAAAAGTGTAGATAGGAAGGTCTGAAGCCACCTGTTACAGGTTACCAGAGAATTATAGAAGATGATTTATGAACACAGGAGTAGGGGAAAACCATGTGAAATGAAGAACAGCAAGAAAGCAACTAGAATGTACAGCTTTCCTACCAAGCTGGTGGTTTTAAAAGGTGGTGAATGACAGCGGAAGGTAAGAAAATGTTTTTTTGGAGACTGACCATATAGTTAGGCTTCAAAATTTTTTGTTTTGTTTATCTTGCTTTGCGAATTATGCATTTTTAAGAGCCACCCCATAAAGAGCTTTGGTTGAGTTTCATAGGGGAAATGGGGAACAGAAATAAATATGCTGTGGATCTCTGGACAGGGAGACTGTTCCTAGTCACACAGTGCATGGAGTACCCAGAGTTCTTCCAAGCTCAGGCTTTGTTTTTGCTTGTTTGCAAAGTGTGGTTGAAAATGTAGTTCAAAACCTAAAATTTTATGTCTGTTGAGTATGCCAGCTGTTTTTCCAAGTACACAAATGACTAAAAGATCGAAGAAATACAATCTCTGGTTCCTAAGTTGTTTCTTTATAGTACTTGAGCACGTTCTCTACAGTTACTTCGGTATAATCATATTGTTATGAACACTTCTACACAGGGAAAGAGAAAAGGATATCATTTTTTAAAAAAGTGACAAACCTTTCACAAAAAATGCGACAGTCATTCAGGTTTGATGTAGGGCATCAAGGACAGAAGTAATACTAGGCTTTAATATACCTGTACGTGTGAAATCAAGCAATTTGAAATGAGCTTTTCCTTCCTTGTGGAAATTCAGCACTGAACTCAAAGCAGGGTTAGGATTTTCACGTGGTACTCCCCAAACAGTGTGACGGTAAGGACGTGGGTGATTTAAATGAACCACGCAGATCTCCTGCTCAGACTGTGGACACTTGCAACATGGCAGTATATGCATTCTGCAGTGAGCGTCAACATAAAAATGAAGACGAATATTGGTGTCCATTTCAGAGGATTTATTTCCAAAGGAAGCAGGACTGTCCTCTTTCATTTCCATCTGATTTTTATGAGGTACAGATGAGTGCATATAACATGTTCAGAAATGTTGATCTTTTCAAGTGTGCTTATGCTTTTGTAGGCATCTGAGCTACCTATTTGTAAAGCTTGCTCATGTATTTTACGTGAGCTTTTGCTTACAGTGCAGACATATAGAGAGTTGACAGTCAAAATGAATGTGATTGCTGCTGATAGCAGGTCTTAAAATAGTTATTGAAGCTATTATACTTGTGCAGCAGCTAATACAATTCTGTGGCAGTGCTACAGGATGAGGAGTATACAAGAGGGGAAGCCTGTGGTACTTGGGCACTTCCAGAAGACACATCAGTGCTTGTGTAGATAGATTTGTATGCTTGCTGAGTGATGCTTTCAACAAAAGGATGCAGATGGTAACAAAGTGATCCTAGGAACGGTTGTTTTGTAATACTGTGTTGTAAATGTTCGTATCACAGATGAGAATTAAAACAGAAAGGACTTGCACTCTTCTCTGTGCACGTGCCGGATAGTAAATTCAACTCGGAACTTGCCATGCTGCCAAAGGCATTCAGTGAAGACAACAGAATTATTAATACCAGTTTCTGTCTTCATTTTGTTGCTGCCAAATTTTCATTAAAATAATTTTGCTACTTTTCAATTTATTTGAACTGAGATGGTCACTTTTTTTTTTTTTCAGCTATAGCAACATCGATATGATTGTTTGACAACCATAAATCTAGGCATTTAGATCTTCTAGCGTGTTATTGCTTTATTCCTTTTTTTAATCTTATAGTAAGTATTGATGTGCAGTCAGCTTCAGCTAGCTATCTTTTGGTAGAAGTCTTCTTAGTTCAGAATCACTTCAACAGCTAATTTTAATGTAGTCTGAACTAGTTCTTGTCTGAAGCAAATGAAAATCTGCTGTAAACTGTTCTGAAACATATAGAGATGATGGCTTATTGCTATAACACCTGCTGTAAAGAACAGAAAAGTATATATGGCTGTAGATTACAGTGTAAATTGTATCACATTTCTTTTGTTCTTGGTAGTTTCTCCAAGTGCAAGAGGAATTATCTACACATCATAGTATATGCACCACTGCTTGATTAATGCAAAATGATAATGGAAGAATTGGCCAAAGTTGCCAAGTATCCTGAGGTACTGGAAATGGTCTGCAGTTCTTCTTCACATTTATTTAGTGCTGGGGTAAACAGGAGTTATGTTGTATGCTTAAACTTTTGGGGGATTAGCAATTTATGGAATTGGAATCAAAAGGAACTTCGGGGCTCGCAAGGCTGTTAGTGCTGGCAGGCATTTACAGAAGGACCTTTGACATTTTTTTGCTTTGCAGTACTTTTTATGTGCTCTTTATAACTTGCAGAGGCGTACATTGCAGAGGAGTGTGGCTGCAGTGTGGGTTTCTGACTTTGTCAGTAAGAGATGTGATGCAGGAATTTTCTTGATTCAAGCAGGAATGGGGCAGTGTACAGGAATCTTGACCATGTGGTCCAGGTTTCCAGGTTACTAGATGGAAAAATATGAGTATCTCCTGAGAAGCAATCTGGACTGTTTTATTTATGCAATTCTGAATTGTGGCAGTGACTACTTAAACATCAACTAGTGATTAAAAAAGCAAAACCCTCTAACTAGACACATCCATTATTGAAAACTATGCTAAACACCCTAACAGTTGCAATTAAACATAACTTTTAAAAACTCCAGCAAATCTAGAACCCAGCTAGTTGATAAAAAGTACAAACTGATACTATCAGCTATTGCATGCTCCATTTCCTCAGTGGGGCAGATCACACGCACGTGCTTTATTAACTAGCTGGCATTTGTTCCCTTATCCTAGTTGTATGCCTGGATGATTTTTATTTCTTTTTTCTAAAGCCTTGAAAACAAAAGTTTATCTTGCTAGCAGTCTCTGGGATTCTGCAGTCATGAGTCCTCTGACTCATGCTGCATGGTGCTCATGTGCCCTGTTTGCTTTCTTCTGGTTTTATTTTAGTTCTTGATGCCAAGCCATTTATGTTACCTTGCCTAAAGCTATATACAGCCTGTACCTTTGCCAGTGCCTACAGCCTACTGCTAGATTGTACTCTTGACTATTAGGATCTGTTGCAAACTCAAACCTAGAAGCTTCTCCTTACTGAGTCATTTGAGCACTGCTCTATCCTATGTCTCAATTGGTTAGAAAAAAAATAAAAGCAGAATAATTCTGTTGAGTATTTCAAGCAGAATGCCTGTTGTCTTCCAGTCTAAAGACCTAAAATTTTGTTTTGGACTAGGAATTGTTTTAGGACCTATAATAGGGCCATAATAGGATTCAGGTAGGACCTGTCGGAAAGTTTGCTTACATGCCTTAAGCTGCAGTAAGGGCTGAGAGCTGGAAGTGTTGAACTAGGTCAGTATTAGGTGTGATATGATGTGTGGAAAGAGATCTGTTAATGTGTTTTTTGTTTGTTTTGATACCAATTGCAGTTTCTTTAAGGAGCTACCAGCTATTAGCTTGGTTTAGAATGTAATTGGTTGTGTTGAACTTCACAGAATTCGTTGGCCCATTTGCTCAGCCCGTCCAGATCCCTCTAAATGGTAGCACAACTCTCTGGTGAATCAGCCATTCCCCGTGTTGGGTTGTCAGCCACTTTGTTGAGGGTGCTCTCTGGCTGATCGTCTGGCTTGTTAATAAAGATGTTGAGCAGTATTGGTGTCGTTACTGACCACTGGGGTACATAACTAGTAACCAGACTCCAGCTGGACATCGTGCAGCTGATGACAACCCTTGAAACTTGGCAGTTCAGTTTTCAGTGTCTCCCTGCTTACCTAGCATCCTCACTTTGTCTATGAGAGTGTTTAGGAGGACAGTGTCAAGACACAGTAAAAAAACAAAAAACAAAAACAAAAACAAAAAAACAGCATCCACAGTAGAAGGCAATCAGGTTGATCAAGCATGATACGTGGAATACATGGAAGGGAATATTTTTTGTGTAACGAGTCAGCCATTCACAGAGAAGATTTACATAAGGTCAAAGCTCTCTTAGTTACTTAATACATGAAAAATAATTATTGTGTTTATGGGCCAAAGATGTATAAAGAATTTTTTTGAAGGCTTCATTATTTTTGAGGTATGATATAGTTTACAGTAGTCATGGTGATCGTTTAACGTACTACATGTTAACCAGAGCTTCTGGGATGACTTCAGGAAGAATATTTGCTGGGCTTGCTCTTCTGACAGTTTTTCATCTGTCCTGTACTTACATAAATCACTTACTGAGATGCAACAAAGAAGAACTTCTAAATCATTGGATTGTACACACAGAGATCACTGTAATTGTAGTTGAGAGTCCAGCTGAGCAACTAGTATCTTCCTTCCCAGAATTTAGCAGTCTGCCATTTTGCCATTGTTAGGCAGGTGGGAACAGCTAATGGTGTATTTTTGTTTCTATGTACCAGGGGTACAAGAAGGCGATCGTTTTGGAAGATATATATTTCACATTTAAATACTTGAGCTGAAGGCCAAGTCCGAGCTCTGCTGAGGAATGACTGTTACTTGCCTCAATCAAATATCCAGAGTATTATTTTGTATTATATGCTGTTCTGTATACAGTGAATGACATGAAATGTGCTCACATTTTCATTGGTGAAGACTGTGGTTGTTGTGTTATTGCTGCATTTTTGGAATATCTTAAGGCTACAGAATAAGTTGCAATGATACACAATGCCACATTAGAATTATAGAATCACGGAATCATTAAGGTCGGAAAAGACCTCTAAGATCATCTGCTCCAACCATCACCCTGCCACCAATGTTACCCACTAAGCCATGTCCCTAAGCACCACGTCCAACCTTCCCTTGAACACCTCCAGGGACGGTGACTCCACCACCTCCCTGGGCAACCCATCCCAGTGCCTGACTGCTCTTTCTGAGCAGAAATGTCTCCTCATTTCCAACCTGAACCTCCCCTGGCACCACTTGAGGCCATTCCCTCTGGTCCTATCACTGGTTACCTGTGAGAAGAGGCCGACCCCCAGCTCCCCACAGCTTCCTTTCAGGCAGCTGTAGAGGGCAATAACGTGTCCCCTGTGCCTCCTTTTCCAGACACAACAACTTCAGCTCCCTCAGCCACTCCTAACAGGACTTGTGCTCCAGGCCCTTCACCAGCTTCATAGCCTTTCTCTGGACACATTCAACAGCTATTCAAATGCACGCTGTATTGTACTCTAATGATCTTTTACGTGTAGTTTTTCTTTACTGATAGGTGGCCAAATGCAAGTGTTTCTCAATCTATTCATCATTTCATATCAAATGATACTTTTAAGTGTTGTACATAGTAACATCGTTTATTTGACTGTTTGACAGCACCCATTTACTTTTTTCAGGCTATTGAGCAACCCTCAGGTATTAATGACTTTTAGTGCATCGAAGCTGACAAACTAGAAATATCTGTCCTCAAGTGAACATTCTGCTCAACTATCTTGACTCCTGAGCTTTTTGCTGTTGGGCTTCTGCTATGTTGTCAAGATTGAGATGATAGAACTCATTGTGCTGGACATTTAAAACTCTTCAAGTATGAAGCAATAGGTTGTGTCAAAGACAGATATGGTGCTACTCCGCTGAGGAATACAGTTCAGCTAACTTGTATAAAGGCAAAATGGGGGATTGTTTATTTCCTCTACAAGACTGCAGTAGAGAGAATAAATTGACAGGATACAGTTTTCAGTTTCAGCTTGTCACAGGTCACTGTAGCTACTGAAAACCAGAAGGAGGTGGCAGACCTATGGCATTGCCCACTACAGGTACACTAGTTTCAAAGAAGTTGTGTATGTTCTTTGGCCAACTTAAAAGCTTCTGTAAAGATGATAGTATTTTTGTCTCCAAGTCGATTAACATACTAAAGCTTTTAGTGAATGGCCATAGCTCTAGGAACCTGTAATATCTGATGTGATTCCTTTGTGAAAGTGAATGACATTGATGGGACAACTCAGCTATTAGATTTGCCTTTCAGGACAGCACAGTCCAGACCTGCAAGATTCTCTTTCTGTCATCCCCTTTTTCATTAAAGCAAAAAAAAAAAAAAAAAAAAAAAAAAAGGGGGGGGGGGGGCAAAGAAAAAACCACCACCAAAAACAATGCTTACAAACTCAAAACCTGTGTTTTGTTCGTTTGTTGTAAATAATCATTTTGTTGAGCTACTGAAAGTGTTGAAATAGAACTTTCTCTTCCAAGAATTTAAGTTTGTTTTGCCACCCTGTTAGGTAATATTCTGTTACTTGTGGCATTTCAGAGAAATGCATCTGTTGCAACACTCAGAGCACCCAAATTTTTTTTCTGCTACTGTCAGCATCGTTTATTTAGGTTTGGGTGTTCTTCCTCTGTATTCCTTAAATTGTTTCTGTGGAACTGGTTCCTAGTCATACATCCTCCACCAGTCTGTTTGTGCAATGAGTCATTTGTATGCTATCTTACCATTTATTTCAGACAACTTTATTTGTCCCATCAAAAGCTTAGGTGATTGTTCCTCTGTATTCTGCTCTGGTGAGGCCTCACCTTGAGTACTGTGTTTAGCTTTGGGCCCCTCACTGCAAGAAGGGCATCGAGGCCCTGGAGGGTGTCCAGTAAAGGGCGATAAAGCTGGTGAAGGGCCTGGAGCACAAGTCCTGTGATCTGAGGGAACTGGGGTTGTTTAGTCTGGAGAAGAAGAGGCTCAGGGGAGAGCTCATTGCTCTCTACAGCTGCCTGAAAGGAAGCTGTGGGGAGCTGGGGGTCGGCCTCTTCTCACAGGTAACTAGTGATAGGACCAGAGGGAATGGCCTCAAGTGGTGCCAGGGAGGGTTGGAAATGAGGAGCCATTTCTTCTTAGCAAGAGCAGTCAGACACTGGAACAGGTTGCCCAGGGAGGTGGTGGAGTCACCGTCCCTGGAGGTGTTCAAGGGAAGGTTGGACGTGGTGCTTAGGGACATGGGTGGCATTGGTGGTAGGGTGATGGTTGGAGCAGATGTTCTTGGAGGTCTTTTCCAACCTTAATGATTCTGTGATTCTATGATTCTATATCTGAAGGCCGTATCCTAGTTCTGCTGAGGAATGACTGTTACTTGCTTCAATTGAACATCCAGAGTATAATTTTACGTGTATATTATCTGCTGTTTCATATGGAGTGAATGATGTGAAATGTGTTCACATAGTTTCACTGGTGAAGACTCTGATCTTTGTGTTACTGCTGCATTTTTGGAATATCCCAAGGCTACAGAGTAAGTTGGAATGGTACACAATGCCGCATTACCCTGGTCCTGAAAATGTGGCAGTCGCAGACAAAGTGATATTCAAGTACTTAAGCAGTGCCTTAGATTTCAGTTTGCCACTAATCACTGAAAGCCTGCTTGATTGGTAGGTGTTGCAGCAAAGGATCATTTGAAACATGATTATTCATGTCCTTCTTAGATGGTTTTCATACGTTTCATGATGTGAGGAAATAAACCATTTAACTAACTGGAAGATACATGCGTCTTATGATGTTAATGCAAGTAATACATTTTTAAAATGATGTTGTAGGTGAGATATGTATGCTACTAAATAATACCTTTTTAAACTTTTGTGCAGGCACTGTGGGCTTTAGCCTGTGTTTGCAAGTAAAATAGGCAACTCTAATATGTATGGAAGAAGTGTGAAATATTTAAGCTTCTTTAGAGTCACTAGATTATTGCAAGACACAGAAGGCAAACTAGTGCTGTTTCAGTTTTCGTCTTAAAATAGGGACTGCTCCATTATTAGCATGCGTGTTAAATCCCAAAATATTTGGGATTAATCTCTGTGCCCATGTTAATAAATTAGTTTTGATATAATATTATTTTGTTTTGAGATCTTTCCCTCACTACAAGTAAAATATTGCTACTTCACTACATTACTACTTACATATTCATTTTCCAACTCAACAAATGTTTAAGTATGTAAAATATATTTTTAGAGTTTGAAATGTACACCAGTAAAAAAAAAAAAATCCTACTCTAAGCTGCATGTTACAAATCAGTGTACTGTGTTATTTATCAGAAAAAGCTAACCTAAATACATGAAAAATCTCCACTTACTGTTATTTTTTACAGAGGAAAAGCTGTCATGAAATTCTTGTTTCTTTAATTTGCTGATAGTTGCTTACACAAGAAAAAAGCCTTGTGGTGGTCTGTTAAGTACTGTATTGTAGCAGTGTTCTTTGTGTGTCTGTTCAGGATTTGAAGGTTAGGGTGGTTTCTTATTTTTTCCTAATCGTGCATCTTCAGGTCATGTTAACAGGTTGGTTGGCTGGTACCTGACTGGTAGAAACCTGGAACAGTCTGGCTGTGATGGCAGGAACTCCTTCCAGCTAGTGAGTGTCACTGTACTCTTTCTGATACCTTGCATACAGAATAATTGAATACTCCTTTCCAATTTAAAATAACACTTTGCTATTCCGATTCCAAAATTCCCTGCTTTAAACTCATAACAAACTTGGAAAGCATTTCTACTAAGTCATGCAAGGCCATTATTCTTCTCTTCTGTTTGCAGAAAGAAAATAAAATATATTTAAATGTAGCCTTGCTAACTAAATTTTCAGAGAGGCTTTTCTTTCTTCCAGGCTTACATTCTAAGGCTCTCTGGGCCTTTTGTTGAATTACTAAAAGTGTTCTTAAACCCTTATTGGAAGGGAAGGTTCTAAGTTTGCTTTGTTTACCCTGTTAGGTAATAATCTGTTACTTGTGGCATTTCAGAGAAATTCATCTGTTGCAACACTAAGAGCACCCAATTATTTTATTTTTTTTTCCCTATTGTCAGCGTCTTTTATTTAGGTTTGGGTGTTATTCCTCTGTATTCTTTAAATTGTTTCTGTGGAACTGATTCCTAGTCATCCATCCTCCACCAGTCTGTTTGTGCAATGAGTCATTTGTATATTCTTTTACAATTCATTTCCAACCACTTCTGCAATCCAGGAAGATCATTCAGAATTACGTATCCCATCATAAAAAAGTGATTATCAGATGTGTGCAGATAAGATACAGTCTTGATTTTCAAATAGGTTATATTTCATTTGGAAATACTGATTAAGAAAACAAACACAAAACACACCTTTAAATAAATAACACTACATGATTTTATTTTTCAGTTGGAAAGGAACACTACCAATTTTTCTTGCCAAAAATGTTTTCAAAAGTTGACTATTCTGAAAAATGAAGTGTTGAGATTCTGAACAACTCTAGTAATCATACTCAAATTGAACTTTAATTCTGTTAAAGGGAAGGTGTGTTGTATTATTCCTTTCTAAGTCAGAGCTTTAAATTTTGTGAATTGGGTCTGTGGTCTCTGATCAGAGATGTGAAAGTCAGCATTATATAACATATGTAACACTATTCACAACTGTGTGGATTCTTTTGAGTGTATCTGAGCACCTACAGGACAGACAAAATCATACGTTCTTTCTAGGACGAGTCCCACAAAACCTAAAATGATCTCACTGTAGGTAGAGTTTTTAACTAATTAATTCTTTCCCTGTGTCTTTTCCTAGATTACTCTGAGTAGCATTGTAAAGGGAAAAATACAGTGATTAAAACCCTCTGAGATCTGTGCTAGAAACAAATGAATAAAATGAAGTATGTTGTTCTGTGATTATGATACATAATTAGAACTAGCTGTAGAATTTTCATTCTGGAAAAAAAAAGGTTTCTTGCAGGAGAACCAAAATACTTGTTAATGTGGAAAGTTTTGCAGTGGATATACGCATAGCTAAATCCCAGCAGCTGGAATGATTAAGTGGTTAATTTCACAGAATCACAGAATCACAGAATTTCTAGGTTGGAAGAGACCTCAAGACCATCGAGTCCAACCTCTGACCTAACGCTAGCAGTCCCCACTAAACCATATCCCTAAGCTCTACATCTAAACTTCTTTTGAAGACTTCCAGGGATGGTGACTCCACCACTTCCCTGGGCAGCCTGTTCCAGTGCCTCACAACCCTTTCAGTGAAGAAGTTCTTCCTAACATCTAACCTAAAACTCCCCTGGCTCAACTTAAGCCCATTCCCCCTCGTCCTGTCACCAGGCACGTGGGAGAACAGGCCAACCCCCACCTCGCTACAGCCTCCCTTGAGGTACCTATAGAGAGCGATAAGGTCACCCCTGAGCCTCCTCTTCTCCAGGCTGAACAAGCCCAGCTCCCTCAGCCGCTCCTCGTAGGACTTGTTCTCCAGGCCCCTCACCAGCTTCGTCGCCCTTCTCTGGACCCGCTCAAGCACCTCGATGTCCTTCTTGTAGCGAGGGGCCCGAAACTGAACACAGTACTCGAGGTGCGGCCTCACCAGAGCTGAGTACAGGGGGACGATCACCTCCCTAGCCCTGCTGGTCACGCTGTTCCTGATACAAGCCAGGATGCCGTTGGCCTTCTTGGCCACCTGAGCACACTGCTGGCTCATATTCAGCTGACTATCCAGAAATACTCCCAGGTCCTTCTCTGCCTGGCAGCTCTCCAACCATTCCTCTCCCAGCCTGTAGCTCTGCTTGGGGTTATTGCGCCCCAGGTGCAGGACCCGGCACTTGGCCTTGTTGAACTTCATGCAGTTGACCTCAGCCCATCGGTGCAGCCTATCCAGATTCTCCTGCAGAGCCTTCCTACCCTCAAGCAGATCGACACACGCACCTAACTTGGTGTCATCTGCGAACTTACTGAGGGTGCACTCGATGCCCTCGTCCAGATCATCGATGAAGATATTAAAGAGGACCGGCCCCAGCACCGAGCCCTGGGGGACGCCACTAGTGACTGGCCTCCAACTGGACTTGACTCCATTCACCACGACTCTTTGGGCCCGGCTATCCAGCCAGTTTCTAACCCAACGAAGCGTGCGCCAGTCCAAGCCAAGAGCAGCCAGCTTCTTGAGGAGAATGCTGTGGGAGACGGTGTCAAAAGCCTTGCTGAAGTCAAGGTAGACCACATCCACAGCCTTTCCCTCGTCCACCCAGCGCGTCACTTTTTCATAGAAGGAGATCAGGTTCGTCAAGCAGGATCTGCCTTTCATAAAGCCATGCTGACTGGGCCTGATCGCCTGCTTGCCCTGCAAGTGCTGCGTGATGACTCTCAGGAGGATCTGCTCCATGAGCTTCCCTGGCACTGAGGTCAAACTGACAGGCCTGTAATTTCCCGGGTCTGCCCTCCGGCCCTTCTTGTAGATGGGCGTCACGTTTGCTAGCCGCCAGTGAACTGGGACCTCCCCCGATTGCCAGGACTGCTGATAAATGATGGACAGTGGCTTGGCCAGCTCCTCTGCCAGTTCTCTCAGTACCCTTGGGTGGATCCCATCCGGCCCCATCGACTTGTGCACATCTAAGTGCCGTAGCAGGTCACCAACCAGTTCTTCATGGATAGTGAGGGCCACATCCTGCTCCCCATCCCCTTCCACCAGCTCAGGGTACTGAGTATCCAGAGAACATCCGGTATTGCTGCTAAAGACTGAGGCAAAGAAGGCATTGAGCACCTCCGCCTTTTCCTCATCTCTTGTAACTAAGTTTCCCCCCGCATCCAGTAAAGGATGGAGATCCTCCTTAGTCCTCCTTTTTGTGTTGATGTATTTATAGAAACGTTTTTTGTTATCTTTAACGGCAGTAGCCAGATTGAGCTCCAGATGAGCTTTGGCCTTCCTAATTTTGTCCCTGCACAGCCTCGCTACATCCTTAAAGTCCTCCCTAGTGGCCTGCCCACTTTTCCAAAGCTTATAAACCCTCTTTTTTCTCCTAAGATCAAGCCACAATTCTCTGTTGAGCCAGGCTGGTCTTCTTCCCCGCCAGCTCGTCTTTGGGCACGTGGGGACAGACCGTTCCTGCGCCATTAAGATTTCCCTCTTGAAGAGCGCCCAGCCTTCCTGGACCCCTCTGCCCTTCAGAACCGCCTCCCAAGGGACTCCACCAACTAGTGTCCTGAGCAGCTCAAAGTCAGCCCTCCGAAAGTCCAATACAGCGGTTTCACTGGTCCCCTTCCTGGCCTCGCCAAGAATAGTGAACTCCACCATTTTGTGGTCACTTTGCCCAAGACAGCTCCCGACAATCACGTCCTCCACCAGTCCTTCTCTGTTTGTGAAGAGAAGGTCTAGCGGGGCACCACCCCTGGTAGGTTCACTAACCAGCTGCATCAGGAAGCTATCTTCTACGCTCTCCAGAAACCTCCTAGACTGCTTTCTCAGGGCTGTGTTGTGCTTCCAGGATATGTCAGGGAAGTTGAAGTCCCCCACGAGTACAAGAGCTGACGGTTTTGCAACTTCTGTCAGCTGCCTGTAGAATTCCTCATCCGTCTCCTCATCCTGGTTCGGCGGTCTATAGCAGACCCCGACCAGGACACTAGCCTTGTTGTCCCTGCCGATCCTAACACAAAGGGACTCGACCTTGTCATTCCCAGCCTCGAGTTCTACAACCTCGAAAGACTCTCTAATATAGAGAGCCACACCACCACCCCTTCTGTGCTGCCTGTCCCTTCTATAGATCTTATAGCCAGGCATTGCAGCACTCCAGTTATGAGACTGGTCCCACCACGTCTCAGTGATGGCAACCAAGTCGTAGCCTGCCTGCCGCACGATGGCTTCCAGCTCCTCCTGTTTGTTACCCATGCTGCGTGCATTGGTGTAGATGCACTTCAGCTGGGTCACTGCCTTATCCTCCGGCCTTGCCATTGTTCCCCCTGGCACAGCCCCAATAATCCTAGCTTCAGCCCCATGCCCCTTCCTACCTAGTTTAAAGCCCTCTCAATGAGCCCTGCCAGCTCCTGGCCCAGGATCCTTTTTCCCCTAAAAGATAGGGACCCGTCTGCGGCCATCAGGCCAGGTGCTGAGTAAAGTGCCCCATGATCAAAAAACCCAAGATTTCTGCGTTGGCACCAGCCCCGGAGCCACGTGTTTAACAGGTGGGCTTTCCGTGTCCTCTCTGAACCCCTCCCTGCCACCGTAGGAATGGATGAAAACACCACCTGCACTCCCGCTCCATCCACTAACCGACCCAGTCCCCTAAACTCTCTTTTGATAGCCTTGAGGCTTCTCTCTTCGATGTTGTCACTGCCCGCCTGGACTATCAAAAGAGGGTAATAGTCAGAGGGGCGTACCAGGTTGGGAAGCTTCCTGGCAACGTCCCTGACCCTGGCCCCAGGGAGACAGCAGACTTCCCTACGGGTAGGGTCAGGCCGACAAATAGGGCCCTCTGTTCCCCTAAGAATCGAGTCTCCAACAACAATAACCCTCCTGTCTTTCTTGGTGGAGGCAGTCCTGAGGCGTGGAGTCGACCTCCTCGCCCTAGGCATCCTCCTGGGAACATTTGCTACCTCTTCCTCAGCTACTGGTCTGTCGAGCTCCAGGGCCTCAAACCTGTTGTGTAAGGGCACCTGGGAATGCGGGGCCGGAAGGGGAGGGCGTCGCCTGCGATGTCGAGCAGGGACCTGTTTCCATTCCTCCTCAGCTCCCAGATCCCCTCCCTCTGCCCGACGGCTACAGGGCAGGGGGTCCACCCCCATTTGAGGAGTCTCACCTCGGTACCTCCCCTTGAGGCCCTGCAGGGAGTTACTCCAGAAGTCTATCTCTTGCTCACACTCCCTGATGGCCCTCAACCTCTCCACCACCTCCTTGAGCTCCGCCACCATGCGGACCAGGTCATCCACCTGCTCGCACCTCACGCACGCAGTTTCTCTGCCTCCCGCCGATGGCAGCAACAGGCTCAGACACTCCCTGCATCCGGTGACCTGAACTGCGGCATTTTTTAACGGGCAGTCGGTCTGGGTGTGTACCGACTTTCTGGAGAGCGCGCCGTGCCTGGTGGCGACCATTATCACCGAGATACGGCTGTTGTTAAGGAGGTGTTGTTTGTGCGTAGGGGGAGCGCTCTGCCCTTCCTGCGCAAACTGCCGCGCCACTCCCTTCCGACGCGCCACGCCCTGTTTGCCCGCCCTGGTCGCCGCGCTCCCTAGGGGCAGCTTTTGAAGGGCCGGGGAGGGGGCGCTGCTGGCTCCGCCTTCGCCTCGTCAGCCTCCCTCACGAGGGCTGCCGGGTCCTGGCGGCTCCCTCCAGTAGGCTCGATGCCGGACAAATTAGCCCTGCCTGGCCCGATCCCCCGCTCCGCTGCAGAACGCGTCTGCCCCGGAGCCGATCGCCTCGGCAAATTTCTGTCAGTCATCATTGCAGTTTTGTTTTCAATAGCCAACAGTTTATAGGCTATTGTTACATACAACATATACAGTTCTCTGCAGTGAAAGATGGGTGGGTGAATATTGAAAAATGACAAGATTATGTAATGATAAGCATCTATTCTAAGTGATGGGAGAGATTTAATTTATTATATTAGGGAGGGAAAAAATTATTTCTGCTCTCCAGAAAAACAAGAGAGTATCTGGGATTCTTTTTTTTCCCAGTCAGATTTCTCAAGGAATTTAGAGTTCAGGCTGGAGTTTTGTAGCCATCATTGTAAATGTTGGTTCCCACCCTTAGCCTTTTGCTCCTGTCTACTCTTGCCACATCTTACTGTTCAATATAAAAATTAGTGCTCCTAAGCTGATTTAGGAAACTTGTCCAGGTTGAAAACACTTTGCACTTCAACCTTTTTTCTCCACGATTACTTTTTAACCCTCACTGATATTGATTGCCATTTAGTGTTCAGCCACCTGGACAGCTTCACATAAAGTGATGTGGGATGTGAATGAACAGGCTGGGGTCAAGTGGAAGCTCCAAAAACTGCTTAATCAAGCTCTGATCCCAAAGGAGCCGTGACTTAAGGGATAAAATCTGTGTAACTACGGAGAGTGGAGGGAAAAGTTCAGCTGCAAAATAAAGAAAAGGAGGCTGAGAGAATAGAGAACCAACAATAAACAAGAGTAACAGCTACTTGTTTAACCCAGATAAATGACTAGTCCTCTTCACAAGATACCTGTTGCATTACCCCTTTTTAATCCCCCTTTTTTTTTTTTAATTCATTTTTTTATTAGGGGGTCTGTGGTTACTTTGCGGTGAAAAAGGCCGTCACCTAATACGAGCACTACTCTTGCTTCTTGTTGTTTGAGCACAAGCTACATTCCTGATACCCTGGTACTACTCTTAATTAGTGTCTTGTAATGGTTCCAAATTCCGTTGAGAGGTTTGACAAACTCAACTTCGAACGTATTGGTGGAAAGTATTCTTTTAAGTACATAACCCCCCTTGGAAATATGTATTTCATGTGAACTGATCCATGCAATGCGTTGATAGAGGCTCTTTCACAACAAGGAGGAAGATGAGGGCAGTGGCTGGCTTTACAGTCTGTGTGAAGGGCTGACTTGGCTGCACAGCACCATGGGGCTCAGGCTTACGGAGGGCTGCAATGACAACATCACCATGGGTGCCTACTGTAGGCCACCTCTTGAAGGGAGGGAAGACCCCTTATGGGTGCTGGAAGGAAAACATGGAGGGAGGGGAAAAGATATCAAGGAGACGTTGTGGATATCAGGGCAATTTTTTTTGGACACAGTCTGGCAGAAGGTAGATACTGAATGTGTTTTGCTTTACTCTAGCTGTAATCTTATGCCTGATGTGCTTCTACTTGCCTCTGATAAGTAAAGCAATACAATTGCATTTTAGGTGCATCGTTTCATACTAAGACAGCTCTTACTTAAAACAACAGAAGTAGTTTAAGAAGCGTTAAGCAGCACAGCCTTCAACTCATCCTATTCTCCAGCAACTTTTGTAAAGTGAAGGTGTCAATCCAATGGACTCCTCTTCCAACATAAACTGTCCTGTTGAATTTCTTTTTAGAAACAAACCTCACGAATGAAGGCATCTTTACTTATACGAGAGGAGCCAGAACTATGCATTGTTTTCAACCGTATTATTGATTTCTAAGAATAAAGATGGCGAGAATATGAAAAAAAAATAATTAAAAAAAGAGGCCAACCCCAAGTTCTTACCTGTACCAGCAGTTGTGCAAGCAAGGATGTCAGATCTGTGAAATGGCAGAGTGTATAAATGTCATCTCTGTTAGAATACTAAGTGACAGAAATTGGAAGTGTAAGAAACGGCTCAGACTATCCCCTAATATATTTTTTGTCTTGAAATTGGGTTAAAGTTTATTCAAAAGCTGCAGCACAGGGTACAAACTAAGTGCGTATGAACCAGAGCCAAAAAAACCTGCTCAACTCACCACTTTTACAGAGGAAGCGTGTTCTTCCTTTGGCTTACTGAATAACTCAGGCACTTGAGCTAGATGTTTTGCCCCACCAGTATCCATGCAGCAGCTCGTTCTCAGCTCTGTGCCTCTCAGCAGTTGTTGTCCTACTTCCTCATTGTCTTTAGCCCCTTTGCCAGTTTTGCTCTGGAGTTGGCCAGTGGTAAGGAACATCGTGACAACAGACTTGAAGACCTACCCTCTTTCCTTGAGAACAACTTCAGCCTCCTCATCCTTGACCTCCCGCACCTGGTCGTCAAGAGAAACTGCCCTGTGCCTCCCGAACATGAGTCTTAGAACCAAAACCGGTATGTGAGGTGGACACCAATACAGGACTTGATGCGGATAATTTTGTTTTATGCCAGAGTCACCTGCCCTCCCCCCCCATTCCCATAGCTAACATCTTTGTCTTGTTTGAAGTTGTTGGAAGGGTTGGACTTTGTGCTTAGAGACACGGGTTAGTGGGTGACATTGGTAGTAGGGTGCTGGTTGGACCAGGTGATCTTGGAGGTCTTTTCCTACCTCAATGATTCTGTGATTCTCTGATCTCCCACAGTCTGCCAGCTGCGTATCTCCAGCTTTTTTTCTGTAACATAGCGCTGTTACCACTCTTTTCATCACACCTCCCCAGCTCCTTTCCTTGTTAAATTGCCCTCTAATCTGAATGTCAATGATCTTTACCTAGTCGCTAAGCCCTGAAAAACTGTCCTCAACTTGTATTTAGCTTGGATAGACACTGCTTCCTCTTCAGACTTGAAGGAAAGGTTTGTATGTCTGAAAGCTTAGGAAGACACTTATAGAAAGATGTAGGAAAATTTCAGAAACACCTAGCACATTGTCGGTCATCAGTGAAATGTAAATTGGAGCTCATTTAAGCCTAGAATATAGAATAGGGTTAGTTTTCTAATCCCTGTGCTGGTAATTCACCACTTTTGCTGTTGCAGTAGAGATTAAAAATAACAGTTTATTTCCCCACCAGTTCAGCTCTGCACGTGCTAAGGGACTGGAGGAACTGCTGGACCAGAAGATACTATGCCACAAACATTTCAGCTTTGCTCCATCTATTTTGATGACACTAGCAATTCCACTACAGTGTTAGCATCGTTGGGGTAGTGGCAATAATACTGCTTCTGGTTCTCAGGGAGCACTGAAATGAGGTCTGTGAGTTTATCTTGTCACTGTTTCCTAAATCTTTTTTTCCTTCTCTGCATCAGGAAATAAAGTATCCCTGCAGCATGGGAAAGGTTCTTTCAGAGATCCTGGTATTCAGATCCTGGCAATAACCCCTCTTTGCAGATACGGCTACTGACAGCAGAGAGATGATTATCATAAAACGGACAAATCTGCAGATCAGTTAGCTTCCAAGAGTGAAGTAATAAGCTTCATCTTCCTCTTTGTTCTTGTTTATTTCTAAGAAGTCTCTGCTCCACAGAAAGAGTTGGTGTCTTCATGTGCGCCACCTGGGCAGGCTTGTGAAGTGGGCCCACATGAACCTAATGGGATTCAACAAGTCCAAATGCAAGGTGCTGCACCTGGGCTGGGTCAATCCTGGACATGAGCACAGACTGGGAGAAGAACTCATTGAGAACAGCCCTGCAGAGAAGGACTTGGGGGTTCTGCTGGATCAAAAGCTCAACATGAGCCAGCAGTGCGCATTTGCAGCCCAGAAGGTCAACTGCATCCTGGGCTGCATCAAGAGAGGAGTGACCTGCAGGAGGAGGGAGGTGGTTGCCCCCCTCTACTCTGCCCTTGTGAGGCCCCAGTTGCAGTCCTGAGTCCAGGTCTGGAGACCCCAGCACAAGGAGGATGTGGAGCTGTTAGAGTGGGTGCAGAGGAGGGCCAGAAAGATGATCAAGGGGCTGGAGAACCTCTCCTGTGAAGACAGGCTGAGAGAGCTGTGGCTGTTCAGCCTACAGAAGAGAAGGCTCTGGGGTGACCTCATTGCAATCTTTCAGTACTTGTAGGGGAGTTATAAAAAAGATGGAAAACAACTCTTCCATGAGGCACTGGAACAGGTTGCCCAGAGAGGTTGTGAATGCCCCATCCCTGGAGATGTTCAAGACCAGGTTAGATGAGGCCTTGAGTAACCTGATCTCGTGGGTGGCATCTCTGCCTATGGCAGGGGTGTTGGAAATAGATTATCTTTGGAGTCCAAACCAGGCAATTCTATGATTCTATGAACAGATTCTAGTACTCAAATGTACAATTTAGTGAAAGGGTATGAGCTCAGATAAAGGGCTTTGTGGGCTGCTATTACTAGGGCATACCTCAAAACTGAACTGCACAAGTGGAATATATAGGAATGGTAGATTTAATTAAAGAGAGAAATCTGGAAAGGCTGTGGTTTTCCAGGCTTCTGATATGTTACTTGTTCTACTGCTCTTATTGTGGTCCATGGAGACCATTCCAAATAACCCTTATCTTTAATGAAGTCATTACCAGGCAGTATGGTCCCAGACTCTCTTTGTTTGTCCTAAGATACATGTATCAGTAATATCTTTATTGATGATTTGGATGAGGGAATTGAGTGCACCATCTAAGTTTGTAGACGACATCAAGTTTGGAGGTAGTGTTGGTCTGCTGGGGGGTAGGAAGGCCCTGCAGAGGGACATGGACAGGATGGGTCGATGGGCAGAGGTCAGTGGGATGAGGTTCAACATGGCTAAGGGCCGGGTCCTGCACTTTGGCCACAACAACCCCATGCAGCCCTACAGGCTTGGGGCAGAGTGGCTGGAAACCTGTGTAGAGGAAAAGGATCTGGGGGTGCTGGTTGATGCTCACCTGGACATGAGCCAGCAGTGTGCCCAGGTGGCCAAGAAGGCCAATGATGTCCTGGCTTGTGTCAGGAATAGTGTAGCCAGCAGGACCAGGGAGGTGTTTGTTCCACTGTACTCTGCTCTGGTGAGGCTGCAGCTTGAGTACTGTGTTCAGTTTTGGGCCCCTCAGTACAAGAAGGATGTGTCCAGAGAGGGGCTCTAAAACTGGTGAGGGGCCTGGAGCACAAGTCCTGTGAGAAGCATCTGAGGGAACTGGGGTTGTTTAGTCTGGAGAAGAGGAGGCTCAGGGGAGAGCTCATTGCTCTCTACAGCTGCCTGAAAGGAAGGTGTGGGGAGCTGGGGGTCGGCCTCTTCTCACAGGTAACTAGTGATAGGACCAGAGGGAATGGCCTGAAGTTGTGCCAGTGGAGGTTCAGGTTGGAAATGAGGAACCATTTCTTCTTAGCAAGAGCAGTCAGGCACTGGGATGGGTTGCCCAGGGAGGTGGTGGAGTCACCATTCTTTGGGGTGTTCAAGGAGAGGTTGGACGTGGTGCTTAGGGACACGGTTTAGTGGGTGACATTGGTAGTAAAGGGATGTTTGGATCAGATGATCTTGGAGTTGTTTCACGATGCTAACTATTCTTTGAAACTGAAGGTGTACAGAGAAGGGGAGGACCCAGGCTCCTCCCCGCGGGGGTAACCCCCAGCACCCTGCCCCGTCCCCACATCCCCTCAGAGCCCGGCGCGGCCCCACAGCCGCCCTCCCGTCCCCTCAGCGGGGCTCTCCCCGCCTCCCCGCACGCCCCACCCCGGCCGCCGGGGGCGGGAAGGGGCGGCCCCCGCACCGCCCTATAACTCCGCTTGTGGCCGGCCGGGGAGGTAGCGGTTCCTCGCAGCCGGGATGCAGCGAACCCTAGGCAAAGCCCTGACCGCCCCCCAGCCCCAGGAGCGCACCCCGAGCCCCGCCGGCGGCTGTAAGGCCTCCAGCGAGGCGCGGGTGCTGGTCATCAACACGGGCGGCACCATCGGCATGGTGCAGGACGACAAGGGTGAGGGGGCTGGGGGGGGAGCGGGGCGGTGGAGCCCCGGGTACCGGGGAGGTCGCTGGGTGCAGCCCCCCAGGAAGGGATGGAGGTTTTGGGGTGTGTGGTGGAACCAGCCGGGCTCGGTGGGGTGCCCCAGCTGCCCCTTTGGGTGCAATGAGGCTGCCGCTTTTGTAACTAAAACCTTGCTTTCAGCCGCTCTTCCTGGCATGCGTTATAGTTCAGCATCCCGTGTTTTCTCGTAGCTGCTCAGAGCAGCATCAGAAGGATGTTCTCCTCCTGCTAGTCCCGTCTTCCTATCAGCGGGTTGTTTCGGCAGCCCGGCTGGTAGGTGTCCTGACAGGCAGCTGGTTACAGCAGGTTGTGGCAGAGAGCAGCGTGTCTCCTGAAGCACCAGCCCTTTCTCTTCCCCCTCCCTTCATGCACTGAAAATGAAACCAATGTGATTTTACTAGGCACACGGCCCTTTTTTAGTCCCAGGAGAGTAACCGTCCCAGGCTGTCTGGTGAGCATGTGCCTCGCATTCCTACCAGGAAGAGCGTGGCCTCTCGTGGGTGGCAGCCACGCCAAGGATTTTCAAGTGGTGACCTGAAACACGCAGCTGATGCGAGTGTGGCAGCCAGCATCATCCTGCCAAGTGTCACGCCAAGAAAGATCAGGCACAGCATCTGTGCTTACTGCCCCCGGGCAGGCTCCTGCTGCTCTCCTTCCAGCTCTTGATTTCCTTCAAGAAATCATTGGAGGGTTGGGCTTTACCTCACTGAGGCAGACTGAGACTTTAGTTGAAGAAAAGGTTAGGCATGCCAGCTCCCCTCCCACAGCTGAGAAGTGCTTGAATCCCAAACTGAAGCCTGAGATGTCTTGATTGACATATTGCCAGGATTTTAACTGAAAGCTTCATAAGTACATGCTTTATATTTTCAGGTGCCCCTAAATATAAATGGGCAGGTGCATGAATTCACCTAACAACCCCTCCAGCCCCAAAAGTGCCATCTAAGTGCTGCTACAACCATACTCAGCAGGCACAGATCCCAAGGGATACCAGGAGCATCAGCTCAGTGACATGTCTGGGGAAAAGAACAGCTTTTGGCCATATCTGACTTCCTGCAGGGCTGCGTATTTACCAGCAATGGCATAAAGGGAAAGGGGGTGATGTATAGTTGGGAGAGATGAGGGTAGCGAGAATGAAAGCAGTTTGATTTAGGTGAACATCCATTCAGTTTTCTTCTTTACTTCATAGGCAGTGGAGCATCCCGGGGCTTACAGAGTCTGTAAGTTTCTAGTTTCAGAAATGAGGGTGCTTCTCTAACCTGCTACAGAATTTCAAACCCTTGGTTGAAATAACATTTTGGTTACTCATTTATAGGACTAAAACACTTCGGGCTTCACCTCAGAGTTTTGTACACTAAATTTGTTTCTAATGCATATCCTGCCTTAGAAGATGGTGGTTGGCTGATCTTTATTGTACAGAAGATGTGTTAAAGGGTTGTTCTGCTTTGTTTTTTTTTTTTTTTTTTTTTTTTTATGTCTAATTGCATTTAACCTATCAAACGAGCCTGAAGTATGCCAATTCAAAGAAAAATGTATGCAATTCAGATGACATGTAATCACTTTCCTCTGTCTGTGTTGCATACACTGAAATCACTCCCTACTTCAATTGTCTGTTCCCCAAACTTCTTTTAAAGAAAATAAAAATGACGTCTTGTTCTTTTATAAACAACCTCCATAACCTCTTCTGATCTTGTGTACTTTTTTGATTTTGCTTAACGAGTGTCAATCATTAAAGCATGTGCAAACAACGTAGCAGTTATGATCCAATGACTGGCTACATCCTGATGAGGTTTTCACCCTGCTTTTTGTACACAGATCGAGCAGCAGAGCAGCTGGAGTACCTCTTTAAGAATATTTGGCAGTCCTTAGTGTCCAGGCAGAAACCAGTGAAAGGGCCTGGGAAAGGCAGCGTGCTTAAAAAGTTAAATAAATAAATAAAAAGCAATGCTTGTTTCTTTTATTAACCAATGGACAGAAAGCACCTGTTTACAGCCATACCTTAAACTGTAAGTGTTTTATTTCAAGCAAGGTAAACAGGAGTGGCTTCCTCAAGCACCATGAAACCTTTTATAGCTGCAACTGCTCGAACTGTAGGATGCAAGCTGATTCTACCTAACTAATTTCCATCTAGGCTTACAAGCTTTTCTTTCCACTTGCTGGAGAAGACGTCTGACATGTCTTGGAGTTTTTGAACTTACTGTACGTCTAGAGCCTACCTCTGCAGGAGTCTTTATCAGGCAATAGGTGGTCTCTTTCTGTTTCAGTGAGGTGACAGCTCATTTGCAGACTCTCCCAGCATTCGTGTTTTGCTGTCAAATAAGCCCTTTCAGTGCATGTTTTAAATTTCTTCATTCTACTGCCTTTCTCCTACAATGGCTTCTTTTGGGTTATCAATAGTTTAGTTCAGAAAGAATCTTAGCGAGGTTATTGTGACACTAATCCCTGCATTAACACCTTCAGAAAGGTGTTTTCTTCAGGCTCATGTGTGGGCTCTGCTTCATAGCTTTTACCTGAAATAGTGAGGGGGGAAAAATACCCCAAAAAACAAGTAGAGCTAAGCTAAATCCCTTTAGGATTGCGTGGAATAGTCTCTCAATTAATTACGTCTTTTCTAGACATAGGAGACTGCCAAAGGACTGACTGCTGTTGTCCAAATGGGCAGTATGCAACGCTTTTCTAAGTGAAACCTTTGCTTTGAAACCTTTACATTGCTTCTGAAAGTGCCTGGCACTGCATAATAAAAATTAAATAAAATAAATTTGTTGGAGAACACTCTGCTGCTCTGACTTTACAAAGCATGTTTTATAGACGTCACTGCTTTGGGGATCTATCACCGTAGATTCATATGCTCTTTGTCTTGATATTCCCATAGGAATAAAACTGGTTTGGTGAAGTCCTTTGTGTGCCTCCAGACAGAGAATTTGTTAGGCTTTGGGGGTGATGCCCTGTAATCTGAAGTACAGTACACTTCTTTCCCCTAACTGCTGTGGCTTCTTGCATGCAGAGCTGCACAGACACAGTTGGATCAGAATTTTTCAGCTCCCCATTCTCTGCTGCAGCACGGGCTGCAGGATATCTTGATCAGTAAGTAGCTACAGCTGTATTATCTCTAATAATGGAGTGAATAGCAGAGTCCTTGGTGGCAGACAGAACCATGCTTATTCTCCTCAGCCACAGGTAGGTGTTTGCTGTTCTGCCTCCTTGCATCTGCTTTGTGATGCAAGGCTGGGCCAGCTAGAGAGGGAAGGACAGAAGCTGATGAGAGGTACTTGGAAAAAATGCACATCCTGCTTCTTCTCTGCAAGGGTAAGGTTGCTTCAAATACTTGGTTAATGAGTTTGGCTCATGGAAGATGTTTTCCATGCCTAATAAAGTGGAAGTGTTCTTAAAACAGTTGCATTTGAGTTCCCCTGCCTTTGCTTCTTGAAGCAGAAACCACCGTTAAACATGGACGCATCTAGGGGACTTTGTAGGTTGTAAGTGGGATGTCTTGGATCCATTTGAAGAATGTCTTAAAAAAAGGTTTAAGTACAGTGCAAGCAGGTACAGAAAAATGGGGTCAGATCTGTGATTAAGAGAAGAGATGAGGAACAGTCATTAATAGGGAAAGGACTTAAGAATGTTAACATACATCAGCTTCCACTTCTTAGGGCAAATACCAAAAACTAAACCATCTAATCCACTGTCGATATTCTGAGCAAGACAAGTATTGGCCAAACAGAAAAATGATCAGGAAACACACAGAAAACACTGTGAAACTGTGTGGGCTGCGCTTCAGAGCCAGAATGACTCTGCGTCCAAGTGCAGCGACCATTGGTGAATAAGCTAGGAACATCTTTAATAGGAATAAGCAGGGATTAGAAGTGAAGGAACAAAACATCCAAAGCGTAAAGCATGTTAAGTATATTTTGTAAAACAAAGTGTTCCGTCAGGAATCCAACCCAAGCCACTCAAGGGCTGTTGCCATTCTGTGAGGAAGCTGGCTATGAAAAGGCTCGCTGCTTCATATAGGGCAAGCCAGGAAAGAAATTGAGGAGTTCTTAAGGATTTTCCATCACTTGGGAAAGTAAACAGACCCCAAGTAAAGCAGCCGTGCGTGCACTTTAGCTAATGCTACAACTGTTTCTCCATATTTTGGAGTATTTTAAATAACAAACCTGTTGTTTGAAGGTGAAACAAACAAAAATAGATGTGAACTTGTGTGACAATCATGTTTAAGCAGATGGAAGAACTAGGCAGTAGACGAGAATTACCTAGTCTCAAATTATGAATGATTAGAAAAGCTGAATAATGAGGTTGAAGAATTTGTTTGCTGTCTGAACAGGTGGCATAAAGCAGTCGCTGAGATTAAACAGAGCGGGACAGTAGTGCCAGTGGAATCTTGAAGTTGGAGAGAAATGCCTTTGGTGGAAACTACCTGAATGAAGCGTGTCTCAGAAAGTCAGATGTAAGAAAAATAGGGTGACTTAGGACTGTGGACCCTAGAGCTTTGGTTGTCCTGCATCAAGCAGGATCCTGGGAGAGTTCTTGGCTCAGGTGAAGGAAAAGTAACGGCAAATGAAAAAATACCTGGAGCACTACAATATAACATCATAATTGAATTATTATAATCTAATTGGAATATTACTGATCCAGAAACTTGTGATGTACTATTGTCACTTAAAGACATGAGGGTTACTAAAGCCTGAGATATACAAAGTTCTGCCCCACAAAATTTAGACTATAAATGAACATCCCTCTTTTTTTTCCCAGCTAACCCCAGGAGCTAAAATGCAAAGATGTTGTTTATCCTATCAATATCAGAGCAGTCACGAGTTAGGTTCACAAAGGAACACGGTTCTGTGATACTAATTGTAACATGAAAAATTTAGGTGCCTCTCTGTCTATCAGAGAGCAGCATGTGGCTTCTGTTTCAAATAGCCATTTGCAGCCAGAACACCTGCAGATCCAGCAAACCCTGAATGGATTTAGGCTGATTTCAGCCCCAGCCATCTTCAGAGCTACTGCCACAGAGCAGAAGACAACATCAGGAGCTCCTGAACAGAGATTAAGATGCGTCCATGCTTCCACCTACTTTTCTTCAGCTATTTATGCACCTCCTCTGCCTGTTGTCAACTACGGTATTCAGTCCTAAACCTGCTGGTGGAGAGCACCTGTCCCAGACAGAGGGATAGAGAACTTAGCACTTAAGACCCTTCTGGGAAGCTAAGGTTTCTCTGTTTTTATAAATACTGATCTTTGTCTGTATCCGTCAATACCCAATACCTCCTGGGGTTTTGTTTTAGCTTTCTGTTTTATTTTTTCCCCTCTATGCAAATACTAGTGCTGTTGACAGTGAGACATAATGTGCAGCTTTCCAGTAGAGTCATGCCAGTAGCTTGCTGCTTGTGTCAACACATCTGTAAGCTAAGAGGCTTAGGCAAAAATATCACAGCTTCCTAGTACAAAATAATGTTCAGGGTTTTGTAAATACCCTGCCACTGGATAGGGAATAGCTGCGGCAAATGTAAGAGATTTGTAACTTTTTGCTATCGGTATTTCTGCACAAACATCAATTTCAAATAGGTAACACATAAATATTTGATATGGAGGAGATTAGTAATGTTATTTCTCCTAAATGAAGGTTTTATTTACTTAAAGCCATGAAAGGAATAACTGCACAGAGATGTATTGATTATATTGCTTTCACATTTTTTAACTGGCAATAGACAGTTTAAATTTCATGTGGAAGGGCAGGCAAACATCTGCATAACCTGATTTCTTCCCTCCTTATTGTGCCACTCCCTTCCTTCTGTCCCTGCTCCTTTATTTATTTCTTCTATTCTTTATTTTTAAGGACTTGCTCCAGAGGCCAATAAGTTAGTGAGCAGCTTGAAGACAATGCCAATGCTGCATGACGAAGCACATGCCCGAGAAACAAAACTTGACAAGTTCCATGAATTTCCTGAAAACACATTGGTGCTCCCGTAAGTACCTTTTCCTTGGGGAGAGGGAGGGTTAGGAAGTGTTGTGTTAATTTTCAAGTAAATATATCTCCACACATTTGATTTGAAGAATCCATTATTAGATTAGCAAAAATGCTTACGTTGACTTAAACAGAAAAGGCCTCCTACCCTGTCTTTTATTATAGAAAATGTCTGTTTTTATACATTTGCAATGAGGTGTCATACAACTACTTGAGAAATAACTTATAAATTTGGCAGCAAGCAAACCTTCTGTGCAGCTTAGTTCTGTATTTTTTCCAGGTTTTGGTGTTTATTTGTTACTGTGCAAGCACACAAATATTCTAGAGCAACTAAGAAAACTGGTAATAAAGCTCTGTGTGAGTTATCTTCAGCATGTCTGAAAAAGTAGCATCAAATTAATTCATCCATGAGTAGGCCTCATACTTTAATTCCGCAGGCCTTCTGGTTTTCTAAAAACCCTAAAAGCTGTTTGTCCTTCCCAAATTTATGCAACATTATGATAATAAGTGATGGGTTTATAATTAATCTGCATTGCTTCTTAACTGTTGGGCTATGATTAATAAGCTTATAGGTTTTATTTAGAGGGCAGTATGCTAATTTGAGATATTCCCCAGCTGTGATGAATGACTACCCCTGTAAACATGTTAACTTCACACAAAGGATTATTTTACAATTGTTCAAAAATAAATGGGACTGTTGCTGTTTTGTTAAAAGAGTGAAAATGGATATTCTTTAATCTTAAAGGAGAAAATCAGGACATACAAACAAAATACAAGGTTTATTAATTTCTTTCTATTTTGTCTTGAGGTCTCTGTGTTAAGCTTTTAAAAGTACCTACTTAAAAGTCAGGTGGCGGGAACGGGGTGAAGGAAAAAAAAGGACTTCTAGTGCAATAATATTGATGTGACTATACAGTTTATGTTAAATATGATGGCTATACAAAAGAAAAACTGGAACTGTTACAATGCTGTGTTATAACTGAATAACTGTTAAATATTTAGGGGATTTAAAATGTAACAAAACTGCACTAATATACACATTTGACTCCTAAATACACTTCTCCTGGTGTATGTTCTCCATGAGGAGCAGAAAACCTTGAAACAATCATTCAGATCAAGAACTGAACTTAAAAAAAATCCTGTTCTTTTTCTGGCACTACTGCGTGCCATTTATGGAGGTCAGTCATGGCAATTTGCCATTTTCTCTTTTGTGCTAGTTGGGTGATATTTTAACTAGGCAGTTGAGAAATAAGGCAAGTTTCTGAGGAGAGAAAATGGGAGTATTTTGTGAACTTTGTATACCCATTTAAAAACCTCCCTGTAATGAGCAAAGATATAATCTAATGATCTTTTTTTCTTAGAGGGAGAGATCAAAAGCAGGAGACTAAGCTGGTCTCATTTTTGGTATGTTGTATTTTATTTGAAGAGCTTGTCCCTGGGGGAGCTTTCTTTTCATTGATTTTCCACTGACTTCCAAAGTTACTCTTAGGTAGTGTGTGTAAATGTGTTATCTAACAAGGCAATTTGTTGTATGAAAACTAGCAACTTAGCTACAGTATGTTAGTTCCTTTAGAATAAAAAACACACAGAGTTTAAATGCTACTTCTGCTGTAAGCAGCTCTCACACAGGCCTTATAAGAGGAGTGGTTGTGCAGATTTTATAAGGTGATTTTTTACATTGTCACACATACATACAAGAATGGCAAGTTGAAGAGGGAAGGTAATCAACTCTGCTCTCAACACATTGCTCAGGAACTTTGTTGTACACATCCATACATCTTGGAGTCTCCTGGTCTTTGCTATAGCCTTTGACTGTCTTGCAGTGGAAGGAAGTAAATGTTGAAGTGTTTGTCACAATTACAGCTGGCAGCAAACTTTCCATCATCCTCAGGCAGTGGAAAAGCATTGAGAATGCTCTGAAAGCAATGCTATTAACCATGTTCCTGGGTGGCTTTGCTTGGAAGAGAAAGTAAAAAGGAAGGGCAGAGCTGGCCTGCTACTAGTTCTTGTTTGTTAGCTGCTTGTTTGCAACTGCATTGCTACATAGGAATATATTCCAACTATTAAGTAAATGTCTGTGTCTCAGCATTCTTAAAATGTTTTATATTCCTTGTGACTTGAACCTTGTAATAGACCATATGATTTAAAGTTAATTTCAGTGACACGAGTCTTAGTCTTACTGTAGCAAAGGTTCCTGCACTACTAGTCTGAGAATTTCCTTTAAAATGCTAATTTAAGAATGGGTGAAAATATTGGATATTCTGTTCTTTTCGAATCTTCAGAAAGGTAGCAGAAAATAGTAGTAGGATTCTTTTTTTTTTTTTTCTTTTTTTTTTTTTTTTTTTTCCTTTAGCCCAAAGTCTTAACTAGCAAAGTTCAGTTTCTATGCAGGTGACTATACTTGAGGGGTTAGAAAGTTAGAGTGGAGAAATGGGCATATTTTGCGGGGTAAAACACATGCTCTGTATGGAGTCCATTTGGCTGGCAGTTCAAAGGCCTTTGAAGAGTCAGATTTCAAGCAGGGTAAAGGAGACCAGTGGTCCTTGGAGGTAGGGAAAGCAGACAGCTATGACCATCCCACAGTGATTCCAGAGCCATCATCTCATTTGATATTGAAAATTCCCCTCTAAAGTTGGGTTTTGCACTTTGTAAGATATTAGAGTGTCTAGACAGTTCTTTATCTTTGGTCTCTTGCTGAGCTACATGCTATGAGATGTTATATTCCTCAGCCTCATGGGTACAACATGATATTGTTTTTGTTTTTGTTTTTTCTTTTTCTTGCATAGTTGCTTTGTATTGTCTGCATTGTACTGAGAGTAACCTTTCCCAGCTATCAAGGTTGTGCTTGTTCAGTTGTCAATAGCTGATTGCCCGTGAGCTGTGGGTTTTGTTCTGTTTTACAGACCTGGGTCTCTGTTTCCAATCTATGCCAATATTTTAAGATCTTCCATATTATTACATGCTTCAACTCCACATCTGGTACCAAGTTTCAGCTCAAACAGGAAACTTCCAGAGCAAGGTGTTAATAGGTCTAGTAGGCTAGGTCTGGGGCTTTACGAAGTTAGCCTCTAACTAGAAAAGACAAGACAACTTTTACTGGGCCATTTGGCCATAGTTAACTTGAAGGTATTGGTGGCTAACCAAGAGAGAATCTTTTCTAGAAACCGAGAAGAGTGGGCTTTCTAAAGGCCTTAGAAATGAAGGTCAGTCTTAAGACTCTGAAGAGAAGATGCCTTTTATGCTAGGGAATTTATAGTTATCAAAGCATTAAAAAAATCTGCCATTCTTTTGTTGACCCCCTATATATCTTGGGAGCTTTACAGATTCCTCTCAGTAGCTTATGAAGCGTTTTTAAACCTTAAGTCTTGGTATCAACTTTGGTAGAACTCAGTTCCAAACTTAAACAAAGTGAGTATGGGTTATTTCTGCCTTAGGTTTTGCCAACCTCTCCCCTGCCTCCTGAATTCTAAGTTTAGTAGATTAAAGCATTTGTGCTTTAAACCACATCAAGTCATGAACTTCTAAACTTGGAACTTAATGTTTCGAATGTAAGAGTTTTATTTTTTTTTTCC
This sequence comes from Netta rufina, assembly GCF_964035555.1. Classification (NCBI taxonomy): domain Eukaryota; kingdom Metazoa; phylum Chordata; class Aves; order Anseriformes; family Anatidae; genus Netta; species Netta rufina. The sequence goes on from NC_140128.1 coordinate 55,404,245, forward strand.
ATAGACTTTAGGGGGTTGGATTCAGAACAGAACTATTGATTTAGTGAAAAAAAATCAGAAGTGATGAGCTGGTATTAGCTCTAAGAGTTATTTTTTTCCCCCAATTGTCTTTCTCCACAGTCTCTCTAAGCAAAACAAAAGAATCTTCTACACAATTCTGGAGCTGTCACCACTACTTGATTCTTCGAACATGACGCCAGAGGATTGGGCCAAAATTGCAAAGAAACTTGAGGTACTGAAGTGTGGGATAAGATTTCATTTGTTGCTTAAACAAAAACAGTAGTATATTCAGTGTACTTAGCAAGGGGTAACAGTGGAGGAATGCTATACCTAAGTATTTGTATAAGTTTAAATGCTATGCATCTTTCTTAGTTACTTGCAAAGTAACAAGGATTGCACTTTCAAGGCTTGCAAACTTTTTTTCCTTTTGAAAATGTTGCAGACTCATTAAAGTTATGGTTCTTGCAATGATAAGCCATGTCATAATTCTGTAAAAGAATAAGTAAAAAAAAATGCAGCCGTGATCAAATATGGTATGTGATATGTAGATTGGGATGTTCTAAAATGTTGGCTAAAATTCACTGTCCAAAACTGTCAAATAAAATCCTCAGGGGTAGGTGGCTTAGCAGAAAGTTTTGTCAGTTATGCAGCTTAATGTTCTAACAGTGCAATGGTTGGCTATTAGCATGAAAAATAATTTCATGTTTATACCTTTCTTACTCTGGACACAGACTGACTTGATTAGCTTTGGCTTTGCAGTTGATAGAAAAAAATGTCATCATGGTTAGCTTCCACACACTGTGAAATGTTTAATGTCCTAGATATTTCTGTATTTATAGATAAACTCATTACATCCTCCTCTAGATTAAAAATCAGCATTTCTTTGCTCCTGTTCCCATTTCTGAGTTTAACTATGTGCTTTTTGGAAAGTAGAAATATGAAACATTTTGAATACTTCACACCAGAAATTCATACATAGCTGTTATAAATAAATAATCATGGGCCTAGTAAGATACTGCTCTTCCACTCCTGCTTGCTCTGCAATAGTGGGCTTTGTAGAGTAAATCTCCTTAAACCAAGCTGTACCAATTTACATGGACAGTGTAATAATGCTGGGAATGCTGCTGAAGATTATGTAACAGTCTTTCACCTTCAGGTCCTTTAATCCTGAAACCACCAAACTGGGGATGATGCTCCTGCTATGGAATGCATATTGCCAGGGCAGAGAAAGAGACAGAGCTAATGCCTGGGTGTGGAGCCTCTAGAATGGAGCAGGGATGCAGCTGGTGAAAGTCTAGGGCCGAAAGCAGGGTAACACAAAGAGGGGAATGCCATGCTGAACAGGAGAAAGCTTACTTTTCTTCAAAAACAGCATATTAGTTTTATTACAACTTCTTATCTCAAAAAAAAAAATGCTTCTTTCTTGTACACAGAATCTGGCTTCTCTGTATGTATGCATCTAGTACATGTAATCCTACTGAAAAGTGCTGAGAAGGGAAAAAAAAAATCGTCAACTATCCAGTTTGTGTATAGACACTGCCACTTTGTGTTCACTGAGTTTGTGAACGCTTGGCACAGCTGTAATGTGCTGGAGACTTGTCAGACTGAAGCATTTTAAGATGTTTCTGTGGGCTTTCTCCTTAATTGCCAAGCAGATCTTTTATATTATGAAGCTTACACCAAGCTATGTTCTTTATCATTTAATAAGGTTCGTAAGGCTGACAAGATTTGTGAAGTGTCTTGATTGAGTTAGGACAAATGTCTATTTCTGTGCTCTTAGCCCCTGAAATTGCTTATTTTGTTGCTGCATTGGTGAATACTGCAGCAAACTTTTCGCATCACAGTGTCGTTTGGCCTACAGAAGAATCTGGCAACACTGGCTGTTATTCTGCTGGCTGACTGGTGAGAAATAATCAGAACTCCACTGAAACTTTCAGTAGATAGCAATATGCAGGGTTGAGTACTAGTGAAGAAATGGCAAAAGGACAACTGGAAGTGTGCAGGTGGATTTGGAGGTGACTGTTATCAGGAGATGTCAAGTGCGTGTGCCTAATATAAAACGAATTAAAAAGAAATCTCATTTAATTCTATGGAAACAAACAAACAAACTTTCCCCCCTGCTGGCACTTCTTCGATTTGATCACACTTTTATGTACCAGTCCATGTGACCAAATTACATTAAAGGTGTCAGTGTCTCTCACTAAAGTGATCACTACGTGCATCATTCTTGAAATAGAGGAAACAATTCTTTTTTCTTCTGAAAGGCAGTAGGTGACTTTATGCTATGAAGGTGCAACCTGATCGATCTAGTGAGTGGCATCCTTGCCTATGGCAGTGGGGTAGGAACTACATGATCTTTAAGGTCCCTTCCAACCTGAGCCTTTCTGTGACAAACAGTACAATGCATTAAGAAAAAGCTTCCTCTGTGGAATTGTATGTAGATTAAAATAATTATAAAATTCCTGTTTGCATCCATACGTGTCTGATAGTCTAAGGGACTTCTCAGAAAACAGCAAGCATATGTACCTTAACTATGACCAGTAAAAAGCCACTTCAACTCTTGATATCTACGGAAGTCACATACTACTTGATAAATTACGGCTTCTAAACAGAAGAGGGCACTCTTACACTGGCAATTTGCCTGTCTGCCCGCCGGATTAAACGGACTGTTTTTTCTATACATTATGATAGCCTTGGTTTGCCTAATCTGTTCCTGTAAATGGTGTAATCCCTAAAGTAAAAGCAGCAACAAGAAATCAGACTATGTGACTAATTTGCATATGTTAACATTCCCGTTTAAAGCCATTGCTAAGCTTTTCTTAATTAGCTGTCTTCTGGTTTAAAAATGCTGCATTAATATGTATACATAGACGAATCACTTTGACTGTTCCATAATTAGAATTACTAGCTCTAGTGCTTATTGTCCTATTAACCCTTAATTATAATTAAACTGAGAACGTGGATAACTTTAGGAGGAATTACAAGTTTACCATTTAAAGTATAATACTGTTGCTTGCATCAGTGAAAGTCATGCAGTTTCTGCCACACTTGCTGATGCCAGTGCATTTTTCTAACAATATGAAAAATGTCTCTCCGTCTCCAGGAGCACTATGAAAAGTACGATGGTTTTGTGATCCTTCACGGCACCGATACAATGGCGTATACTGCTTCAGCCTTATCCTTCATGTGTGAGAATCTGGGTAAAACCGTTGTTCTGACAGGATCACAGGTAATCGACTTAATTTGCAGTCAAAGTCAAAAGCCCCATTTACTGGTTTTGTATGCAAAACTATGTAGTATCCTCATCATCACTATCTAATTTAGTAGTGTGGGGCAGGCCGCTACCCAGGGTGCGTGGTCGCAGTGCTGATAGAAATTAGCGAGAATTGACGCGTTTACCAGCTGAGGATCTGCCCCATAATTCTATCATTAGTGACTTTACAACTCTGTACCACATCAGACCAGTAGTTCATTGTGGCTGGGACCAGATGCTTCAGAGAAAGATGTAAGAGCCTGTCACTGGCCATTGTGTAATAATCGGTTTATATGAAGAGCATCTTTCCAGCCTCAGGTGGCTGCTGGCTGTTAGTTGTCGTTTTTTGTTTTAAAGCCCTCAAGCTTATTATTTTTACTTCATCAGTTGTTACCCCATCTTATGTTACTCATTGTTGCATTATTTCTCTTTTTTTTAGTAATTAGTGAAATAATCTCTAAGCAATATATGTATTTTTGATCATTTCTGTTCCACAGAGCACCAACATGGTCTGTTTCTTTTCCTCTAAAGACTAGATTTATTAATTTTCATTCTCTTAGCTAGAGATCAGACCTTTGCATATTGTCTGAGGGGGAGGGGTTGTCTTTCTAGAATAGCTTGCTTGAGTGTAAAATACAGCTCTAATCACAAAAGAGAGATGAAACATAACACTGTAAAATTCCCCTCCCCATCTCATAACTTCCCTTTCACATGTGGTCTATTTGAAGTCAAAATACAAAAGTCTAGAAAGGAGCAGACTCCCACTTACTGTCTTGACATGGAGCAGTCTAGTTGTCATACATCACATTCAGTGCTTTACTTTCCTTTTTGCTGTATTCTTCTATGATCTAGCAATAGAGCATGTGATTTTTTTTTGCTGAAAGGAGCTCTGACTCTGTTAATACAGAGGCAATCTGAAAAGGCATGGAAGTCATCACTATCACACTCAGCAGACCAAATTTCTGTTTTTAATCTTTTCCTGTTCTGTTGGTAATAACCTACTGGCTCAGTTCTTGTCTACTATGAGGAAAGATGGTGCAAGAGAGCCGTTCTGAAGCCCATAGTGGCAGTTCTGCAAGAACTGAGGCTGTTGCTTTTTCTCTGTACAGTCACTTCTCCCATGCTGGGTCACGTAAACTGAGTACACCTGCTTTCTATTCTTGATATTTTTCCTGAATCAGACTCTCCTTTTAAAAACAATTGCTTAGTCATACTAGAATCATCTCAACATTAGGTTTAAGCACTTAATTTAAAGAAGTCTGATAGCACAGAGGGGAATCCCGCCATCTGCTGCAGCCTAAAATAGTTTGGATGAAGAAGGAAACTTTATTTGTCATAAATCATTGTTACATAAATTATTCATGTATCTCTGTTTCACAAATTGGACTATTTTTTCTGCTGTGTAGGCTTTACAGAAGGGAGAGTGTTTAATTTCAGTTTCTGTTCTTCAGGTGCCTATATATGAGTTGCAGAATGACGGCCGAGCCAACCTTCTGGGGGCGCTGCTCTTCGCTGGGCAATTCGTGATTCCTGAGGTCTGTTTGCCTGTGAAGATTGTCTCAGAGGCTGCTTTCTTCCTGGCTAGGACACATAATTTACACATTCTCCTAGCTAGGACACATACTCAAAATATCTGTAGGCAGTAAGGAACTGCACTTGAAAAGGAAAAAAAAATGGATTCCACGGAGGTAACCAACCCTTCCATGGTTTGCCAACAGCAGTGTATGCTGTTCTCTCAGGATTAATATCCCATTTTGCCTGTGTCTTCTATAAAGACTATCAGGTTTGAAATGTCGCTCACTGCAGACTTGAAATCAGAGGTTCCCTTGCAAATGGGTGGGATTTGAAGCACTTAAGTCAGTTTTGGAACTGAAAGTTGCTTTGAAATTTTCAAGTTGCTTTAGAACTGATTGGCAATATCTTCTAGCTGTAGTACTTGAAGACTGAAGTGTCAAGGATGATACAAATAATAAACATGGAAGCATTTCTATAGTTTTAGCACCCAGCCTTTAAAGATGCCAATTCTGTGCAAGCTGAAAGTCTGAGAGAAAACTGAGCAGGTTGTACCTTATTTCACTTCTGCCATGCTCACACAGCCAGTCCTTGCGGGATCACAGCAATAGGTGACTGGCTAAGAGCTTCATAACTAACAGCTACTTTGAGGTATCTGTTTTCCTTCAAATTTAAGTTGACATACTTTAAGGGACTTCAGAAGGAACCTAATTATTTATACTTGGTGACTCTTTTGAAAGTTATCCTACATTTTCACTAGGCCTTTTGTTAAGATTTTGGATTCGGAATTTAGATATAACTGATGAACTTATTAAAAGTCCATGCTGTGCCTTTTCTCTGTCTCTGAAGTGGACTCAGGCATATTTGCTGTCTCCTGGACTATGCCTCATGAGAGGATTACGAAACTAGTTAGTTCTTAACTTGTTTTGTTCTTAAATTCTTAAACCAATGTGTGACAGATGTGCCAACTCTTTTTGAAAGGGTAAGAATTGTAAACATCTACTAGCTTCTGAGTTGCTTTAAAGATTTAGAAAACACTTTATAAAGGACAGACTACAGTATTTATCTACTGAATCTTTTAATTACTGGCTTATTCATAGACCTGTTTCTTTACTTGTCTTGCAGGTGTGCCTGTATTTTTATAATAAACTGTACAGGGGAAATAGGGTGACTAAGGTGGATGCTGGGAGTTTCAATGCCTTTTCCTCACCTAACCTGCCTCCACTTGCAAATGCTGAGGTTGATATTACAAGTAAGCAACATCATCTCTTAAGCCTTGTAATTTATGCCACATGTAATAGAACTCTAGCTGAAAAGAATATGTGCTTATGTAGTTGAAATGCTGTTTTTAACCTCAAATTTATTTGAAAACACTCCGCTTTGTATGATCTGAAACACTTGACTATTCATTCTATGCTCTGACAGTCTTTAAATTTTAGTAAGACTGAGAATTTGTGACTCGACTGTACTTATCTATTGAATACGAATGTGAGCTAGACTGACTGTGACTTAAGAACTACACTAACCAAAGGGAACGTTGCCCCTGTGTCATGAAAATGCTTGCTGTGAAGATAAAAATGAAGGAGTGAGGACTGAAAGAAAAAAGAGCTTAATCTCATTAATGACCATGCTGGGCTCTGAGATCAGGCAAAAGAGCCATTGCCGAGTACTTGCAGCTTCAACAGATCGTCTGTTAGATCCACGACATTTTGTAGAATGTTTTACTGGATATTTAGGACTCATCTAGGCTGCAAGCACACCAAAAATAGCAGACTTGGAATATGCTCCGTGTGAAGTTTTTTTCCCCCCTAACTTACTGAGATTCCCTCTAATTTTTGTGTGTCTGCTTTATAAGGAGGAGAAAAACTACATGAAGATTTCAGTATCCTTGTGTAAAGTCATTAACATTCTGATGTCTGTTCTTGGATAAATGTCAGTCTTTCTTTGGAGAGTGGAGAAGAGAGATATATCTGGAATCTAGCCAAATGAGTTGTTGTGAAAAAAACATACTAAAGAACAGTTTTCAAAAATGTAACAAGTTTTGCAAGCTGCTTTTGGATTGCCTAGGTATATTCAAAAGGAGTAGGCCGTGGTGACAATCTCCATTATTGCCACAAATAGGAAATAGGAAGGGGTTCACGAATTATTTTACTAGGAGTTCTAGCTCATCGCCATGCAGCATGGCATTCTGAATGGTTTCTACTAGTAGGGAGAGACATTTTATAATACAGAAAAATAAATTTAGCCTTCAACCTAATGAGTGAGAGTCACTTAACAAAGTTACAGGATCAAAGGCCTATGTTTGTAACAGGCAGACAAATTGAGGAACCCTGTAAGATGCTGTAGTGGTCTTTAAGACATCTCTCTGGTTGGGAGTGTGCCACTGTTGTATTACCGTGCTGTGTCAAATACTGTGTACCTGAAATCAACAGAAATGCTATTAGTTGATTGTTGTAGTAAACTGGGGAAAATCTTCTTTCTTCATTTTTTATGGGCTGCATCATATAGGGTATAAATAAATTCAGTTTACTGACTGATCAATAATGAAATCAGGCTGAAAATCGCATACTGCTTCTCTCTTGGATTTGAATGACCTGTTTTGCGATTCCTTGTCTGTAGGAGAAAAATGAGAAAGTTAATAAGTACTTCCTTTGGCCCATTTTGTGTCCCATTATCTTTTCAGTAGAATGCCCCACTGAGGTCAGTGAGGATTTCTGATTTAAAAACTGAAGGTGTGATAGGCTCTATTTTTATTTGTTTCAGTTGATTACCCAGTTAGGGTGGCATCATTTATCCAAGATGACGGTGTCAGTATTGGAGGATCGTTTCATTTTGAAAAACATAGTTTATAGTATGGGCAATCTACTAGTGCTGCTTTATTTTGTCCAAAGTAATTGTTTGAAACATAGCTGTCTCCCTTGTGTTTGCTCAAACAAGCCTAGTATGAAGCTTTCATGGAGACAAGGGATCACTCAGGGCTTGGAAAAATAAACCAAACAAATGTAGCATCTTTTAATTATTTTTTTTTTTCCAAATGACTTTTGTATAATGTCTTAATCTTCCTGTAGACAGGGCTGACTCTTGCTGCTTCAGCATTATGTAGAGCAGTCTGACAACGCCAGAAGGGATAGGCCATGTGCAGAAACTCTTCCTTGGGCTTCCTAGTTGTAACAAAGCTGGGAATGAAAATTCCAGAGAAGCAGACTGGTGGCAAAATAGAGAGAGTGAGGAATGTGATGGAATATGCTTGTGATCATGGGCTGGTACACAGGAATGAGGAGAGGAGCTGCTCTTCGAGGCTAGACGTACCATATAAAAGCAGCAGGCTACTTTAGAGCCGGAGAGGAGAGCCAAAGGCTTAGTTCTCTTCCCCTCCCTTCCCCAGCTCCAGCTCAGTTCTTCGTTCTTGATCTCCATGCCTTTTTTTTTTACCATCTTCCCGCTTCAGGTGAAACTCCCAGGGGATTACTGATCCCATCAACTGGCTGTGCTCTCTGCCAGACCTTAACTGTGTTGCCAGCACCTAGGAGACCTGTTTTCCAGTTTTAGACTGGCAAGTGTGGCAGCTTCCTTAAGACTTTAAATTTAGCACACAAAGCTCTTGTAAGAAGTGAAAATTCTAGCAAACTCCTCAGACAAATAGGAAACCCAATTTCGACGGGAAGGGCTTTTGCAGCAGGATCACAAAACATGAAGTGGACAATATAGGAATGAAAAACAAAATTTCTAAAATCATAAAGCTTATGAATTGAAATGCTTTATTGTATTTCTCTCATGTTTTGAGAACAGGAGAGACAAGGAAGTCTCTTTCACTTGAAATGTGTAAATAGTCTCAGTATATTTCATAACTGATTACTATCCTCTCTTCTCTGTTGTCTTCTTAATGAAGCAAATATGAAACTTGCTTTGTTACCTTGGCTGGACTTTCTTCATCACACATGCATGTAACTTCTGGGAGTGGTGCATATGTACAGGACCATATGATTAGACCCATAACTTTTGTAGGGGATGAAAAGAGCCCGTGTGACTGTATATGCAAATGGGGTACAGCAGTAGCAGGTTAGAAGGCCCTTTAGATCTCATCTGTCCACCAGTCCTATTAAAGAGAAGCTATTTGTCACTGGCCAAGTCTGTGTCTTGGTTGGCAGTGCTGGTTATTTATAGCAAAAAACCCAAGTCATTTAAGCATTAAGGCAAATGTCAGCTCTGCTTACTGAAGTGCTCTTGGTTTGTTTTTCCCCCTAGTAAGCAGGCATGTTGGTTCTTGCAGTGATACCGTTCAATTTAAATATTCATTTCAAAAGGCGTGTGTCAATTGTTTTATAATAAACTGCCAAAAAAGGGGGTCTATGTTTGCTTGCCTCCTTCAGAAATTTCCACCCATAGGTTGGCCTCTGCTCCCCACCCCTTGGCTGTCGCAGTGAATTCTAATGAACGCTGGGGCAGCTTATATAATGGTACGGCTCGCCAGTAGCCCAGCAGAGAGAGATGAGAAGAAAGTGTTGCTGTTTGTGTGGAGCTCTGCAATCAAGAAAAGCTGTATTTCTTGTTTGATTTCATAACTCGGAGTTCAGTCACCACTCCTAAGGGAGGTGTCGCTCTTAGTTATAGCTCTCCCATTATAAGTTGAAACCTGCATTGTGGCATAGGCACTCTTAAAAAAAAAAAAAAAAAAAAAAGAAAAAAAACTTCCTTGCTGCTTTCTAGACTGTTGAGTTTCTTGTTCTCTTTTCTATTTTATTTTTCAGTTAGGTTGATTTTTTCTTTCCGTACTAACCCTATCACCATAGTTGTGTGTGTGTGTGAATAAAGCTGAATAAGATAAGGACTCTGTATAGTTGTACTATTTTTTTTTTTCTTGAATGAAAAATACTCTGGGATGTTTCTTTGCTGCCTCCCTGTTTAACCCTGGGATGTGAAGGATGCCAGTGTTTTTTCTTAGCTCTACTTTGCCCAGTATCCTCAGGAGGCTGAAGCTGCCTCTCCAGTGATTGCAAAGTTGCTTCTGTGAGGCTCAGGAGGAGAACAAAAGCTAGGCAGGCTTCAGAGGATTCAAACCTGAAAGAGTTTACTTTGTGACCTAGGTATATACCTCCCTTTCAAATTTGTTGTTCTGACCTGTACTTTGAAAAGCTGTAGTGCTTGGGAGGGAGGGAGAGATTGGGAATAGCGGAGTATCGTTTAGGTGATTGTTTTGTTTGGGAAAATAAACAAAAAGCCTTAATTTCTTGAATATAATGTCCTTGAATAATGCAACCTTTTCTATCCCAAGCCACTTTCAATACGGTATGTAAATAGCTATTACCTTTCTGTTTAACGTAACATTGCTTTAGGAACTTTCTGCTGTGCAGGACCAGTTGCTAACTTAGTTTTGTTCCCTAGCTTTGTATCTGTATTTACATAACACAGCACACTATATAACTTAAACTCTTCATAAGCATGGCCCATCCAAGTCAGGACAGGTGACTGTTTTCTGTTGTGCCTAACCTGTATATCCCTAATTAGTCACTCTTATCCACAGAAGAAAATGTTAAACACCAACACATAGAACTTTTTGTACTTAACTTGTTTGTATGAGTTTCTTAAGAACTGTTAGTGATGCCTGAGATGATTTTTTTCTTTAACAAAACAGATTGCTGCACACTACAGCCAAAGGCTGCAGAACAACTGGTTTATTCAGTGCAGTGAGTCTGCAGTACTGTGCACATTATGCAGGCTGAGGAGATTCATGACCAAGAGAATATTAACTCAGGGACGATCTCTAGTTCTTCTTTTTTTTTTTTTTTTTTTTTTTTTTTTTTTTTTTAATATAGTTTGGAATTGCATCACTGTACTGTGTCTGAATGCATTATATTTATCTTGAAGATGATGTGTTATTTGGTAGAGTGTACTCCAAGTGTACAGGTACAGGCCTGGATTTCTGAACCTATCCTCTGATCTCTCGCCTTGGTCTTCTACTTTTGGCAATATCTTAGTCAACCATGCCAAGGCAGGTTTCCTCAGTTCATTCTTCAAGTATGTTAAAGACTTAGGGATGCTAGCAGTTGCCAAACTTAGTAGTACGCATTTATAAAGTTTTGGCAGGGACTCCTAGGTTATGGAGGATAAAGAAACTGATACAATTTTATTGCCATCCCTTCTCACAGAGGAGGCTGCTTTTAAAGAATTAATCTGTTGGAAAGTTGGAAGGATTTAATGTATTGCCAGACACTGTTGCTTCTTAAAGCACTATGCTCCTGGGTGAATGTGCTTAGCCAGTCCTATGAACCTCAAGTAGAACAAACACATGGCTTTGTGCACTTACCCATTTGTCTCCTGCAGTTCTCATAACATTCTCTGGAAAGCTCTTGGAGGCCTTTTAGACCTACTTGGGCAACTACTAAATCCAGCCAGGTGATTTCAGAACCATGCTTCTCACAAACACATGGTGGAAGCTGTCTGTATTTCTATTCTCTGTTTGCCAGAGCATTAGGAATCCATGTGCTGAACTGGGGTGGATAGGGTAAACAGGGTGCCAAGCCAACTGCAATGCATGATAGTTTTTAGAAGGAACATACAGAGGCTGTAGATGTTTACAGGCACCACAAAAAGGGAAAGTTCGCAAAGTCTTCCAGGTGACTGCTATTTTCTGTCCTGACTTTATGGATTATACTGTTTTTGGTATCTCTGATAATGGAACAATGGAGTAAGCTTCAATGCAGGTTTTTAAATGTACTCTGAATTTTCTTGGAAATGGCTGTCTGCTGATGGCAACAGTAATTGGTGTGAGTAACTCTTCACATGGCTGAGAACACATCAGTAGTATGCACTCAGGTCTTTTATCTGTCTTGCTGCTTGGAGGTTTCTCCAAAATCTAAAAAGCTTAGATCATGATGAGCTACACAGTAAGGTCTACTTCCATTGAAACATGATGCTCTGGGCTGTTGGCTGCTGTTTGTAAAACTTCTTTCATGTACTTGTAACAGACGCCTGCACTACCAACACTGGGCTCCTACACTGAAGTAGTAAAATTTTGAAATCAATAATGCATGACTTGGCTTCTAATAATGCAGCACAAACAAACTATTAGTTAAACAGCTGGCTTCTGGCTCTAAATGTATAATCAGAGTTAATTGAATCCTTGCTATTTTATTTAATCATTAGTAACTACATAATAAACTCAGGAGGTGATTAGCAGCAACAGTAACTGCATTTGTCATATTTCTTGTCTAAGAAGATGAAGGTCTGCTTTCTAAACGTTAATCCGGGCTGGTATCAGTCCAGCTAGGTAACAGTAAGTTCTGATCCATGTGTCAAGTCAGCGGATTGCCTATGCCAGATGTGCATAACAGCCTGGTGCTGGAGACTTGCTGAGCACTTTGGACTGGGAGAGTGGACACTAACGGGACATGGTCAGCATTGTGAACCAGTTGGGTCATGCACTCCAATGGTTTTTACTGCTATCAGGATTTTCTTTTGAAGAGGTTGTAGTATATATTCACTAATGGTTATTGAAATAAAATATTCATTTTGGAAGTCTTAGCTATAAAATACTATTAAATTGAAACAAGTATATTTGTTAAACATCTATTTGAAGGGCACTAACTCAGAAATATTGATGAGTAATACTGTTTTATCTCGGAATGTATACTCTTTTGGAATTAAAGCTAAAATATACGCAGGTCAGTTGAGTCTGACCTGCATACGTCCTTGAAGTCATATTTTGTGGCACCTAATAAATAAAGTGTGTTAGATCAGCTGCTTAGGCTGCCATCTTAAATGGGCCTTCATTTCCTCTTTAAAAAAAACCATCATCTTTCATGAGTCTCCTATATAAGAAACATTTCTTAAAGTAATGCCCTAAGTATGAGGTGCTACCAAGGTACTTAATATTATGTCTTTAATATTACATTTAAAATACAATTTCTCTTTAACAGTAAACTGGGAAACAGTGTGGAGAGCCAATACCAAAAAGAAATTTCGAGTTCACACCAATATGAACAGGAACGTTGGGCTTCTGCGAATCTTCCCAGGAATCACTGCTGCTGCTGTAAGTGACACCACTTAGTTTTGGAAGTAGATGAAGTGATTCTCAAATACTTGATTAGGAAGCTGTAGTAGGAAAGCTACATTGCAGTAGTACCAGTGGTTGGGTTTTTGTGGGGAAGGGAAAGTATCTGTCTTCTTCTGATAAACATTTTCTGTAATATCAGAGCATTCAGAGACTATTTTCATACACCATAAACTATTGATAAAAGCTTTTAAAATACCTTTTATCTAAACTGTCTGGGCTTTGGAACTTAAAATTAATTTCTTATAAGGTCTCATAAATAGCTCAAGTGTACTTTTCTACAGAGGTATAGGCTACGATGACTGTGGAAATGCTTTCTTGCCGCATATTAAGGCATATTATTAGATAACTTGCCAAAGAATACATAATATTAAGGTGTATATTAAATATTAAAGAATACATAATAAGGTGGAGGTGACCTACAGCTCAAGCTTCTTTTTCAAGGTTCATTTTATCTCACACTGATGCGTGATCCTCAGTATTCATACAGAGTTGAAGATTCAAAGTGGGATTTTGCTGCTCTGAGCCTTTACAAATAGTTTCACGGAGCTATGGTTTTAGGTAGATTTGTCTTTAAATTTTTCTCTAATACCAGTTCCATTAAATTGACGGGTCTTTCATGGCTGTTGCCATCTTAAATTGAATCCAGTAGTTTAAGCAGCACTCCTCAATTATATTACTATTCTTTTTAGGTGAATATGAACAGATGGGAAGGCAGAGGGGTGGTATATTTGCAATAAAACTCCAACTGCATAGTTAGTCTCAGGGGGGCTTACAGCGTATTGCATTTAGCATATGTAATCAGCAATGAAACATCTAGGTTGTTTAAAATACATATTTCTAGAAAGAGAAATTTGCAAGGCATTTTCTTACACTGAGGCACAATAGCTAATAACTAATAGTTGTCCCAGAATGAATTATTACTTTTTTTTTTTTAAATACCTTCAGTTAAACCAATTATTTTTTGAGTTAAAAAATTCCATGTTTCATTAGAATGTTCTTTCCTGAAAGGTGAGAGAGTCTCTTAGGCAGATGTTTGTTTGCAAAACTCTTTGCTGAAATAACAAATCTGGGCAGGGGTGTGTGTTCTAATCTGAATTAATAATTCTGTATTTATTTTGTAAGTGTAAATCTACCCTTTTGTTCCTCCATGGTGCAACCATGTAGCCTGTTAATGGCACTTAAACAATAGCATCCTTTCTCACACTAAGGTCATGACTGGAAAATAGTTTATTTTAAAGCCTATCCCTCCAGGAATTTAAAGGAAACTAAAGAGTGAAATTCTCAATTTCTCAATAACTCTCAAAAGTTATTCTATAATCTGTTACTGTTAATAGGATGTACAGAAGAGCATGAGAAGACTGTAAGACATCAGATCCTTATAACGGGAATAGCCCATTTTTTAAAACTGTGCTGTATGTGAAAATCTTAATGTGACATGAATGCATCCTTTGTCTCAGTTTCCTGTCTTGTTTTCAAACAGGTAAAAGCATTTCTTCAGCCTCCAATTGAGGGCATTGTACTTGAAACATATGGAACTGGCAATGCCCCAAATAACAGAGAAGACCTGCTAGAGGAACTCAAGAAAGCAACTGGACGAAAAGTAGTGATTCTAAACTGCACCCAGTGCTTACGAGGGTCTGTTACAACAGTCTATGCAACAGGGCAGGTGAGGGTTGTGCAATGATTTCAGACTCTACTGCTGTGTAAGGAAACATTTCACTGATACAACTTGATTGTATAAGTCTAGTAATCCCGGTGTATAAAACCAAATTTGTTAAACTGAAGATATTGTTCGTAAAATAACTATACCAGAAAAATCTTAGGCTGGAAGCATTTAAATACATCTGCAAACATAATATTGCTACTCCTAGTCTGAATGGTCTAAATAGTCAGCTAAAATACCAAATCACTGTCTGCTTGCTCCTGTGGTGTGTAGCTCTCCAGGATACCTTGCATTAGATTGTTAGAGTCCCTCCTGAAGGCATTCACTGAGCTAGAATCTAGCTTGTGGATCAGATGATCAAATAGAGTAGTATTTGATAGGCTAGGAGTTACTTAGTTAAAATACGGGAACATGAGGAAAGCCTGCAATTCCAAGCAATATTCCAAATATCATTGTTTTATTTGACTAGAAGTGCAACTGAATTCATAGAGGAACTGGGAGAATAGTAAGTAAGGAAGCATCTGTCTGGCAGAATGGAAATCAATTGTGTTTAACTCAGCCAGCTTAAAGCAGACTTTGTGTAAATGCTCTTAATATTCGGGACATTTTGTAGTGAGTTTCTTAATTGTGTATTAAGACATGACATCACTAAGACTAATAAGAGCTCAAAGCCATATGAGAGTGCATGTTGCATGTGGTGGTGTGAAGGAAGCTGGTTTAACTGGCCTTTATAAAAAGACCAGCCATTAAACATCCAAGAAGCGCTGCCAGAGGGTGACTCATCCCCCTCTTTTAGACACCTGTTTGTGTTGGGAGCAACCACCCGTCTGGCAGAGCTTCTTAATTGACTGCTCTTGTTGTTGGTTGGTCTTGCCATCGATTGCAAGACAAACGTAGATCCTCTAAATTGGTGCTGAAACCTGCCTATTTTAACATTGGTTTTGATACAGCTTTAGATTGTATTTGTTTCAAGATCATATAGTCTGTTTTTAGCAGAAAGCAAAGGTGATTTTCATGTTTTGTTCACCTATTCAGTATTCTAAGTTGCTGTATTGTGAAATGAGCAGTCATTTGAGTGTTGCTAAAATTTTGCCTAACTTAATGGGGGTGTTTTGAGAAGTATCAACTTCTGCAGAGATCTCATGCTCTGTAGCAAATAAAAATAGGAATACATGGATTATATAAAACAGTTCACACAGAAAGAAAGCAGTTAAGTCAATAAAGACACCAAGCTTGTATTTGAAAACATGAAAATGAAGCCTAGGTTTTATGTGATCTTCTGCTTCAAATAAATTATTGAAGTATATGGGAGGGAAAAAAAACAACAAACAACTCGGCTCCAGGTAAAAAATTCTCAAAGTGGACAACTCTAAAAATGGCTTTTTGCACTTTAATCTAGACTGTTGTTCTACTCAGGTCACTAGCATTTGTCTTAGTAAACCACTGTAATGCTGTGTTGAAATGTGTTCACTTCTGGCATCCATCTTTTATGTGGAGTATGTATTATGTTGCTTCAGCATCCACTGATGGAGGCTGTCCTATTTTCTCGGCATCTTTTGAGATGCCACTGACAGAGCCAAGTCCTGCAAAATTATTTCATTCTTGTTCTTTCATTGCCTTCTCAATTTCATAAGGAAATGCTCAATGGAGGAAGTTTGGATGAATGCTGGAAACTTGCTGTAATGTTAACTAAATATATATATATATTCATTCTTTAAATGAAGTCTTTCACAGGTCTTTGCATGTGGCTAGGCCATTTTTTACTCATTCATGCTAGTCCAGTGGGTGAGCTGAGTCCCTGGTTTCCCTTGAAGTATTTGTTTTAATTAACTGAATGTGTGGCCTCTGAGCCATCTGCATAGCAGAAACTTGTAATTGAGGGGACTTCAGGCATAGGAAGGAAACTAGGAAATCCTTTCCTCCTTCTCTCTCCCAAGCCCACTGAAAAAGCCCTAAGTATTTCTCACCTTCTGTCTCTATATTTTTTTTTGCGTGTGACTTTTAAAAATGTTACTCTGGGGCTCTCAGAGGTGGTTAACATGCCGATTAAGTCGCTGTATTTTGCTAAAAATATTAGTTAAGTTACTACAAGTTTCAAAGCTGAAAATTACATGCAAGGCATTTAAAAGTAAATCAGTGTAAAGAACCTACTAAAAGATGCTTAACTGTGAGGCATCACGTAATAACTAAGATGATGGTCTGTAGTTTAGGGAAGTCTGAATGTTTGCCCAGGTACAATTTATCTGAAGATCTGAAATCTGCTTTGTCTTTGCTCTACACTTATGAAGCTTGCTGACCATAGCAAAGATGCTTCTGCTTTTTACTACCAGAAAGATCAGTTTAAAATATTGAATCATCTCTCTTAGCTTTTCTCGTCAGAACTGGGTAAAGTGCGTATTTAAGTTTTATGTTCTCCATCATATACTACTAGTGCAGTCTGAAAGGATATGAAAGTACTCCTGCTGTGAGCACGCAGTAGTGCTGGAGTTCATCCAAAGTTATGCCCCATAAAAGAATGGTAAATATGTCTGAGTGAGAACAGCCTACTTGGCAATGTTCAAAACGCCACCGGGTTAAAATGGAGTAACTGCAGCTTTTCAGTACAGGTAATCTGGCAGCTCTGCAGATAGCTGGATACAGACCGGTAACCTTTCCGTTTGAGCACGGCGAGTGACCGTGGCAAGTGTTTGGTTGAATTCTTCCATGTTCCTGCATGAAGAGGAATTTTAAGTACAAGTCAGCTTTATTCATCTGGCTCTAGTATTTGCCCAGTATTTGATGGCTAAAATTACAGAAATCACAGGTGGGAGTACAAATAAGAGAGTGGAGGCATAGCTGCATACTGTATTCTGTGTTGCTACATATCACTCATGTGTGTTTTTTGTACACACGAGTATTTTTGAATGCTATGCTAATTGGAGTCATCATTTCTTTTTTTTCAGACTCTCGCTGATGTTGGAGTAATTCCTGGAGGTGATATGACACCAGAGGCAGCCTTAACTAAACTGTCATACACACTTAGCAAGCGTAAGCTTAGCTGGGAGGAGAAGAGACAGGTAAATATGTCAGTGTGACCTTGAAAGCCTTTAACTTTCTCATCTGCTGTGCTAACTTCTGCTCAGCTGAATGCCTTGAGCTTCTTCCTTGCATTTAAAAGCAATTGGTTCCAGAGCCATAAAGTGAATGTCACATGCTTGTTTGTTTTTTTCCTTATGGAAAATAGTGTTAGGCAAATAAACATACATAGATTGGGAAAGAAAGGAATTCTCTGCATAAATCAATTGAAGACCATAACCAAGCCACAAAAATGCAGTAGTCAACCCTGGGCATTTCCGTACTAAAAGCCCATATGTGGAAATCCATAAGGGAGACAGAATCCTAACCCTACTGATGTCAGCAAAGATCTTGTCATTGATCTTACTTAGTCTGGTAAAGATCCAGGACTCATTCACAGAAAGCTAATTCTGAAAATATATGGTACCTGCAGCCTCCTCCTTTACACCACTACTTGTGTCAGTGTGAGAGAGATATTTTATAAATGCATCAAAAATAGAGGATTATTTTAAGAACCAATTATAACTGATTTTAAAATCTTAATCCCTTTAACGTTGTTCTTTCTGTTTATCGGTGTTTAATAAAGCCATTTTCCCCTACAGTTCCTTTATACAAAGAGCATACAACTTTGAATTAGATAGAAGAACAGCAGTCTGCAGGAATGCATGTGTTTCTGTGTTTGTATGCAGTGAAATCATAACCCTGACACTTTGGGAGATGACATCACGATGAGTCACTCTCTAGACTTAAGCACCGCATGCACATGTGTATCTTATGATGGTGTTTTGTTTTTATTAAAATTGAGACAAATTTGATCTTAATTTCATGCTCAATAGCTTCCAACCAGTAGGAGCTCTGAGACTAACATGTTAGGATACCTGTGATCCTAAGTGGGTTGACTGGAAGTACCACTTACTGTGGTTACAAACAGTTTCAGACTCTGTGCTTTCAGTTGTTTGCTAAAGCCTTTGCTCTGAAAAATTAGAGGAGGAGGGGCTATGTGTTTTTTTTTGTGAGGATGGCAAGAACATATTCTGTGCAAGAACATGCTTAACAGGCAGCATAATGTTGTGAGTTGTGGTATTGCATGTGTTTGTGTATATATACTTTAGAAACCCGGGCTCTTTACTGGTGCCCCCTTGGTACACTCACTGACCCTGGAATATACATATACTAGCCTCTTTTTTAACACAGACTTTAATCTGCTTGCACAGAGGATCATTTGACCTGTGACTGGAGAAACTTTCCGGCTGGCTTCCTGCCTAGTGTATGGGTTAAAACTAAATTTGAGATTCAGTTTGCCAAGGTGAGGTAGCTGAATTACTCAAATGAGGACTTGGTGACATTATATTTTATGTACCACTGGCACAAGGTATACCTGTATCTTCACACGCTGTCCTTTGTAATGTGTTACACAGTGTTGTGAGGTAGTGCTGGCAGCTCCTTTATATGGCTTAAAAAACAAAATAACTTTTACAATTTCTTGAAGTTAGGCAGGATTGATTTCCTCATTTGACTCACACTGCAGACCCACCAACCATTGTGTTGGCACAACTAAGGGAGCAGCATGCGACGTTGCTCGGGCAGGAATGAGTGGTAGAGACCAGGAGAAGAAGAAAGCCTGGAAATATGTTGTCTGTGGCAATATCTTCAGCTAAGCATATCACCAAACAATAGTCTCCCAAGAGACGGAAGCTCTCCTGAAGCTGGCGTGGTTATTTTAGGATTCTCTTTCAATACAGAGAAGCAAGGAATTTGCCCCCAGACACATGCAAATGGCTGCAGAGCTGGTAGGACTGAGTAAGGCACACAGGGTTTCTGCATTGGGCTCATTTAGCACAGGTGCCAATTGCTAAGGTTACCTGTGCAAAGCGATGATCTCAACCTGTCAAACTCTAAAAGCAGTTGGTATCCTCTGAGCGAGTTACACGTATGTGATGGGACTCTTCCAGCAGACAGCTATAGTGTTGTCAGCGCTTGAGAGTTTTTTTGTTTTTTTTTTTAAATAAAGGGCATGCCTAGACATAAGTAAACCTCGGGCATTCCTCCTTCCAACATCACATCTGTTTCGTGCAAACTTTCACAATCCTGCTTTTTAAAATTCTAATTGAAATAACTGTGCTTTATACCTGCATCAGCAACCTGTAATGAAAGAGTGCCAGTATGTAAAATTGTCAAAACTGAGGAAACCAGTTGCTTTTTCTTAACGAATGGCTTCTTTCTCTGTTCTCCGGATTTCACATAACCCATCTTTTAGAGTATTTTAATTTATTACTGTGTTCAAGCAATTTCTGCACATTAATTAGCTGTCCTTTTTTTTTTTTTTTTCCTTTTTTTTTTCTGGTTGTATTGGATGAACCCACCCTGCAAACTGTTACACACCTGCTTTAATATCAAATAATTAGTACTACAGTAAACCCTCTGCTTTTAAAACAGGCTCTATGGCCAAATTTTAACAAAATCAGAGCTAATGGAGCTATTTGAAAATCAGTTGAAATAAATGACTGTCCACAGGCAGCACTGGGCTCTTTGAGACCTAAATAAACAGTCTGTGTTGGAGTACTGAGTTTTGGAAATGCTGGCAAAGGCAGCATTTCCAAATATTCTGTTCTTCAGCTTTACTCTGCTAATTACTTGCTATCTTTCTGTTTTTAAGTAGGCTGCAGCTTACCCCACTAGGGAAGTTTGTCTGCATACTCTAAAAATTGGAGGAGTTTTGTTATGTGCTTATTTTTGTTTCATTGCTTTAGAAGAAAGTTTTATTTCCCCGTCCCTTTTTCTTCCTTTTGTCTTTTTATACTTGCTGTCTTCATGGCACAGTAACTATTTCTTTAATCTTTTGTCTGCGTTCAATTAGTTTCCATAATTCCTCCGAACAATTTTCTAACTCGATCCTAAGATTTTTTTATTAGACTGCTACCATATTTTTCCTCTGCTAACAAAGGATTTGATTGCTTGCTTTTCAGATGCTGAGTGAGAATCTAAGAGGAGAAATGACTGTTGTACCCACAGGAGCCAAGATCTCTCTGAGAGATAGCAAGTTTATTCAAGCGATTGCCAGATCTCTAAGTATCAGCTGCAAGGAGGTATATACTTAAATATTTAAAACCAAACTCATGTAAATGCTAAATTCAGTTAAATGAACCTAGCTTAAAAATGAGCAACAAAGCTGAAAGAAAATTGAAACATTAGACCTTTTTTATTCTTATTTTTTTTTAGTACTGAGCGTCCCAGCTAGGCAATTGGGGTAGAAAGAAAGGACACAATGACAAGCATAGCATTAAAATGTTTTTAATTAAAAACATATTATCTTTTTTTTTTTTTTTCTTTGTAGACCCATCTTGAGTTTATTTTCTTGGCTGGCTGGCTACAATAGCAAGCCTCAGACAGTTGCTGTAATTCAGGGTATCAGTGATATGAAAAAGTGCTGTGTGTTTTTGTGGTCAAATGTATTGACAGTTTGTAGCAAGCCAAATAATAAGGGGTGAAACAGCTTAATTGTATGTGCAGACATAGAAGGATGATACTAGGGAAGCATTACACGAAGATAATTTGTGCTTTTTAATATTAGTCTCTCCCAGATGGAAAATCAGAAGCTATAGTACTGGTTTTAAGATAAAAGCATTTGCCTTTCTCTTGCCTCAGTGTCAGGGAAGATGGGATTTTTAGTAGCTGTATGAATACTGAATTCATGGTTCTTTAGTATAAGAACTGTGAGGTTATTTAGTGGGTCTGTGGGGCTTGGCAGTAGAGGTTTGGAAGTACAGGTTAAACAAATATTTGGGGATTCGCATGAATAAAGTTGTTGCAGTCTTGAGGATAATGGACGATAGAATCTTCTCCAACTCCTACCAGCCTTGTTTCTCGTCCTGTAGTGATGTATAACTCTGGCGCTGCAGAGATGGTAATTAGTATGTGCACTTAACTGGTATTAATACCAGGTAATTGTAGTGTTGCTAGGGAGGAAGATAAATCTTTGTGGATGGGAGACCTACAAAATGTAAAATAAGCATGAGACTTCTTTCCTTCCAAGAATTAATGCTACCAGTTTTAAATATCCAAATGAGTAATTTGGAAACTTCACCTGGAAGTGCAAAGGCAGTGTTGTTATAACTTGGACATCAATTATATTAGAGGCAAGGCTGATTTTAAATGTTTACTTTTATTTGTTTCTCAGGAGTTAGAAGCTGTAAGAGATGCATTAATTCCACTTCTGGCTTGTGCTGCAGCGAAACTGGGTGACATAGATGCAATAAGAGCCATAGCAGAAATGGTAATGTAAAATTAACTGTTTGTACAAAACTTTAATTTTTAAATATAGCTGTAAGTGATACGAGGAAGCTGGGAAGCAACTATGTAAGTCAAGGTACTTTGACTAATAGAATTGGTTTCTAGGCATCTCAGTCTCTGCCTTTCAAAACTGGTATGTTCTTTCCCCTATCTGGTTCTCAGCTGTTTACATTTTCTTTTGAACTGTGAAAATACGGGTGGATTAATATGCAAGTTCTTATCTGCTAACTTTGGAACACTTTAAAATGGTTTATGCTGCTTTCTTTCATTTAACTTTCTTTATGCATATTCATAGTATCCAACTTTTGAATGTAAATTTGTCATGATTAAAAAAAAAAAAAAGAATTTGAAAATTATGTTTAAGTGAAACATAGTGCAGTGCTAAATCAGGATTTTGGCTCTCCTGATAGCTCTAGCTTGGCTTATACCTGAAAAAAGAAATAGTTATTTCCCTGTATCATCTTCTACACCTCTTTGTTTTGTCTTTTCCTAGCTTTAACTCTACTTTTGAGGCTTTGATAATAGGTCTAGAAAAAGGATAGACGTATCTTGAAAATATCAATAAACTAAGACAAGTAAAATTAGCAGATTCTAGGCACAAAGCTGCTGTATGGTGTACTGCAGTAAAGAGCCTATCTGAAGGGGCTGTAATGGGATAATATTTGGGGGGGGGAGAACGTATGGAAGGCAAAATAAATATCTGTATTGGTGGTAAAATCAACACTGGAAGCTTGACAAGCTTAATATTTTGGTGGGACAACAACTTGTGGTTTGTTGTACCAATGATCAAATGTGCAGCCAGTATCTTTTTAGCATGTGAAAGATCTGTCCTTTTTTAGGGTGGAAACTTGAGCTGTGAAGACTACGATGGTCGAACTCCACTTCATATTGCAGCCTCTGAAGGCCATTTGTCATTAGTTGAGTATTTGTTGACATCTGGTGCAACTGTTTATGCTAGAGACAGATATGGATCTACCCCACTGATGAATGCAATCAAGTTCAGGTAAGAAAATAATTTATTTACCACTTCATGTAAAGTTTACAAACCTTATATCAGTTTTGATTTAAAGTCCACCCCTGTTTTTTGGTATTGTTTTATCTCGGCAGTCATATGTAAATGACAGAAGTTAAAGTAACACAAAACAGCTCTGTTTCAAAGGATGTGACTAGCCTAAATTAAAAGTGTTTTTGAAATAACATGAAATGAAAGCAAAAAACTTTGTACGCATGCAAAAATTTAGCATAAGGTAACTTATTGCTGCCTTCCCGCCAAGTCTTTGTCCATAATTCCAGGACTCCACTCTTTGTTATGAGGCTTCCTTATAAAACAGAGCCAAACTGAATACTCATTTTGACTGTTAGAAATGCAAGTGTAGGATCCAGGGCTGTCTGTTTTCTTTCTGCCCTCCCCTTTCCCATCAAGGGGAAACCAGACTGTTTCAATTGGCAGAAAATATACTGGTAGGTTGATATGTCTTAATCTTTCCCTTCCACCTATGCTTGCCTGACTCTCTTGTTGGGTGACTACTTTTTTGATTTTTCTCTTCCGCCCACTCATAATTATATGGGATGGCTGTGTGGCTCTGCCTGTTTTGTGGATTTCCTCTTCCTGTTGTTCTGAATGTCAACAACTCTTGAATGGTAGTCGTGGACATGCAATTTATTGGTCTTTTCCATGTTGTGTAGTCTTAAGGAATGGTCATGGCACAGAATATAAAAGTTATCAGTTAACAAAAGTTTAATTTTAAAACAGTTTATGTAGCCTGGGGATTCGTAGAGCCATTGGTCTTCCAACATGTTAGAAGCTGCATGCTCTAGTCTCTCCTTGTTTCTTTGATCCACTTTCAGCTCCTTATCTCACGTTCAGTCTGTGTGATGGCAGGAGAGAAGGTTTTTTCCATAAAGGATATTTCTTCAGCTATTTCCCCAGATATTTCTTCAGCTTTCTAATGCTGACAAGTTCACCTGGTCTTTCAGGCTGGAGTTTGATACCTGGGAGGTCTGACAAGCCTGTTTTTGCATTGGCTGCAAAAATATATATATTTTTTTCCTGTCTCAAACACCAAATGTAGAAAATTCAACAGGTCCTATTAGCTTGAGATTTGAAGTTCTGTCTGGCCAAACTGTGCTATCGCCATACCTCCTGCATGGTCCTATGGCTGTGCAGTTGTTGCTTTATCTTAAGAGCATATAAGCCCTTCAGTGGCAAACCCTGAAAGTCTTAAAGCAAAAACAAGCCCAACAGCAAATCAAACAAATAACCTCATAGCTGAATAGAGGTGGCTCTAGTCCAATGTGAGAAAATGCTAAAGCATTAGATACCATTAGATGTTCCTGCAAATCAAGCACCTACTCTTTTTTTTACCGCACCCAACTACTGCCTGAGGAATTTCACATGAGCTTGTTGTTTGGATTCCTCAGCATTGCCACTCCTATATTAGACTCCTACTATGACTCTTAAGCTCTTTAAAACTGCACGCACATTTTGATATGGGGAATTGTAAAAGGAAACTGCACCATAACCATTTTCAGTTTCTCTTTTTGTTTCTACTGTCGGAATGAGAGGAAGGGTTGACTTAGAACTCATCTCATAAATTTGAATTTATGATCTGCTGT